>NC_081182.1:198302002-199502002 GCF_029867415.1 Vicia villosa
TCTAGCTCTACGCCAATTCGGATATGCAAGAAGCAACGGTCCTCATGACATGATTATCCGTGGCATTGTGTTTGATTACGAGAATGATTCTCACAGACACCGACGAAGATTCATACAGGCTTGGGACAGTGTCTATAGAATAGAAAGCAAAACTCTGGGGCAATGGAATTCTATTCCTATGGAACTTTACCTCAGATGGGTGCGTACTCATGCTCAAAAACTCATGATGCCCTATCCCGCTGTTCTACCTGTGACTATCGAATCAGAAGTCGAAGGTTACGAACCTCAAGTTATTCTACACCCGGATATGCCAACTGACTTGGAAGAGTTGCAAAAATCCTGGGTTCAACTCAAAGAGGAAAGAGACACCTTCAAAGAACACTGTCAGGACTATGAGAGAAGGCTATTCGAGCTCACCAGACAGCTTCAAGAAGAACAAAGAATCAACGCATTCCTGGGGACAAAGAAAAAGCGCCCACGGGAGACCTGAAAGATCATTTATTTTATTTTCTGTCTTGTAAGCCCAAATGAGGCAAAGAAAAAAGAATAAATTGATTAACTAACGTTTGTTGCTTCTTTAACAAATCTAGACTCTATGATCCTTGAAAACATTGCACACATGCATTCACATGCATTGCATACACATTGCATTTCATACATTGCATTTCATACATTGCATTCATATACATTGCATACACATTGCATACATGGCATCCAGTCATACACATTTCATAACAGGTTCTCATGACGGGTTTCTCATCTCTTCGCTGTTTATTTCAGTCAGAAGAGATGGAATCTGAGGCAAGCATCAAGAATCTCGAAGTACAGAATGCCCAAGTTCAAGTGGCAATTCTGGAACTGGCAAAGGGGCAACAAGAGCTGAAAGCCCTGATACTCAAGAAGAAGAAGAAGCCCAAAGAATCTGCAGGCTTGAGTTACCTGAGAAGGAAGATCAAGATCCCTGTCAAAAAGATCAAAAAGCCACCAATCCCTGAAATAGTCGGTGATGGTGAACAAGAAGATAATCAAAGCAACCAGGGTTCTGCTAAACCCTCTCTCTCTTCAAATGAAGAAGAAGATCATTCTGGAGACGAACAGGATGATGACAAATACCAACAGTTGGAGGATCGTATGAAAGCTATGGAAATACAAAAAATACCTGGCTTAGATTTCAATGATCTGGGACTCGTGTCGGATGTTGTCATCCCTCCAAAATTCAAAGTTCCAACCTTTGCAAAGTATGATGGAGTTTCTTGTCCAAAACTACATTTGAGATCTTATGTGAGGAAGATACAACCTCATACAACAGATAACAAATTGTGGATTCACTTTTTCCAAGAAAGTCTGTCAGGTACACAACTCGAATGGTACTACCAGCTAGAAAATACCAAGGTTCATACTTGGGAAGAATTAGCTGCTGCTTTTTACAAACAGTACCAATACAATGCTGATCTTACACCCACTCGTACTCAATTGCGAGGCATGTCTATGGGACCAAAAGAAAGTTTCAAAGAGTATGCACAAAAGTGGAGAGATATGGCTGGAAGGGTTCAACCACCCTTATCTGATCGCGAACTAGTCGACATGTTCATGGGCACTTTAACTGGCCCATTCTATAGCCATTTGCTGGGAAGTTCATCATCAGGTTTCACTGACCTAATACTGACCGGAGAACGTGTCGAAAGTGGCATTCGAAATGGAAAAATTCAAGTAGGATCCTCCTCTGGTACTACAAAAAGGCCCATCAGAAATGAGGTCAATACAGCGCAAATTCAGACAAGTCACAAAAGTGATCAGCATCAATCTGTAGGGGCAGTTATGATCTCCGCATCTGCACCTCAAAAAGATCAACAGCCAAAATATACGCATCGACCAGATGCACCAAGAAGAACTTTCACCAAAATCAACATGCCAATCTCTCAGGCATTGCAGCACTTGCTTAAAGCGGATCTGATCACATTAAGGGGTCCTCCGAAGAATGTCAATACTTCTTCTCTGAATTATCGCCCTGATGCAACATGTGCCTATCATTCAAACTGTCCAGGACATGACGCAGATCACTGCTGGGCCCTGAAAAATAAAATCCAAGACATGATAGATGCTGGAGAAATTGAGTTCGATCCTCCAGAAACTCCAAATGTCATCACAGCACCTATGCCAAAGCATGACAAAACTGTTAATGCTATCATAGACACAGTTTACATTTATGATGTGAACGAAGTATCAATTCCACTCCTCGAAGTCAAAAGAAAGTTCATCCAAGCTGGTTACTTTCCAGGTTGTGATCCCGACTGCTTTTATTGCTCACGCCAACCCAATGGTTGTGAAAATCTAAAGATGGGAATTCAAAAACACATGGATCGCCGTATCATTATGTTTGAGAGGCTCCCTTCTATGGACATGTTGGGCAAAGTCTTTGCCAACGGGATAAGAATGGAAGACGTCTCAGTGATCTCCAGCTTACCATTCAAAATCTCTACCAAGGCTCCATTCAAACTTTCTGCTACACTCAAAGTGGCATCAGTAGTCATTGCTAGACCAACTCCATTTCCATACTCCTCAGACAAAGCTGTCCCATGGGGATATGACACTAATGTTTACATTCATGGAGTTAAGCAGGATCCCTCGACTAAAGAGGACGCAACACTAACTACTTCAGCTGTAAGTAACATTGCAGGCACTAGCAAGATCACGAGAAGTGGAAGAATCTTTTCACCAGAAATTTCTCCAAATATTGCTGCTAGTCCAATCCAGGTTCCAATTCCTATTCCAGATATCAACACTCGAGGCAAAGAGCCACTGATCGAACCAGTTCAAAATCCGGTAGAGATCACTGCTGAGGATCCATCAAAGCAAGAGATGGACGAAATATTGAAAATCATCTGCAAAAGTGATTACAATATTGTCGAACAACTGGGGCATACTGCTTCAAAAATCTCAATGTTATCTCTGCTAAAATATTCAGAAGCTCATGCTAAAGCTCTAATGAAGTTCCTTCAAGCTGCGCATGTGCCTCAAGAAATCCCAATCGACCAATTTGAGAATTGTGTCGCCAGTCTTACAGTGCCCAATGGTCTTGGTTTCTCTGATGTGGATCTAACTCCTGCTGGAAGAAATCACAACAAGGCCCTGCACATCTCTATCGAATGCAACGGCACCACTCTGTCTCATGTGCTAATAGACAATGGTTCCTCTCTAAACGTGTTACCAAAGGTAATACTGGAAAAACTTGACTTCAAAGGAGTTGTGCTACAACCAAGTGATGTGGTTGTAAGAGCCTTCGATGGGTCAACAAGAACGGTGTACGGAGAAGTTAAGCTCCCAATCAGAGTGGGCTCTCAAACTTTCGATGTTATCTTTTCCGTAATAGACGTTCTTCCAACATACTCCTGTTTACTAGGACGCCCTTGGATACATGGGGCAAACGCTGTAACTTCTACCCTGCATCAGAAGTTAAAATACCCAGTAAAAGGAAAGGTTGTCACAGTCTATGGCGAAGAAGAATATATGGTCAGTCACTTGAGCAACGACAAGTATGTTGAGATGGAGGGCGAATCCATCAAAACTCCGTATCAAGCTTTTGAGGTTGTATCTCCAGATATCTCTACCACCAAGCATATTCCTGCTACTCCAGCTACAACTATGGCTTCTCTCAAAGATGCCAAAGCCATGATTGAACAGGGTGATCGCACAGTATGGGGACAACTCCCTGATATACCCTACAAGTCCGACAAGCTAGGTCTGGGCTATAATGGTGAAAATCAAAAGAATGATCAAAATCCTCGCTCTGAAGGGTTGATATCACACTTCGCCAGCCAAGAAGTAAACGCCATTGATGATGAAGGGACATACTTGAACCACATCATTCAGCCATATCCAGACGAAATTCCACCCATTACCATGGGAATGTGGGATGCTGTGGGAGGACCAAATGACGGTTACAACTACCAGTATATCACACCTCAGAATTCTTACATTGCTCTGGAAGATCTTACTCCAACAGAAGAGGGTAATCAAAATGACGGAAGTATCACAAGTCCCGTCACTCAGCAATATCAAAATCCACCCAAAGAAGTATGGGACACGCTAGGAGAACCCAGCGGCAAATACGACTATATGGTGAAATATTCCGCTCCTCCGAGCTTTTCAACTCCCATCAAAGACATTGTCCCGACTGGATGGGACGAACAGTACGACGACAACTTCGCTCTTGAAGAAGCCAGGAAGATGCCAAACAACGAAGGTTATTTTCTGTCACAGTACACTCCTTATCAGGATGCACAAGTCTCTATTCAAAACATCATTCCTACTGCATGGGACGGCCTTATCGAGCATCTCGCTCAGCCAATAGAGGGACCTCCACCTGGATTCTCATATCCAACAAATCATCCAACTTATCCTGAAGAATTACCTACGCATTTTCCCACTAGCGGAATCAATGCTACGGAAGACGAAAAGAACAACTGCAACTGGAACAGCTGGGTGCTCCCTGCTAACAACGGTGGATTGAACAACTGGAAAGCAGAGGATGTGATCTCCTTTGATCAGGAGTAAATGCCATTTCCTGTTTTCTTTGTGTATATTGTGCAAAGATAAAAGTGGTTCCTGAACAATCGAACCATGAGCTTGAAAGCCGTGTGCCTTAGCACAACGGTCCTTCTACAAAAAGGGTTTGTCATATCATGATTATGTGCATTCAATAAAATCATGGGATGCTTGCATGTTCAAAATTTTGTGATCCTTTTTCTTTCTTTATTCGCTTTCAAATAGCTATGTTTTTCTCTTCATACACACTCACATATCTACCATGCAGATTCACATACACGCTGGATCCAGTCAATAACGACTCTGCTATTGCCCGTCATGACTTTGAAAATCCGATCTACCAAACTGAGGACGAAAGTGAGGAAGATTGTGAAGTGCCAAGAGAAATTGCAAGACTTCTAGAACAAGAAGAAAAAGCCATACAGCCTCATGAGGAGCCGATTGAGGTCATCAACTTGGGCAGTGACGAAGAAAAGAAAGAGGTCAGAATTGGGGCTGACTTAGAAAACAGTGTCAAGCAAAGACTGATTCAATTGTTGCAAGACTACGCCGAGATATTCGCCTGGTCTTATCAAGATATGCCTGGCCTTGACACGGACATTGTAGTTCATCGCCTGCCAATCAAAGAAGGAAGCACTCCGGTCAAACAGAGACTGCGAAGGAGTAAGCCTGATATGTCAAAAAAGATCAAAGACGAGGTTGAAAAACAATTCAATGCCGGATTCCTAAAAGTTGTAAGTTATCCTCCTTGGATAGCTAACATCGTGCCTGTACCCAAAAAAGACGGGAAAGTCAGAATGTGTGTAGACTACAGAGATCTGAACCGGGCAAGCCCTAAAGATGATTTCCCTTTACCGCACATCGATGTACTAGTTGACAATACCGCACAATGCAAGGTATTCTCCTTTATGGACGGATTCTCAGGGTACAATCAAATCAAGATGGCACCCGAAGACATGGAAAAAACAACCTTCACAACTCCCTGGGGAACCTTTTGTTACAAAGTAATGCCCTTTGGTCTAAAAAATGCTGGAGCTACCTACCAACGAGCAATGGTAACACTATTTCATGATATGATTCATCAGGAAATAGAGGTGTATGTCGATGACATGATCGCAAAATCCAACACCGAAGAAGAACATTTGAGTCATTTACACAAGCTGTTTGACAGACTCAAGAAATACAGATTGCGACTGAACCCGAACAAGTGTACCTTTGGAGTAAGATCCGGTAAACTCTTAGGTTTCATCGTCAGCAGTAAAGGTATTGAGGTTGATCCTGCCAAGGTCAAAGCCATTCAAGAAATGCCTATACCCCGTACCGAGAAACAAGTCAGAGGATTCTTGGGACGTCTAAACTACATAGCCAGATTCATTGCCCATATGACTCCTACTTGTGTGCCAATCTTCAAATTACTGAAGAAAGATCAAGTGGAAAGATGGAATGACAAATGCCAGTTAGCCTTTGATAAAATCAAAGAATACCTTCAAAAACCGCCAATCTTGTTACCTCCTGTGGAAGGCAGACCTCTGATAATGTACCTAACTGTGTTAGAAGATTCAATGGGGTGTGTACTCGGACAACATGACGATTCCGGTCGAAAGGAGCACGCAATCTACTATCTTAGCAAAAAGTTTACCGATTGTGAAACAAGATACTCACTACTCGAAAAAACTTGCTATGCCTTAGCATGGGCGGCTCGCCGACTAAGACAGTATATGCTAAATCACACCACTTTCCTGATCTCCAAGATGGATCCAATCAAATACGTGTTCGAAAAACCTGCTCTCTCTGGAAGGATTGCAAGATGGCAAATGATCCTAACAGAATATGACATTCAATACACTTCGCAAAAAGCAATCAAAGGAAGTGTGGTAGCTGATCATTTAGCTCATCAAGCAGTAGATGATTATCAGGCATTGAACTTTGACTTCCCAGACGAAGACATTATGCTAGTCAATGACTACAAACAACCAGGATCCCGATGGACTATGGTTTTTGACGGAGCTTCTAATGCGCTCGGCAATGGCATCGGAGCTGTGATCATTTCCCCCACAGGAGGTCATACACCCTTCACCGCCAGATTGTGTTTCAATTGCACCAACAATATAGCCGAATACGAAGCATGCATTCTGGGTCTCAAAGCTGCAATTGATCTAAAAATCAAATTCCTTGAAGTCTACGGAGACTCGGCCTTGGTAATCTACCAAGTCAAAGGGGAATGGGACACAAAGCACCCAAATCTAATTCCATACAAAGAACATGTGTTGAGTTTGATTCCTTACTTCGAGGAGATCACTTTCGAACACATCCCACGCGAAGAAAATCAACTAGCTGATGCCTTAGCTACCATGTCATCCATGTTCAAAGTCAATTGGGACGACGAAGCTCCTATGATCACCGTTTACAGGCAAGACGAACCAGCCTATTGCAATGAGATCGATACCAAACAAATGGAAGACAAATCATGGTTCCATGAAATACAAAGGTATCTCGAAACCCAGGAGTACCCTGAAGGGGCATCTATTAACGACAGAAAGTTTCTAAGGAGATTTGCCTCCAAATTCTTCCTAAGCAATGGAACTTTGTACAAGCGCAACCATGACTCGACTTTACTTCGTTGTGTAAACAAGAAGGAAGCAGAACAAATCATGGAAGACATACACAATGGTACCTTCGGTACTCATTCCAACGGACATACAATGGCTAAAAAGATCTTGAGAGCAGGTTACTACTGGTCTACCATGGAGACAGATTGCCATCATCATTCCAAAACTTGTCACAAATGCCAGATATATGCCGACAAAGTGCATGTACCTCCAGTTCCATTAAACGTTCTGACGGCTCCTTGGCCTTTCGCAATGTGGGGTATTGATATGATTGGAGAAATCAAACCTACTGCTTCCAACGGACATCGCTTTATCCTGGTCGCTATTGACTACTTCACAAAGTGGGTAGAGGCAGCTTCATATGCTTCTGTCACCAAGAATGTGGTAGCCAGGTTTATCAAGCACAATCTCATTTGTCGGTACGGCATCCCCGAAAGGATCATCACTGACAATGGCACGAATCTAAACAACAAAATGATTACTGAACTCTGCACGCAGTTCCAGATCAAACATCATAATTCTTCTCCATATCGACCAAAGATGAACGGCGCTGTCGAAGCCGCCAACAAAAACATCAAGAAAATCATACAAAAGATGACAGTAACCTACAAAGACTGGCATGAGATGTTACCTTTTGCTCTTCATGGTTATCACACATCTGCGCGTACTTCAACAGGGGCAACTCCATTCTCGTTAGTCTACGGTATGGAAGCAGTTCTCCCAATCGAAATCCAGATTCCTTCCTTAAGGATCATGAAAGAAGCCGATCTAGACGAAGACGATTGGATTCAAACTCGATTCGACCAAATACACTTGATCGATGAGAAAAGACTTGCAGCTATCTGTCATGGCCAGCTATACCAAAAGCGCATGATCAAAGCATTCAACAAGAAAGTCAAAAGTCAAGCATACCAAACTGGTGGCTTGGTTATCAAACGCATCATCTTACCACAAGGTGATCCCAGAGGCAAATGGACCCCCACCTACGAGGGACCATTCATAATCAAGAAAATATTCTCCGGCGGTGCCATGTTGCTTACCACCATGGATGGCGAGGATTTCCCACACCCTGTGAATGCGGACATAGTCAAAAAGTACTTTGCTTAAAAAAAAATACAGCTCGCTAAGTTGAAAACCTGAAAGGGCAACTTAGGCAAAAATGAGCGTCTCGGTGGATTGAAAACCCGAAAGGGCGATCCAGGCAAAAATTAGAGACAAAACAAATACAATCCCGGTAGGCTGAAAACCTGAAAGGGCAGCCTAGGCAAAAATTAGGGAATAAAGCATACAACTATGTCCCGCTCAGCTGCCTACTCACCGACAAGGTTCAACACCTCAAAGACACCGATCAGTCCAATCACTTTCTTCCAACAAGTGAGGGATGAGATGCTCGAAGACAGATTGGCAATAGCAGAATTGAAACTTGACTGGATCGTTCTCACATAGCTATTTCTTTTCATAAATACTTTTCAAAACTTTCTGACAATTTCCTACTTCTAGGATTGTTGTCTCCCTATACTAATCCGCCTATCACGGCACCTTTTCAAAAATCAATGCAGCTTATAACTAACATTTTCATTTTTTCTGTTTTGAATACGCGAGCATCCCAATGATATTTTGAATGAACATATGCATTTGAATATGATTGATGTTTACCAGGAAAAACAGGAATAGCATTCCGGACATGTCCCAATTATTTGGACATTATCCTAAACCAGCATCAGAAGGAAGTTTCCCCAATGGAGACACATTCCTCAACAAATCCCTCAAAAAGATTTTTCTTTCGAAAGAAGTCTTATTCCCCAGCAGGGTTGTTCCAGATTACTGTCTTCAGAAGGTGTGATCTCCGCACCCAAACTTGGTCAGATAGTGCATCGAAGGATTATGCATCTTCCTCATTCCCACTCCAAAGGGCGTCACAGTCCGAACTCTCAAAACTACTGTTCATCCCCGAGCAGTAATCAAAGATCCTTCAATAGAACATCCTGGTTCTCAAAGAATTTCCCCAACCCAGGGTACTCAAGCGAGACAGAAGATCATCAACAACCACGATGCCTTCACTTCCAAATGGCTAGCAGGGATTTATTTTCCCAATCACAATGCCTTCATTTCTTGACGACTAAGCTGGGATTTATTTTCCCAATCAGGAGCTTGACACGCTCTAAGCTGCATAAACCATGCATCACATTCACACTCATATTCACATTCACAATCATGCATCATACGCATATTCATACACAACATAACTTGCATATTTCTCCTCTAGCTCGAGGATCTCATATCATACATGCATCATAGACATCGCATATTATTAACTTGATTTTTCAGGTAGACAGATGTCTTCAGCAAAGATGTTCTCACTCACATGCAGTGTTCATCCTGAATCTTATTCAGACAAGCAGTCCTTTCAGATACAATCAAACCAAAGATTCACTCCGAAGAACTCTCATTCTCAACTCATTTATCATCTAGCATTTCAGATCTAAGGCGATACCTCCGACGGTTCCAGAACGATCTAGCATTTCAGATCTAAGGCGAAACCTCAGACGGTTCCAGAACGATTTAACATTGCAGATCTAAAGCGATACCTCAGACGGTTCCACAACGATCAACTTCCAAAATCTAAATCGGAAAAACTCTGGGCAAGTTCCGTAACGATTATCTTTCAAGACTTAAAGCGGTAACCTTGGACGGTTCCGAAACAGTCAACACAAAGACTTTCAAATCCTTCATCAAGATATAATCAATGGATTCATTCTGATGAACAAACCATCAACCCATTCACCAGGTGGCATCTGAAAGCCCATCTCAGGTAATGTTTCAATCTGTCAACAACATTTCGCAGACGACATTCAAATGCAACTTCCAACATCTCTTCTGATCAAGGTAAGTGCAAATTTTCAGGGCATCTAAATATTCAATCATCTTCTACCTTCAGATTTCAGACAATCTCTTCAGGTTTAAGAAGATTGAATAGGGGCAACTGTTATACCCCAAAATTTGCCCACCTATTTTTCAAGAAAACTCCAATCTGAAAATTAAGGGTCTCATATAATCATGGATTTTTATTTCAACAAATATCCTGACATATGAAATACTTAGTTTTTAGAATTTTTCTTATACAGTAATTTGGCTTGCAGTTGAATTTATTCTTACGCAAACGCCAAATACTGTTTATTACTTCACACATGCTATTTATTTATTTACAGATAAATAGTACTGACACAATTGGTACAGAGTTAAATCTTTTTGCAGGCGCAGAATCAGGAAACTCAGACTGTACTGGTAACAGTATATATTAGTTATTTATTATGTCTGTGTTTTTAACAAGTCATGTAAATAACTTTAATTTTTCAAACATAAAACAAAAACAACAAAAAAAGAAAATTAACTTTGACTGTTGATTTTTCACTTTAACTGCTGCTTCAGTACACGAACAGTCGGTTGACAGACAAACTGCAGACAGTACAATTCACAGTGATTTGTACAATCAATCAAATCAATCATTCACAATTCAAATTTCCAAGATTTTTGTGTTAGAAGTCTTCTGAATATCACATGATTAGCAGAAACTCAACACTGCACAAAAATCAGGTACGCTTAACTGCCTCCTATACAGACAGTCCCTAATCAGGGTTTTTCTTGTTTTAACAGGAGCAACAAGTTTTGAGAGCTCAAATGGATTTCATATACATCCATACATCTCAAAGTACCATCATTCAAATTTTCAAGCTTCAATTCACTCAGACGCACCGTCAGCAGCTCAAACAGTCAACAGACGACCCGTTTGACCAAAAAAGTCAACTGACAGTCAAAAATGAAATTTTTTGTCAAAGTCCATATTTTGTCAAAGGATTCAACATTTGATCATTGGATGATCACAATTCATCAAGGAAAGATCAAAAATCAACAAAACCCTAAGATTCAAAATTAGGGTTTTTGCCTGAAAAGTCAACTCAACTTTGACTGATCATAACTCTCTCATCCTTCATCCAAAAAATGTCAACCAAAGCTCATTTTGAAGGAAATTCAATTATCTTTCAAATGCAATTGATCCCATGGTCATTGCATTCACCATTTGGAAAATATGGCCAAAGACATTACAGGTCATTTTCAAAGTCAACAAAAAGACACTTTTTTCAAATGGACACACAAGGAGAACCAAAAATCATTTTGATATGAGACCAAAGACATTGGTTAGAGGACTCTTTGAGGTTTCCAAAAAGTGCAAGATCTCCTTCATATGACAAAAATTGAAGGATTTACACCTTGTTGAAGTTGGCTAAATTTTGGGAAAATGCATGAAATCAACATTGCTCAAAAATGTTTTTTTTCCAAATAAGTCCAAGTTTTTATGGTCCAAACATCTTTGCCATGTTACTATGGGCCTCCCACGACCAAGACAAAGCCCACATCTTTATTGGCCATTTTTTGCATAATTTTATCTTACTTTAAGATTAAAATTAAAAGGAAAATGCATGGATAATGGTTGCTTGGCCTCCAAGTATGACTCACTTCAAGGAATCTTCATTTTTTCTGCAAGAATTGAAGAGCAAGACAAGAGCATTGAATGGAGTCAAGCTTGGTCAACAATTCAAAGATTTTTAATATTTTAAAAATCAAACTTTCAACAAAGACAACAAAGCTTCTTAGCTTGAGTTCCAAGCAACTTTGGGCTATAAAAGAAGCATCATACTTCAGCAAAAGGGGACAGACGAAAGAGGGCAAGAGTATAGCAAGAAATATCACAAAAATTCTCAAAATTTGCATATACTTTGTAATTTTCAAATTCAAATTTCCAATCAATATCAATACCAATAAACACTTCTAATCATCTCCTCAAACATTATAGAGTAAGATTGAGCTCTAAATATAGACATATGAGAGTCGTATAAAGCACTTAAAACTCTTCATGTACATATGAGTTTTATTTTCGTTTTTGTATATGCAACTAATTTCACTGCAAACTAACCACCCTAACATCCTTATGGGGACCTATATGTGTGATCTGGGCCTTAGCATGAGTGTTCCAACGTGAGGATCAGGCTCCACCATTAAAACGAGTCCATGAGTGTTTAAGCTTCATCTTCTTCGTATCCATAGCTAGGAGCTTCAAACCTTAAAACAAATGACATATTTGGATTCAGGACACTCTAATTAGTGGATCTGGGTCACTTGTTTCTATTGCTAACTCGTATTTTTTGCAGGTTCATAGGTTGTTAAAAAACTGGAATTTTAACGTCCAAATAGGGGAGGTTAAAAACCCCCGCTATTTGAAGCTGAAAACCTCACTTCTGGAGGTTGAAGACGACCACGCGTCCAAGCGTGGTTCGTCTGACTTTTCAGCGCGCCAAGGTGGCCCTTCCCTCAAATCTTATTCGCTGGTCAATCCAGCGTGGGCCCCTGCAAAGACTTTGAATCCCCTTGGATTCAGTGTACACCATCATACCATGCACCTACAAATCTGTGCCCTTGGATCAATCTCAAAGCCAATCCAACGCCTCACACATGCAAGCTCACCATGCTCCTTCATTAATTGCCACACCAGATCAGTATCCTTATATTTTTAATTTTATTTTCTATTTTTATTTTAGTTTCTTTGATAAATTAATTAAAAATAGTTAAAAACTTCCAAAAATTCCACAAAAAATATTTTAAACTTCTAAAATAATATATTATTTTATGAAACAAAAATATTTTATTTTTCTTCAAAATTTCAATATTTTTCATAATTAATTAGTATGTATTTGTATATTTGCTTATTAATTATTTTAATTAGTCAAAAAATCATAAAAAAAAATTGTTCTTTGTGTTAAATATTGTTTATATATCATAAACTAATTTTGTACATATTTAGGATAATTTTCTCTTTAAGTTTTAATTATTTGTGTAATTATTTGCATAATTATGTTTTGATTAACTTAAAATATCCAAAAACAAATTTCAAAAATTCCAAAAAAATTAGTTTTGTTCTAAAATCAATTAACAAACATTTTGTACATATTTTTAAACTTATTTGCTAGGTTTAATCATATTTCCATCTTTTCTTTATTTTAAATTAATTAATAATGCATTAATTATATTTAAAATAAATCACAAAAATACAAAAATATGCCTTTTATTTCTTGCAATTTAAAATTCCTAGATAAATGTATAGGATGTCAAATTCATGTAAATAGGCTAGTTTACATTTCCCGCACAATCGATGTAATAGCGTAGATTTACTTTCTGCACTTTACATTTCCGCATTTTAATTTCCAGCACCCATATAAACTGCGTGTATGTCAAAGATAAAACTGAACCGTCAGATCACTAACTTCAAAGATAAATATCTGAATTCAATCACAATCACATTTGCACCTCCTAGGGTAACCCCTTTTCACTCTTTTCAAAATCAAAGTTACATTTCTACTGTTTCGAGTACAAAATCGAACCTTTTGTTTATATCCGACGAATGGATAGATTTTTAAAGGGAACAAGGATAAAGACCTCCTAACTCAGGGTAGACCTCCTAGTTTGCTTGCTCAAAATCAAAACAAACAAAATTCTCATACACTGTTGTTTTTTAAAACGAATTTTCCAAAAGACAATATTTTGTATACATCCAAACACGGATCATTACAAAATTAACGATCTTTTCAAAACATCTTTCGAAAGATAAACAAGCATTTGTATATATCCGCACAAGGATCATTACAAATTCTATTTGCAAAGGTATTTCAAAAACACAGGTAAAGCATTCCGAATCAATTGAAAAGTAAAGCAAATGAGCTAAGCAAACTAAAGAGCCCATGGATAACCATGGATACAAAGGGTGCTAACACCTTCCCTTTGTATAACCTACCCCCTTACCCAGAATCTCTCAAAGGTCTTTTTTCTGTTTCTTTTATAAACCTTTCCTTCATTGGATAAAATAAAAGGTCGGTGGCGACTCTGTAAACTTTTTCAAAAGTGACGCGAAAGCGTCCGATCGACAAAAAAGAGTCAGTTCACGTATCCCACCCACGGAGGGGTATGGCCCGAAAGGACGGTCCACAATAGGTGCTCTGAACGTTTCTGGAAACTTAATTGAAGTTTGAACACGTATCTACGAAGATACCATTTTAGGGTTTTTGAACTTTATTTTAGGGTTTTTCGTTAGAGGCCAAATTAGACAAAATTAAGGGCATGGTTGAATTCAGTGAATCATGACGAATCAAATGGATAGGTCGCGAAAAATTTCTATGCTTGTTTACCCCTATTCGCTATTTTGCAGGGATGAGCTTCATCTATTACAGCGCTTCTAGGCAAAAAACGCTGTTAAAAGGGGTGGCGAGAGGTTGAAGACGATGATGTGTCCTCACCTGAGTGGCTGAGAGGCGCGCGTTTTAAAATTTTAAAATCTCTAATCCAGTGCTTTGCAGGTCTGTTACACGCCATATGTCCTCGTTCCAACCACCATCAGATCATGCCAGCTACACATCTAACGCATCAAAACGCGCCACTGTATCATAGACCTCATTTAATTACCACACATGATCATTGTTTTATATATTTTCTATTTTATTTTATTTGCTTTACAAAATTAATTTAAAATAGTTTCAAAAATCAAAAAAATATAATAAAAATATTTTTAGGTTTCTAAAATAATCTATTATTTTTTGACAAAAAATATTTTATTTTTTCTTAAATATTAAAATATTTTGCTTAATTAATTAGTATATATTTATATATTTGCTTTTTAATTATCTCAACCAATAAAAAAAAATCATAAAAAGAATTGTTCTTTATATTAAATATAGTTTATATATTATAGGCTAATTTTGTACATAATTAGAATATTTTTCTCTTTAAGTTTTAATTATTTGTATAATTATTTGTATAATTATATATTATTTAACTTAATAATTTCAAAATCAACTTCAAAAATTCCAAAAAAATTAGTTTTGTCTTTAAAATTAATTGACAAGCATTTTGAACATATTTTAAACTTAATTTTTAGGTTTAAATTTTATTTCTACCTTTTTCTCATTTTAATTAAATTAATCATGCATTAATTCTAATTAAAATCAATCATCAAAAAATCCAAAAAATATTTCTTTTATTTCCTTGCAATTTAAATTCCTAGATCAAGTGTATAGGTTGTCAAATTCATGTAAATAGCGTAGTTTACATTTCCCGCACAATCGATGTAATTGCGTTGATTTACTTTCCGCATTTTACATTCCGCATTTTAATTTCTGTACATATAAAATTGCGTGTATGTCAAAGATAAAAAATTGAAGGGTTAGGTCACTAACTTCAAAGATAAAATATCTGAATCAAAACACAACCACACTTGCACCTCTTAGGGTAATCCCTCTTTTACTCTTTTCAAAATCAAAATCAAATTCTATTGTTTCGAATGCAAAATCGAACTTTCGTTTACATCCGGTAAAAGGAGAATTTTCTAAAGGAAATAGGAAAAGACCTTACAACTTAGGGTAGACCTCCTAATTTGCTTGCTCAAATCAAAACAAACAAATGACTCATATACCATTGTTTTTCAAAATAAAACTTTCAAAAAAAGACAATACTTGGTATATATCCAAACAAGGATCATTACGAAGTTAACATTTTTTTTTTCAAAACATCTTTCGAAAGATAAAACACTTTGTATACATCCGCACAAGGATCATTACAAAGTCAATTTGAAAAAGTATTTGAAACCGCATACAAGCATTTCAAGGCAAGAGAAAAGTGATTCAAAACAAGTGAGCTAAGCAAATTAAGAGCCCATGGATAACTATGGATACAAAGGGTGCTAATACCTTCCCTTTGTATAACCAACCCCCTTACCCAGAATTTCTTAAAGGTCTTTTTCTGTTTCTTTTATAAACCTTTCCTTAATTGGATAAAATAAAAGTCAGTGGCGACTCTCTGATTTTCAAAAACACAAAAGCAAAAAGAGAAGAGTGTCAGTTCGTGTATCTCTCCACGAGAGGTACGGTAAAAAACCGAGGGCGACAGATAAGTTTTGAAATGTGTTTGGATTATCTTTTTATGAGAAGTTCTGATTGTGATCATTTAGGAGTTCTGATTCTGTTATGACTAACGTTTCATTATCTAAGATGATTCAGAATCTCTTTTAAAGTAAAACAGCTGTCACCAGTTATTCCAGAAGATGAACACGTGTTCACTCTACTTGGACAAGCATGCGTGCAGTTGAGGAGACGCCGCCCTAGGTAACTGTGCAAATCATTTCATATTTCACATTATCTCTCCTAACGTCATCTCTCATTAAATGCAATTGATTCCATGTTTTCTGTAATCATATTCATTCAAACACGTGTTACATTTCATTTCAAATCCGTCCCTTTATATACTCATCTCCACATTCATTTCAACTCTTTACATTCTATCTCTTCATTCATCTCTCTCTCTCTCTCTCTCTCTCTCTCTCTCTCTCTCTCTCTCTCTCTCTGTGTCATTGTTTGCATAAACCCTAGTTCTAAACCGAATCTCAGAGAATCTTCATGCTTTCTTCGTCAAGTACTCAAAGAAGAAAAATGTCATCTGCTCATCTTGTTCAACACAAATACGGTTAAGCTCCTTTGAAGACATGTTCTATTCCTTCAACTGAACTGGAAGTTCTTTGTGAATCAATGGTAGATTTTGAAAATCTAAGGGAGCATGGTTTCAATACAAATGCTGAAACGATGGAACAAGGTTGGTCAAACTACCTTGAAAGACTGGTTGGACCAGTATATCCTGCTTTCGTAAAGGATTTCTGGGTTCATGCAACGGTTACTCCAACTGCTATCATCTCCTTTGTGTTAGGGCATGAAATTGTGGTGACTGAGAAGATGATTAGGAAGCTGTACAGTCTTAATGATTCTGAAGGAGTCATATGTGCTCTTCCTGGTAGAGTTGATTGGGAAACAGTTGATAAAGAAATATCTACTACTTCTGGTTTTGCATCTCATCAAACTACTTCGTTGAAGCCGTTCTACAGAGTTTGGGATGAGATTATTCTGGGATCTCTTTATCATAGAAAGCGATCTCTTGCTTCTACGTATGTAAACCAGGATCAGAAGTATGTTCTTTTCTGCATTGGAAAAGGTACTGAGGTTAATCTCTCAAGCATTCTATTTCAACATTTGAAAACAAATATTGAAGAATCACGAGATGAAGAACGCAAGAAGTATCCTGATTTCAAGAAGAACAACATTCCTCTTGCCATAATGATTTCAGACATTCTGATAGAAAGTGACTTGTTGGACCTTCTGAGAACTGTTGGTACGCCCAAGTTCTTTTCTGTCATTCAAGGACACATTCTAAATGGTTTTGATCTACAAAGGATGCTTCTGATTGAGAAGGTGACTTCTACTCCAAGAATATTTCCAGATATTCTATCTAGAAGAACCCCTGTTGAGAACTTCTCTCACTTATTCAAAGAAGAGCTAGATAAGTCTGTCAAGCGCTACTTAAAGTCTTGTGTTAGAGCTCAATCTTCTGTTGATCCTACATGGATTCGAGGAAGAGTTCTTCCATCTCTGGCTGAGTTGAAGAAGAAGGAACAGAAGAAGAAAGAAAAGAGATTGAAAAGAAAAGCTTCAGAAGAAGAAGCTAAGCAAGCTAAGAAGCAGAAGATCACCTATGATCCTCTCAAAGTAAATTCCAAAGAATATCAAGAGAAGCGCATCAGGGAATCTTTCCATGCTTTGAATGCTGCTCGTTCCTCTCAGAAAAAGCCTCCTCCTTCTGAACCCCATAACTCTTTCACTATCCCAAACAGTTTCCAACCACCTCCTTCTACCCTTATCCTCTATCCCCAACCACTAAATGCCATTCCCCCAACACCTTATGATATTCCATCTTCATTTACCTTCACCCCAAAATCTCCACCTTCTTTAACCCATTCTTTACCTTCCAGAAAATCCAATCCTTATTCCCTTCTTTACCCTGACTATCGCTTCACTTTTAACCCTCATGAACCCACCATTGCTATTGACCTTGCTCTGTTCAATATAAAGTTCAGAAATAGGATGGAAATTTTGAGAGCTGCTCATGACTCCAAGCTGGATCATGTTGCTATTCGGGGCTTATGGAATATCTTTAGAAAGGATTTTCAGATTGATGCTATGAACATCCAAAAGTGATGCTTGGCTGAAGCATCTGGTTCTCCTGGCTGTTTCTTAGAAGCTGATGATGGTAGGTACTATCATCCAATCAGAAACTGGAGATCTCTTGAAGAGAGGAAGTTTGCTGATGAGCTGGAAGATGAACCATGCCTGACTATGGTAGTATGGAAGCCAAAATATCCTGTTTTGACGGGATATTTTCAATGGCTATTCAACTGGCTAAGGGAGAATCCCTCTGAGGAAGCACCAGACATGGTTATTCCTGAGGTTGAATACCCTTCAGAAGTTGCTGCTCCCATTCCTCCAAAGAATCTGGCTGAGATTCTTAAGGCTCTGGAGAATGAAGATTCTGAGATCCCTGCTCCAGAATATGAAGAAGATGCTTCTGTGTCAGAAGCTGATGTTGAGATGGAAGATGCTGAGAATCATCCTTCTGAGAAAAGTCCTGTTCAGGAAAATCAAGAAGATGTTCTCATATTGGATGCTGCTGCTGGAAATGCTATCCCTCTGAACGATAGCTGTGAATCTTCTTCTGCTGAACCCTCAGTTCTGGTGAATGCTATCAAGGCTCTTCAACAGAATCAAGATGTTCTAGCTTCTCGCTTGGATAAGCATGATGAGACGCATGAGGAATTCAGAACCTTCATGAAGAAGCAGTCTGAAAGCACCTTTGAGATTCAAGACCTTCTGGCCAGAATAGTTTCTAAGCTAGGCTAGTCGTAGTCCTTTGGTCTTAGTTGTCTCTTTTGTTCTTGCATCTGTTTTCTTGCATCTTCTGATAATTTCTTGTTGAATCAATGAAATTTATCTTCTCTCCATATTATTTGTTTTTTCATCTGAATCTTTTATATGCTTTTTGATGTTATGACAAAAAGGGGGAGAAAATATGATAATTGATTTGATTTATATTATCAGTTACTGGGTTTAAGTCTCAACATTTCTAACGCTATTTGCAAGTTCTATGTCTTTGAGAATATCTTTGCAGGATTGGCTTAAGAAGATCTTATTGGCATAAGAAGCAAATACATGAAGAACATGTGATTGGCTTGAGAAGCAAACACATGAAGAATATGTTGTTTCAAAAAGAAGCATGTTCTTGGAAATTGAAGCAAGCTTAGTGCTGTGAAGCTTCAAAGATCAGAAGCAAGAAGGAAGAATGTTCTGATATTCTCGTGGCAGAATATGCTCTAACACACTCTTATCCCTCATATGTTCTGATACACATTCTGTTTAAGAAGTTACCAGAGTTTTTGCTCTGATATATGTTCCTTCTTAAAAGAATGTTTCTGATTCATTCATGCTCTGACTTTTGTCGTTTAGTTTGTTCTGAAACATTTAAGGATGTAGAAATGCTCTGATGATGCTCTGGTACATTCAACAATGTTCTGATACAATCTAGCATGCAATGATTCAAGAAAAAATTCAAAACTCTGAAGCTGTCCTATGGAAGCAAGAAGCAGAAGCTCTGAATGTTCTGAAGAATTAAGCAAATGTGAAAGTCTCAACTGAAATAGAAAATACTCAGGGAAGTCTTTTATTTATAAATTCTTCTAGTATTTATTTCAGGGGGAGATTGTTAATCTCAGGGGGAGACATATTCACACTATGTTTATATGCTTATGCTATAACTGTGTAATTGTCTTTAGTCATCTGATATTCTGATTGCAAATTCATATCAATTATATATATTTTTGTCATCATCAAAAAGGGGGAGATTGTTAGAACAAGATTTGTTCTGATCAATATTCTTAGTGTTGATGATAACAATGTATATGAATTTTGTATAAGACAATGTGGTACTCTAATCCTATGCATTTTCCATTTCATGAAATATATGAAGAGTATGCACAAATCAGCGCAAGAAACACTGACTCAGAAGGTTCAAGTATGCAACATCAGAACATGCTCTCGCAAGACATCAGAAGATGGTCAAGCAGAATCAGAACATGGTCTATGGAAGCATCAGAAGAACTTGAGATCAGAAGCAAAAGCACTGAAGTTCTTATGGTATCACGCTAAGAAGCACTTCAAGGTCAGAAGACAAGAAGATGCTCTGCACCAAGCTGTTTGACTCTGATATATTTAAACGTTGTATCTACAAAGATCAAATCAGAAGCAAGTACAAGATGGCAGGCTACACTGACTGACAAAAAGAACGTTAGAAGCTATTAAAGGCAAAGTCAGTTAAAGCAGGAAAAGCAAGGCTCGAGGTAGTTAATAAAAGAGTGAAACATTAAATGCAATGTTGTACGGATCACGCAACGCATTAAATGCTCCCAACGGTCATCTTCTCAAACGCCTATAAATAGAAGTTCTGATGAGAAGCTGAATACAACACTTTGCGCAAACATACAGAAACGCAGTCAAATTCAAAAGCTCTCAAACTTCATCTTCAACCTCACTTCATTACTGTTGTAATATCTTAGTGAGATTAAGCTTAAACTTAAGAGAAATATCACAGTTGTGATTATAGATTTTTAAGAAGCATTGTATAACTCTTATAAGAATTTGTTTACTTTCATTTGTAAAGAACTAGAGGAGATCAAGTTGTGATCGGATTCTCTAGAAGTCTTAGAGGGTATCTAAGCATTGTGTTCCTAGAGTGATCAGGTTGTGATCAGAATACTCTAGAAGACTTAGAGGGTATCTAAGTGGAAAACCATTGTAATCAAGTTTGATTAGTGGATTAAATCCTCAGGTGAGGTAAATCACTCTAAGGGGGTGGACTGGAGTAGTTTCGTTAACAACGAACCAGGATAAAAATCATTGTGCAATTGTTTTTATCTTAAGAGTTTTTAAAGTACACTTATTCAACCCCCCCTTTCTAAGTGTTTTTCTATCCTTCAACATGAAGTGACCCCTATTCAACCTGAAGAAACCACTTCAAATACTGGAGTGACCCCTGAGCAACCTGAAGAAAACTCTGCACAACCTGAGGTAAACCTTACACAATCTTCTGTAAGCTCTGTCGAGGTGATGAGAATGTACTGTGGTATAGATCCTAATGAATTGGAAGCATTGTTGAATGATGATGACATATTAGATGTTGAACCACTGAGTGTTGATACAAAGCCAAATAGGGTTGGTCTTAAAACTTATGTAGGTCAAAGTTCTAAGGTACCAAAACCTGCTGTCAAAACCTTCATTGGTCCAAGACCTAAGGTACCAAAACCTATTGTCAAACCAGTGGCAACTTAAGCCAACAACCCAAGTGTGGATGATCCTGTAAGTGTATAACTTGATAAATCTATTTACATTGTCATAACAGATGAAAATAATGATATCACCAAGGAAAAAGTCCAAGATTGTTGCATATCCAACAAGAAAAAGTGGCAGACTTAGTACTTTGAAGACAAAGCCAACAGTGGGACCTGAGAGGGATCCAAAGGATCCACTTGTAATTCCTGAAGAAGATAAAATTGTTGGCAGTTATAGGGGGAATAAGAATTGGGATGACATCCAGAAGAACATGACTCAATGAATATTGAGAAGTGTTTTATTTTGGAACTTATGAACCTTATGTGTTTTGGTTGAACCTTATGTATTACTAACCAAGTGTTTTGTTACGTACTATGAACCATATGTGTTAGAGCTCAACATTTTGTACTTTGAAACTTATGTAATAGAGCTCAACATTAAGTACGTTTTATTTTGAACCTTATCAATCTTATGTATTTTGAACCTTATCATCTTGCCAATTACAGTCAGGTTACAAGCTTTTTATACCAAAATTTGCAAATTATGTCAACTTAATCATAACAAACTAAATTGCAAAAATTATATTTCATAACATTAATCAAGTACAATTGCCAAGTACATTACACGTAGTGTAACAACTTCATTAAAAATCCAGTACATTAATCAAGTTCAACAACTACATTGCAACATTAATCAAGTTCAAAAACTACATTGCAAAATCACTACATCACACCTAGTTACGCAACTACATTTCATAACAAAATACAAATTGATCATAAAGGACACAACAAGACAAAACATCTTCAATCTTCCATGAAATTTCTATGTTTTCAACTTGGTCTTCAAGTTCTTATTCTTCTTCCTTAAATCTTCATACAAGGACTTCATATATCCCACAAATGCCATGACTTCCGACTATGTATTCGTCAGACCTGCATCTTCAGTTCTAGATTTTTTTGCAAAATCTCTATCCTAGATGAACAGATTACACGTATCTGCACTCCTCCAATAAGGACATCTCCAAAACAACCTACCTTCATCTGGTTCATTCTTGTAGTGATACGAGACCATACAAACCTACAAAATTTCCCAACTCGAGATTTTACCGAAGCAAAAGACATGATGTTATCAAGCCGAAGGAAGAGGAAGATGAACTACCTTATGAGCGAGGGAACAAGACGAGCAAACTGCAAATGGAAAAGAAATTAGGGCAAATGATTTTCACGATGGATTTTCAGAAAGAAAGAGGAAGAAGATGAACAAATGGGAAAGAAATTAGGGCAAATGAAATAAATTTCTCTTTAAATTAGATCAGTGTACACGCTGTAATTCATGGAAATTTAAAGAAGAATTTTTTTAATCCACCTGTCTTGCCACATAAGCAGTCGTTAGTGGCATTTGATGTTAGGGATCAATTATTCAGACGGAAAATTTTGAATGGACGATTTGTTGAAGGAAGATTTTGGAGAGACTAAAAACAAAATTTAAAACATTTAAAGGGACAAAAAAATTCATTAATCAAAGATTTTAAGTTCGATTCAGTCTAACGCATACAACAATATTAATTTTCATGGGAGAAAACTTTACCATGATTCTCCTCATAAATTAATTTGCGTGTAGAGGACATCAATTTATAAAAGAATTCTTTGCTAGAAAAAATAGCAAAGTTAATTTTAATTAGTGATAACTATGTACGTTACAATTAAAAAATAAATTTAACAAAATTGTTATTTGTTGAATAATAAATAAATATGACTTAAATTATGTTGCTTATTATTTATAGGTATGCAGGCCAAGCAGATAATAAGCCAGCTAAATTAAAGCTATGTGTTTAGCCAGAAATAGAAAAACTCCATAAATGTGTCCTGTTTGCATAAGGCGTGACCAAACTATGCAGCTAATGGTAATGTCCTCTATACTATAATTAGTTATTTAATAATTTGTAAGTATATCCTAAACTCTATACTTGTAATTCAAGGTATTGGCCCAACATTCCACCAAATGCGTGATGCATTTATTGATTTTCATTGTTTAGCCTCAAATTAACGGTTTGGATTTTCATTGTTTAGCCTCAAATTAACGGTTTGGAGTTATTTAAAGACGATTTCAGTGTTTTAAAAATTGGACTGGATCGGCCGGTCAGAACGGTCGAATCGGGAACCGGCCAAATAATCGATCTGGTTCAATTGTTGGATCGGATATGTCATTGAACCGGTCAAAACCGTTGTAAACTGCTAAAATTGGAAAAACCAACGGTTTTCTTGAACCGATGGTTTAATTGCATTTTAAAAAAAAATATTTAAAAATTTAACATGACGTCGTTTTGATTATTTTAATGAAAAAATAAAAGAAATAAAATTAAAAGATATATAAATTAAAAAATAAAAAATAAAAATAAAGATGTTGCGAACGGTTGATTTTGTTGCAGATGGTTTTGATATTGAAGAAGATCCCAACATTGAAACAATTTTTCCTTCCTTAAAATTAAATTTAGTAGACAATGAAATTATTTTGTTATAAATTATTCAATTAGATTATGTTGCGATTAAACTTTGTTTGCAGTTATACTTTATAATTTTGTAGTATTTTATTATGTGTGATATCTATGTTTAAAATTTGAATTTAAATTATGAACTTGTAAATTTATTTATGATATTTTCAAAAAATTTAAATGCTAGTTATATTTTATAGAGACTAAATCATCTGATTTGACATGTTTTATACCTATATAATTTTCTTACAACGACCAGTCTATTAAACCGAGTTATCCGGTTTAGTCATGCGGTTCGACCTATGACCCAGTGGTTCGACCAATAAACAAGTGACCCAATATTCTCACCGATTCGATGTCCGGTCCGATTTTTAAAACACTAGACGATTTATTGTATGTTTGGAAACAAAGTTAACCACCGCCGCCTCACATTTTATCCTCTTTTCACCGTGATTTTTCAAAAGCTACAATAACAAGTTTATGTGAAACGTGCGGCAACACCGTGATTTTCTCAAAAGCCAAACATAGGCTTACCGTGTGTTTGAATTGACGGTGGAAAAATGATTTTAACAGAATTAAGTTTAGTAGAATTGATTTTAACATAATTGAATTTAACATAAATAATTTATATTTGAATACATTTATATAAAAGTGAGTTCAATAATAAATTTCAGTATAAAAATCACGTTTAAAAGTTGAAGTTACAAATTCTAACTTCCAATAAAATCAATGTTGGTGGAAGAATCAATTTTATTTTAAAAGAACCAAAAAATATCAAAATCCTCTAAGAATTACCAAAATGGCAAGTCCATCGAATCTCCCAAAACTATTCCAAATAAATCAGAATTAAAGATCTTCACCCTAAATTATCACTATAAAGAAGAGAAGTTTGATCTGATAAAGATGACAAAAAAAACCAACCATATATACCATCACTCCACCATCTTTCATAACCTGTAAAGATCATTACCTTACAATATCTCCATAAACACCCATGCATCATCTAGAGTGATATTTTTTATATAACACACATGCTTCATAATACTTATTCACTATGTCATATCATCTCTGTCATGTATAAATGTTTCTCTGACTAAAGATTAAGATGAAATGAAACAAAATTCTAACTAAATATATAACACACATGCTTCATAATACTTATTCACTATGTCATATCATCTCCGTCATGTATAAATGTTTCTCTGACTAAAGATTAAGATGAAATGAAACAAAATTCTAACTAAATATATAACACACATATGCTTCATAATACTTCTTCACTATGTCATATAATCTCTGTCATGTATAAATGTTGAAAATTTCTTTATCCACCCCCCTGTCTTCTTGGGGACCCCTGGTGAAAACCCCAAAATGCCCCCTGTTTCGGAAATGCAAAAAAATGTTGTTTTCGGAGATGCATATCCAAAAACGCCTTTTTTTTCAAAATTTGTCTTATTTCGGAAATACATTTCCGAAAACAGGATTTCGGAAGTGCATTTCCAAAATACTGCGCGTTTTGCAGATTAAGCAAAACAATCCCCCCCCCCCCCCCCAATTCATTTACCCTAAATCACCATCAACACTTCCTCAAAGAGATTTTTTGCAAACCAAGTTCCAAGGCTACATCAAAGACTGTTTCTACTTGCTCTACTACATTCAAAAGCTTCTCAATCACTTCAATTTGTAAGTTTCCTAATCCTTAGATCCATGGTTGAAATGCATGTTAGGGTTGTTAGAAATTACAAAAATGATATAGGGGTAGGTTGTTAGTAGTATTTAGGTTGTTTAGAAGCATTATAACATGTTTGAACATTGGATTTTGGATTCTGCCATGGAAGTAGCAGAAGTTGGCTTCGCAGGGGTGTTTTGGAAGTTCATTTCCGAAAACACCTCCCTCACCAGTTTCGGAAATGAACTTCCGAAGTGTGTCCAGAATTGATTTTTTTTTTCAATTGTTTCGCATTCTTATGGATTTCAATTGTTTCAGGAATATGGCAGGCAACCCAACACGCATCAGACAGGGGAGAGAGACACAGACAACATCGGCTAGACGCGAGCATACGACGCATCTTGCATCTACGCGGGGACGGGGTGGAGTACGAGCACCCGTACATATTGATGAGTCAGGTTCCTCGTCTGGATCGAGGAGTCGGCTGGCTAGGGTATCTTCTTCCCATCAGGAGGAGGTACGGGAGGAGGAGGAGGCAGTTAGATACCAGGAGGCGGAGGAGGAGGTACCAGATGTTGACCCTCCACACGGGGAGGAGGAGGAGGGCTACCCGGGAGGGCCCATTGACACGTCCGTGCTGATTTCCTACCACGAGCTCGTCGCTCGACGTGTTTGGGAGGGAGAGGTATTTTTTATAATTTGTCCTACTTTATTATTTAACCATTTTTATTTAGCTTTTTATTCCACATTTTCTTAACGGTCTAATTAACAATATTTTTTGTTTTGTTTTTGTTGTAACAGGAGAGACAGACTTTAAAAATGGTGAACCACGCCTGGAAGATTTTCGGTCTCTTTAAACCAAAGGCGCAGTGGTTTAACGACGCGGTGACAACTTCAGGGCTAGGTGGGTTGTGCATGACCAGGTATACCACCATCAACCACGACATGCAGGGGGCCTTTGTGGAGCGGTGGCACAGGGAGACGTCTTCTTTCCACTTACCGGTTGGGGGGATGCTGCTGAACCATTCCCGAATCCAGAGGTTCGATGCGATCGTCTGGATAGTGGTCTATCTAGGTATGGAGCCAGATATGGCTGATTTTGAGTGCCGGAGGACTAATGGGCCTTATATCCGTTCTCCACATTGAGCGATTATTACGAGCACCACTTGGTGGTGGCGGTCGAATCCGAGGATGCGGAGAACGACCTATTTATGGAGTATCACCGTGTCTGCGCTCTCCGGTGCTGGTTCATGTTTTTGGTAGGCACTGCACTCTTTGTGGACAAGAGTGCAAGATACGTCGACGTGACCTACCTCCGCTACTTCATGGACTTGACTACCGTTCACCAGTGGAACTAGGGGTCAGCTATTCTAGTATACCTATTGTCGCTACCGCGAAAATTAACAGAGTCGCCACTAACATATTTATCCTGAAAAGGAAGGGAATGCCAGCAAACCACAAAACAAAACAACGGTCTCACGACCAGAGAAAAAGGGTAAGGGAGTCGGTTACGCGAGGGGAAGGTATGAGCACCCCTCGCGCCCATCGTACTCGATGGTATCCACGCATGTGTCTAAATCTATGGGTGTGTAACAAATCTACGCTAATCTGGACTAAAATGAATGCAGAATGTAGGGAAAAGAAAGGATTTTGCTCGCACGGGCCCTACCCCGCTGCCTACGTATCTGTTTTGCAGAATCAGAGCTACCGTAGCTCGGCTAACTAATTTCTGTTTGTTTTGTGTTTTTTAGGTGAACAAGTTACATTCACACTCCGCTGCTCGACCTTTGGAGGCTTACGCTTGGGAATGGAGCGGAAATAACAAGCTCTTAAGAAAAGAAAATCAAAGAGTGTGGTTTGTGTTTTAAAGAATGCATGAGGAAGACCTAAGCTAAGGGGGAAAGTTTGCTACCTAATGTTATCATACAAAGGGTATCAGTCTAAACTAAACTAAACAACCTACGGGGGAAAAAGGGAAGCACACAATAAGCACACAAACGAGCATCCGCTCGTAAAGCAAACAAACCAACGGTACTGACCGAGTGGTAGAAAAGCGGTCCCGCCATAGCCAAGGGGAGCAGCTCAACCCAAGTCAACCAAGCATTAGACCTCGCGAAAATGATCGGGCCATAGACAAGAGGGCGGACCCCTCTCAGCAACCAAGCCGTCACGGATCGTAAAGGAAAACGGTGCGTGCGTACACCGAGCGTCAACGTCGAACAACGCGAGCTATAAGAAAGACGGGGGTCCGGCTACATGAACCCTTTTCCTGACATACTCGATAACAAGATCTTGTGCAGGTTCAGAAGCGAGCAACGCGAGGCGTGCACATACCAAACAGACTCGATGAGACTAGGCGGGGGTTGATTACGAACCCTTGACCGCATGCCTTCCATGAGGACTTAACGGAGTGCCATATAGGACTTATTACACCGTGACTCCCTGCCGCAAAGCACAAATGTAAACACACCAACAAAAACAGAGCCTCTTTCGAGGGCTTGGCCAGATGCATGTCTAGGTCCTACTTCTCATGTTAAAGGATGATGCGGAAAGCGGTAAAAGGGACAAGGAGACAATACTGAACGGATAGCAAATCCGCAATGAGCTAGCAATCGTAAGCAGAGAAGAAACTTCACGTAATCTAACATCCATCAAAGCCAAGAGTCCAGCATAAGCGTCAAAGCGATGCGGTGTGAAAATAAATCACAACCGCTATGTAGTGCGTGTCAAACACAACCACATAAGCAACCTGCAAGAGAAACACAATCCAGACAGTACGGGAATATACATCTCAATGAATGAGAGGTCAGATGAATCGCATCGGGCATAAGTTCGTGTCCCACAAATAAAGTGGAACACGATGCAAATCAATCGCACCGGAAGCGAGTCCGTGTCCCACAAATAAAGTGGAACACGAAGCAATCGAAGGCCCTCTCGAAGTACCTCACACATCTCAACAACCAAATTAGTAATAACAAGGAAGCATGCACCGACCATAGAAAATAAGAGAAGTTGAATTCTAAGTAAATCCTAAACAAAAGTCTAACAAGATTAAATTGTTTTTTGTGACATTTTCATCTAAAAAATAATAGAACAAAACTATGTAACAAAAGCATTTAAAATCTAACAAAGAAATATTACATATTTTTATTCATTTTTTATCAAGCAAAAACCTAACAAAACAATTGATTTTATATGTTTTTATTACATGAAAGAAATAGGAAACAAAACTAGTTAAAACAATTAAATCTAACATGAAAATGGAATGAACCAGGGGGTGTTAAGTGAAAATATTGGTGTAGAAGGATGAAGGGCGCAAGGCCCAAGGGAGTTGGCCCAGAGTGTTTTTTTTTGTACAGAATTTTGTGGCCAAAAACGTGTGATGCTGGGCTTATGGGGGTATGTGAAGCAATTTCGTTTAGGCCCAAGGTACGATCCAATTTTGTTTGTCCAGATTTTATGATCTAATTACCAATCAGATTAAACATGCAAGATTATCAAAATAGGCACAAATTAATCCTTATCTTATCACCTAATCATCATTACGTTAATAGGAAATTAGAAAAGGAATTAGGGATTACATGTGAGAAGATCTCACGCTCTTCTTCCCTCATACAAACAAGCAAGCGGCGGCGGCGGAGCTCATCTCTTCCGACGAAGACCTCCGTCTCAGTTCTCCGATTCAAGCTCCGATCTCTCTTCGTCTTCTCTCAACTCTCTTGCTCTCAGATTCCCTCGCGTTCTCAATCTCGCTACTCATCTCTCTCGATCTCGACTCGTAAATAGACAACAACACTACCTCTTCGAACCTAATCGTCGGAGATCTCCCGTGGCTCTTCGAAATCAGGTGTGTTAATCCTTTCTTCACGTTCTTCTTCTTCTGATTTGTTTCTTAGTGGTGCGGTTGCTGTTGCATATTCTTAATATGCGATACTGAAGTTGCAGAAATTCGACTTCATGATCGAAGATTGAAGGAGCGTTGTGAAGGTGATGATGTTGATGTTGTTGAACGTTATTGTACAGAATGAACCTTATTGCGATGAGGATGATGATGTGATAATCGTTTTCTTTGCAGGTGAAGGCGTATACCGAAAGTGATGATCGACGTCGAAGCGACGGAGTTGTTCTTGAAGATTGTTGAAGATGGAGACAATATTGAAGAACTGCGTTGATGTGGAAGATGATACTGAGGAGATTGAATCGCGTTCGAAGATTATTGGCTCAAGGTTTTTGGTCATTTTTCTGATGGATCCAGGAAGTTGAAGGTTGTTACAGGTTTCTCTCATCTTTTCGTTACCGATTTTCTCTCATATTTTCTGTTACATTTTCTGCAGAATCAAGATTGAATCATTTTGAGGAGAGTTTTCTGTTAATTGAAGGATGAAGATAATGATTGTCAGAGAGAGGTGAGATGAAGGTGAAGTCGAGAGGATTCGGTTATGGTGAGAATTCTGCTATTCAAGATGAAGATTCTATCTAATTTTTTATGGTGTTTTTCTGTTATGAGGTGAGTTTGAGAAGTTGAAGATTGAAGATTGACGGTGGAGTTGGTTTGATGAAGAAGGTGAATCGAGGGAGTATTGGAGGTGGTGGAGAGACGATCGAGGGATTCAGAGAGAAAAGATGAAGGTTCTGGTTACGTTTCGGTTCAAGGTTTGTTACGTTTTTCCTCTTTTCCGATTCTGAGTTTCTCTGAGTGAATTCTTTTTTGTTGAATCCCCCCTCTGTTTTGAGTTTTTGATTCGGTTTATATGTTTCATTGGCCGCAGGGACCGATCCATGGTGCGAGAATTGATATGATTTGGTCGAGCTGGTGATGCATCTCGTCATAATCAATTGGAAGCGTATTGATTCTTGATTTCTTTCTCTTGCTTTCTGAACTGATGTAGAGCTATGGTGAATTGAATGTCTAGCGGTTCTTTTTGTCCCGTTGCAGGATATTTTTGGTAGATAATATTGTAATGGATGTTTGACTTGGAACATGGTTTTTGAATTGTAATAAAGTGTATGGACTTTTGTATAACTTGAACTTTGAATGATAAGTGATGTAAAACTTTTGAAAGAATGAATAAATTGTTTTCAAATTGTTATCCAATCCACAGGACAAACTTCATCTCCTCCAAATTGATCTTTAAATTCCCATGAAGTTTCTTTTGAATATTAATCAATAAACTCTAATCAACTCGCCATTTTGATGAAATTTGGTTCACTTGGTAAATCTTCGCTTTTAAGCTTCAATGACAACCTTGAATCCTTAACCTTAATTCTCAAAATACCAATTAACTCAATTAACTCGTGATTGAAGTAACAAGTATTTGACGAGAACAGCAAAGTGTATTGGCCAAAGCAAGTGAACCAGTCAATCTCCTATGCCACCCACTTGTATTTCAAAACACCACAACACCAATGCATTGAAGAATCCTTGAGGAAGAAAGTATTTGAGGCGTAGAGGAAACCTCAACATTTAAGCCAATTAATCCTCAATCGAACCTCCACAAATACAAGCACTCAGGTGAGAAACCCTTTATAATTTTCTTTGATTTTTGAGAGACGAAATAAACGTCCTTGATAACTTAGAGCACGGAGAAAGAGGGCAAATTTTGGGGTGCAACAGCTGCCCCTATTCAAACTTCTTAAACCTGACGAGTGAGAAACGAAGGTTTCGAACCGTTGAGGTGGAAGGAGATTGAATACCAGAATGAACTCGAAAATTTGCGCTCTTGATCAATAGAAGATTCCATCTTGCAATAAGAAGGAATGTACCACCCCGCAAGCAGGGAGAAAAACTTCAATCGATCTAGATAATAAATATGTTCCAACTTGTGATAAGAAGGAACGGGCACCCACAGGCAGGGGAAACACTTCAAATGATCTGGGCATCAAGAGAAGGAACATCTCGACTGATCTGAGTAACAGGCGTAGCAGATGTCTCCGAACATGCATCGGGATAGATGTCTTAGGTCGATCTGGGAATCGAAGGAGATACATCGGTTGATCTGAATATCAACGGGTAATAAGTATCTCTGATCTGGGAATCATGATCTGGGAATCTGGGCAGACATCTCTTCTGATGCAATTAAATCATCAGGTAGATATTCCTACTAATCTGGGAATTAGCGGCTAGCTCCTTCGTAAGACCACGGGGATCCGGAGGCGGTTCCTTCAACTGAACTGGTAATCAGGATAGGAACAATATCTCTTCCGAACTGTGTACGCCGGGGAAAGAATGCCTTTAAACTGATCTGGACATGATGCCAGAAAATAAGTAGGACAATCTTCATCTGAAAGACAAAGTCGATCAGGCAGATATCTCCATCTGATCTGATGATATCAGTGGCTTGCTCCTTCGTAAGACCTTGGGAGATCCGGAGGCGGTTCCTTCAACTAATCTGAATCTGAATATTAGGATAGGAACAGATATCTCTTCCGAACTGTGTACGCCGGGTAAAGAAAACGTCTTCAACTGATGGTTAGGCATCAGGACTGGGCAGGCGAGTTTCTTCTTCTGAACGAACTAAATCGTCAGGGAGTAGATATTTCCAACTGATCTGATGTATCAGAGGGCTTGCTCCTTCGGAAGATCTATAGAGATTCGGAGGCGGTTCCTTCAACTGAAAGTCTGATTTATCAGGAATAGGAACAAATATCTTCCACCGATCTGGGGGCATCGGGAATAGGAATGTCTTTGAACTGATCTGAGCTATGCCAGAAAATAAGTAGAACAATCCTCTTCTGATTCAAAACATCAGGATAAGCGCCTGTAATGACTAGGCGAATATTGCTCTCTAGGGAGCATTTAGAATATCTTGATGACTTTCCTGCAGAAAGAAACAGATATGATATGATTTATGCATGATACATGTATGAATGTGTATGGAATAACGTTTCCGAGAAGGAAGACGCTACACACTTAGAGAATGCAATGCGAATGATGCATGATTTGGACGTTGCTTAGGGAGACAACGGAAGAGCACTGAATTGCTGAAACAGTCCTGGAGAGAGTATAAAACTCTGCGGGGAGGACAAGATGAGTGACTAGAAGTCACAAACTACGAGCTGGCAAAGATGGATCAGAAATCTGCTGGAGACGATCAAATCTAGATGCGAGCTCTAACTGGGGAATAAATCCTGCTTGGGGATACCCAGACAACTTCACTGGAGAAGCAAATTCTCGACACTCTGGGGATGTGGAGATAAGAGCAAGTCATGAAGACAACTCTGATGGGGAGTGACCAACTAGCTTGCGTATGACGCATTCCGCTGGGAAAATCCTTGAAGGAAACAGATTCTGCTGAGGATGCATGCGAATCTCTGCTGAGGAAAGACTCGGTGGGGAAGATGAATACTTTTGCACAAAGATCCACTGATGAGATGAGGAATCCGTTGGGGATAAGGAATCCGGCATAAGAATCTTTTGCTAAGATCACTCCAGTGGGGAATAAGATGACTCTCCTGGGGAAAACGGGTCAATCCGTTGGGGAGAGAAACGCTCTACTGGGAAGAACGAGGAACTCGGGCAAGGAACCTCATTAAGAGCTAGCTGGGGAATCAGACACCATTCCATCATGATTCAACTGGGGAGAAAGCATTCCGTCGGGAATAAGGCTTCTGGAGCATAGAGAATGCATTAAGATGTGCTTTACTGAGGATATGAGAATCCTGGAGCAAAGAAAGTCTCATCTGAATGTAATCCACTGGGGAATGAGAATCTCTCGTTAGGAAGCACTCGTCTGGGGAGTGAGAATCTCTCATGGCTAGGTCCGCCAACATGTTGATGCAAAGCGCTTGCAAGGACGTACCTGCGAGACAAACAAATGAAAATGCCCCAGGATATAGCATGACATCTTTCACAGGGTCTCCTCACATGGCAGAGAACGGTAATGCTCACCCACAATGGGCAAATGCAAGAGCAAATAGATTGTCAGCCATCTTGGCTTTGAAACTTTCCATACAGGCATTGGATTCAATGAGCTGATAGGCAAGCAATGATTAGAACACCAAACAAGTATCGGCCGGAGCATCAAACAAGAATTAGTCCTTCAAGGGAACACCACCAACAAGTGGGATTAATGGGTCAAGCAAGTGTTGACTTCAAAGGGACCAAACAGACATTGGCTTTCATAGTTCTGCATATTCGTGTTGATTGTAAAGATGCTAATCAAGTAATGGGCCTACAGACACATTGGAGTATATATGACAACTATCTGCAACTGTTGGAAATCCATGACACGAAGGTCAGAAAGGAGATAGACTCACGACACGAGGGTCGGAAAAAAGATATACTCACGACTCGAGGGTCGGAAATGAGATAAACTCACGACACGAGGGTCGGAAAGGAGGTAAACTCACGACGCGAGGGTCGGAAAGGAGGTAAACTCACGACGCGAGGGTCGGAAAGGAGATAAACTCACGACTCGAGGGTCGGAAAGGAGATAAACTCACGACGCGAGGGTCGGAAAAGAGGTAAACTCCCGACGCGTGGGTCGGAAAGGAGGTAAACTCACGACGCGAGGGTCGGAAAGGAGATAAACTCACGACTCGAGGGTCGAAAAGGAGATAAACTCACGACGCGAGGGTCGGAAAGGAGGTAAACTCACGACGCGAGGGTCGGAAAGGAGATAAACTCACGACGCGAGGGTCGGAAATGAGGTAAACTCACGACGCGAGGGTCGGAAAGGTGATAAACTCACGACTCGAGGGTCGGAAAGGAGATAAACTCACGACGCGAGGGTCGGAAAGGAGGTAAACTCACGACGCGAGGGTCGGAAAGGAGATAATACTCACGACTCGAGGGTCGGAAAGGAGGTAAACTCACGACTCGAGGGTCGGAAACTCACGACTCGAGGGTCGGAAAGCAAAGGACTCACGACTCGAGGGTCGGAAAGCAAAAGACTCACAACACGAGGGTTGGAAACTCACGACTCAAGGGTCGGAAAGCAAAAGACTCACAACACGAGGGTTGGAAACTCACGACTCAAGGGTCGGAAAGCAAAAGACTCACAACACGAGGGTTGGAAACTCACGACTCGAGGGTCGGAAAGCAAAGGACTTTGATGTCCACATGACAGGACTCTAGTTGAGGGATACCGATAAGCGACGGTTGCAACCTCTGGAAGTGATTTGAAAATCACACTGAAATTCAAAGATGCCACTAAAGATTGGACTTTCAGCTTCACACCATTGAGGATGACGACCCTGATGGTTTTCAAGTTCATAAATTGTTTAGCTCACACCTGAACTTTAAACTGAACACCTCCTGATGAGGATAAAATGCCAATGCATAGTGTCTTGCCCCAGCCTGTAAGGACTTTGAAGAAATTTGTCTTGTAAGGACCTTTTGAGATTTGTTCACATCAAACTGACTTGCCCCAGTATCGTGAACTTTGAAACCGTGCCCTGATTGATCAGTGTTGTAGTTAGCTTCAAATGTGCTTGGGTGAATGCCCCAAATTATTTAGCATTTTGAGAGATTTTTTAGAATCTTGACCTGATTGCCTCAGATTTAGTGAAAACTTGCTCGACAAAGTATTCAAACGCTTTTGTGCCTCTGAAGGTGATCAGACTTTGAAATATTGCTTCCTCTGCTCAACGGAGTTCTGAAGACAACTTGCCCTTCGGGAGGATAAAACGTTTCATCTGAAGTTCATGATGGAAACTTCCTTGATGTCAAGCACTTGTTCATATGCAAAGAATGTTTATTATGAGAAATATAATTCTAATGCAAAGAGCATGTTTGTCTCGAAGTTAAAAGAAACTTTTTGAAAAGATGTCGTAACATCAAGTTTTTTATGAAAGAAAGATGGTGTGATACTAACTCAAGCGTTTAGCGGATCTCCTAGGAGTCAGCTTACCGTATTCTCGTGTATAGTCTGCTTTCGAATTAACCCTGCTTCAATTAGGACTTTTATGGGTTGTAACGTGGCCAGGTTCACGGTTTTAAGAAAAAAAGATTTTTAGGCTCAAAATTATTTGGTGCCCACCCCCTTCATGATGTTCTCCAGTCCTAAGTTCAGTTAACTTGACACGAGCATTCATCTTTCAAGAGGAGTTCGAAAATGATTGAGGAGTCAAAGAGGTCTTCTGGATATGGCAGTCACTTTACCTTTCGTTTTTGGTGTCTGATCACACGACTTTGTTCTTTTGATGAGGATTCTTATTTTGTAATCCTTGCTTTGCTTTTACTTTGCTTCTTCTTTTTTTTTCCTAATTTTTGCCTGGACAAATTCTTTTGAATTTTGATATGGAAGTCCAGCGGGATACCCTAATTTTTGCCTAAGTCACATGTTTTCAACTTGTTGACTTAGCGGGCTTTTCTTCTCTTTTTTTTCATTCTTTTTTTTTCTCTTTTTTTTTGAATAAGTCGTGTGATCCTGAATCTCAGATTTGTTGGAGGTGATTGTGACTGCCTGAGTCCTTGATTGATGAAGAATTACCATTGTGGTATCGTCATATTTTGACCTCCTGATGTGAGGGATAAACCACAGCGGCTTTAATGTTGGTCTCGACCTCCTGACGTGAGGGGTAGTTTTGATGTCTCGACCTCCTGAGGTGAGGGATAAATTTGATGTCTCGACCTCCTGAGGTGAGGGATAAATTTGATGTCTCGACCTCCTGAGGTGAGGTATAATCGTTGTGCATTTGACTTTCCCCAACCTTTTGAAAGATAGCCATTGTTATATCTTTAAACGTGTGCTCCTAATGAATTTTGAATGCTCAATCAGGTTAACTGAATACTACCCACCCCTGGGTTAAAAATAAGGGTTTTTTCTGAATAGAAAAGAAACTCCTACTTCGAAGGCTCAGAGGGGTTAACGAGGGTTTCACTCCCTTATATCTCCAGTGTTTGGGAATTTGAAACAATGCCTGTACATCATCAACAAGGTTCTACTCAAAAGCATACCATTTGAGGTTATTGGTATTATGCTCATCATTCTCCCTTTGGAGTTATCATGCTTTATTAGCAAGATTTAAGTATCACGACAAGCATAGAAAAACATATATAAGAGCAAAAGCGAATGGATTTTTTCAAGACAAACATACCCAATGCATTATGATTATAGTTCAAAAATAAACAAGTTTTGCATGCAACAGTATTGAACCAAACAAGAAAGCTTAAACATGAACATGCATGATGAATTAAGAAATTGCCAATGTTGAGGAGATCCTCTCCGTATGGACTTATTGCTTCGGAAGATCCGTTGCGTCAAAGGAGAACTTCAATTCTAGCCTTCAGGTGCAAATGTGATAGCCTTTGAGTAAATCAAGTTTTGAACCTTGTCACTGAATGTCTGACAGCCTTCAATCGGATAACCAAGTGTCCCAGAGTGGAAAGCACACCAAGCACTACGTCAGAACACTTTAGATCACTTCCTGGAAGAAGATTTTGGCGAGGCCATATGAAAGTTGTTAGTGCTCAGCTTTAGGGATTTGAGATGTGCCAGTGGTACACAAACTCAAGATACAAGGCGTCTTGCTTATCCCTCGGTCGGGAGCCCCAAACAACAATGACAGAAGTTTGTGAATGCTTTAGGGATTTGAGCCGCCAATGATGCAAACTCAAGAACACGGAGTCTTGCTTATCCCTCGGTCGGGAGCCCTAAACATGGCTGCTAGATCAGTAATCACCCTCATGAATGGAGGAACCTTGTATTACTATCGGCGAACAACAATAACCTCTAACACTTAGCCATCAAAGTCCTGACTTGGAACACACAATGGTTGTTGGGAAGGAAGCCTCTGGAAGTACAAGTTGCAAATGATTCTCATGAGTCACTCCTCGAGGAAGAACAAACATTCTACTTGTAGCAGATAAAATGGGATTGACCAGTAGAAACCATTATGAATAAACTCAAACATCTCTTCATCGAGCAGTTCTGGATTCCTTGTACCTCAACACCTTGTAAGGCTTGACATTAGAATCAGGTGCCCCGAGAATGGAAAACACCGAGTATAGTCATCGAAATCAGGAGAGCTATCCGTGGTGATAAAGATCCAAAGCAAGAATCTTAAATTCCAACAAGCAAGGAAGTAACTCGGATACCAGGCACTGGGAGTACATCCACTTGTTTCTCTTTCGTCTCTGTTGACAAGAAAAGACTATCGACAAGGAAACTCCAAGATGAGGAGGTGACTCAGGATATGAAACTGAACCTTGAAAATGAGAGGTTTCTCTGCATATCACTCTCGATTACTGTTTGGCAGAAGATTCTGGTGACGTCACATGGAATTTGTAAGTTCTTTAGGGATTCGAGCAATGCAAATGGTGCAATGCTCAAGATAGACAATGTCTTGCTTATCCCTCGTGCGGGAGCCCCAAGCAACTTAAAAGACTTGCAAATACTAACATCATGACCAGGTACCCAGAATAGAATTCACACCTAATGTCATCATCATCAAGCATAGAATTTGTAGACATCCACACAGTACGGAGCTTAACCAGTTGCAAATAAAGCAAGCATGGAAGCAAATGAGCATAAGACAAGTCTTTAAAAAGATAATCCCAACTGAGCTTTCTTCTTGGTCACCCCACAAAGTTGTTTCATGATTGATCTTTGAGCAAACAATAAGAAGAAATCGAGTCTTTGAGTCTGGTGAGAGTACCAAGTCTGAATAAGAAATCCTCGATCCTAAACACCTGTTATGCATGAAGTGTATGAGATGCAGGATATGAATGCAATGCCATGTTCATTCGATTTCCAAGGAATCCTCATTTTTTATTTTTGACAAGCAGGAGATGAAAAAGCTCGATACGAGGCTTAAAGATATGATTCCTTGGAAATGGAAGGAACATGTATGCTAGTTATTTTTTGTACATCATTTTTTTGGAAAGTAAATATGCAATGATGCAAGGTGGTGGGAACCACAATACTGTATATATCTGGGATGCCGAGAAATCACACGGCACAAGGTCAAAGGTTCGGCATAGTTTCAGACCACCACACAAACCACAAGTCATCAACGGAACAAGTTACCATCGGAACCAGAACATATAGTCACCACCACACTGGAATAGAACATAGATTACCACTCGAACAAGAACCATAGTACCCCACGAACAGGAACCAATAGTACACTCGAACGAGAACAGCAGTAACCCACGAACAAGAACAGCGGTAACCCACGAACAAGAACAGCGGTCACCAACAATGTACCTGTTAAATGATCATTGATTCCCGCCCCGCTTACGGGTAAAATCTAGGCCAAGGTAAGGTCATGAAACGCAATATACGGTCCGCCCGAAGGTAAGCATCATCACAGTGCGTAAGAGGGTGACGATAATACCTCCGTTTGAAACCACTACTCTGCTCGTGGTCACATAATCCATCCCGAGACGTACACCTCGAGACAAACCATGCTCCCACTCTATCCTAGGGTTCCTATGGTTCACACATAGCCTGGGTATTGGGCCTTTTACCTCTTGAAACACCCACCCAACAGACAGAGATCCAGCCAGTCCAGAATATGATACAGAAAAGTAAAAGCGCACATAGGATGCAATGCAAACAGATAAATATGCAAAGCAGTAAAACACCCAAAGATAAACACACAAGTGCTAGGATCGACTCGCTGAGTCCGGACCAGCAACAGGTCGAGACGTCCCCAGCAGAGTCGCCAGATGTCGCTACCGCGAAAATTAACAGAGTCGCCACTAACATATTTATCCTGAAAAGGAAGGGAATGCCAGCAAACCACAAAATAAAACAACGGTCTCACGACCAGAGAAAAAGGGTAAGGGAGTCGGTTACGCGAGGGGAAGGTATGAGCACCCCTCGCGCCCATCGTACTCGATGGTATCCACGCATGTGTCTAAATCTATGGGTGTGTAACAAATCTACGCTAATCTGGACTAAAATGAATGCAGAATGTAGGGAAAATAAAGGATTTTGCTCGCACGGGCCCTACCCCGCTGCCTACGTATCTGTTTTGCAGAATCAGAGCTACCGTAGCTCGGCTAACTAATTTCTGTTTGTTTTGTGTTTTTTAGGTGAACAAGTTACATTCACACTCCGCTGCTCGACCTTTGGAGGCTTACGCTTGGGAATGGAGCGGAAATAACAAGCTCTTAAGAAAAGAAAATCAAAGAGTGTGGTTTGTGTTTTAAAGAATGCATGAGGAAGACCTAAGCTAAGGGGGAAAGCTTGCTACCTAATGTTATCATACAAAGGGTATCAGTCTAAACTAAACTAAACAACCTACGGGGGAAAAAGGGAAGCACACAATAAGCACACAAACGAGCATCCGCTCGTAAAGCAAACAAACCAACGGTACTGACCGAATGGTAGAAAAGCGGTCCCGCCATAGCCAAGGGGAGCAGCTCAACCCAAGTCAACCAAGCATTAGACCTCGCGAAAATGATCGGGCCATAGACAAGAGGGCGGACCCCTCTCAGCAACCAAGCCGTCACGGATCGTAAAGGAAAACGGTGCGTGCGTACACCGAGCGTCAACGTCGAACAACGCGAGCTATAAGAAAGACGGGGGTCCGGCTACATGAACCCTTTTCCTGACATACTCGATAACAAGATCTTGTGCAGGTTCAGAAGCGAGCAACGCGAGGCGTGCGCATACCAAACAGACTCGATGAGACTAGGAGGGGGTTGATTACGAACCCTTGACCGCATGCCTTCCATGAGGACTTAACGGAGTGCCATATAGGACTTATTACACCGTGACTCCCTGCCGCAAAGCACAAATGTAAACACACCAACAAAAACAGAGCCTCTTTCGAGGGCTTGGCCAGATGCATGTCTAGGTCCTACTTCTCATGTTAAAGGATGATGCGGAAAGCGGTAAAAGGGACAAGGAGACAATACTGAACGGATAGCAAATCCGCAATGAGCTAGCAATCGTAAGCAGAGAAGAAACTTCACGTAATCTAACATCCATCAAAGCCAAGAGTCCAGCATAAGCGTCAAAGCGATGCGGTGTGAAAATAAATCACAACCGCTATGTAGTGCGTGTCAAACACAACCACATAAGCAACCTGCAAGAGAAACACAATCCAGACAGTACAGGAATATACATCTCAATGAATGAGAGGTCAGATGAATCGCATCGGGCATAAGTTCGTGTCCCACAAATAAAGTGGAACACGATGCAAATCAATCGCACCGGAAGCGAGTCCGTGTCCCACAAATAAAGTGGAACACGAAGCAATCGAAGGCCCTCTCGAAGTACCTCACACATCTCAACAACCAAATCAGTAATAACAAGGAAGCATGCACCGACCATAGAAAATAAGAGAAGTTGAATTCTAAGTAAATCCTAAACAAAAGTCTAACAAGATTAAATTGTTTTTTGTGACATTTTCATCTAAAAAATAATAGAACAAAACTATGTAACAAAAGCATTTAAAATCTAACAAAGAAATATTACATATTTTTATTCATTTTTTATCAAGCAAAAACCTAACAAAACAATTGATTTTATATGTTTTTATTACATGAAAGAAATAGGAAACAAAACTAGTTAAAACAATTAAATCTAACATGAAAATGGAATGAACCAGGGGGTGTTAAGTGAAAATATTGGTGTAGAAGGATGAAGGGCGCAAGGCCCAAGGGAGTTGGCCCAGAGTGTTTTTTTTTGTACAGAATTTTGTGGCCAAAAACGTGTGATGTTGGGCTTATGGGGGTATGTGAAGCAATTTCGTTTAGGCCCAAGGTACGATCCAATTTTGTTTGTCCAGATTTTATGATCTAATTACCAATCAGATTAAACATGCAAGATTATCAAAATAGGCACAAATTAATCCTTATCTTATCACCTAATCATCATTACGTTAATAGGAAATTAGAAAAGGAATTAGGGATTACATGTGAGAAGATCTCACGCTCTTCTTCCCTCATACAAACAAGCAAGCGGCGGCGGCGGAGCTCATCTCTTCCGACGAAGACCTCCGTCTCAGTTCTCCGATTCAAGCTCCGATCTCTCTTCGTCTTCTCTCAACTCTCTTGCTCTCAGATTCCCTCGCGTTCTCAATCTCGCTACTCATCTCTCTCGATCTCGACTCGTAAACAGACAACAACACTACCTCTTCGAACCTAATCGTCGGAGATCTCCCGTGGCTCTTCGAAATCAGGTGTGTTAATCCTTTCTTCACGTTCTTCTTCTTCTGATTTGTTTCTTAGTGGTGCGGTTGCTGTTGCATATTCTTAATATGCGATACTGAAGTTGCAGAAATTCGACTTCATCATCGAAGATTGAAGGAGCGTTGTGAAGGTGATGATGTTGATGTTGTTGAACGTTATTGTACAGAATGAACCTTATTGCGATGAGGATGATGATGTGATAATCGTTTTCTTTGCAGGTGAAGGCGTATACCGAAAGTGATGATCGACGTCGAAGCGACGGAGTTGTTCTTGAAGATTGTTGAAGATGGAGACAATATTGAAGAACTGCGTTGATGTGGAAGATGATACTGAGGAGATTGAATCGCGTTCGAAGATTATTGGCTCAAGGTTTTTGGTCATTTTTCTGATGGATCCAGGAAGTTGAAGGTTGTTACAGGTTTCTCTCATCTTTTCGTTACCGATTTTCTCTCATCTTTTCTGTTACATTTTCTGCAGAATCAAGATTGAATCATTTTGAGGAGAGTTTTCTGTTAATTGAAGGATGAAGATAATGATTGTCAGAGAGAGGTGAGATGAAGGTGAAGTCGAGAGGATTCGGTTATGGTGAGAATTCTGCTATTCAAGATGAAGATTCTATCTAATTTTTTATGGTGTTTTTCTGTTATGAGGTGAGTTTGAGAAGTTGAAGATTGAAGATTGACGGTGGAGTTGGTTTGATGAAGAAGGTGAATCGAGGGAGTATTGGAGGTGGTGGAGAGAGGATCGAGGGATTCAGAGAGAAAAGATGAAGGTTCTGGTTACGTTTCGGTTCAAGGTTTGTTACGTTTTTCCTCTTTTCCGATTCTGAGTTTCTCTGAGTGAATTCTTTTTTGTTGAATCCCCCCTCTGTTTTGAGTTTTTGATTCGGTTTATATGTTTCATTGGCCGCAGGGACCGATCCATGGTGCGAGAATTGATATGATTTGGTCGAGCTGGTGATGCATCTCGTCATAATCAATTGGAAGCGTATTGATTCTTGATTTCTTTCTCTTGCTTTCTGAACTGATGTAGAGCTATGGTGAATTGAATGTCTAGCGGTTCTTTTTGTCCCGTTGCAGGATATTTTTGGTAGATAATATTGTAATGGATGTTTGACTTGGAACATGGTTTTTGAATTGTAATAAAGTGTATGGACTTTTGTATAACTTGAACTTTGAATGATAAGTGATGTAAAACTTTTGAAAGAATGAATAAATTGTTTTCAAATTGTTATCCAATCCACAGGACAAACTTCATCTCCTCCAAATTGATCTTTAAATTCCCATGAAGTTTCTTTTGAATATTAATCAATAAACTCTAATCAACTCGCCATTTTGATGAAATTTGGTTCACTTGGTAAATCTTCGCTTTTAAGCTTCAATGACAACCTTGAATCCTTAACCTTAATTCTCAAAATACCAATTAACTCAATTAACTCGTGATTGAAGTAACAAGTATTTGACGAGAACAGCAAAGTGTATTGGCCAAAGCAAGTGAACCAGTCAATCTCCTATGCCACCCACTTGTATTTCAAAACACCACAACACCAATGCATTGAAGAATCCTTGAGGAAGAAAGTATTTGAGGCGTAGAGGAAACCTCAACATTTAAGCCAATTAATCCTCAATCGAACCTCCACAAATACAAGCACTCAGGTGAGAAACCCTTTATAATTTTCTTTGATTTTTGAGAGACGAAATAAACGTCCTTGATAACTTAGAGCACGGAGAAAGAGGGCAAATTTTGGGGTGCAACAGCTGCCCCTATTCAAACTTCTTAAACCTGACGAGTGAGAAACGAAGGTTTCGAACCGTTGAGGTGGAAGGAGATTGAATACCAGAATGAACTCGAAAATTTGCGCTCTTGATCAATAGAAGATTCCATCTTGCAATAAGAAGGAATGTACCACCCCGCAAGCAGGGAGAAAAACTTCAATCGATCTAGATAATAAATATGTTCCAACTTGTGATAAGAAGGAACGAGCACCCACAGGCAGGGGAAACACTTCAAATGATCTGGGCATCAAGAGAAGGAACATCTCGACTGATCTGAGTATCAGGCGTAGCAGATGTCTCCGAACATGCATCGGGATAGATGTCTTAGGTCGATCTGGGAATCGAAGGAGATACATCGGTTGATCTGAATATCAACGGGTAATAAGTATCTCTGATCTGGGAATCATGATCTGGGAATCTGGGCAGACATCTCTTCTGATGCAATTAAATCATCAGGTAGATATTCCTACTAATCTGGGAATTAGCGGCTAGCTCCTTCGTAAGACCACGGGGATCCGGAGGCGGTTCCTTCAACTGAACTGGTAATCAGGATAGGAACAATATCTCTTCCGAACTGTGTACGCCGGGGAAAGAATGCCTTTAAACTGATCTGGACATGATGCCAGAAAATAAGTAGGACAATCTTCATCTGAAAGACAAAGTCGATCAGGCAGATATCTCCATCTGATCTGATGATATCAGTGGCTTGCTCCTTCGTAAGACCTTGGGAGATCCGGAGGCGGTTCCTTCAACTAATCTGAATCTGAATATTAGGATAGGAACAGATATCTCTTCCGAACTGTGTACGCCGGGTAAAGAAAACGTCTTCAACTGATGGTTAGGCATCAGGACTGGGCAGGCGAGTTTCTTCTTCTGAACGAACTAAATCGTCAGGGAGTAGATATTTCCAACTGATCTGATGTATCAGAGGGCTTGCTCCTTCGGAAGATCTATAGAGATCCGGAGGCGGTTCCTTCAACTGAAAGTCTGATTTATCAGGAATAGGAACAAATATCTTCCACCGATCTGGGGGCATCGGGAATAGGAATGTCTTTGAACTGATCTGAGCTATGCCAGAAAATAAGTAGAACAATCCTCTTCTGATTCAAAACATCAGGATAAGCGCCTGTAATGACTAGGCGAATATTGCTCTCTAGGGAGCATTTAGAATATCTTGATGACTTTCCTGCAGAAAGAAACAGATATGATATGATTTATGCATGATACATGTATGAATGTGTATGGAATAACGTTTCCGAGAAGGAAGACGCTACACACTTAGAGAATGCAATGCGAATGATGCATGATTTGGACGTTGCTTAGGGAGACAACGGAAGAGCACTGAATTGCTGAAACAGTCCTGGAGAGAGTATAAAACTCTGCGGGGAGGACAAGATGAGTGACTAGAAGTCACAAACTACGAGCTGGCAAAGATGGATCAGAAATCTGCTGGAGACGATCAAATCTAGATGCGAGCTCTAACTGGGGAATAAATCCTGCTTGGGGATACCCAGACAACTTCACTGGAGAAGCAAATTCTCGACACTCTGGGGATGTGGAGATAAGAGCAAGTCATGAAGACAACTCTGATGGGGAGTGACCAACTAGCTTGCGTATGACGCATTCCGCTGGGAAAATCCTTGAAGGAAACAGATTCTGCTGAGGATGCATGCGAATCTCTGCTGAGGAAAGACTCGGTGGGGAAGATGAATACTTTTGCACAAAGATCCACTGATGAGATGAGGAATCCGTTGGGGATAAGGAATCCGGCATAAGAATCTTTTGCTAAGATCACTCCAGTGGGGAATAAGATGACTCTCCTGGGGAAAACGGGTCAATCCGTTGGGGAGAGAAACGCTCTACTGGGAAGAACGAGGAACTCGGGCAAGGAACCTCATTAAGAGCTAGCTGGGGAATCAGACACCATTCCATCATGATTCAACTGGGGAGAAAGCATTCCGTCGGGAATAAGGCTTCTGGAGCATAGAGAATGCATTAAGATGTGCTTTACTGAGGATATGAGAATCCTGGAGCAAAGAAAGTCTCATCTGAATGTAATCCACTGGGGAATGAGAATCTCTCGTTAGGAAGCACTCGTCTGGGGAGTGAGAATCTCTCATGGCTAGGTCCGCCAACATGTTGATGCAAAGCGCTTGCAAGGACGTACCTGCGAGACAAACAAATGAAAATGCCCCAGGATATAGCATGACATCTTTCACAGGGTCTCCTCACATGGCAGAGAACGGTAATGCTCACCCACAATGGGCAAATGCAAGAGCAAATAGATTGTCAGCCATCTTGGCTTTGAAACTTTCCATACAGGCACTGGATTCAATGAGCTGATAGGCAAGCAATGATTAGAACACCAAACAAGTATCGGCCGGAGCATCAAACAAGAATTAGTCCTTCAAGGGAACACCACCAACAAGTGGGATTAATGGGTCAAGCAAGTGTTGACTTCAAAGGGACCAAACAGACATTGACTTTCATAGTTCTGCATATTCGTGTTGATTGTAAAGATGCTAATCAAGTAATGGGCCTACAGACACATTGGAGTATATATGACAACTATCTGCAACTGTTGGAAATCCATGACACGAAGGTCAGAAAGGAGATAGACTCACGACACGAGGGTCGGAAAAAAGATATACTCACGACTCGAGGGTCGGAAATGAGATAAACTCACGACACGAGGGTCGGAAAGGAGGTAAACTCACGACGCGAGGGTCGGAAAGGAGGTAAACTCACGACGCGAGGGTCGGAAAGGAGATAAACTCTAACACTATATTATTCGTCCTCATACCCACCTCTAGTACCTCTAACACTATATTATTCGTCCTCATACCCACCTCTAGTACCTCTTAAATAAATTAATCAATTACTATAAAATATCATATCATTTTAAATTTGTACAAACATTTAAAAATTTTCAAAAAATATATCCTTTAATTATGAAATAAACGAACACTTATATTAAATACATAATAGTTTAACATTGATGTATTATTTAGAGTAGGCGTGTAATCAGCTCGGTTTATACTAGTTTTTGGTCAAGAAAAATGTTCGAATTGATGATATTTCTATCGATTTAGTTTTTAGTCTTTTTAAAAAATGGAACCGGATCAAACTAACCAATTTAATTTGATATTTTTTTTTTTGAAAAATTATGTTAATTTAGTGATAATTATTTTTGGAAAATAAGGTTTATTAGTTTGTTACCTTTTTTACTTGTTGAACAGACAAATATTACTTAAATTATGTTGCTTATTATTTACAGGTATAAAGGCCTAACAGATAATAAGCCAGCTAGATTGTAGCTATGTGTTTAGCCAGAAATAGAAAAACTCCATAAACGTGTCCTGTTTGCATAAGGTGTGACCAAACTATGCAGCTAATGGTAATATCCTCTATACTAAAATTAGTACTTAATATCTCCTCCATCTCAAAATAAAAATCTTTCAAAATTGTTGCACATAAATTAAAAAAAAAATTAAATAATTAAATATAATAATTTTACAAAACTGTCCTTTAATTATTATTTGTTGTTATAAAAGTAATATGATGTAATAGCTTGATAGTAGTGTAGACAAGGGTAAAATTGGAAAAAATTAATTAACATTGCATTAAAAATGTAAAAATACTCTTACTTTAGAACAAATTTCTTTAGTTAGAAAGACTCTTATTTTGGAATAGAGGGAGCAGTTTGTATGTATATTCTAAACTCTAAACTGATAATTCAAGGTATTGACCCAACGTTACACAAAATGTGTGATACATTTATTAATTTTCATTGTTTAGCCCTCAAATTAATGGTTTAGAGTTATTTAAAAACGATTTAACGTGTGTTTCGACTATCGATGGGAAAAATTGACTTTGACATATTAAGTTTGATAGAATTAATTTTAACATAATTGAGTTTAACATAAATTATTTATGATCGAATACATTTATGCAAAAGTGAGTTCAATAACAAATTTTAATATAAAAATTACATTTAAACTCTAAAACTACAAATTCTAACTTTAAATAAAATCAATACTGGTGGCATAATCAATTTTATTTTAAAAGAATAAAATATTTCAAAATCATCCCAGAATTACCAAAATGGCAAGTTCATCAGATCTCCAAAACAATTTCAAATGAATTAAAATCTTCACCCTAAATTGTCACTGTAAAGAAGAGAAGTTTCATCTGATAAAGAGGACCAGAAAAAAAAACATATTCACCACCACTCCACCATCTTCCATAACCCAAAAAAAAATCATTACCTTATACTATCTCCATCAACACCCATGCATCATCTAGAGTGATATTTTCTATACAACACATATTTCATAAGGGTAATGCTAACTTGTGCCCCAAGGGCACATGTTAAGAAATTTATAAATGGAATATTTGAGTTGGATATAGAAACTTTGGGTTTGAAAATTGTGTATTAATTTAATTAAAAGTTTATAGTTAATTTATTTATTTACTTTTTTAATACAAACATTCCGTTTATATTTTCTTAACATGTGCCCTTGGGGCACAAGTTAGCATTACCCATTTCATAATACTTCTTCACTATGTCATATCATCTCTGTCATGTATAAATGTTTCTGACTAATGATTAAGATAAAATGAAACAAAATTCTAACTTAAAGTGCATCTGTTTGAGTCTTGTTCCATTTTAGACACTGTAAAAATAGTTAAAAAGATAAAATATTAAGGTTTTCTTCGATAAAAGTAACGGTTGATTAATAAATTAGTTGATAGTTTATGACTGATAGCTTATATTTTATAGTTAATGACAGATAACTTATAGCTAATAAGTTAATTGAAGTGTTTGATAAAATTAATAGTTCAATTAATTGATAAATTAAAATGACGTAAAAGATATTTTATATATAATTATTTTATTTTAAATTAAAATAAACTATAAAAGATAGTGATAAATTTTAATTAAAATAATGACAAAAATGAAATAAAAAATGATAAATTATAAAATATAAATTATAAATTAAAAATATCATATAAAATAACGTCTAAAAAATAAGATATAAACTAATAAAATAAACTATTAAAATAAAGCTGTTATCAAACATGACTTTTATTGTCGTATGAACTTATAATTTATAAATTATAAATTATAAATTCAAAAAGCGAATAGAACCCTAACTAAATAATCTTTTAGTTTTTGTATTTGATCTCAATTATCCACAATTTTACAAGGATGGCGACTTGCCACAACTATCACCATGACAACTATTTAAAACCATGCATTTCCTATATGACCCTTTTCATTTTGGGACTTATAGCAAACACAAAATAATAATTGTACGGACACAAGAAGCCAGCTAGAATTTTGGAATGATGTTCAGTACAAACAAACAAAAATAATCCTAGAAACGTCACCTGCAATGGTGAAAACAGACACAACACAAAGATTTTTTATTTTATTTTTTACCTATGCAAATGGACAAAGATATTGTGGCTTGTGTTGTGCATACGTCAATTAGGGTCTGATATATCCTGAAATGGGATTCACTGGATTGAGAGATTGGACCCTCCTTCATGCAAAAGTAAGAATAAAATTAAAGTTAGGCACTTTGGTGACCTACTTGATAAGGGCTTCTTGGAATGGAATCTCAACCACAAACAAATTTTTTTACTTCTAGTTATATAATCAAGTTATTTATTTTCATAATACATAAATGGTGTTCTGTTTTTGATTTATCACCACCGATTTAGTCCGATTCAAAGGTTAGTTCTGACATCAAGTGGTTTCAACCCTCTTCCGATCACAGTCGCGAGATATCGATCTGTTTTATAAACAAGATAAAGTTATTTATTTTTATGATTCATAAATGATGAAGATTCAACCTTAGACTAACTGTTTATATTTATTTTATTTTATTAATATAAGTTAGCTGAGTTATTCTATTCATTCAATAATAATAATAATAATAATTATTATTATTATTATTATTATTTTTTAAATAAAAATAAATAGATAAATTATAAAATATTATATTGATTTAAGTTTATAAAAAAAATAATTTTTTTTTTAAATATTTTATAGTTATAGTATAAAATCAGCAAACACTTATATTATATACATCTTAATATAACTTATATATATATATATATATATATATATATATATATATATATATATATATATATATATATATATATATATATATATATATATATATATATATATATATATGTGTGTGTGTGTGTGTGTGTGTGTTTTTTTTTTTTTGTGGTATCTATTTTTTAAGTTTTACTCTATTTGTTGTGGATAATAAATTGCACTGTCATTTTTTTGAGATAAAAAATTAATCTTTTAAAAATTACATTTATTGTCTTAGGAGATATAAATTGCTAAATTTCTATACACAGGTCTTTAAATCTTTGTAAAAGATCAACGACCTTTGATGTTAAAAATATTAAATATAAATAATTAAAACCTTCTCTATTCGTTAAGTAGGAAAACTTCATTCAAGATTATATATATATATATATATATATATATATATATATATATATATATATATATATATATATATATATATATATATATATATTTTACTGTAAACTACAACATCTACTTGTCTAAGTGTTGATATTTTCTCTTGTGAGTTAATAAAAAATATATAAATTCAATTTTTTTCACAAATACTCCTGAAATATCACAGAAGACTTCCCTACTAAAGTCATGTTAATATTTGGAGCTTGAAAGCTTCTTACATTGAATTGTGTCGCACGTCTTGCGATAAATATGAAAATTTTTATCAATAAAGAATAACAGAATAATAAGACAATATAACTAAATAGAAGAAAATCTCAAAAATCATATTTAAGTATTTTTTTTTTAAAATCAATTTTGAGTGTTCTATGCTTAAAATGAAAGTAATATGAGAAAAAGTTAAAAAGCTTTTGAGTAGTCCTATTCCTATCTATATATTCACTTATTTTTCTCATTTCCATCTTGTTTAGCTGGTTGAAGATTCTCCATATTGCTCTATTATGTGGTTCTTGAAGATACAAATCATACAAATTCTTTCTACATTTCACCAAAGATTTTTCATTCCAACTTGCTCTACCCCACACCTCCAATTCTTCTTATATAAAGGACCAAAATTTTCTTCCACATTTCAAAATCATCTCTTCCTTGAGTCTTATTGCTTACACAAAATCTTCCACATTTTGAATAACCTTTTTCTTATCTAAACCATCACTATTTTGTCAACTTTCGAAACCTTAAGAGTCTTAAGAGTCTGTTTGGTGTTCAGGATATATAAGCCGGTCATAGCCTCAGAGTAATTTTTGTTTGTAGCTCAAGAAATGGCCTCAATGTCAGCATCTGGTTCATGGAGTGGTAAGGAGAACAAAGCATTTGAAAGGGCATTAGCTGTTTTCGATAAGGACACGCCTGATCGTTGGTCCAATGTTGCTAAAGCTATTGGTGGAGGGAAGACTGCTGAGGATGTCAAGAGACACTATGAACTTCTTGTTAGGGACATTAGGCACATTGAATCAGGTCAAGTTCCATTCCCAAATTACAACAACAATGCTGCCTTCGACGAGGAGAAAAGGTAATATAGACACGCATCAGTGTTAAATCTCTGGAGGGAGGGTTTCGGTGTCATTATTCAAACATTCTAAATTGCTTCTTGCTTTTCCTTGCAGGTTTAGAAACATATGAAGCTCCAGTGACCAAATGGTGTCAACAATAAAGAATTTCTCATGTAATTGTAATTTTTAGAATCATTGGATTAGGTATAAGTATATGATGTTTCATATATGTAGTGCCAGTGATGTAACATTAGTGAAAGTATTTGTCATAAGAATCATATATCCCATGATTCCATGTCCCACTATCTTGTCGTTGGAATATCAATGGTTCTGGTTTTTGTTCCATTCCAACCCTTAATAAAATTATATAATTTTATTTTATTTTTTATGGAATTATATAATTTTATTTACATTTACTACAATTGTTATTTATTATTATATATATATATATATATATATATATATATATATATATATATATATATATATATATATATATATATATATATATATATATATATATATATATATATATATATATATATATATCATAAATAATAATAAAACAAAAGGAGTTTTATGGCAAGTTTGCCAAGTGTCAAAATATTACACTCCATACTATTTTTAAAAATACTAATAAAAGAAACTTTACTATAATTAGATTGTTATGATTTTTTATTTATTTTTAATTCTGAAAATTGATTTTTATTTAAAACTTGGATTCTCAATATAATAAATACACATAAAGAGAAATTACTTACTTTTAGTTATTCTCAAATTTATATTTATATCTTAATTATTTTAATTAATTTAACAGAATAATTTTTTTATATCTTTTATATTTTTGAATTTATTTTTAAAAAGATTTAATTATAATTATTTAGATTTAAATATATAAATTGTAACTTCTCTTTGTAATCAGTTTTTTTTATAATTTAATATAATATAAATTTTTATATTTTGGGATTTATTTTTAGAGATGTATAATATAAATATAATTTTTTAGAAATATTGATCAATTTTTAAAATTAATTTAATATAATATAATATTTTTATATTTTTGGATTTATTTTTAGAAATATATAATATAATTATAATTATAACAATGATCATGATTATAATTTTTAGAAAGATCACTTTTTCAATATTCAATTTTTTAATAGTGAATAACTTCTCTTTTATGAATTTTCAATATTCAATCAACCTTCTCCTTTTTTAATATTCAAATAATTAAATTTTATATGAAATTGCTCACTTTTTCAATATTAAATTGTAATCTCAATTTTATATATAAATTAATACAATTAAGTTTACCAAAATCTTAATTGTAGTGCAAATGATTTATTGGGTATACACATTATTCAATTTTATTTACTATTTATAATTTATAAAAGTATTTTATCATTAATATTAATCAATTAATTTAATATAATTAAACTTTTTGCATTTTTGAATCTAATTTATAAAAATTTAATTGTAATTAATTATATTTAAATCTATGAATAGTTACTTCTTTATCTTTATAATTCTTAACTTCTAAATGATTACTACAATTAATTTATTTACAAAATATTTAATTGTAAATATTTAATTGCAATTAATGTAATATTGTGTTATTAATGTAATATATTTGTAAATAAGAGTAATAATATAATATTTGTACTAAATTTTAGCTATTATCTTAGGTCTTAGATACATTTTTTTTTTTACCAAAGGTCTTAGAAACATTTAAAACCCATAAACCGTGTGTTGCCATATCTTGGGCTTTTAGAAAAAAACGTAAATGCAGACCTTCCTAAACGGCAATTCATTTGTTAGAGAGTTGAATGATAAGTGCCAAATTGTAGTTATTTTGTGTATAATTTTGTTGCACTTATCTTCTCTTTTTCCTCAATTTAGACGCGTTTTAGTGTATATTACATACAATACGTATATTTTGCGTTTAATCGAGTTTTTGATTCATTTATGTACCGACTAATAGTTTTTCATTCATTTTGTAGGTGTTTGAGCATGTATGGAGCATTGAGTAATAAAGCTTCAAGGATGCAATTTTGGATCAATAAAAAGAGAAGCAATTGAAGAAATAAAAAATGCAGACTGGTGTGATTCGCCCGGCGGAGCAATTGGCTCGCCGGGCGAGCGAGGAAAATAATTACAAAGTCTCTGCCTTGGGCCGCCTCTCGTTCGCTGGGCGGAAGAAGAAGGAGTCGCCGGGCGGAACAATTCATTCGCCGGGCGAAAGTAGATATTTTTGCCCACTTGATGACGTGGCGCAGGCTGTGTGGCCAGAAATAGGCCGTTCGGCGGGCAGAGCAATTGGCTCGCCGGGCGAACGCGTCGGGACAGATTTGTGTATATAGTTTCTTTTCATTTCATTTTTAGGGTTATGGTGTTGGGAGGCCAATTTTAGGGTTCTCTCAACTCCATCACCTCATTTCTTGTTAGATTAGGAGTAGATAACAACATTGGATCTTGCAATTGGTGGATTGGGAGTGTATTCTTCATCAATTGGTGTTGACAAACCAAGACATGTTTGCTTTCTCTTTCTCTCTTCTCTTTGTAATTTCCATTGTTGGGTTGTTTGTATGTATCTCCTTTGAACTCATGTATATTTGTTGATCATTATGTTGTATAAAGCTTGCTTTCATATCTTTGTGGATTATTATCTTGGATTTTTGCTTTGTTGCTAATGTGTTTGAGTCGCTATGGAGACGTAGGGCTCTAATGCTTATCTAGGATAATTATCTGTTAACTTAATTGCAGAGATGGATTAGGTTGATAATCACTTAGTGTCAGTGCTTAATGCTTCTGAATGGTCGTGTTTGTCTGAGAGATCGGCATCTACGGGAAGTTCGGATATCTCATGTGTTGTTTAGGTGGTTGAGAGATCGTCACTTAGATAATATTGTGGGTAGTTTTGTTGACATGTGATAACATTGATAGGTTACAAGTAGAGTATGTTCGGTCAATAAGTTTAAGTCTGTGAGAACTAGATCATATTCCAGCTTGACAATTCTATTCTATTAAGGAATGAGTAGTTTTCTTGTTGATACATTTACTCTCTTGTACATTTATAAAACCAAACTCAAGAACAAATTAATTGATCGAATGGCACACGTCTCTGTGGACTAAGATACAATATAACTATATCACCCGGGAATAATATCCTACTTACTTTTGCTTGCCGCTTTACCGTTCCAGCAAAATGGCGCCGTTGTCGGGGATGTGTTTTGGATTGCGATTGTTTCTTTATTTTTGAGTTTTGTAAATATCGTACATTTGTGAATTTATATACTTTGTATAGTTATACTTGTTTAATTTAGTTTGGTGGACTTATTAAACAAGTTGAACTCGGATAGTTCTTAGATGTCATATCTTCACTTTTCAACTTGTTTAACTAATTTCACCAAATATTTTGTTTTTCTTATCGTTTGTGTTATTTACTTATTGTTATAAATATTCTTGTTTTATAACGTTTGTTTGAGTCTTTGTTAGGACACTTTATTTAGGTTGCGTGGTGAATCCTCACCATGGCATGATGGAGGAAGTTACTAACCAAGCTCAATAAAGGCGTCGAGCTAACGACGTAAAACAAGCGCTTGTTGGGAGGCACCCCAACGTTTATAATTTTTTTATAATTTTTCTTTTGTTTTTGATTGTTTGTGTTCAAAGTTTGGCTCGATAGCTTGAGGTCGCAATTGGTGATTTGTCAAGTTTGATCGTTACGACTTTCGGATGTATGGTAATGATAGAGTTTAACATTTTGTACACGTTCGAGGTATGTGTTTATTGCTTTCTAGATTGTAGCATATTCATGATACTTAGGCTTTTTGCAACTTGTATGCCATTCATTCTTTCGTATACTTGTTCATTTGTGAATCACTTTAGTTCCCAACCTTTTTGTGAGGAAGCTTTCCATTGTTTACATATGCGGGAGACCACAATTCTTGTTTTAACTAGATGTTATTATGTTTAATCTTTTTTTTTTGTATTGACTTTGTGAAAGCATGAAAATGATCAAGGCATTTTGCTTGATTTTGAGAACAACTACCTTAGCCATATATTCATTTCACCTTGTGAGTGTGTGATCTTTTGTTAACCCCTTAGAGCTTTTAGTCATTATCCATTTCGCTTTTTGAACTTGGGAATTAGTTCGCTTTTTGGTGGATTTTGATTGTTGTTTTTTTTTCTTGAACCCTCAACCTATTGTTGTTGTATGAGTTTTTACCTTGCCTTAGAAAGTTGGGAGTATTAATTGTATAATGTTGGTTGAATTCAAGTTGGGGAGAGCATTGATTATGTGCTTGTTTGGTTGGTTGAGTATGTGTTGAGGAAAAGAAAAAAAAAAGAAAGAAAAAAAGAGGAAAAGCTTTGAAAAATAGTAAGACAAAAAGAGTATGGAATAAATTGTGCTAATAAGTTTTGTGCTTGGTGTAACACTTGGTGTGAAAGAAGAAGTGGATTGAAATTGTATTGTTTGAAACTTTGTGGAAGTTATATCTCCCTTAGAATTAGGCAAGTTTTTGTTTCGATTAGCTTTAGGAATCATCCCTTTTTGTTTACCCGACCACATTACAACCTTGAAAAGCCCTTGTGATTTATGTTTTCATGTGTCAATGTGAATTTTTTGAGATGAATGCATAATTTTGTCTATTGTTTGCAAGATTGTTGGATGAGTGGAAATTCTTCATTTTGTGTTTTTCATCTACCGATGATTCTTTTTGCTAGGTGTGATTCATATGTGAACTTGCATTGTTTTAAAATGTTTGGCATAAATTTTGTATTTAGCATTGGTTTCATGTTTTTATATTATCATCAAAGTAGTGGTAAGTAGTATACTTTGCGTGTACCGTTTTTCATTTGAGCCATACATTTGTTTTCGTTTTTCAAAACTTGTCGATTCGTGATTCTTTGATTGATCGTTTTTGTCATTTCGAGTTGTTTAGTTTTGTTTGAGGACAAACTTTCTTTTGAGTGAGTATTTGTTTGTTTCTTGTTTGAGGACAAACAAGTTTAAGTTGGGGAGAGTTTGATAAGTGCCAAATTGTAGTTATTTTGTGTATAATTTTGTTGCACTTATCTTCTCTTTTTCCTCAATTTAGACGCGTTTTAGTGTATATTACATACAATACGTATACTTTGCGTTTAATCGAGTTTTTGATTCATTTATGTACCGACTAATAGTTTTTCATTTATTTTGTAGGTATTTGAGCATGTATGGAGCATTGAGTAATAAAGCTTCAAGGATGCAATTTTTGGATCAATAAAAAGAGAAGAAATTGAAGAAATAAAAAATGCAGACTGGTGTGATTCGCCCAGCGGAGCAATTGGCTCGCCGGGCGAGCGAGGAAAATAATTACAAAGTCTCTGCCTTGGGCCGCCTCTCGTTCGATGGGCGGAAGAAGAAGGAGTCGTCGGGAGGAACAATTCATTCGCCGGGCGAAAGTAGATATTTTTTCCCACTTGATGACGTGGCGCAGGCTGTGTGGTCAGAAATAAGCCTTTCGCCGGGCGGAGCAATTGGCTCGCCGGGCGAATGCGTCGGGACAGATTTGTGTATATAGTTTCTTTTCATTTCATTTTTAGGGTTATGGTTTTTGGAGGCCAGTTTTAGGGTTCTCTCAACTCCATCACCTCATTTCTTGTTAGATTAGGAGTAGATAACAACATTGGATCTTGCAATTGGTGGATTGGGAGTGTATTCTTCATCAATTGGTGTTGACAAACCAAGACATGTTTGCTTTCTCTTTCTCTCTTCTCTTTGTAATTTCCATTGTTGGGTTGTTTGTATGTATCTCCTTTGAACTCATGTATATTTGTTGATCATTATGTTGTATAAAGCTTGCTTTCATATCTTTGTGGATTATTATCTTGGATTTTTGCTTTGTTGCTAATGTGTTTGAGTCGCTATGGAGACGTAGGGCTCTAATGCTTATCTAGGATAATTATCTGTTAACTTAATTGCAGAGATGGATTAGGTTGATAATCACTTAGTGTCAGTGCTTAATGCTTCTGAATGGTCGTGTTTGTCTGAGAGATCGGCATCTACGGGAAGTTCGGATATCTCATGTGTTGTTTAGGTGGTTGAGAGATCGTCACTTAGATAATATTGTGGGTAGTTTTGTTGACATGTGATAACATTGATAGGTTACAAGTAGAGTATGTTCGGTCAATAAGTTTAAGTCTGTGAGAACTAGATCATATTCCAACTTGACAATTCTATTCTATTAAGGAATGAGTAGTTTTCTTGTTGATACATTTACTCTCTTGTACATTTATAAAACCAAACTCAAGAACGAATTAATTGATCGAATGACACACATCTCTGTGGACTACGATACGATATAACTATATCACCCGGGAATAATATCCTACTTACTTTTGCTTGCCGCTTTACCGCTCCAGCATTGAACCGACATAGCTTTGGGACTTCTGCAATTAACGCCTTTCACCTCAAAACAGGGACCTTCCTCTATCAATTCAGAGTTGTTCTTCTCAATGCAACCCTTCCAATTCACTTCCAATTCCCATACATCTAATCTTTAATATCGTTTATCCATATTGTTTTTCATGTAAGTACATTTAATATATGTGATTTTTGATTTCTGATGAATTTGGGTTTATAAATAGGTTCAATTCCTTTTTCTAAAACACGCTTCCTTCCATTTCCTCATCTATTTTTCTTCAATTATCATTCATTGATTCTCTATCAGGTATTTTTCATGGCCGTCGGAAGACACGACGACACTATCTGAATTCCAAACAAAATTTTTATGCAATTGAAATAGTTTTGATAATGAAAAGGTTATTATTGTTGTTTGGTTTTATTATACTTAATTCCTTATTTCTTGATTACATTATGTGATATTATTTTTGTTTTATTTATGAATTTAAAGGGTGACAAATGCGACCTGTACTTACATTCCAGTGTTAGTATTTGAAAGTTAAACTTATATTTTTGTGTTCTACTATATCATAGGTTGAACAAAGACGAGAGCATGAACTGTCTTCAAAGTATAGTTACTATTGCGGGATTCAACTATGCAGGATGTTTTATTTTGTTTCGAAATGAAATTTGGGCGATGCATGATCTGTGTTTGCTTGGTGTTGATTTGAAATTTGGGCGATGCATGATCTGTGTTTGCTTGGTGTTGATTTACTGCTCATCTTTGATATGGAGTAAGCTTTGGTGGAATAATGTTCGCAAATTATCATTACTACTGCCGAATTGAATTATGCAGGATGCTACTAAGTTTATATAAGTTGGTGAAGAAGTTAAATATGAGAGCTTATCATTGTTAGATAATGGTAGATACTGCTTATAACCATTTTAAAGTATGTTATGTTTAGTTTTAGGCTAAGTTGTATTAAATATCCTCACGAGACCTTCATATATCACGTGTTTTTTCTATTTCCAATTAGATTTAAATGTGCTCTTAAGTTCTACTTTATAACTTTCACTATTTTTCTTTATAGCTAAAGAAATCTCTGGAGTGTACTATAAGGATATTGAAACCAACAACATAGAGAAATCTCATAACTTTTGCATATAATTATTGTGTTACTAAATCAACTTGGTTGAAAGATTTTATATTTGAAGTAAAGAGACATATATTCGTTTTGAGTAAAATAATGAACTTTTATATAGAAGTTTAATTTGTGTGCTTTAATCTATAAGTTACGATGAAGCCTCACTCTTACACTATTAGGTAAACAATATGATCAATTTCCAAAACTTATATATTACTATCTTCTTTGAAAATACTAAGTTTTATTATTTAATCTATTATATTATTTTATTTTTATTTTTTAATTGCAGAATGATTTTATAAATAAATTAGTTCTATTATTTTGTTACCTTTTGTGTTTTGTCTAATCTATAAAATAATAACTCTATTATATTATTTGAATTGTATTTTTTTATAACTTATAGAAAACAAAACAAAATTTAAACCTTAAATATATATATATATATATATATATATATATATATATATATATATATATATATATATATATATATATATATATATATATATATATATATATATATATATATATATATATATATATATATATATATATATATATATATATATATATATATATATATATATATATATATATATATATATATATATATATATATATAAAATTATATGTAATAGACAAAATTGTTTTAATTAATACAATTTAAACCCGTGTCTCGCACGGGTATACACACTAGTGTGTATATATATATATATATATATATATATATATATATATATATATATATATATATATATATATATATATATATATATAAAAGAATTTAAAACTTAATTGTTATGCCCTCATGATTTGATTTATTTTCTCTTTTTTTATTTCATTTCTTTAATATTATTTTATACTTTATCTTAAAACTTAAGAAATTTTATAGTTTACTATAAATGAAGAGAATATAATTTATTTAAATTTATAAAAAAGATAGTAAAATCATTTTAATATTGAGAAGAAATAATTGTTAATAGAAAACAAATTTATTATTAAAAATAATTAAAATCACGTATTTTAAGAAATATTAAGAAATCACATTTTATAATTTTTGTGAACTCTCATAACTAAGGTGATTTTTATTAATATTTATTTAAGAAATAGTTTTTTAATAACAAATGTGCTTTTTTTTTTTATAAAAATTTGTTTACTTTTAATTTTTGAATAAATTTTACAATCTCTTATTGTATTTTATTTCAAGAAATCATATTATATTTGCTTAAATTAAACCATAAATTTTTTTGTAGGATTTTATATTGAGTAAAATACTATACTAAAGATATATATATATATATATATATATATATATATATATATATATATATATATATATATATATATATATATATATATATATATATATATATATATATATATATATATATATATATATATATATATATATATATATATATATATATATATATATATATATATATATATATATATATATATATATATATATATATATATATATATATATATATATATATATATAAAAATTAAAATATGAGTAATAAAATCCTAGTAATTAATTCAAAAATTGAAAAAAATATACATAAAGTGAACACTAAAATTGATGAATTTTAAAAATATTTTAAGACAAATTTCATTATATATATTGAAAAATTATTTTTAATTCACAACTATATTCTTATATCTTTATCATCTATTAATTAATTTTTTTTTATAAATATTTTTAGTGTTATTTCATAATCAGTATAAAAATTGTAATAGTTTTATTATTTGTTTTAAGTGAATAGAATATTATTTAATTTTAAAAAAGTGAAATTTGTATAAAAATAAGAAGAACTATTTTTTATTTATATCATGATTTCTTCCAAATAATATATATATATATATATATATATATATATATATATATATATATATATATATATATATATATATATATATATATATATATATATATATATATATATATATATATATATATATATGAAGAATTACGTGATTCGTTAGAAAAAGAGAGAGAAAATAATTTTATTTTATATAACTAAAATATTACGATTTGTTAAAGTAAAATTTATTTATTACCAAAATAAGAGGAGATTAATTTAATAAATATGATATGAGCATTAAGTGGTCAATTGATAACCATTAGCATTCTTTACCCTATTTATATTGAATGATGTTTCTCACCCCTTTGCTTTAATATTGTCTACTTTGGACATCTTATAGATATCCAGGAGTACAGTTTGCTGATGTAAGTGAAAAATAGCTCTCAGTTGTTTTCCTTTAATTATCGTTTGTTTAGTGGTGTCATGTTCTGATTCTGTAACTTCAGGATGAAGCATATTCTTTATGTTCAAATTTGATTCTTAAGTTGGTTTTTTATTCTGTTGAAGTTAGTGTTTGATTTATTAAACCGTTGGAGATTTGTTGAGAGTTGGATGCTACTCCCTTTGTTCCTTTTTAAGTGTCGTTTTAGCAAAAAGCTCTTCAACCAAGATAGTGAATTATTATAGTTACTTTTCCTATTATACCCTTATTTATTTTTCTCTTTCTAAATAAATTCAATCTTACACTCTCTTTTTCCAATAACTAATTGAAAAATTTGAGGTGAAGTTATTGAGAAAATAAGGGTATAAATGACAAATTATAACATTAAATTATAAAACGATACTTAAATAAGATCAAAAAAATTCTTCTGAAATGACAGTTAAAAAGGAATGTAGGGAGTACAACTCTTGTTTCATTTATTTTATGAAAGTTATGTTTTATGAGACCAAAAATGAAAGTTGGTATATTTTATTATTAGTTTATTATTCTGCTGCAATGATACCCTAAGTGGAGGTGAGCATACAATAACAGGAGTAATTGAATATTGTGTTTTATTGATTATTTTGTTGCAATGAGCCTAAGTTATGTCGAGCGTGTGATGACAGGTGTTGAATGATGTTTTAATTTTCCGCTGCGTGTTGCTAAATGATTATGCGTTGTTAAAGAATTATCGTTGGTGACACATTAAATTACCATGTATTGTTATATATATAAGTTCCAGATTTTAGGGTGTTATAGACTGTACAGACCAGATTGCACATGAGGACTATACGGGCGGACCGCGTGTGGACTGTACATATATCAGAGTGTATAGACAATGATTTCGTCGACGGTTCAGCGTTTTGTGGTTTCTAGCAGTTTTGATGTCAGTGACTTTTAATTACCCATTAATGAGTTTGAGAACAATTTTTTTTTCTTAGAGTTGTTTTGATTAATTTTTGAGTCGGACCGCTTGCCCATAAGAATTCAGTAGAGTTATTACCCGTAAATGGTTGTTAGTTGAGTATTTTTTTAGCACTTTAGAGTTATTTTAGAATTGTGGAGGTTGTTATAGAGTTGTTTAGAGTTTGCTTTAAGAGCTTTGTTGAGTTATATATAAAAATTGTTAACCTTTGACGAGTTGCGAGTATGAAATAAATAAATTATTATTCAATTGATGTGTTTTTAAGTGTTTTGTTAAGTTGAGGTGTAATTTTGAGTTGCAGAGTAATAACATATTTTTACTATATTATTGATTATTTTTTAGCAATAATATAATTATTAAAATGTAATTATATGAATATGTTTTAGTTGAGTAATTCAGAGGAATTACGTTGTAGGCCTTATATTGGCGAAATTATGGTTCAAATAGGAACCTGTTTGAGTATGAGTTGTGAGTATAATTCTATTGTTGTTTTGAGTTTGTCATTTCTGTTGCCATGTTCATGCATACATGTATATTGGAGTTAGGTAGGACTTCGGTCTAGTGAGGTTAGGTTCAGAGAAGAATCATGATGGTCTCATGTCCAGAGAAGAACACGGTCTAGAGAGGAACCAGAGACAAGGATGAATCAGTAACACACCTCTAATGCCCAAAAACCCGGTACCACATGTATATTGGAGGACGAGTTTGGTGCATTTCGCATTTGCATTATAATAATTATTGTTGTTGTTGTTTCTATCTGAGACTAATTTAAGTGTTATTATAAATGTCTCGCTGTTTACTTTTACGCCTAATATTTGTAAGGATTATTCTCACCACTTTGTTATTGTTGTGTGACCTTTTATCCCTATGTTGCAGATATAGATAGCGAGTAGTAGCTACTGAGTTGAGAAATGACAGTTACAACCTTATTCATTATTGTTCAGTTTTATTTAGTACGCTTTGTGTCGCTCTGATATTATAGCATTGGGATGAGATCATTGTTCCTTGTAAAATGAAGTTCATGGGCATATCCTATTAAAAGCTCTCAAGAGATTGGAAACTCTCAACAAGAATTATTAGGGAGAAGATTAAGTCATCTTCATTTAGACCGAACCTCTATAATTTGTTGGTGTCTTTCTCTTTCCCTTATCTCTTTAACTTGTTCAATTAATTTCTTTCCTTTATATTTCCATTTATTTCTTTATTCTTTTGCTCATTTCTTTGTTTGTTTTAGAAACGATTTTAAACTCTGATGTTTTTTAAGATTTTGTTTTTAATCAAAGATTTTTAAACCTTCATAATTCAACCCATTATTTTTGGATTCACTTGTCTAACAAGTGGCATCAGAGCCTAACGCCTGTTTAAGAACTGATCATGTCAAGAGGATGATGACTTCAAATATTTCATCTAGCACAAGGAATATCCTAAATATACATCTACCATTCAATGGTGATAGGTTTGATTTATCAAAGCTATTTTTTTAATTATGTCTTTAAATGATAATCAATTCCTTTAAGTCCCTAATTTTAATTCCTCCAATGAAATGTGTGACACTCTTGAGCTGATATATGGAGTCTCTCTTGTGGATATATGTGTTTGCAGGTGTAAAGTTGACAATCTTGTATAAGGTCTATCTAAAGTTTTGATGACGACAACAATGATTAAAGTCAATGGCAATAGCTTTCAATCTTGATGATGTCGATCTAACCATAGAAACATCTCATGCGTCATCAACAAAAAGAGACCCAAGATCAAAGTGCTCATATAATCAGAAGCAATCAAGCAAAAAATCTTAAAATCTCAGATATAGTATGAAAGCTTGCCAGGTCATGTCTGTCTGAGTGATCCCCGTTCTGTAAAAGTAAGGAAGTAGCTTAGAAGTACTAAGGCAAGTCACACACACACTTAAAAATATATTTTTATATAATTTTATCTTGAAAATTATTTTCTAAGCCAAGAAAAGTTATTAAAAAAAATTCCAAACCTTTACCAAATTATTTTTTTACTAACCAATCGATTGGTAAATTGTATCAATCAATTGGCAAGACTTTTCTAGCCAGCCAATCGATTAGGGCATTAAGTCAATCGATTGGATAAGAGCGAATTGATTAACCAAGAATTTATGACGATGCATTAATGACTTACAACGAATCTATATCCAATATTTATTTTCTGGGCTTGCTAATTGATTTAAAATTAGCTGACCATCGATTGGAGCTCTATGCCAATCGATTGACTCATTAATTTTCCCATGGATTATTTTTTTCGTTTTTTTTTTCAACTCCTATATAAAAGGAGGCTCGCCTCCACTTCATTACTCACAACTTTTCAATGTTTAACATTTTCTTTGAAATTTATCTCTTTAATTCCTTTATCTCTCTCTAGAAAATATTTCTTTCACTTGATATTACCTTAGTGCTTGTAAGTAAGGTTTTGCTTGTGAGGAAGAATTTTTGTAAGTAGTTGTGTTGTTTGTTTAACTCTTGAGAGTGTGATACTCTTGAGAGTATTGAGTTTGGTTCATGAGATAAACAAATCTTAAAATATCTTGTGTGGTTTATTGAGTTTTCTCGACAAAAAGTTTAACTTTTGGTTATTGAGATCATCCTAAAAAATCTCTAAGAAGGTTCTAGTTTAGCTTGAGATAAAAGCTATTTAGGATTAGGATAAGTATGTAAAAATATGAAGATTAACTTGTATAAAGGTTCCTGGACATAACTTTCAAAAGCTCAAAGTTTATAGTCAAACTCTCAAGAAGACCACTTAGGGACAAGGCTAGATCAACGTTCGGGCAAACCTGTATAAATATATGTTGCGATCTCTAACCCTATCCTTTAAATTTCTACTATTTAATTTCATTATTCATTTACACTACAACTAACTTAACCAAAATTACTAATACGGTCTTAATTAAGAAAAGTATAAAATTAATCACGAATTTTAAATCATACAATTCACACCCCATTTGTGCTCGAAGTCACTTGTCCAACATCTCTAAGTATCAAACAATATGGGATGAGCTCACGAGTCCAAGAAATTGAAACACCAAATTAATAAGAAAGTTATCTTCATAGATAGTGTTTAACCATTAGAAATCTTATAGGACATGTTATAACTTTCATAACTAACAATTACCTAAGAGTTAAGAATTGGAATCAAAAACTTGATCCAATTGAGATGGAAGTGTTTATGTCTTTTTGGAAAAATCTAGGAGGAAGATGATTTTAAAGATGGGGATGTTGAAGTTAAAAATGAATTATTTAATTGTTTAAATAGGATTATAAATGATGTTGTTGACCGCAACAAAATTCTTAAACAAATGTCAAACATTCATTATGATAGAAGCATGTTTGGTTATGAAGCTGCAAATAACTCTATGAAGGATATGTTATCTTAGGAATGGTGTAATTTCTACGGAGATATGACTCTATAATTAAAGAGGTTTGTAATTCGTGTTCTAAGCTTAATTTGCAGCTCCACTAGTTGTGAACGAAATTGGAGTTTCTTTGAAATGGTAATTGAATTATCATTTGTTTGTTTAAAGACTTGATTTTTATTTCTTTAAAAATATTTGGTTGAATTATTATTTACTTTGTAGGTTCTTACAAAGAGACGAAATAGGTTGCATAAAAAAAAGATGAATAACATGGTTTATGTCATGTACAATTTGAAGTTGAAAATTTAAAAAGAAAAAGCAAAAGTGTTGTTCTTTCATTTGAAGATATCCATTCAGATGATGGATGGATAATCGAAGATCATAATGAAGAAAATATGTAAAATGAAATTAATGTTGAGCAAAATGATGTTATTGTTCCCAATGACGTAAAAGTTGATGTTGTTGTTACTAATAATCTGTAAAATGGTTGTGGTGGCAATGTTGAATTGGGTGGAATGAAACTTCAAGCAATATAATTTTGATTAATGATGAAGAAGGTGTTTCACACCCGACAAAATTTTTATTTATTTTTTAAATGATGGCATTAGAAAAAGGAAAATTGATACAAAAGGATATGGGGACATAAACCAATACCCTATCAAGAGAAAATAAACCTAAATAATGGCATCCCTAGCTTATTCTTAACAAAATCAGCCGTTAAACAAGTAGGGATGGATGAAAAGTAAGTAGAATTCGTAATACTAAGCCCTATATTAGCTAGAGTGTCAGCACAACTGTTCTCTTCCTGATAAATATGAGAAAGAATATAGTTGTAATTTGGAGATACAGATTGAATAATACTTTTTTTAGTAAATTAAAACATTGACTACAATAAGGAAGATATATGTATATGAGGGCCACTTTATGTAAAAACATGTTCTTGTAAACTACTATAAAATATACTTGTGCATTTTCATTTCCCTTGTGTATTATCTTATTTAGCTTCTTTTTTTTTTAATGTTTTTTCTTCTCTTATGTTATATTTGAGTGGTAGATTTAAAAGAAGAAAAGTTCTTTTATTAGTAACTTTAAGAAAAAGTTTTTAAATGTTCAACACAACTTAAATTCCCCTCTCTGTTCTTGTATTTTTTTAAGTACCTTCTTCATGAAGCTTTTGGAAGGAAAAATCTAGAATAAAGTGGCATCTTGAGGGAGATCGGAATACGGCGTTCTTTCATCATATTTCCAAAATTCGCAATTCCTTCAAGCCTATTTCAATTCTTAGAAATGGGCCTGAAACTTTGTCGAATCTGGAACATATTGCTTCACACACGGTGGACTATTTTAAATCTCTGTTTTCTACTAACATTTGTTTGGTGCAAGACCTTTCTTTGGTGGAAGCAGTGATTCCTTGTCTGGTGAATGATGATATGAATTCTCTGCTCACTTTGCTCCCTTCCCTGGATGAAATTCAAGCTGCTGTTTTTTCTCTCAATAATGATAGTGCTCCCGGTCCTGACGGTTTCGGTGCCTCCTTTTTTCATACGTACTGGGAAATTATTAAAATAGAGGTCTCGGACGCGCTCATTCAATTCTTCCATACAGGGTGGCTTCCTCAATGCTTTAACTCTAATGTTTTGGTCCTTATTCCAAAGACGGACAGTGCAGACTCATTGGATAAGTTTCGGCCCATTGCATTATCCAACTTTAAATTCAAGATCATTTCCAAAATTATTGCTACTCGTCTTGCGGTGATCATGCCTCGTCTTATTTCTAGTGAGCAAAGTGGCTTCATTCAAGGGAGGAAGATTAAAGATTATATTGCGTTAGCTTCGGAAGCATACAACATGTTGGATTCTAAAGTTTGGTGCGTTAACGTAACTCTTAAAATTGATATAACAAAGGCTTTTGATACATTAAATTGGTGTTTTCTGCTCAAAGTTTTGAAACAATTTGGCTTCAATGAGAAATTTTGTCAGTGGATTCATATTATATTACCCTCAGCCTGGATTTCAATCTCTGTCAATGGTTCTCTCACAGGTTTCTTCAATTGTACGAGAGGGGTTCGGCAAGGAGATCCTCTTTCTCCTCTGCTTTTTTGTTTGGTCGAAGATGTTCTCAGCAGACACATTAGCAGCTAAGCAGTTTCTGGTTCGCTTACTTTGATCAAAGGTCCTAATTCGATTCACGTTCCTTCTCACATCTTCTATGCGGACGACGTTCTTATTTTTTGTAAAGGAAGTCTGGCCAATTTGCGTTGTCTGGTTGCTACCTTCGAATCTTATGCGAATATTTCAGGCCAATTCGTGAATTGTGGGAAGTCTTTTATTTATGGCGGTGCCATGTCTCAATCTCGGTTGAACCTCCTTTCCTCCTTGATTGGGTTCACAGCTGGGACCTCTGCGTTTATCTATCTCGGTGTTACAATTTTTAAAGGCAAGCCCTGTGCGAAATTTCTTCTGCCTATTGCTGACAAAATAATTCTTAAACTTGCTTCTTGGAAGGGATCTCTTTTATCTTTTGCGGGAAGAGTGGAACTTGTTAAATCTTTTATTCAGAGTATGCTAGTTCATTCTATGGGTTTTTATTCTTGGTCGGTTTCGTTATTAAGACGAATTGAGATAGCTGCCCAGAATTTTATTTGGAGCAGGGATATCTCGAAGAGTAAATCTATTACGGTGGCTTGGAAAAGTATCTGTAAGCCTTTCTCGGAAGGAGGTCTGGGAATTAGATCGCTGTTAGACCTAAATGCGGCGACAAATTTGAAGCTTTCTTGGGATTTTGTCTCTTCTGAGGATCCTTGGGCCGTCCTCCTTAAGAATCGGGTTATGAGGAAAAACAATTTCATAAAGTACCACATTCACTCTTCGATATGGTCGAGTATTAAAGCTGATCTTCCGACAATTTTTGATAATTCTTCGTGGCTGCTTGGTAATGGCGCTTCTATTCGGTTCTGGTATGACGCCTGGTGCGGGCAGCCGCTGTTTTTAGAGATGGGTGATACCGTCGTGCCCGAAGATCTTTATATGAGTTCTTTTATTTCCGGCTCCGGCTGGTCCTTTAATAATAGTGCTGCTGTTCCGATTTATGTCCAAGTCAGAATTTTAAACTGTCACATCCCTTTTGACTTACGGCCGGATAAGAGGATTTAGAATCACACGGTTTCAGGGGATCTAACTCTCAAAGATGCTTACGAGTTCAAGAGAAGTTCTGGATCTAGTGTTAATTGGTGGAGATGGATTTGGTCTAAATTCATCCCTCCATCAAAATCTTTCCTTGTTTGGAGAATCTTGCTAAATAAATTTTTTACTAACGAACAGCTTAAGCGGCGATCCTTTGCTTTCCCCTCTATATGCAGCTTCTGCAAGGTGGCTGAAGAGAGTTCTCAACACCTCTTCTTCGAATGTTCATATGCTTTAAAGATTTGGAATTGGCTTAGCGCAGCTTTTAACTTTAGGTTGCGGATTTCGTCTTTGGAGGACATTTGGAGTATTTGCAGTCGGCCATTGCATGCGCACTGTAAGGTTATTCTTAATGTGGCTATTGTTCATTTGTTTAATGTTATTTGGCTAGCGCGCAATAGTGTGAGATTTAAGGATCGCAACATTTCTCCCGCCTCTTCGATTGTGCGTATTGTTTCGGTTTGTAGTTTAGCCGGTAATATTTTTAAAATTCCTTCCTTCATCAATATTCATGAGTTTGAGGTTTTGAAGAAGTTTAAAGTCAATATCCAGCCCCCTCCCGCTCCAAAGATTGTGGAAGTCATTTGGAAGCCGCCTCCGTGGGATTGGATTAAAATCAATTGTGATGGTGCCTCTCTTGGCAATCCGGGTCCCTCGGCTTGTGGAGGTATTGCTAGAGACTATGATGGTAGGTTCCTTGGAGCCTTTGCTAGTTTTATCGGTGATTCTAACTCTCTCATTGCCGAACTCACCGGAGCTATATTAGCTATTGAGTTCGCCCATGAGAGGGGTTGGAGAAAGATTTGGCTGGAATCGGATTCTTTAGTAGTGGTGCGTGCTTTCTCTCCTCCTTTCTGTGTTCCTTGGCAACTTCGCACAAGATGGATTAATTGTGTTAATATTACAGAAGGTATTTCTTTTTTGGTGTCTCATATTTTCCGCGAAGGAAACAGTTGTGTGGATTCACTAGCTAATATAGGTCTAAATATTACTGATTACACTAATTATAGTAACATTCCTAGTTTTTTGCGAGCAGATTTTGTAAAGAATAGGCTTGGTTTGCCTTTCTTTGGGTTCATCAATTCTTGAGAGGGTTTTGGTTTATGTCCCCCTCCTTTTGTATCAGTTTATTTTATGATATATAACCTTATTTTAAAAAAAAATAAAACCTTCTTCATGTGTTAAATTTTTTACATATTTTTCTAATCCTTCATAAGTCAATTAGGCTTTGATATCCTAAATGAAATTCAGTGGAGTGAAATTTTGGACCCACAGAAAGACCATTCTTCATGCAAATGCTAAAGCAAGAGAAGAATAACATAAAGTTAGGCATTTTGATGACCTACTTGATCGTGTATAATGTTGTTGGGATCTCAACCACAAACGTTTTTACTACTGTTTTATAGAAAAGGTTGTTTTTTTTGTCGTGTCTAGTTGCTCAACCACGTGATTTTAAGCCTTATTGGAAACTAGTATAAACATCTAACTAGAAGTGTTTTATACATTTTGTTTTTAAGGGTTAAATGCATTTTTGATACATAAAAATTAGTTTTAAAAGGTGTATTATATTTTTTTTTATCAAAGTTAGCATTTAGTTTCTCAATTTTTAAAATTGAGATTTTGACCTCCTATTTTATAATATTTGAAATTATTTATGTGTGGAATAAGAAATTGATAATTTAGTGATAAAATATGATGTAGACTCCTTTTAATACAACAACGACAATCTTTTATAGATAGAAAAAAAAAACATATACTTACAAGGTTAATATTCTAACTAATGAGATCTCAAAGATAAACTATAAGAACGAATCGTATTTTAGTGTGGCGCATAATCGCATTTATATATGGAAGACGATTACAATCATTTCTGGTTAATACAACGTAGAATGTGAAAGACTGTTAAATTGACTCCAACAAATGAGGTGAGTGGGGTGTACGGCTCCCGTGCGTGGCTCCATAGCGAAAAGTTAATGTCGTGTCTAATATTTTAATGTTCTATATATAAGAGTTTTAGGATTTTTATATTTTTATATTTTTTATACCAAATTTAAACTTGAGATTGTTACTCAACATGATATAAAACTCATATAATCTTGTTCAAACACTTTTGTTTGTTCAATGTCACTTAAGTGAGCATTTGATTTTTCTGTTGGAAGAGACAAAAGTGATTTGAGACATATAAAATTGATTTTAGTAATATGTTATGTTATGGTGATGTTGAAGTTGATTTGTTTTTAGAATTAATATTAATTTGAAATTAATACTTATAGCTTTTAATTGCAAAATGATTTTTTTTTTAATTTACATTAAAATGTATTCAAATATAAATCTTTTCATATCTAACCAAATTTTAACTAAAATCAAATTATTCAAAATCAAACTTTGTCACGCATAACCATTAACCATACTAGACATTAAGGTTCTATTTAACAAGATATTATTTTGACCTTGCTTATAAACTAATATAATAATAAAGGATTTTTCTAACCTATGCAACATTGCATAGGATAAGGGTAATTAATACATTATTTCTTTCCATATAAATTATTATATTAATTATTTTTCTTTTGAAAAGTAATTTTTTATATTTTCTCTCCTACCCAATTAATGGATCAACATAAATAATAATAAATATGATAATTTATATTTAAAAAATTGGTGTATTAATTGTCTCTTATTCTATGTAAGGTTGCATAGGTTAGAAAAACCCAATAATAAAATATATGTTTGATAACTGTCATTTTATCATGAGCTTATAGTTTATTATAATAATGTGTAATTTATTTTTAGATGATATTTCAAATATCGTTTTAGTTTATAGTTTATAATTTATCATTTTTTTCTTTGACTTATTATTTTAACTAAAACTCACTGCTACTCTTTATAATTTATTTTAATTTAAATAAAACAACTATATATTAAATTTCTTTTATATCATTTTAATTTATTAGCTAATTGAATCGTTAATTTTATCAAACACTTCAATTAGTTTATTAGCTATAAATTATCATACATCAGCTATAAATTATAAATTATCAATTGTTAGCTATTTGTCATAAGCAATAAACTATCAGCTAACTTATCCGTTAACAGATATTTTTTCTAAACAGAACTTAAATACATAAACTTATCCGACTATCTATTTGCAAAAAAAAAAACATTTATAATTAGAACAAAATTCTATATGAATTTAGTCCAACACAATCGAAAACTTTGAAAAGAAAGCATTTTAAAAATTTAAGTCTTTACCACAAAACCAATCCCTGCAAATTATTATTCCTATCTATATATTCACTTTTTTTTTATTCATTTCCATTTTTTAGCTAGTTGAAGATTCTCCAATATTGCTCCTCAACATTTTGGTCCTCCTCTAATTTGTGGTTCTTGAGAATACAAATCATACAAATTCTTTCTACATCTCACCAAAGATTTTCATTCCAATTTGCTCTACCCCACACCTTACAAACACCCTCCAATTCTTCTTATATAAAGGACCAAACTTTGCTTCCTCATTTCAAAATCACCTCTTCTTTGAGTTTCATTACTTACACAAAATCTTCCACATTTTGAATAACCTTTTTCTCATCTAAACCATTACAAGTTTTTGTTAACTTTCAAAACCTTAAGAGTCTGTTTGGTGTTCAGGATATATAATTCGGTCGCAACCTCGAAGTAATTTGTTTGTAGTTCAAGAAATGGCATCAATGTCAGCATCTGGTTCATGGAGTGGTAAGGAGAACAAAGCATTTGAAAGGGCTTTGGCTGTTTTTGATAAGGACAGTCCTGATCGTTGGTCCAACGTTGCTAAAGCTGTTGGTGGAGGAAAAACTGCTGAAGATGTCAAGAGACACTATGAACTTCTTGTTAGGGATATTAGGCACATTGAATCAGGTCAAGTTCCATTCCCAAATTACAACAACAATGCTAGCTAAAGGTAATATACATACATTGTTTCATCTTTACAAAATCTAATTCAGACACGTAGGAGAAGACTAGTCTATACAGTTACGCACAGCTGATATCTGATTTAGAAAAATAAAAAAATCACAAACTCTTTATATTATATTAACATTTTTTAATGCTTCATGTTTTCATTTGCAGGTTTAGAAACATGAAGCTCCAGTGAACAAATGATGTCAATAATGAAGAATTTATGATTCTAATTGTTATGTAATTTTTATTTTTCAATTTTAATTTTAATTTTTAGAATCATTGGATTAGGTATAAGTATATGGTGTTTCATATATGTAGTGCCAGTGATGTAGCATTTTAGTGAAACTATTTGTCATAAGAATCATATATCCCATGATTCCATTGTCCCACTTTTTTGTCGTTGGAATATCAACGGTTCTGTTTTTGTTCCATTCCAATCCTTAATAAGATTATAATTTTGTGGTGTATATATTTGTCCCTTATTATATTGGTAATTATTTTACTATAAAGCTTATGTTACTAAGTTGATATATATATATATATATATATATATATATATATATATATATATATATATATATATATATATATATATATATATATATATATATATATATATATATATATATATATATATATATATATATATATATTAATAATCATTTTTATTTTATAATACTAATTTTAATATATTATATGTTATATATTACATCAAACTAAATTTTTAAAATATTTTTATAATACTAATAAAAAAATAATTTATAAATTGGTTATCCAAAAATCGATCCAACTTAAATAGTATAAAATTCGATTGAAATAGATTATTTTATTCAAGTTCGAACTCACATCTCTGTATTTGATATTCATGTATTATCAACTGAATTGATTTAATAAACGACCGAATAAATTTTTTTCTCAAAATCGATTTACTTTTTTTTCAAACATAGTTAAAATAAGGTTTTTATGACATCTCCAAAAAGATAAAAATATCTCTGAAATGTATTGTAAATCCTAACAAATATTTCACATGGATGAAGAGTTAGCAGCAATTGGAGACAAAAACAGCTCATAGCCACAAAAGTACCAAACGAGGATAGAAATGGTTTGGTATGGCCACCGGAAAGCAAAGCAATCAAATCACATACACACCATTATGATTTTGTTAGGTCGGTTTGTTAAACAACCCATGTATTTACCACGTGCCTTCATATTCTTGATAACTATTTTTGGTCTTTAAAATTGACTCTATTTTTGCCGACTTTCTTTCATTTTTGTTTTGAACTGTTTCATGTTTTGGTAGTGAAATTTTTAGCTCGATTGAGTACAAGAGATTATGACATTGATGGTGACATTCAAATTCATGTTCTTGTGAGATACATCTTTATCAAGTGTATTGATTTTCATTGATAAACTTTCACATGTTCAATATATAATCAAATCTTGTGTTATATATGTTCCTTTATTTTAAATTTTAATGTGGTCATTTCTATTTATAGTATTTATAAGAATTACATTGCAATTAATTTTGTAAAGTTAAGGATCATTAGAAAAAAATAATGGAGCGCGTTGGTAATACATTCTTATAAGGGTGAAATAAACATTTGAAAATCTGAAAATATTTTTCGGAGATATATCTTCGAACGCACCTTAAATTAATTTTTAAAATGTTATAGAAATGCCTATTTGAAAACCCCATATTTTTGTTAAAAAACGGGGAATTTGGAGGTTAATATTCGAAACATGCCCTGGTAGCAGAATAAAAATTATTGAATCTAAATTGCTCCAAATCTTCTATAAATAAAATCTACATATCATTTCTTCAACGTCACATACCACAAACAGAGATGAGGCAAACATATCCTCACCTTACTTTTGTCTACTTCAGTGGTAAGATGTCGTCACTTCAATTTAGGTTCTCCGAGGACACGCCTCTCACTGAGCTGAATACCATACTAAATTCTCTTCTGCAATATCCTCAAAATTAAAAGGTGGTCAAGCTCGAGTATCGTTCACCCTCACTTGACACTGAAGGAAAGATAAAGTTCACTCAATTTGCATTGAGGACGGATGACGATTTAAAAGTTATGTGAAGTACTTTTCACCGATACTCTACTAAGAGTCTGATTGAAGTCGATGTGAAGCATCAAAGATCAGGAGAAGATGTTATCAAAATGTTGCAACGTCTTCACCTACCCGTTTATAATAATATGTAGTGTTAAATTTCTATTCCACTATCTGTAATTTCGGCTATCTATGTTAAGTTGTTTTGATTTTAAGGTTTTTGTTTCTGTCTGGTAATCAATGTTTATTTTAGATATGTGTGTCCGAAAGATACCATTTATTACCTTTGAATAAGCATCTCCGAATCTATTCGATAAAAAACTGAATTGTGGTGAGTTCAAATATATCTATCCAAATTAAAAGGATGTTGCGTATCTATCCAAATTAAAAGGATGTTACGGGAATTTCATCCAATATCCCTAAAAATCCATAAGAGTGAATTAAAAAACTCCCTAATTTTAAAGAGAGAAAAAATCTATTAAAACCTTTAAAAGTTGAGAACCTTTAAAACCTATTAACAAATATAAAATTCCCTATTGGGTTTTGAAAAACCTTATAAACTTATCTATTAAAACCTTTAAAACCTCTAAAAAATAATAAGACTCAATATTTATATAAAAGCATAAATTTTATAGATAATTTGTTTGGAAAATTTTGAAAAAAAAAGTTATAATATTATCCATAAGTTATTTTTTAATTTATTTTTATAAATTCTTCAAAATAGTTAAGCATTTTATTTTAATATTTGATTCAATATTTATAGAGTCTGATTATAAAAAATATTATATTTTAATTATAGTTTAAAATATTAATATATTATAAAAAAAATGAAGAAAAAATTAATGTAGATTAATATATTTAAATAATTAAAAAGTCAATAAATTTATAATTTAATTTTAATAAAAATATTGCTTTTTATTTAAGTCAGTCTTCCATAATCTAAAAAATATGATTTACAGCCTAACTTTTCTACAAGTTTAGATGTAGTAACTGAATTTTCCTCATTTTTGAGAAGATTATCTCTTACCTAGAATAGACAATTCATGAATAGAGTTTTTATTTTCAGACACAAAAAACAGCTTTTCTTCATTTACTTAAATCCTAATGCAAAAATAGTAACAAAATATGTGTTGGTTATTACCACATGACTCAATTAAACCTAGCAGTTCATATCAAAATTAATAAATTTACTCTTTTAAAACTGTCTGAAGAGCCAAAGAACTTTCAACTTCTTTAGCAGCATTAGCTTCAGCAACTACCTTAGACAAACCAAACATCTGAAATTGATCCAAAACCGTGATATATCAGTAAACGATAAAGCATGTAGAGCAGATAACATGTAACGCAATATCTTAGGTAGAGTACAAACCTTTTTAATTGTTTTCTGAAAGCAGGTTTTGTGTTCGTCCATAGAAGCATGAATGAACTCGTCAATGTGATCCTTTATATCGTCCAAGAATGCGGCTTCTTCGTGCTTTTTCTTTCGACATGAAGTTGCAACTGCAGTTGACGAAGGCTGCTTTTCAACTTGGCTTTTTTGAGTGTCCATGCTCTCTGAGATTCCAATAATAGCTGTAACAAGTTATAGCCTTAAGTCTCAATTATCATCAAACAATTTAGTTAAACATTACTATCAATGATTGTTACGCGATCACTCTCAACCGAAATATCAAAGTCTTGTAACAATTTAGTAATCAGTGAAAGTGCATACATAATACCCAAAAGTTTAAAAAAAAGAACAGTATCGGTAAACAATTTAGAACAAACGACAAACACAAGGCATGCCCCGGAAGACAAGAAAATAGACAGATAACACCAGACCTCTGATGAGCTGAACTGCAAAATTTGCTTATTAAATCAAATATCGGTATTTCCAAAAACACATACGAATTTTTCATACCATCTCTTGAGAAATATTGAAATCTATATATTAGTACTATACCAAACCTTAATTTCCAAAAACAACTCACATTAATTAAATAATTAAAAGACAACAAAATCTGAAATTTTCATGGTTAAAATCCTTATATAAGCTTTAAAAAAACGAAATTTGAGTTGTATGGCTCAACCATAGGTAAACAATAGCTGCAGGAAGTCTAGAAGACATGCCAACTAAGGAAAGAATAGGTTTGTATTTGGAGGAAAGTGATAATAACTAAGAACAAATTTGAATATAGAGATTTTATAATTAAAACACTTAGCTTTATGAAGAAACAGGCTAAGCATGATTTCACAGTTGTATAGCTCAACATATGGTAAAGAAGAAAAAACTGCCACTAAAACAAGAACGCTGTATTATTAACCAGGGAACAGGTCCAAGTTAGGAGGAAAACTGTTATTGGCTAAGAACAAAATTCAATCTACAATTTCTATGACAAAGCCTTGTGCATTAGCTTTCCAAAACAAAAAAATGGTGCATCATTTTGAATAGCACTGCCAAAGTTATGCACAGATTATTCTCTGCTTCCAGAATGTAAACAACATGTTCAAGTTAACCAATGTTGTCAATTGGAGATCTCAAAAAATAGATATTTGTTCAAATTCCGACGTTAAGGTGCAATAGCATGGCTCTACTTCTATAGCAGCTATTGGTTAAAATTCTGCTATGTTATTGCACTGGTATAGCCCCTATTTGACCACAATTTATACTAATTTGCATATCACAAAACAATAGTGGTTTGTTTAAATTCCAACTCGTAGAGTTATAGCCGCTTTTTGACAACCCAGTATGCCTTAAACCATTATATGTTTGTTTTCTCAAAAGTAAAATTGATTTGCTTCTATAATTGATTATTGCTGAAGCTAGGATTTGTAGCTTTTGAATTCAAGCTTAATTATTGCATTGAAATTTGTTGTTCAACTAACTTTTACATAAATATATCCAAGCATAAATTACTTTACATTCTACTCATTTTTAACCAAAATCACTTCTACAAAATCAATTCAGTCATAATCAATTCTCATCACCGCAGAACCAAACACACACTTAATTCTCAATTTCAAAATTTGCAAGTCTAGTACCAAACCATTTGAAATTTAAAGAACTTCATGAACATGAAATCAAAAGCAACAAAAAAACCACCAATCCCACATCAATCCAAAGAAAACCCTAAGTTAACCCTAATATTTCTAAACTAGACCTGAAAAAAAATTGAAAACATGTATCCTTCCCAGGAGCGGCCATCGCGGCCGCAAATCGTCCTGGAATGAAACCCCAGGACGCTCTACAGGAGAAGGGAAGTAAAATTGGATAAAGAATGTAAACCTGGACGGACTTTTTCGCTGTATGTGGCGGCCGACGAAGAACTCCGGGTGATTTTCCGGTGAGTTGAGGTTTTCAGTGCAAAGCGGCGATGAATTGATGAGCCTCAAAGTGGGTTGGGCTTTCGATTATAATAACCCTTTCTGTTTTTTTGAGATTACTTTTCCAACACTCCAAGTCACTATAAAAAAAAATAATATATACTTTTTCTACGAATAAATAAATTAAGAACCTTTGTACTTATTCGAAAATTATATAGAATCCAATTGAAGTACATTAACGGTGTAGACGAATTTTATTCTCTCAGTTAATATGTTAGATGTTATGATAAATTTTGACTTTTGTTATAACCACCTATAAAGTAACACAAACGAATGATAGTGATGAATTGAAATTGTCTCAATTATATATGACTAGAAATATTATTATGTGATAAATAAATTTACTTTCCTTCTATTTTATAATTATCTCAAATATTAACAAAGATTTTGTGTTTTAATTAAATCTCTATAATGTGACATCTAGCTAACGATTCATGCTTACAAATGTCTTCTACAAACATACGTCTTACTGCCTCCACTCTTGATATAGAGAGTTAGATTCTTACAACTTAATTAGACCTAACTATAAAAAATTGTTCGAGAGTTAGATTCTTACAACTTAATTAGACCTAACTATAAAAAATTGTTCGACGAGATATCAAAATTCATAATATTCTTCCTTTAACAAAAAAATTATAATGTTGGAATAATATTTATGGGTGGTTTTTTACGTTTATGTCTATTTATTTTCTTTTTTTCTTCTTACTTCTGGCACTCGTGTATTATTTTGTTTATCAAATCATTATTTAAGTCTATTTTTCGAGTAGAGAGGATGCTCGAAAGATTCGTTGGATTAATTGAAATAAAGTGTGTTCGGATAGAGAAATAAATGGATTAAAGGTTCAAAGGGCAAGGGAGTTCGACTTTGCTTTGTAAGATAAATAGTAGTGGAGGATGCATGCTGATCACTACGGTTTGTGGTATAAAGTGTTAACTGCTAAATATATGGTAGAAAATGATCATATTAAGGATGGTGGCAGTAAAATGTATGTTTGGGGAAGGCATTTGTCATGAGTTAGGGAGGATGATGTTGAGCATCAATCGTTGGCTAGATGTCAGATTATGTCTCGATGGGTAATGGTGAAGATTAGTCCTTTTACGGGGATCCTTAGCTGAAGGAGAAGTGTTATTTGTTGTAGGTCCATCGGCTATATGAGATGTCATTAATATTTTGCAGCAGGGTGAGAAGAATTGGATGGGGTGATGGTCTAGGGGGTGGAGGATGAGTCCTTTCATGTGATGATAAATGTGTGGTAGAATGTTGTTCTTTGTTGGGTAATGTTGTTTTGTACATTAATATAGTTGAAAATTAGGTATGAACCTCTTATCGTATTTTGATCAGCAATAGAATCCCACAAAATATAATTTGGTGAGGCAGGAAATAATTTCGACAATTTTATGGAGTGTAAAATTAGTTGTGGGAAATAGGAGACTATCTCATATTTATTCTTTTAATGTGAGATAGGTAACCATTCAATTTTATTCTTAGACTTGTATCCTTTAGTGGTTTGAAATTATCTTTGTCCTTCTAAATATTATCGGCACTCACGCCTTTCAATTCTATGACCCATATTTTTTAAGCAATGAGGCTCGTTAGTGCTTTTAAGTCATATAGTTGGCGAGTATATGAGTAATTTGAAAAGAAATAAAACAATGGGTTTTTAGTAATAAACGGGTTTCCAGCTCTTTCATTATTTTTGGGCTTGGAGAATGCTTTTACGTCCCATTTTGCTTTTGAGACGTCCCCTTTTGGTTTTTGCACTCATATAGCTCAAAAAATTTATTTTTCAACTAACAATTAGTAGAAATATAAATTAAAGTGAAAAGTGTGATATTTTAGCACTTGTTAAAAGAATAATATGATTTTTTGAGTTTATTCTCTACTAATTGTCTTACCTTGCTTTCCAAACAAAGAATAAAACTCGAGTGGACTTTCTTCCCCCTTTGTTCCACCAGGAATCAAACTTAATCTTATTTCTTTTGCATCTCTTTGAGTTTTTTGATATGAGAGGCGATCTCAGACTCCATTTCTTCATTAGTGAGATTCATTCCAAAAACATCTTTACCCAAGGAATCACTTCCACGAAAAAAAAGTTAAACATTTGCTCATTTTTATTTGAGATGTCATTGGATATATGCTTTCTACAACTTCTTTTGATTTGAAATAGAATTAATGATGCTGCAAATTCCTGGAAAAAAAGTTAGGCTTTTACCCTAGGTACCTAAATTTTTGTTTGGATCCATTAGCGATTGGGGATTTAAGATGATTCAAGTTTTCCGCATTGAATCTCTTAGACCACTTTAAATCATTCATTTTTATAAAACAATAAGATTCAATATGATCAAATCTATGACAATGATTTCACATATAAACAAAACAAATATTTTTACGTTTAGCATGGCATATACTCATGAAGGACTTAACATTATTATATGGTTGTAACCTAAGAAAGTTTATTATATGAAGCTCTTTGATTATAAAATCATATCAAGGTTATCTCTACCCATATTGAACATACTTAAGATTTCATGCAAATCTTCAATTTTTTTCTTATAGGATCACATGTTTCACATTTATTAGATTTCACGACACATCTCTTAATTTGATTCAATTCATCAATAAGTCTTTCATTTTCATCTTCAATAGATTTGGTGATTTCTTTAAGACTCAATAACTTTTTCTAACTCCTCATTTTCTTTACACAACCTAACCCTTAGAGCATATATTTGATTATTAGAAAGGTCAGTTACCTCATCATCATCTTCACAAGTTGTTTTAAAACAAATGTTTACCTCTTAATCTGATTTTCTAGATGATGCTTCTGATGATGTTTCATTTGATTCTTCAAATGATATTATTGGTTTTGTTTCATATGATTCCCTAAATGATGCTCTTGATGAAGTTTCCTAAGATTTCATAACATATTCTTTAATTGTCTCTTCATCTGACACTTTACAGAACTCTCTATCTAATACTTCAAAAGATTCTTGAGATAACTTTTCAAGTGATTCATTTGATGATACTTCGAGGAATTATTCATCTGATACTCAATCATTGCTCTTGGGTAGGTTTCCCTTGGCTTCTTTAAACTTTGTGTTGGTGAACTATTGTTAGATTTTGTTCTCTTGATGTGTTCAAAGGGATATACTATAAGAAACAAGAAGGAGGTCCATTGTTCATTTCTTTGTTTCTTTCTTTGTAGCGTTTGTCATTCCTAGTTTTTCCAAATGTTTTATTCTTCTTAATTTCTTTAATCAATGACTTATCCTCGTAGTTGATATATGGTTGAGTTGGGGTGTGTAGTTCGTTCATGATTTATGGCTATTCCAAACCCATATTTTCTCTATACATGCAATCTAACCTCAAACATTACTATAAATCAAGCACTTCAACTTGTCATTCTTCCCTTTAACCTTTATGAATTCTTTGGTGAATCTGTCAATGTATTATCGCAAGGTCCTCTTATTCCTTTGTAAAATGGCATTGGGTACATACATTTTCTTTGGTTGATGCTTTTGGGAGCTTAAATGAGATGTGAACTCTTTGAAAAGTATCCTCCAATAATTGATAGAAGTATCCTCCAAACCTTTTAACCAAGTAATCATGGCCCATTTCAACTTGGGAATAAAAATTGTACACTTTGTTGCACTCATTTGTTAATGGTAGTCTAAGACATTGTCTACGTGCTCGTTAGGATCCCCAGTTCCATCATATGTCTCCAGCTTAAGGGGCTTCTCCAACGATCTAAAGATGGTGCATTTTATTATTCTTCTTGTGAATGATTTCTGCTGACAATAAATGACAATATCTTTGGAGAGTTTTGCTCGCGTCTCCTTCGTGGATGGAGGAAAAAATAAGGCCTCATTAGATGATGACTAGTATGTAACGCGTGGATGCTACTTTTTCCATAAGAGTCAAGTGTTGTAGAAGGATCATCATATCAAAAAGACTAGAGCCTCTTTGACCATGCTTTAAATCTTGATGGTTGCAAACTAGCATCGACGCGTGTTCATTGAAATTCCTCAAATTTGGTTGTGTTGCAAGACATAGATTTGTGTTATTATCTCACCAAGAATCTTGTTCCAAATCTCTTCTACACGAATGAGCCTATCGTTTTATTGTTGGAAAAGAGTAAAAATGTCCAACATAAGGTCTTTCATGCTTGGAGCACCGAATAAGGCTTGAGAGTGTTGAAAGAATTGTACTTATGGAGGAAATTAAGCATGCAATAGCGGAACTTGAGCAAGCATTGGAGGAACTAAAGCATGCGGTGGAAGAGCTGAAGTATGCAGTGAAAGACAGTGATTTTCCTAGAGTTAAAGATTATGGACAATTACATGAAGTCGAGGGTTAGTTGTAAAATTTTGTGGATCTTGATGTCGAGGAAGATCTTCACTGATTGAGGGAAAGAATTGGTGTATCGTTATCTTTAAGAATTTTAATTGATGATCAAATACAATCGGTGACAACATTTTGGCCATAAGTCAACTTTGAGCCAACCATTAGAAATACACTTATGGTAGTTACACTTTCATGCTTTAAAATATTTAAAAGAATCAAAAGTTGATTCTCACATACAACGTCATTATTCTATTAGAACAAAAGATGATTGGCATGGTGATGTAGACCATTGTGGATGGTACTTCCAATGCGTTTGAGATAGCTTTTCGATGGATGTGGTTTCTACAAAAAATGTTAGCACTCGGACGCTTAAGTCACTATGAGATTGAGGTGAAACAATGCAAGTGTGTAATAAATCGTACATAGGTTTCTCACACACACGCGCGCGCACACACACACACACATCCACACACACACACACACACACACATATATATATATATATATATATATATATATATATATATATATATATATATATATATATAAGACCGTTGTAATTGTCTTCATATTATTCGGTGTAAATCACATATGTTCGGTGGATGACCATCTAATGACTCAGGGTAAAGGGGGGACATGCTCATGTGTGATTACATGTCAACCGAGAGGCCAAGGGAGGACTGCCTCCTGATACAAAGATTACATGTCATTGAACGTATTAATAAAGTGTATCTTGCAAGAATGCACCAACACAAAATTTAAAAAAGAACACGTTGAAACACCAAAACGACTTTGAAAACGTCTAAGAGTGGACAAATCTTGAATTGTCATTTCCACTTGTGTAACGTCCATAACATCGAAGAATGCGTACAACTGAAGAATGTTGTCTAAGATTTAATCAAGAAGGGAGAGTTGTCTAGATTTTTCTCCTAAGATAAAATATGATCTAAGGGAAAGAGGCAGGAAGAAGAAAGCCCGCAAATGAGAATGAGTGAAATAGTCCAAGTGACTAAAAATAGAGACATTCCGACCATGGAGAAGAAAAGAAATTATTAGTTGCATACACCGTCGAAAAACTAAAATACTAAACAAAAAATAAATAAAAGAGGAAGATAGTGTAAGATGAACATTTCTTAAAAGAGAGAAACATAACATACTTGACCTAAAATGGGAAAAACGATGTGTATTTTAACACAAGATGAAAGAGTAACATAATATAACTATTTATCAGTATATCTGTAAAGAGAATGTAATATATTTTTTATAAAATAGGAGATGAGTGTATTTTTAAACAAAGAACAGAATATTATGAGTATATTTCAAACGACGGATGTATAATTTACTTTTATAATTAATATTTTTTTATAATAAATTTTCTATTCATTAATATTAGGAAATAAGGACACTCTTAAAGTTAGTAAGTAGTAGAACTCAAAATAAATAAATAAAATAACAATAATATTAAAATCATAATAACTAATAATACATGTTTAAAAACTTATAATTTTTTTTTAAAAAAGTAGTCTGTTCAACTCTATAAAAAATTATAATTTTTATGTAAAATTTCTAACTTCAAAAAAAAAAATCTATATTTAATATTTAAGGGGTGGGTGATAATTAAACGAGTCATTTTTACAAGACAAAAATTGTCCATGGTTTCATTATATACACTTTTGTGGTCTAAAAACAAAGAAAGTAGATATATCCCTTCAAACTCAACCACCAATCACCAATCCATAACACACAACACAACCTTCTCTTTCCATCAAAAAAACCAAACCAAACTCATTGTCTTCTGTTCTTCTGTGTTTTTAAGATTCTTTTTACCTTAAACTTCAAACACACACAAAGATTCATTACACATAATGGCTTGTTCATTGCAAGCAACAATATCAGCCAACACATGTGCTTTCTCCACAAGGAGATTCTCCTTGAGGCAGCAGAAGATTTGTAAGAGAAGCTCTTGCATGTTCACTGTTAGAGCTTCTTCTGATGAGTCTGATTGTAATCAAGAAGAATGTGCACCTGACAAGGAAGTTAGTTTGTTCAATTCTCAAACCTTTTTTTTTTTTTGTCTTTTGTTTTGCTTTGTATGATTATGTGATAGCTGAGAAAATTAGGGAATTATTTAACATTTTTTTAATGAATGGTGCTAATTTGTTGGTAGTATACTTTAATTTAGTTTTGGAGATTTATATAATTTGATTTGAATTTAGAGGTAAATTTGATATTTATTTATTTTTCAATTTAAAGTAGGGTTTTTGAATTGGTTTTGGTTATTATTGTTTCATATAGATACTAGCAGGGTTTTAAATTGTGGTTGTTGATCCAATAGCACTTGGATGAGATGAATTTGACTTCTTTATGCTTAACAAGTGGTTTTGGGTTCGAAATCAGGTGTCAAAATGTAATAGTGTTAAATCTCTTGAGGGAGAGTTTTGCGTTGCAAACCTCTTTATATTGAAGGAAAATGTGGTTGAAAATACGGTTGTGATATTGTTGTGGGACCTCAAAATTCTTTATATTGCGAACTCTGATTAGGGTTGCGACTGTGATGGTGGACCGCAATTTTTAATTGTTGTAGTAGTAGTTTAGAAACTATTGAATTATATAACCAATGATTGTAATAGTAGTAGTAGTTTTCATCTATGTTTCAATGTGTTTACAATTATTGAACCATTTTATGTACAAGTTCGTCTTTCGAATCGAGATAAACAAAAGGAAAAATCTATATTGTCCATTTGTGAAGTTTCCGAACGAATACTCGGAAAAGAAAGCTAATTCTATGTTGCTGATGGTGATGTAGGTTGGGAAGGTGAGTATGGAATGGTTAGCAGAGGAGAAGACGAAAGTGGTAGGTACATATCCCCCACGCCGTAAAGCGGGTTGGACAGGCTATGTTGAAAAGGACACTGCTGGACAGACTAACATATATTCAGTCGAGGTTCGGATTTTTCTTTTTTAAGGAATTAAAGTTGTTCTCATTTCATAATTTGTTGTTTTTCTTGGCCTCTATGTGTGTCTTTGTGTGCGTGCGCGCTCCTTTCACTTGTTGAAGTTTAGTATTTATTTTGATGATCATATATACATTGTTCGCATCTAGATATCAAATTTACCGTGTTTGAATTAGTTCTCAGAAACGGTCTCACAAGTGCTTATGCCAGTAGGTAAGTTTCAATTTGTCTAATACATATTGATCTTTTCCAGCCAGCAGTTTATGTGGCAGAAAGTGCTATAAGTTCAGGAACACCTGGTTCGTCTTCTGATGGAGCTCAAAACACAGCGGCGATCGCTGCTGGTCTTGCGCTGATCTCAATCGCCGCAGCATCATCAATACTTCTACAAGTTGGCAAGAATGCTCCTCCTCCGGTCAAAGCACCCGAATACTCTGGTCCATCACTTAGTTACTACATCAACGAGTTCAAGTCACAAGAAATTATTCAAGCGCCCCCCGTGTCTACCGAGGCAGAACCATCATTACCTGTGCAACCCGAGAGCTCTGAAACGGATGCATCATTATCTGTTCAAAAACTCGAGAGCTCCGAGACGGATGCATCATTATCTGTTCAAAAACTTGAGAGCTCTGAAACAGATGCATCGTTATCTGTTCAAAAACTTGAGAGCTCTGAGGCGGATGCATCGTTATCTGTTCAAAAACTTGAGAGCTCCGAGGCGGATGCATCGTTATCCGTTCAACAACCTGAGAGCTCCAAGGCTGATGTTTCAGCATCTGTTCAACCTGAAAATTCTCCTGCAGAAGTGCCTCAAGTTAAAGATGAATCTAAGACTCAGCCAGATACTTCAAGTTTTGACTGGACACTTTATCTTGAGTGATTACTTTTGCTTTAAGAGCATGGAAAAGTAGTTCATTTTATGTTCATAATATGAGCTTATGTATACAAGGTTGATGATGGATGGAAATGTTTTTGCTACCAAATTAAGTGTGTTTATATTTTGATAAGGAAAGAGAGATTATACAAGCACAACTTAACTAAAGGTTAAGCCTTACATTTCTAAATTCTATCTATAATCCTCAAAATAGTGAAGCCATGTTTCAAATATTACTATGTCATATAGATTTCCAAGGTTTAAAATAATATTTCGAAAACCAGACCGAATTGGAGATGAAATGGATTGAACTGTAGTTCAATTGCGGACGATTCAACTGTTTCTTTTCCTTTTTCGTTTAATATTTTAATACTTTTATACCGATATATAACGTAGTTGAATCAATATATTAAACTTATAGCTAATTATATAACATAGACATTTAGCATTACTAATAACACCAGTATCAGCTTGCTGCATGCTTGCCTCAATGTAGTGCATGCAATTTTTCATAATCTGTCATCATTTTTAAATAACCCTCAGACTGCAACCTTAAACACTGTCAAGCTTTAAACCTTTTTCTTTAACCATATCATGCCTGCTACAATTCCAATTTTCAAAGAAATTGAATAGTTGAGGCACAACACTAATTTTAACTACATTATCAATTGTTATAATAAAAAATCAAAACTAAAAAATTTGCGCATTATCATAAGTTAGTGTATTATCATGAGTTTAGCATATAAGAAACTCAAAATAGTGAGATGCGTGGTACTATCCTTCAAACAAAAGTAAAGAAACAGAATAGGAAACTCTTCATGTTGTTATATACAATCAGCCACGTCTATGACTCCATCGTCAGTGGAACTCCCTGACGATATCATCAGCGAGGTATTATCCATTCTTCATGTGAAATCTCGTGTGCAACTTATGTGTGTGAGTAAGTCTTGGATAACACTCATCTTTGATCCCGGCCTTCGTGAAATCGCATCTCAAGAAATCGGTAGCATGGAATCTGCACTTCACACTAACCCCAAATCACGTCACAGAAATCCCATGCAGGTCCCCCTGCACTTCATACAATGTTTAATTGAGAATCTGTTGAGCCTTTCTGTTGATCCTTAGTATCATTTGAACGACAAATAATACTCTGGTACAATTGGTTCCTACAATGGATTGATTTGTTTCATTGGTGATTCTTTCACCGACGGGCTTCAAGAGTGATGGCTCTGTCTATGGAGAGCCCAGCCACAAGGATAACATAACATCTCAAAATTTGAGTATTTTGGTGATTCACATTTAAGCTTTACTTTTGGTTGTGATAATTCTACCAGACACCTATAAAGTGGTGGCATCGCGATACATTCATGATCGATTGACAAGTGAGGTGAAGGTTCTGACTTCTGATAACTCCTCTTCATTTGGACTATGGTGGACTGGGCATTCTGGTTGTGATAATCCCAACTAAACAATACACCTCACTTCCAATAGAATCTTCATCTTTAGTATGCGTGGTAGTATCACGGTGGCACCGTGATTATGTTGAAGCTCTAAAGTGTAGCTTTTGCAACTTCAGTGGCTAATTGTGATTCAGCCATACTCGAATCCAAACACGCACGAAATGAAGTAATACCCAATGACCAAACATTCTGATCATAAAACTGAAGACACTCACTTCCATGCACCAAAGTCAATGGATTGAAGTGATATATGACCAAGATACAGATCCTTCAAATGTTGCTTACACAACCCTAGTCGCCGTTTATTTAAGCTTGGATGAATGCAAGTTGAAAACCCAGTTTTCCAGCTTGGAGACTTTTGTCTTTCCATTACATGAAGAGTATAGACTCTTGGTGCTGGAGCTGAGCACCCATTTACAAAACAATTACACGGTCTTGCTTCGGTCACAATTCTTGCGAGAGACAACAAACACAAACCGCTATACACTATTCCATACATTAACGCCTCGTCATTGTCAAAAACTTCAACACCCGATACTTCATTCATTGTCTCCTTCTCCGCGTCATGCGCTTGTGGAAGCCAGCTAAGTTCTTCATCAAACCGCTTTTCTATCTCGGTTTCATGTATCCGATACTTTGTTGCTAAAGTACGAATGCATGATTTTCTAACTTGATCCGATATCAAAAGCTTTATTTCATTGAAGTTTGCGCAGTTCTCGTACCATTTCAGCCAGCGGCAAGCAATCCCAGAAAACCAGTCAATAATTTCACTTGTATCGTGCATGACTAGCAAATTAGCCGACCGCGGGAATCCATCTGGTGTAGTCAATCCATATCTCTCGAGACGTTTCTTTATGACATAGACAGGAGCAATGATTTCGGTTTTAGCAACCACCTTTTCTTCTGAGCTGTTATTATTTGGCAAAAGCTTGAGAATAGAATCTGCCTCAGCCGATATATACTTCTCGGCCTGTTTCATAAACTCGTAAAAGGAATCCGTTAGCTCTTGCGGAAGAGCCGGCTCTCCAACGAACTTCGACAAGACATTTTCTTCACTTTTAGCATTTTTCACTTGAACATCCTGCATCCATATCTTCAACAAATGCTTATACCAATGATCGGTTTCCATCCCGGGTTTTCGGAAACGGGAAACCCTACTAAGGAGAGAGCTACTATCAGCTAAATGTTTGATCTCTGATTCCTTTACTTTCTTCAAACCATGACCCAACCATTTCTTCCCTATTCTCGCCGTCCCGTAATTCCAACTCTCGAGCTTCTGCAAAGCAAACAACTCAACTTTATCTTTCATCTTATGAACCGCTTTCACGGCATTACTATCTTCAACATTCCTCTTTACCAATGTCCCCAAAAACCGAACACCCCTAGTCCCTACACACGGCAGCACATCAGTTCCATCTCCAACATCCAACATCAAAGATTCCTTCAAATAACTCTCAATCTCAGACTTAAAACTAACCGCACAATCCCTCGTACCAGAAACCGCGAAAAAAATCTCATCCATAAACCTAACGCAATAAACTTTAACACCCGAATTCTCAACAACACCAACATTACCATCATCACTACCATTACCATTACCATTCAACTGACTCCTAAACCAACCACGCAACGCTGAGAACGGCTTCTCTCCATCAACAACCTCTCCACCAGCACGTACACCTTCGTATTTCATCGCCAACCTATGAAACTCACTATCAAACATATCAAGATAAATATTCATCAAAATCGGCGACAAAACCCCTTCCTGCGGCAAACCATCTCCCTTAGCAAATCCACCAAACTCAAAATTCAAAACCCTAGCATCAAACATACTCCTCATCAAATCAAACAAACAACCATCCTCTATCTTATCCTCCATCACACAGACCAACTTCTCCATCAACAAACCATCAAACTTCTTCCTCACAAGCAAAGTGAACCACCAGTCAGGACTCACTACACCTTTACATATATACTTCAACGCGGCCGCACGTCCCCTCCCGCTCCGACAACCGTGCGAGATTCTCGAGAAACTCGGCTTGAAAATCACTTCCAGAACAATCCTCAACGCTTCCTGAACAACTCTCAGCTTCAAATTCGGAAGAATCAACGTCGAAAAATCCTCATCCTCTTTCAATCGAGACTCTTTCTTTTTCTGATTCTTCCTTGTGGAGATTGAATACGTATTCGCGCTTGCGTCGAAGCTACCTTCGTGAAGCTGCTTTGCCACGTCATCGATGAAATAACCGTTTCCGTTATCTACGCCGGATTTTGCGGAAACGGTTACGGGGTGGATAGTGAGATTTTCGTTAAGCTGATGTGCCACGTCATCTATGAAATAACCGTTTGCGTTATTTGCGGAAGCGGTTACGGGGTGGTTGTTAGGGATGATGTTGGAGTTGAGTTTGATGATGTTGTAAGCGTCGTTGAGGGTTTGGGGATTTGAAACGACGTTTTGGAGTAAGTTGTGGAACTTGCCGGTGTTGTGGGAGAGGTTTGATTTGACTCGTTTTTTGATTTGGAGTTCAAGGAAGCGTTTGAGTTGCGTGCGAGTTTGGGGTTTAGGGTTTAAGGTTTTTGCGGTAGGGGATTCGGGTTGGATTAATGAGGCGAGTTCGGTTGCGAGGGTGGGTTTTGATAGAGTGTTGTCATGATGGTTGGAGGGTTGGGAGAGAGAAGAGGTAAGTCTGAGGAAGGAGAGAGTGTGAAGGGGTTTGAGGAAATGAGAAGTGGTGAGTTTGGTCATTGGGATTTGGGACAGTGACGGTAGTGAAAGGACTATGTGTGTTGTTGCTAGTGTTGCAGCTCTATTCAATTTGAACAAAGTCGATTCTGTTGTGTTTGGAACAGGTTTGATTTCACTCTTCTTTGAGTGGGCATTGGGCACCTGTGTTCTGGATGTGGGAAGGTAAAGGAAAACATTGAACACATTTTAATGATTTTAGAATCAGATCAACAATTTTTTTCAACTAACTAGATGAAACTACGGCATGGCATTTAAATTCATCAAACTAATTTGAGATCTATGGTTTGAATTTTGGAATTATCGTTCAACCTAGTTATTTCTAATGTTTTTGTTGAGTGCACATATCAGAAGGTATATCTTGAGTATGAATGAGGGAGATGTTGGATTCATATGAAATAATACTCATATATCTGATGCTTTACGATTTTAGATGGAGGTGTGATGGTTTCCCCTCTAGTGATCCTTAAATACTATTGGTGAATCTGTCTTTTTTGGATTGTCCAACTGTTTGTTCTATAATTTTTTTTTTTAAGTAATGTGTTCTAACATTTTGACTATTTTTCACATTGCTTTCTTCATTACAAAATTCATAATTATAACATGGCTTAAATAGTACTCTATTTTTGTCCATCTAAATCGACGAGTTATTGAATTTGGTCTATAAATTATTTTTTGTTCCTATATATTATTTTTTTATTGGTGTTGGTCTTTTAACGTCAAAGTTCAATTAAAAAAAAGTCTATGTGTCTAATATTGTTGAATTGACTTTTGTTTTTTCATTTTTTATATTGAAATCATTAATACATGTGGACCATATACTTCCCACCAAAAATTATCATCAAAACAAAATGCATTTTATAATTTTAATTTTAGTCCCTATAAATTAAGGTTTTAGAAGAGAGAATTTTTAAGAGCTCTATGGGCGGCGACTGTGGTAGAGAAATAAAAAATGCGATTGATTAAGACGATCGATTAAACTAGATATGATATTTATTGTGAACTTTCATTACGGTAAAAATTTATTAGACAATGTAGTATATTATCTAGGTGGACATGAACATATAATAGACATTTATTCTAATAAGTAGAGCTTCTTTGAAGCTACTGGTATTGTGAAAGACCTTTGTCTGCATGAGTACTCAAAATATTGGCTATGATGGTATAACAATGTATTAGACAAACCTAGTAAAATGGTTAGTGATAATGATTCTAATGAGGTTTATAAATACGTTGTTGAAATGAAATGTGTATTGGACATATATGTCGAGTATAGAGTAGTTAATGATGAAACTGTTAATGTTGATGATGGTGTTAATGTTACTGACGTTGCTGGTGTTGTTAATGTTGAGGAAAATGTTAATGTTGATGACAATAAGGGTGACAATGTTGAGGACAATGATGTTGTTGAGGGTGAAAATTCATAACGACTGCTTGTTACAAGAATGAAAAAAAAATACTACATATACTTTCAAATGGGAACCACCGCCATGTTTGGTAAGCAATGAATAAACTCCATAGCACAATCAACAAAAGCTTGAACAAATTGGATCTTCCTCTTTCCTTTTTTAAGTTCATCTTCATCTTTGCTTTTTTTCCAACCTCAAGCTTCTTAAGAATACAACATAAATCTTTCAATACATCAAAAAAAATTACGTCCACTGGAAGTTATGGGTTCACTTGCGTTCAAGTTCATCATTCCATGTGAACAATTTACAACTAGACGTTGACCCAAAGTTTTGACACTTCCAATATCTATATTTAAGATTTTCAAGGGTTTGGGGTTTTGGCGGGTGAGTGGGGTTGGATTAGTGAGGCGAGTTCGGTTGCGAGGGTGGGTTTTGGGAGAGGGTTGTTGCGGCTAGGGTGATGGTTGGAGGGTTGGGAGAGGGAGGAAGTGAGTCTGAGGGAGAGAGTGTGGAGGGGATTGAGGAAATGGGAAGTGGTGAGTTTGGTCATTGGAATTTGGAAGAGTATTGGTAGTGAATAGAGTATGTTATTGTCTTTGTCTGTGTTGTTGATGCTTGGTGTAGCTCTATTCAATTTGAACGCACTATGGAGTGTAACAAACAAAAATTGGGACAATGAGAACCAAATTTTAATATGGGCACGAACGATCGCGAAACGATGTTGTTTTACATTGTAAAAGGATGTTGTGTTTGGAACAGGTTTGATGTCACTCTTCTTTGAGTGAGCATTGGGCACTTTTGTTCTGGATGTGGGATGGTAAAGGAAAACATTGAACACATTTTAATGATTTTAGAATCAGATCAACAATTTTTTTCAACTGACTGGATGAAACTACGACATGGTATTTTATTAAAATTTATCAAACTAATTTGAGATCCATGGGTTGACTTTTGAAATTAGCGTTCAACCTAGTTATATCAGCTAAGATTCTAGAATTTCGAGATTCTTTGTAATGTTTTTGTAGAGTGCATATATCAAAAGTTAAATTTTGACTATAAACTAGTGGGATACCTTGACTATAAATGAGTCATGAGTGAGGTATTACGATTTTGGATGGAGGTGTGATGGTTTTCTCTCTCTTGATCCTTGAATACTAGGTGAACCCACCTTTTTCAGACTGCCCAAGTGTTTGTTCTATAATTTTTTTTAAAAATATCGAGGTCTAACATTTTGACTATTTTTCTCATGATATATTTTTAATTGCAAAATTCATAACTATTATGTGGCTTAAAGAGTCTTTTATTTCATGTAAGTTGGCGAATTTTTGAATTTGATTTTTAATTTTTTTTTTTTGGGTCTAAAGCCCCTCCCTATATGTCACTTTCTTGTTGGTCATTGTTGTCAAAGTTCTGTTAAAAAAAGTCTATGTGACTAACGTTGCTGACTAATTAACTTTTATTTTTCATTTTTTATATTAAAAACATTAATACACGTGGATCATTTATTTCTCACCAAAAATTGCCATCAAAATGCATTTTACAAATTTAATTTTAGTCCTTATAAATTAGGTTTTTGGAAGAGAAAAATTTTGATGGCTCTTTGGGAGGCAATTGCGAGGAAGAAGAGGTTTATGGGCGCGACTGTGGTAGAGAAATAAAAAATGTGGTAGAGTAAGACGATCGATTCAACCATGCATGATATTTACTGTGAACTTTTATTATGGGAGAAAATTTGTTAGAAACAATGTAGTATATTATCTAGGTATACATGAACATATAATACATTGATCCTAATAAGTGGAGCTTCTTTGAAGCTACTGGTATCGTGAAAGACCTATGTTAGCTTGAGTACTCATAATATTGACTATAGTGGTATAACAATGTATCAGATAAGATAGTAGAATGGATAGTGATAATGATGCTAATGAGGTTTATAAATACACTGTTGAAATGAAGTGTGTAGTGGACATATATGTCAACACATAAAATAGTTGATGATGATACTGTTAATGTTGATGATGGTGTTAATGTTACTTATGTTGATGGTGTTGGTGTTGTTAATGTTGAGGAAAATGTTAATGTTGATGATAATTAGGGTGACAATGTTAAGGATGGTGGTGTTAATTATTAACACAACAATCGGGGGTCGACGAGGAACATTCTACTTTGTGGGACTTTTCTTTGAGCAACAAACTTTTATGAGAGACACCATTTATTCACCAAAAATCTTAAGGTGATAGGTGAGTGAGTTCTCCTCCCACTTATAAATGCTCAAATCACAACATTCCTATTTAATGTAGGACTATTATCCATACTACTCATACTTGCTATATTCTTAACACTAATGTTGAGGACAATGGTGCTCTTGAGGATGAAAATTCATAACGACTGCTTGTTACAAGGACGGAAAATAAAAAAAATACTACATACACATTCAAATGAGAATTACCACCATTTTTGATAAGCAATTAGGGGTGGAAATAGGCTAGGCTAGGCTAGGCTTTAGAAGGCCTAAGCCTGGCCTACGATAAACTTAAAAGGCCTAAGCCTGGCCTAAGGCCTATCATAGGCTCAGTTTTTTTGGCCTGGCCTGGCCTTTTTAAAAGTCTGGCCTGGCCTGAAAGCCTATTTAAAAAGCCTGTATCTAATTAAAGTTTTCAATTAATCTATATAACTTAAGAAGTCTTGTAGGTCAGCCTATATATACATATATAAGTGAACCTATTTAGCATTTGTTATATATATATATATATATAGGGTAGCCCATTTAGCTTTTTTTTTCTAATATATATGCATACATGAACCAACTTATTTAACATATCTCTAATACATATGAAAATATAGGCCGGCCTATAAGGCTTCATAGGCTTTTTTAATAGCCTAAGCCTGACCTATTAAATAAAATAGGCTTTTAAAAAAGCCTTAGCCTGACCTCTTTATTAAATAGGCCTGGTCTGGCCTAGGTCTATGTAGGCTGGGCCGTAGGCCCCTGTAGGCCGGCCTGACCTATTTCCACCCCTATAAGCAATGAACAAATCCATGACAGAGTCAACAAAAACTTGTACAAATTGGCTTTTCTCCTTTCTTTTTTCAATTTCATCTTCATCTTTGCTTTTATCCCAACCTCAAACTCCTTAATAATGTAACTTAAATCCTTCAACACATCTAAACAATTGCATCTACTCGAAATTATGGTTTCACTTGTTGTATTTCGTTCAAGTTCATCTTCTCATATGAACATTTTACAACTAGAATTTTGACACTTCCAATATCTACGTTTAGAATTTTTAAGTGACTTTCACATAAAAAAATTTCATTGCTCAATTACAACCGTAGATTGACACTTAAAACACATTAACTTCTGCAATTGACCTTCCGGCCCCACCTAAATCATTCTATTCTTTTTAGTGAATCCTTATTTTTTTTTTTAAACTCTCTCCTCTCATTCTAAACTCATACAAATTCTTTAAGAAACAATAAAATTTTGACCCATATTGTGACAGAATATTAATCAAACAAAAAAATAATAATATTTTGGTTGAAGAAACTCCAAATTATTAATTATAAACCAATCAATATAGAAAACTATGCCAAATTAATTTAACTTATTTGTTTTAAAAGTAATAAAATAAAAATTCACTAATAAAAAAGACTAAGTTAATTTAAAAATATGTATTTTCAAATTTTAATCCGCTGAATTTAGGGCGTTCCAGAAACACCATATATAAACCTAAATGGGCGCGTGGCGTGTGAATGTGATATCATTTGGCGCCAAATTATCCAAGTCTATTCCCGTTGTATACTGATGCTTCCGAGCAAAACCCCTTAACTCCTAAAAGATTCTTCGATTCGATTTCATGGCCACCCAAACTCAAACTCTTCGTCCTCCTAACTTCTCCGAGGTAACGTTTCTTCTCTTTTCTCCTTCCATTATTTTTCTCCATCACGCTTTGTTCTACTCAGTGTCATAGCGATTGTACTTCTTTAATTTCACGGTTTATGAGTTTCGATCTAATGTAGGAATTAGGAAATTTTCTGATTACACATCGAGATTAACATTTTCCGATTTCCGTTGTTTTTTTTTATTTTTAATCTTGTTAGTAGATTTCAATTGCGATTTTATGCAATTTGCCAGTAGTTTTATGCAATTTTGCTAACCAGTGTGTAATTCTGAAGATGTGGAAGTGAGAGAGTGAAAAGACTTGGACTCGGTTTGAATTAGATTCTAGATTAGAGGAATGTCTGGAGTAAAATAAGTTTATGATTATTCACTTAGGGAAAAGTTCTTACAAGCTTTGTAGATGTGTTTCGGAAGCTGAATGATAGAGGTTCTGAAAAAATGGAGATGACTGCCTGTAGATAATTTTGACTTATATTAGAAGCTGTTGTTTAAAAACTCATTCATTATTGTTAGATTCTTTTAGTTTTTCTTTCTTCATAAGTTACTTATTGAGATGTTTATCCTCATTGCCTCTATCTTGATCCTATTTAGATGATCATGATTATCTTTACTTATGTGACACAAAGGTACCGCTCCAGCTGAAGGAAATTTTTCATCGGACTGTGGTAAAACCTGCGTTGTTGTACATGACTGAATGTTGAACGATTAAGAATCAACACGAGAATAAGTAAGTGTATCAGAGACGAGGATGTTGCGTTGAATGCGTGGTAAGACTACATAAGATAAGATTAGAAATGACAATATTAGAGAGAGTGCTAGGGTAGCATCTATAGTGGGAAAGATGATGGAAAATAGAGTTAGGTGGTTTGAGCATGTAGAGAGAAGATCTGTAGAAAAATTCTGTATTTAGGAGAGTAAATCAGATGGAGAGAAATCAAACAACTAGAGATAGAGGAAGACTTAGACAAATTATAAGAGAAATTATTAAGAAAGATCTTGAGATTAATGATTTGGATAGAAGCATGGTCTTGAATAGAACATTATGACGAAATTGATCCATGTAGCCAACTCCACTCAGTGTGTTAAGGCTTTGGTTATTGTTGATTATCTTTAGTTAAAGCTAATCTTGAGCATTCATTTATGTTTGAGGGTTAAGAATTTTTCCTGTCATGAGAGCATCCCTCACATGATAACCATCACCAATTTAGTTTTTTTTAATGTTGTTGCATCAAAGACTGTTTCTATGGTTCAGCTTTTTATATCTTCAATTTGGAAGGCTACGTGACACTTGAACGTATGTTTGCAGGATGTAGCTTGGGTACCATGTTGGCTTCAGAATCTTAGAACTAATGGGTTAAATGAATATGCAAAGGAGTCTCAATCTCTTTCCATCCAAGCAGAGAAGGTTGGAATTTCTCTTTCCAAGTTTACTTCGTTAGTGTTTTGTTTCTATAACTATGTCAGATAAGGATACGGGACAGGGTTGCTAAGCGGAGAATCGAATCTTTGGTCTGTTTCCAAGTCTCGCATGATTCTAAAGCTTTTTGTCCTTTTTTTTTGTGCGTTACATGTTGGTTTGAAATGTTTTTATTTTAAAACTTGTTTTTTTTTTTTGTTTCCGAGTGTTGATGATTGCTTTCATATTTTTAAATTCTAATTATTCTAAGTAACCAGTCTTTACATGGACACAGTACGTTCATGTCATTGGATTGCAAATAGTACATTACTACTTTTTCTGCTTAATATTTAAAACCGTGCTGTGTTTGTATTTAATCCAACTAGATACATTTCTGATGGTCCCCTGGGATTGTTTTATCAGTCACATTTTTTGCTGATACCTTATCTTCTTTGAAACCAACAAGGATTTGGCACCTTCTCCAGAACATCGTATTGATGTCAAAGGCCTTAATGTATTATCAAGGGAAGAAGGTGGATACAGGAGTTGCCATTTATTCTTATCTGGAGGCGATACCTCATCTCTGAGTGTTGCTCCATCTCCTGGAAATGTAAGTTTTATTTATTTTTCTCTCGTCTGTTTTTATTTTCTTTCACTATAGCAGCTTAAAAAATGTTATTAAATAAAATCTTTTTTCAAACATATAAGAATGTGTAACCTTGTCATGTCAATGCAAGAGCCAGTTACATAAGATTCACTAAATAATTTAATTGGTTAGCAAAATTTATCTACAGCAGTCTGTTTATCCTCCCATATTAATATTTATTGAAGCAAATTATTTTAGTTTTAAAATATTTTCTAAAAGCTAACTGAAGACTTGACAAATTGTTGTATATGCTCTGATCACTTGTAATGGTTATGAACTTGAGACTATGAAGAAACTGACCAACTACATTTAGAAGATTTCTTCATTTTTTTTTGTCAATTTCTCTATTTTAGGTGTTTCTATGCCCAATGACCTACACTAGCACACGTATCTGTCAAAGTCTATCATTGTGAATTGTAATTATATATTTTCTTTCCCAAAACCAAGTAATTTACTTGTACATTGATAAAATTTTATGATCAAGGATTTGCTTGACCTATTTCTATTTCATTGAAACAGGTGTTCCAGTTTAATCTGCATCTTTCTTCAGATGTGGATTCACTCTTTTGCCCAACCCAAGATTTGAATCAATCTCGTCATGAGGTTGCACCAAGTAAAGCTTTGTCATTGCAACCTGCTCAAACTTCCTTAGGTTTTAGAGAAAATGTGCATTCCATGATGGGCAACCGTGCTTGTGAAAAAGATGCATTGGCTTCATTCACTCCTGAAACAATAAAAAAAGATTCTTTAAAATCTCTTGTAGATACATTTGGTTCTGTTAGGCAACAAAAAGAAAGATCCAAGGTCAAATATTTCAAAAGTGATGATATCAGTGATGCAGTTGAACTTTCTATTGCAGCATCCGAGGCATTGGTCATACATGATTTAGTAAAGATGGAGTCAGTATCAGAAACATTGAGTACAGAAGCCGTGCTTGAAATTGCACTTCGTGTGAAGCAGGCACGTCTTGAGGGGTTAGAAGATGGCTTCCTTTCATCAAGTGTAGAATCTGACTGTAGTGATTCCCTCTCTGATTTAAATGATTTCCTTATGGAAGATGCCTATGAAGATATAGGCTTATCTATTGGTGTTTCCTTTGAAGAAAATCTTTCTAATTCAGCTACATTTCATGGAAAAGGTGTGTCTGGTGATAAAAATTATAATAAAGGCAATGATAAACACGGTGATGTAGTGCTTACATCTAAGCTTGATAAATTTGATTATAATTCTGAGCAAAAAAAGTTACAAGTCAACATGGAGATGGGAGTGCAGCAAAATCCAGACTCATCTCCACATTCTTTTTGTGCTGAGACGGTGATGGATTCTGATGATGATCCTGATTTGGGGGCTAATACTCCAAAGAATTTTGTGAATGATCTTCCTACATCTCATCAATACGAAGATGATAAGACCGATGATTTATCCCTTAACAAGGTAAGTTACTTCTTTACCTTGCCCTTTCCGTTCCACCTGTCTAGAGAAGCATCTACGTTTGGCTTGTTATAAACCAGCTATATATAAAGCTTAGGTTGTTAAGTCATGGTATGTATATGGACGGTCTTATTCTTTTAGACATTTCACTCCGACTCATGAAATATTCCTTTGGGCTTGAGGTGTGAAATCCACAAACCCAGCTGTGTGATGTTGATGTTCAACTTATGATCAGAACAATGACTGTTGTTCAGAGTTACCGAATTAGAGATTTATGTAGCGTAGGCTTTGATTGTTTTAGGCGAAGATATATAGTCCATCCGTCTCACAATAGGTATCCTCTTTGTCATTTTTATTTGGCTCAAATTTTTTGTCCCTTGGGAATACCAATGCAACATTTTTTCCCATTAACTTACCCTTATTTATTGTACTCCAATTCATGTAATTGCTCCACTACCTACTATTAATAAGTTTTTTTTTAGTAAATGACACTATTTTTTAATTGAAGTCAAAAAAATTAGTCATCATCTTAAAATTGTGTAAAACTCAAAGAGGACACGTAGTTTGAGACAAATGGAGTAACTGGTTTTTACACTTGTATTTATTTAACATATGCTTTGCAAAGGAAATCAAAATTAAAAAAAAATGGCGAAAAATATATATTTGTATTCTCCTTTTTATTTATTTATTTATTAATATTTTTAATTATCTTTCTTATTCAGTTCTTTCTGATCAGCATCAAGCATCTCTCCAATATTACTGGATTTATTTTTCTTTCTCTGTCTTATAATAATTGATGCTATACACTGATTTCCACTTTCCAGACAGATGGTTTGGCTATGGCAGATATTACTTCTATCAAGCCACAAAGTTGTCTGAACTCTTCACCTTTTCAGACTTCTGAAAATTTCAGTGAGTTTTAAGTACTTTCCTGGTTATGTTATTGCCTTCTTCTCCCTAGTTAGTAAAACTTATGTAGTTTATGATGTTAAATTTTTCAGAAGATGAGAAAAATGAGAACTGGGCAGCTTACCTAGCTCCAGAAAGATTTAGAAGCCGCTGGTTAGGGGGCTGGGCATGTAAGGTTGGTATTTTCTTCTTTTTCCTCATCTTTTACTTCTCTTAGTCACACCAAATTTGTCACTTTCTTTTGGTGTACTGTTTTTCAAATAGAATCCAACTGTTTTTCAAGCTGTTGATGATTTTCATTTGTTAATGACCAGTTTAAAAAATGCCTTGGTCCTCTATCATTTGCTTATCTGTTTGTGGAGAAATGCTAATTTTCATATATGATAGATGAACTTTAATTTTGGATGGTTGAAAATTTCCATCAAATCATTTTTCCAGCCAAGACCCTGCCCATTTTTCCCTTTTCACTTCCTGCACATTGTCCCTACATTTGAGTCACCTGATTATGTTGAATTTCTATATAAATTTGCATCCCCTTTTCAGACTGTTATTTTTTATCTTGCATCTCTGTATTCTACTATCATTGATTACACTATCTTCATACTCTGCTCATATTCTTGTTTGGTTTTAATTTCTGTCTCCCTCTTGGAAGGAATTAGATTCGTCTTCGTTGAACCAGAACAATGCAAAACTGAACCAGAACGATGCAAAATGTATTCCGAAGTTTCTTTTCAGGAAGACAAGCTTTCTTACAGAATCTGCAGATATTGTTCCAAATGAGCGCTCACGAGTGGTGAAACATAATCCCAACTGTGTCAGAGAGACAAGCTTTCTTACAGATTCTGCAGATATTGTTCCAGATGAGCGCTTACCTGTGCTGAAACATGATCCCAAGTGTCTCAAAGAGACAAGCTTTCTTTCAGAATCTGCAGATATTATTCCAGATGAGAGCTCATGTGTGATGAAACATGATCCCATGTGCGCTATTAATTCTCAACTAAGTATGCCTTGTGAAGTTTCACACAACAAACCTAATGAGGATGTATTGCATTCTCAAGATATGGTCAGATGTTCTAATCTATCATTAATTGATCCTCTCTGTTCAGTTGTTCCATGTAGCATTGCTTCAGGACATGACTATGAGAAAGCTCTTATTGACAAAGAAAATGACACCGAGTATTTTGCACCGTTGGTCTCTGACTTTGAGGCGGACAATTGTCAAAAGAATGCTACGTTGAACTGTAGAGATGAGAAAATCATGTCTATAATAGATGGGAAAGATATTCCAACTATTACAACAGAGGTGGTACAACAGATGTCTGAGAAGTTAACCAGGGTTGAGCATACTTGTCTCAAGACTTATAGCATGATTACACCAAACCAAGACCTTAAGCAAAATTTTCATTCGACGCCGCTTTCAACTAATCAAAGTGATGTTGCTGCTGCATCTTTGGACACAAGGGTTTCAGAGTCTCCCTCTGCATCCAAACATGCAGATGAAAACAAAAATGAAGTGAATCATCAACATTCCATTGATCAAAAGTCAATTATACAAATAACCGATGACAAGAGTGACGAGTTAAAAGCTTCAGAACTGACACAAAAGAGGTCACCTATTAATCTAAACCATAGGATACGCCAGCGCTTGCTGGGCCCTAAAGCTGGTGTAAATGATATCAGTATTGATCAAAATATAAACCAATATGTAGTACTGGAGACTGTTGTTCAGCATCAACAGAACAATAATCCTAGTAAGGTACAGATTGATGGAGATGTTAGAGTCAGAAAGCAAGTACGTTTCTCAGATAAAGTGGAAGAGCTTCATCAGAAAAGGAAATTGTCAAAGTTGGAATCTTCTCATAAAAGATGTATGGATTTAATTTCGTTCATTTAATTTATCTTTCTGTTTTAGGAATTACATGTTGTAGAAATTACTTGATTTTGGCTGCAATAATGTAGGTTCATCTATTAGAGCAAAAAGACAACGTGTTTCAAAGTCATTGACCACTTCTGCACATCGTATGCAACACTCTGTTACAAATTATTGCAGAGGTGCAGTGAACGAATTCATATTTCGAGGTAGAGAGTTCCTCCTCACTGGATTACCTAGTCAAATGGAAAGGGAACTGGAAGCACTTATAAGAAGTTCTGGCGGGGTGGTTCTTTACGATATTCCCTCTCCACCAAATTCAAAGGGCAAAAAAAGTTCAACCTTATCTTGCTTGCAGCTTCCTATTATTCTATGTAAAAAAAAGGTTTGTTCCCAGGATCAATATCACCTTTCTCCTTTTTCTTAATACTATAACAATAGCGTGTCTCAAGAATTGGTAATTGTGTAGTAAATAAAAAATTTGTCATTCGTTTATAGTTTACATATATCATGTAATATGTTCTTTTTTAATTATATGTCCAATCAAATACTAAACTTGAAAGAAATACTTGGATTATGATTACTCGATGATCTATACATAGATAGTTTACACATTATGAGCTTATGCTTAGTTAAGGATAATAGTTGAGAAAATTTGTCTCGATAAAGGAGAACGAAGTACTCCCTTCGTCTCATATTATGTTTCTGTCATATACGAATTACATTTTTAACTCAAATACAATGGTGCATGTTGTTTTCTTCAGCTGCAAACCACCAAATTCATGTATGGCTGTGCTGTTGGTGCCTCAATACTAAAAGTTGACTGGCTTACTGATTGTCTTGCATCTGGAACTGTTTTGCCACCTGAAAAGTAAGTCGCGTGCTCAGCTCTTAATAAATTGACATTTTTATTCTTGGAATTTATGAGAGTGCTCAGTAAAAGTGTAGATACATAATTTTTTTTTATCATGACACAGATTAATCCAGGCATGATTTTGAGAATTTAGATCGTAATTTGAAATTAATCAGATGATTCTGGTTCTTTTTCTTAGATACATGATTCTTCCAACTCGAGATGACATGAAGTGGACCAGAATTGGGAAGACAGTTCCTCACATAAACCGAAAGCATATTTTTGAAAGAGTAGGCATTATGCTTCACGGGAAGCATAGTTTCTGCACCAAATTTGCATGTATCATCAAAGTAAGATGTGGTTTTCAGCCTTTCTTTTTCTTCTCTCTTAATTGTCCCTTCATGTGTTTTTATTTTGTTAAAACCAACATCTCTTTAACATTGTATGAAGTCTGTACTTACTCCTCTCTCCTTTTTTCCGTTTTTATTTAATGTTGCGCAGCATGGAGGTGGACGGGCGTTCAAAACTCTTCAATGGTTAGTTCGGAGTACCGATGAAGAAAGGACTTTGATGGGAGCCATTGTAGTTGAAGAAAAGGCTACAATATCGCGTCACCTGAAGTCCTGCGCTTTGGAGCGGGACATTCCTATTATGGTAAGTAGTATTCACACATTTTAGATTTACTCAAGCTTTCATTTCATATATTCTCTAAGCTATTTTGTGTTTACTTCTGAAGTGCATTCTTTCCCTTCCCTTTGCAGACTTCTAGCTGGATCATAAAAAGCCTATATTCAGGAAACTTAATTCCTCCGAGTTTGATGGAAGAAAACAGTTCGATTTCACTGCAATCTGTTCAAGTCCCTGAAGTTCGAAATTATGTTTATATGAGTGAAGAAATATAATTTTTCTAAATCATCAATGATTACTATATATTGTAAACATTAGTTAGTCTACATAACCTTATATTCTGCATTCTAGATTTAGACATACAAATATTGTATTCTAAATATAGATACACATGCACATTTTTAATTGTATAATTGGTTTTTTTTATATATATTGAAAATGTATAAAAAAAGATATTAAGTTCAAATCATGCTTTGATAAAATGTTTACAATGGTTAAATAAAATGTAGTGCAATGGGGCGTGGTAATCGTAATCACGAAAGGATAGTTTTGATTAACCGTTTCTTTCATGTACAATTTAGAAGCAAGGATAGATTTTGTTCTAAAAGCAATATCGTTATAAGTATAAATAACAAGTATGTTCATGTATAATTAGACAGTTATATTTATTTATTTATAGAAGGATTTTTTAAAACTTTAAATGATGAAGCGAAGGAAGTTATATTTTGAGATCATTAGAAACCAAAGTTACAGTAAGCTGAATAATGTTGGAACTATGGTGGCGGTGGTATAATGGTCTGGTGGGGGAGGTGAACACAATAGCCAGCGGCAGAGTTGATGGTCTGTTTGTTGATGAATTGTGTGTTAGAATATTATAACTAATAAAAAATCTGATACTAATAAATATGAGAATCCAAATGTTGATGTAGAGGATGATGTGGTGGAAAATCAACATCGGCGTCAAGATGTTGTTGTAGATGGTGTTGTGGTGCAAAACCAACAATAAATTTAAGATGTTGCCGAAGAGGGTATTGTGTTCAGGCAAATAATTAATTTTTTAGATTCTGATGATGACGAGGCCTATAATTGGTCTAATTTTATCTCAGCGAGAAGGTTTAGATATGATAATGGTTTTTGATTTTGTAATATTGAAAGTTTAATTGTCTTAAGGTTATTAACGTAATAACTTAAACTATCAACTTAAACTATCCGCTTATACTACAAATTGGATAAACTAACAAACCGATAATTGTAATTGAAAATTCAACAGTTTGCAATGAATTTGTTCGTAAGAAACCGTCTTTTAGTTGCATTCCTGTCAAGTTCATTGTATTTTCAACTATTATATTTCATAACAAAGTAAATATTAAACATAAAACAGATAAGAATCAGTGTACAATTTTCAAATTTCAAACCCTACTTCAACTATTGTATTTCATAACAAAGTAAATATTAAACATGAAGGAGATAAAAAAACACAACAACTTCAAATTTTTAGAAAATCTCTCTGACTTCAGTCTGTTCTTCAAATTCTTGTTCTTCTTTTTTGAATCTTCATACATAACCTTCAAATAACCCATAGCTTCCAACTCTGACTTTATATTACTCTCATATTCATTTCACGATTTTTCTCTAATGTCTTCATCCCATATGAACAAATTACATGTTTCATCACTCCTCTAAAATGGACATCTCCAAAAAAGCCTTCCTTGACTCTATCCCTTCTTGCATTGGTACGAAACCATACGACTATCACAACCACACAAATTTTCTGAAGTAGATTTTACAGTGGAAGAAGATATAGTAAAGCTTTTGGATGAGTTTGTCTTCAAATGCGACATTTGAAATGAAATCGAACAACAACGATAAGTATGGTTATTCTTGTCTTCTTCCCGACGATGTCGACGGCGTTGGTGTTAGGATTTGTTTTTTTTAGTGGAAAAATAAATACTTAGTTTTAACATATATACAGAAGCACCAGTGTGTAACAACGGTTTTATAAAGGAGCCGTAGTGATATACTTGTTATTTTTTAATTCAATATAAATAAAATTGAATAGGTGTGCATTAACTTAATATGAATTAACTATTTAAGGACCCTCAGGATCGAACCCAGAAAAGCTTAGTTATATCACCAAGGTTAGATAAATAACCGTAATTATAATCTTAAAATTTTTAATAAAAAAATAAAACACAATTGTTAGTGCATGATTTTAGAAGTGTCAACACGGTTTTGGGTGAACCGTGGTAACTTTGACGTTGTTGTTTACATGTTTTGCAGTAGTGTTGCCGATGCAAACTCTACTTAAGACCGATTTCAATGATTCTTATTGGACATCTATTCAAATGTTATAGCTCATTTTTATACAAATTCTTTTATACGATGAAGAATGTCATTTTTATTAGTATTTGAGTTGTATTTTGGTTGTTAGGATATTCTATGATAAATGCGTTGAATAATATAGGGAAAAAATTAAAATATAATTTTTAGGTATAATTTTTACTAATGTTTAATAAAAAATGACAAATATAATTTTATCTTACGTATATGCAATTTCATTATATTTTCACTCATACATTTCATATATTGGAATATAATAAAAATCATATCTAATGAATTGTATATAAGTTTTCTTATAGTGTTTATATGATGAATAAAATTGTTTTTAAAAACAACTCCTTTAAAGAATCTTTATAAATATTCTTTTTTAAAGAAAAAAAGAGGCGTATGGCTATAATAGTGCTTTTAGGAAAGCGGTATTATACATTGGGTTTTTAATAGCGATTTTATTGGAAATGCTGTTAAAAACTGGGGATTTAATAGCCCTTCAAAACGCTGTAATTGGTTTGCAGTCTTTAATAAAAAATGCTATCTATAATTATCAACAAACAATTATCAAAGCTAATGTTATATTTTCTTTAAATCATTGTTCTTATTTACTGCAATATTCATTTTATGAACAATCAAAGTGTTAGCTCAACAATCAAGTATAATTATGTTTCTCTTGTTCTTAGTTGTGACAACTTTCAAAATTTATATTCATGGAGAATTTTTATTTTGTTTTGTTGAAGAGAAAAACTAGAGTGATAATAAATTATAGGATCCTTTGGGTACACAGGTTGGGATACCCTCCAATGCTTGTTTCAAGAGACATACAATTTCTTTGCTCTTCTAGGTTTACAAGAAATCTAAAACCCTCTAACCTTTCTTACAAGACACTATTATATTCATTAATCTATTTTTTAAAGTCTATTTTATTTCAATGGACCTAATTGCCAAAAAATTTAAAACCCTATAAAATATAATAAATGACACGGGGAACCCTGTCTATTTTTTGTGTGTAAGGACCGCTCCTATTACATAATTAGACGCATTATAAATGAGGTGTTTATGTGATGAGTTCCAATATTTTAAATCAAAATTTTGAAGAAAATTTTAAAAGAAATAAGTTTACGATCTTTAATTTATCAAAGGTGACTTAAAATTAAATTTATAATTTTAGATAAAACATTGTCACGTCCAAACTACTAGATCTTAAAAATGATTATAGGTTTATTATAAGATTAATAAATGACTAATTTATAATGCAAAGATTTTTCTTATTAATTTACTAACAAATGACTTTAGGATACTAATAAGCAAAATAGTGAGAAAAAAAATCCTCAAGGTTCTTCTATAAATACATGGTTTCTTGGAAGCTAAAGTAACACATACCATAACTTTTGGTCTCTATCATCCTATCAATTCCCAATGTCTACAAAACATGATAGAGATGAATTAATTCAAGAACAAATCCAACTTAGCCAAGAAATGAAGGAAATGATTTTATCCCTTCCAAGAGAGAAAGGTTGAAGAACACCTTACATATATCTATTCCAAGGATTTTGGTGTGACCCAAATGAAATCCAAGCCATAAGCACCTTCCAAAATCACTTCCAAGCTAAAGATAGTGATGTCTTTGTTGCAACTTTTCCAAAATCAGGCACAACTTGGTTAAAAGCGCTTACATTCGCAGTTGTGAATCGCGAATTCGAACACCATTTCGTTTCATCGAAAAACCATCCTTTGCTTAGTTTCAATCCACGTGATCTTGTTCCATTCATTGAATACCATGTTTATGGTAAACATGGCAATATTTCAGATTTGTCCAATTTTCATGAGCCAAGACTTCTTGGCACACATATTCCTTATGATTCATTGTCAAAGTCAATCAAAGATTCTAATTGCAAGATAGTTTATATTTGTAGGAACCCTTTTGACACTTTGATCTCTTATTGGTTTTTTATCAACAAAGCTAAACCACCTTCAATACCTACATTGAATTTAGAGGAAGTTTTTGAAATGTATTGTTATGGGACATTTGGGTTTGGCCCATTTTGGAATCACATGTTGGGTTATTGGAATGAGAACAAAGAGAGACCAAAAAATGTTCTTTTTTTGAAGTATGAAGATATGAAAGAAGATGTGAATTTTTACTTGAAAAAATTGGCTGGGTTTTTGGAATGCCCTTTTACTTTGGAGGAAGAAAAAAAGGGTGTGATTGAAAATATAATAAAGTTGTGTAGCTTTGAGAAAATGAAGGAGTTGGAGGTAAACAAGACAGGAACATTCAGAGGGAAATTTGATAATAAGTTCTTGTTTAGGAAAAGTGAAATTGGTGATTGGACTAATTACCTTTCACCTTCAATGGTTGAAAAATTATCCAAAATTATTGAAGAGAAATTAGGTGGATCCGGTCTTAACTTTAGAGTTAAATAATGTTGCTTCAATCTTATTTCCCTCCCTAAAATATGAAGTCTTCAATTAATAAAGTTGTCAATCATGATAAGATACAATGATAGTTGTTATGTGTAACTCAATGCTTTTAGTTATTTATATGTAACAACCATGCATGAATATCATAATTGGCTATGCAAATGTTGTCATGGTATTTCCTTCTCATAATACATAATAAAAGAGTCTTAGATGTACTCAATTCAACTCTATATATGTATATGTAGTTTATTGAAATTTCTAAGTATGATTTTTCTTGTGGCTAGAAGTGACTACATGTCTTTCTATGATAATTTGCAATCATTTTATCCATCTTTCGCACTTTGTATTTTTCTCTTTTTTAGAGTTTGAATCTATAAGAGAAACCGAACATCGTTTGATTCATGTAGTTGAATTTTTTTATATTATATGTTTATCATGTTCAATTTTATTGACAAGCGGAGATCTAGAATAAAAGTTTTGTGTATTATAGAAATTTTGCGGTGTTGGTGAATGATTCCCCATATCTAAAAGATTAACGTATAAAGGGTTTGAAACAAGACGATCCTCTTGCTTTTTCTTTTCCTTATAGTGGCAGAAGAAGGGTTTAGTGGCATGTTTAGTATGACAGTTGAGTTGAACCTTTACTCTAGTTTTAGTGTTGGATCGTCTGTTTTGGTGTCTTCCATCTTCCGTATAAAGATGACACATTGATCTTGATCGATCCTTATGTAGAGAGCACATGGGTTATTAAGGCTATTCTTAGGGGTTTTGACCTGATATCGAGCCGTACAATTATTTTTTCAAGAGTAATCTAATATGAGTTGATGCAGATTATATATTTTTGGATTCAGTTAGTGATATTCTCGATTGTAAGCTTATGTCCCTTGCTTTTAGATATCTTGGGGGCTAATTCCCATTTAAAGCCACTTGGAAATATCTTCTTACTCTGTTGTCTAAGAGACTTCATTTGTGGAAGCATATGTATATTAGTGTGGGGGATCGAGTGATTTTAATCATCTATATGATTATTGTTATCCATATCTTCTTCTTGTCTTTTATGAAAATGTCTGTGAAGATTTAGAAGAAGCTATTTAAGATCCAACGACAACTTCTTTAGGGGTGATGTGAAGGGAGACTCTTAGATCTCTTAGGCTATGTTTGGGAGTTTGGAGGGAAGGGGAGGGGAGGGCTTTAAAAAATAAGAAGAATTGGGTGAAAAGAATAAAAGGATTTTGAGTAGGAGGGTTTTGGAGGGTTTGGTTTTATTCATAACACCAAAAACCCCATAAAATGGGGGAACTCAAAAATTGTATTGAAGGAGGGTTTTGGAGGGTTTTGAAGGGCTTATATAAATTTTCCAAATATCTTTTAGGTTGTTATACTATTTTGAAAATTAAAAATTTTGTAATGATTATGACTCTTTTATCATTCTAAATAAAATCATTTTTTCAAAAAATGTCAAATATTTCTCTATATTTTTTAAAAATTCGTTTTCGGAAGCCTTCCCCTCCCCTCCCTTCCAAACTCCCAAACATAGCCTTAGATTATATAGTATGATGTTTGTAAGTCTAAAAGTAAAGTTGGTTTAGGTGATTCTAAAATCTCTTATGGAGATTTGTGAGATTTTGGAACCATATCCATTTCTTAACTAATAGCAATTTTGATTATCTATGACCTGGGTTTTAAAACAACATTTTACAATATCCTACCATTAAAAGAGTGGATCAACATACTAAAATAAAAATTACTCAACAAAATCAATATTGTTATTTTATTCTATGTTTTCATTTTCTATACATTTCAAGAAGACTTTGATAACTTTGAAGTAATTAAAAAGCCTCAAATTTATCAAACTTATTTTTATATACTTTTACATTCAAAATGTAGAAAAATATATTCTAGATCGAACAAGTATAAGTGCAAATACATTTATAAGTAGGTTGAAGGGGATCTCCACCAGCTTCTACACAAGTTCCATGCCCCTTATAAGTTTTAAAGCACCATTCTCCACAAGCTTCAAGGAGGCATTCTCCTTCACGACTTGTGACACATTCTTTTGCCATTGAGACTTTCATAACTGAAAAAAAAGAAGAAGCATAATTAGCATAAAAAATAAGAGCTTAAATGTCAGTGTAAAATATTTTATTCGGTCAGAAGATCACAACTCTTAAAAAAAAAATACTTTATAGGTAATTTAAAAAAAAGTCAAATTTCCATAAAAATTAATGGTTATGATTCACTGACAGTGTAAAACTATGTAAAAAAATAATTGTGAAAAGAAAAAGTAATGTTGGAAAGATTAGTATACCTGAAATAAAGAAGAAAAGAGTGATAATTAGCATGAAAGAGTTTTTAGCCATTTCAATTCAAATTGCTTCAAAAACAAAAGCAGAAAACTGATATATTTATATAGAGAAAAATTAATGAATTAATTATAAAATAAAAATAGAAAATAAATATATTTGGTAATTTAATTATAAAATATAAATTGTATAATCAACTTCTATAATTCTAGAGGTTGAACACAAGTTTTATTATACTTTAGGAAATAATCTTTACAATTCAAACTTGCAATATATTAAAATAATTATTTTGAATGTCTTATATATAAAGGAATTATTGTACAAAAAGTAAGTATTTTAAAAAATGTTAATCTATGATTCTTACCAAATACAATTAAAATATCGATTTATTAATTTTAATAGTAAGGGTCATTCCACTAGTCTTTATCACAATGATAAGAGTTTGAATTTTTAATTATAAAATAAATTAAATGACCATGTTAACTTTTTTTTTTAAAATTGATCATTAGTGTCATTTTATTTGGTATATCTAGACTTAAACTATTATATACAATCAGATTATTTTAATAAATCAAAAGAATTTGAAGGATAAGGAAAAAAACTAGTCTTTTATCATTAGAAGGGTATTTTAATAATTTAATATAAATATTATTTTAAAAATCCAGTTTAATAAATGAAAATTTGGTATGACTAATATTATTAATTATAATTAGGTTATATTAGGGGTTTTAGTGGAAAATTGTGGTTAATTTTTTAAGACAAAATAGTTTTTTTTTCCTTATCTATATTTTGAGATCATTTTTGTCCCTTAACTTTTAAAGGTGTCAATGTAGTCAATGTAGACAAAATACTGAGGTCTCAAAAATCTGCTTTGAGCGGGAACCAAACCTTAGTCTCCTTGGTTGTTGGACATAATACTTTACCACTAGTACACATTAAATATAATTGAAGTCTTATTTATTTATAAAAAGTAAATAAAGAAAACATCAAACAATTAGTATGCATTATGCTTTCCCAATTCTTTTCTTACAGTACTTTTTCAAAACATTATTAATTGAGATGCTAAATCATATTGTTTTTATGAGTCTTGAGGAATCTATTTGCTTTTCTGAGTCTTTATAATCATTTACCACAACAAAAGTTATCAGGAATTCAATATAACAAAGATACTTTTTAAATTATTTATCCTAAATTTTACGTCATCTAATCGACAATCAAAGTGATGTAGTGGGAAAGAAAATAGTGGTTTATATGAAGACTCTCTAAGATATGCTCTTAGAATATAATTTTACTCTTGAAAAACACAGACGCATATCTTGAAGAATTTTCAAAGGCTATGAATTTACATTGACAAGTTGTCTCTGATTTATTAGTGAATGTAATTTATCATTGACAAGTTTTAGATATGTGATTTTGATTTGTAAAAATCGTTTGGCCCGTTCCAGAATCGAAATCCAAAACAGAATCGAATCCAAAATATAAGCGAAAGCCAAAATCGTTTGACCCATTCAAGATATGTGATTTTCATGTTGCAAAAATCGAAACATAAATCAGAGATGGTGGCAATGGTGCTTCTGATTCTAACAACACCACTTTTTCAGCTTCATCCTCAAACCCAGTTCTTCATAACATGAACCTAGGTTGAATAACAACACCACTTTTTCAATGAACATGAAGCCAGGTTGAAGAACACGAGATTTAATGTTAAGTCTTGATAATCAAAGTGAGTGGAACATCACTGAAGAAGGTTGGAAGGTTAAAGTTTTGATTTTTAATTTGTTATCAATGTTGTTTTGTATTTTTGAAATGTTTCTAGAATTTTTTCAAGTCGTATTAACTTTTAACATTGCAAATAAGACTTGTCTGCCAGATGTACAAATCCATTGACTTTGACTAACGGTTTGGACAGAAAGGACAAACATGGACCTATTTAAACATTTAAAGGATCACTTTGGAACTTTTTGAACTTAAGGGACCAAAATGGACCCCGAGTTATACTTAAGGGACAAAAAGGATATTTAGTCGTTTTTTAGTGAAAGGAAAAAAACATTTTTTGCAACACTTTCTTTAATCTCTTTGTTGTGGACCGGTCCAATCTTCAGAATTGGCCTAATCCACTCCTACTTATAGACCCGACCCAATAAGCATTGGTCCACACACTCAGGCAAACAAGGGTAAAAATATCTCTTTTGCCCACCTACCGAGCACATATGAACAACGATCTTATCACAATAATGGATCATTCGAGCATGCTAACTCTCCCATCCTCGCCAACAACTAATTCACTTTGTCCGGATGAACGAAGACTATTCTAACCATCACGTATATTTTTGACACTGGAATCGCACCCAGCCCAAAAGATAGCGTGACCCAGTCACACGCTTAGGAGAATAATATAAATAGCCCTCTACATCTAGAGGGCAAGATATTGAAAACTTTCTCCAAAATCTATACTTTCTGTTGTACCTTTGCTCTCGTCCTTACTTTGGCATCGGAGTGCCTTGTAGGTACAACCCATTTTTTTCTCAACCATCACCGAAGATCACGTCGTTGTTGTTGGCCAACCCGTTCTGACTCTTCAAGATCAGTGGCGCCGCTTATGAAAACTTCGGCTTCCTTGTTTCTTTTTCTTGCATCTTCTTGATCGTCTTCTTTCACATCCAAGAACTCAGAAAATAAAGCTGTCAACTTTCGTATTCAAATGGCCGGCAACAACAAGAATCTTTCCGCTAACATATTCATATAATATTTTTTTTCACACTTTCCAATTATTTAAACAACTCAATTACATATTTTACATCTAAAATTTTAAATTGGGTCCCACTAATCCTATAATATAGTTCAAAAAAAAAAATATTAGTTAACACATACAAATTCAACGAAACTATTTGCAATTAATTATTATTATTTTCTGCCACAAGTAGCCACTATCAATATTTATGTAGGGGTGGACAAGAACCCGCGACCCAATTCAAACCGCACAAGACCGAAAAAATATATCAAATTGGGCGGGTTAAATCCATCCAATAGGTTTAACGGGTAATGGAGTTGGATTCAACCAAATTTAAATCTGCGGATTTGCGTAGAAAAGATTGAACCACAGATACCCAGATTTGCCCCGAATGACACAGCAATGACACACTTGATAATCATGTTATTATCGTGGTATCTCTCGTTTATGCCCTCACTGTAACATTTTCTAAGTTGTAGAAAACATGAACTTTTGAATAGTTAGAATGATAATACTATGAAATTCTCTCTTTTTATTTCCTTACAGTGCCTTGGTTAATAGAAAACTTTGATAGTACATTGTTGGCTCTTTTTGGGATAGAGTTGTTGTAAAATGAGAATATGTTGGGAGCTCTCACGCATTAGTCTCTTTGGTTAAGAAATAAGAAGAGAGTATAAAAAAGATTTTTTTTAAGAGAATGAATTTATTAAGATAATAAATATTGGATCAATCTTTAATCCGAAACACCCGTCTAAATCGAATATGAATTTGGGTAAAAATGAGTCTTTAATAACTATCCGCGGTTTAGATTGAGTGGTGTTTTTTGGCCCGAATCCGGCCAACCCAACTCATTATTCAATGGCGGATCTAAAAATCTGCTTAATGAGAGCAAGAAATTAAAAGATATTTTTTAATGAAAAAGATAAAAAATAAATACAATTATTAAATCGTATAAGTTGATAGAAAAATAATGTCTGCGTTGAACGAGTCGAAGAATGAGTGTTAAAAATATTAATTTTTAGATAAAGTTTTTTATTAAAATTATGCTATAAATGTTACAACGTATTTCAATTCATCAAAAAATAAAATAAATTGGTGATTTATATAAATTTATAATTTTTAACCTTCCTAAAAAAAATTTAGTATACTATTTTTCATCAATAAAATTGATACTACCTATTAAAATAAATTTATATTAGGCCATATAAAGGGACTAAAACTTAACACATACAAAATGATAATAAGAACTTAGAAGAAAATAACTACTCCCTCCGTTTTTTATTATAAGTCGTTTTGAAAAAATAATTTGTATTTAAATATAAGTCATTTTACAATTCCAATGAATAATTAATGCTACTTTTCCTATTATATCCTTAAATATTTATTATTCTCTCTCCTTTCAATTATATAAATTTATTTTTCACATGTCATTAATGAAGGATAATTTTATAAAAAATCTTCATAATTTCTCATTTTTATACAATAATTATTATTTTTCTTAATCTGTGTGAAAAGTCTAAAACGATTTATAATAAAAAACATAGAGAGTAAATCTGTATTCGGTAATTGATAATAAAAAATTAATTACTTAAGAATACTGTTTAATAAAATAAAAATAATATAATTATTAAATTGTTTATTAAGACTAAATAAAATAAGAGATATAATATTAGAGATTAAGCAAAACGTAGAAATTGAAGGGAAGGGGGCCAAGAAATTTCAATTTTTATATAATGAGAGAAATACTATATGTAAATGTTTAGTGGAAAAAAAATTGGTGGGGGGCATCAGACCCCATAAACTTGTATGTACATCTGCCAGTGCCATTATCTAAAAGCAACATAGTACAAAATGAGGCTCATCACCATAAATATTATATATATATGTTATTAACCAATTTCACAATTGCATTAACTAAAAAAAATACGTCATTAACCATTAATTTTACTTGTAACTTATTAACTACTTTCACTATTTTATTAACTAAGAAAGTACATATTATTAACCATAACACTAAATTATAAATGTATAACCTACTTTTACACTTCATTAACCAACTTTATTTTACTATTTAATTTTTTTTTTTATATTTAAGAACTCTTTAAATAAGTTATCAACAGTATCAATCAAATTAATAATATAACCAAAATTGATTTACTATGTAAGATTTAATATATCATATCAGAATACTCGATAACCAAACTATAAACTATATTAACCAATTTATAATAACCAATTTATAATTCTCAATTAAACTTTGCTTTATAATTTAAAAACTTTTTATGTTAGAATATACTACCAAACTCTGAACTGTATTAACCAAGTTCTAATATTTAATTAACCAAAATAATTTTAAAAAAAAAAGAAAAATCTATCAAAAAAAGTAAAAAAAAAAAATCATTGTTGACGTATTTGTGATTAGTGTATTGGATGTGGGTGTGTGAAGTGGTGTAGGAATATTATTTCTCTTTAAAATAATATTTTTTTATTAGACACCATTGCAATGTGATTGTAATTACACCAAAAACCAACTTATAAATACCGGTGCCTTGGAAGCTAAATTATCACATGCCAATAACTTATAGCTTTGGCATTTATCATCCTACCTATCCCCATATGTCTCCAACAAAATTTTCCATAATCCATACAATTGATCAGAATGAATCAATTAAAGAACAAGACCAACTTAGCCAAGAAATCAAGGAGATGATTTTGTCCCTTCCAAGAGAGAAAGGTTGGAGAACACCTTATATATATCTCTTCCAAGGATTTTGGTGTCAACCAGCTGAAATCCAAGCTATAAGCATTTTCCAAAATCACTTCCAAGCCAAAGATAGTGATGTCTTTGTTGCAACTGTTCCAAAATCAGGCACAACTTGGTTGAAAGCTCTTACTTTTGCCATTGTGAATCGCCAAGACCATCTCATTTCATCCAAAAACCATCCTTTGTTTAGTTTCAATCCACATGATCTTGTTCCTTTCATTGAATACAATGTCTATGGTAAACATGATCAAATTCCGGATTTGTCGAATTTTCATGAGCCTAGACTTTTTGGCACACATATTCCATTTGATTCATTGCCCAACTCAATCAAAGATTCCAATTGCAAGATAGTTTATATTTGTAGGAACCCTTTTGACACATTTATCTCTTCTTGGATTTTTGTCAACAAAATCAAACCAACTTCAATGCCTACATTGAAATTAGAGGAAGCTTTTGAAATGTATTGTAATGGATTAGTTGGTTTTGGCCCATTTTGGAATCACATGTTGGGTTATTGGAATGAGAGCAAAGAGAGACAAAAAAATGTTCTTTTTTTGAAGTATGAGGACATGAAAGAAGATGTCAATTTTCATTTGAAAAATTTGGCTATGTTTTTGGAATGCCCTTTTAGTTTGGTGGAAGAGAATGAGGGTGTGATTGAAAATATAATAAAGTTGTGTAGCTTTGAAAAAATGAAGGAGTTGGAGATAAATAAGATAGGAACATTTGGAAGGAACTTTGAGAATAAGTCCTTATTTAGAAAAGGTGAAATTGGTGATTAGACTAATTACTTTTCACCTTCTATGGTTGAAACATTATCCAAAATCATCAAAGAGAAATTAGGTGGATCTGGCCTAAACTTTAGAGTGAAATAATGTTATTTCGACTTTTATATTCTTCCCTAAACTAAATTCATTTTATCACTACAAAATTATTATAAGATAATGATGAATAAAATTAATCATCATGAGAAGGCATGTGTTTGTCATGTGTAACTCATTCTATACTATGTTGCTTTTAGTCATTTATATGCAGCAACAACCATGCATGAATTTCATAAATGGTGTTGCAAATATATTGTTATGGTATTTTCTTTTCATAATAGATAATAAAAGGATATTATTTGTCAAAAAAAAAAGGATATTAGTTGTATTTTTATACATATGGAGTTTTTTTAAATTTCAAGTGGTTATATCTTGTTGTGTGGTTATGTGATAATTTATAACAATTACTATATGTTTAGCACTTTTGGAATTTTTTCTCTTAAACGGCAAAAGTGAAAGAAAAAAAAAACATATTGTGATTTTGTTATTTTTGTAAGTATTGTTTTTGTGAAAGTTGTTGGAGAGTCTAGGAAAGTTGAAAGCTTCAACGAGCTAAATGTTTAGGATTTAAGAGACCTCGACACTATATATTTATCTAAAATTTTAAGACAATGGGTGAATGATTCTTTTCTCTTATACATTTATTATTTCATTCATTTTTAGTCCATGTGAGACTTAACCACTCACAGCTGAATTCAACCCATAAATGAGTAACCCAACATTATTATCCTTGATCCACACTAGGATCACACTCTTTCTCCCTCAGCGAGTCTAACCATGACTTTAATATCAATTTGTTGGCAAGTCTGGGAAGCGTATGAATTATCGGTCAATATTTCTTAAAGCTAAAATCCGATAATATATGTCGTAGGAACGCCTCGTTTGATTTTTTCTAATAAAATAATCAATATTTTACCTCGTGTTATAAAAACTGAGGTAACAAAGCTATAAGTGATCGTCATTTTTTATACATAAAAAATAATAAGCCTATTCTCTCAAGTTTTTTGGAGAACCGAGGTAAAATAGCTATAAGGCATCTCCCTTCGAATCCCCGTTACCGCATTTAGAATTTTTTTCAACGATTTATCACTTGGCATCTTTTCCAGATTCCATGTTTTTCTTTGTTAATTAGTAATTCTCAAAATATTTGTTATCAATAAACTAGAATAGGCAATAATATAAAAGTGAAATATTTCATCGATAATAAAAAAACAAGACAATAGAGAAAAGTATTTCACATATTCAAACTTCTCAGTCCACTCAACTTCAACATTATTCCTAACTATCCCTAACTTAGAGAAAAATTCAGAAAGAACTCTTCCATATGGTATGAAGAAAGTCATTTCCTCTAGAAAAATGCTTATCATTTTCTTCAAGAAGTTGAAAATGGTAAGAGGAAGATTAACTCCCACGTTATAGGTGAGGAAGTACAAGAGATTCTTGTCATACCTAGTAAGCGTTTCCAGTTGTTTCTCTCTTGGGCGGAGATTTGCTACTAGAAGTTGAAACCAAAATTTTGCAATAGGTCGTAGTGAAGCAGGATTGGTGGGCTTATCTTGGTTGGCATAAATTCAGTGAAGTTAGATTGAATAGACATTTTTGAATTGATAATGTTCAACACAACTATCTGTCTCTTGAAAATTGATTGTCATAGCAGTCAGTGATGAAGTAATGAAGAAATAAGAGCCATTGAGATAGGACTAGATGATTTCATCATGACCAGCTGGCACAACAGAGACATTCATCCAAAACTCTTCAACGAGATTAGTGTATATGGAGCCATTTTGAATGTGAAAGTAGCCATACAATATTTGTTTGTTAAAAACTTTCCTTAGTTCAAAACGATCGAAATCGTTGAAATCAACAAACTTTTCATTGATAACAAACAAAAGATTTGGATCCATTTTTGAATAAAAAAACTTTGAAACAAGACACAGAGAGTTTGAAACGAGATGTTGAAAATACAAAAAGACTTTGAAACAAGGTTTGAAGATACAGAGAGTTAGAAATGAGATGTTTAAATAGCTCAAAAGCCTCCTTGAAAATCTAAAAGAGACATTACGACTTGAATATAGATGATCATTGATATTCTAGTGATATGATAGTTTTAATTAGTTTTTAAAACAACTTATTACCTCAGATTTTCGCATAACTGAGGGGAAAAACAAAACTGAAACCTCCCTTTTTATTATATTTTTTATTTGTAAATTAAATTATCTAACCCATCGGTTTTCATAATAACCGAGGAATAAGATTATCATATTTAACTCAAAAGCACTCATTAAATAGATTTTACCATAATCCTAACTCGTACGTATCATTTTTGGGATAAATGCTTATCATTTCCTTTAAAAAGCTTGAAAAAGAACTCTATGATGGATTACAAGTGCAGAAAAATATTTTTCAATGGTTGGAAAATATATCACCTTTAGAAGTTGGATATATTCTACCCATATACCATTTTCCAATTTTTGGAATAAATAACTCCTCACGGATAAGAAGTTGGATTTGTTGCAATATTATGGTTTAATATTCTATATATACAATATAACTTCAAAAATAGAAGAATATTTTGCAGCTCGGGTTTTCTAAAAACCGAGGGATAATTTAGCGTTAAAATTCAGGATATTTATTAACGTCTTTTAGCGTCAAACCCCGTAACCGTTTATGGACTCAAAAACAGTCCATAACAGCTTAACCGGTCACCACAATATACGTAATCGATTACACTGTTAGCAGAAGCACTTTTCTGCTATTTCTTAAAACAAAATCACTTTTCTTCTCACCCCAAAACCCCTTATTTCATCCAAATCGTGAATTACATTATTTTGCACTAAAAATTAATTTTCAGGAACATTACACCCTAACTCTTTACACCAAAAAACACTCATAACTTAAGTTTTGATTCTGACTCGCAACTTCCGCCAACGACACAACATCGGTATCATACAATTCCATCAATCATACCGCAACAACCACAATAATTCAACATTTCATCATTAATCATAACAGCAACATGTCCACATAATTCATCAAGCAATCATTCAACCCAAATGCATACAATCTGCAACAATATTCATAATGTAGAGAGAAGAAAAACACAAACCTACATGAACATAATCTACCCACCATTATCATACAAAATAGAAACTTACCAATATCTTAACCCGATACAATCATAATAAACTTGATCACACCCCCTTACTTCAAATTCCTAGCAAGTTGGTCTCTTTCTTCGCGTTCTAAAAAATTCCCCTCTGAGCCCTAGCCTCTTCTTTGCGTGCTCCCAATTCTACGATCGCGCACACAATGATCGCTTCCTCTCTTATTTTTCTCTTTTACTGTGTTACCCCTTAGATCCGTATTATGCTATTCCCATTATGCCCTCACTCAACTCTCTTTAACTATTTATTTTAATATTATTATAATTAATCTAAATACTATAAACTCAATTATTTAAATCTAAATAATTCTAATCATCACCTTAATCAACTACTACCTCATAACATGCCCTACACATATCATCATACGTCACCCAAATTCACCAATAATTCACAAATAATAAATTAAATAATTTAATCTAAATTTTGGGGTATTATAGTATACCTCATCCACCTTGATGCTAGAAGAGGCGAGAGTCTCCTAGATGACTGTTATGTTAAAACTCATTGTCTTCAATGTGGTGAGCTTGAACAAGAGGTCTTCTATGAAGTTCTGTTTGGGGGGGACATATTCTATTTCAAAAGAAGTAAAAAAAGAGGATAGACTTCGTACCTTTTGGAGATATTTTATCAGTTGCTATTCCTTTTTCTAGTACTACCCAAGACTTAGTTAGCGACCAATTAGGAGTCGCTTTTGGCCTTCAATATGGAGGCTCTCATCTCTAAGACGAGGACCAAGCCAACAATAAGAGCCTCATACTCCGCCTAATGTTGTAGGCCGTGAACTCTAATGCATCCTCGTTGAGTATGTCGCCAGGTCATTTCATGACTATCCCCATGCCGCTTCCTTTTATGTTGGAGGCTCCATCTATATATAATCGCCTCCTTGCCTAAGAGTGAGCTAAATTTCTCCATAAAAACTGCCAAAGCTTATGATTTGATCCTTCCCCTCATGACATATTGAATGTCATATTCTGAGAGTTCCAATGCACAAGATACCATCCTTCCTACAAGATCTGGATTCTTCAAGACTTGTGAACATGATAGTTGGTTTTTTCAAAGATCTTATGACCCTGAAAGTACGGTCTTAGCTTCCTCGCTAAGAAGAAAACGACTAGTGGCGACTCCTCCATTGGGCAAGTGAGGCAGGGGCGGCGTGAGGAAGTCTTCCACCCTAAAAAAAGCCTCCTTACATTCAGTGGTCAACTCGAATCTCTCTTTCTTCTTTAAGGAAACAAAGAAGTGGAAAGTCTCGTCGCCTACGTAGGAGAGGAAGCGAGATAGGGCGTCACCTCCAGGTTTCTTCCTATCTGGAGGGAGAATACAATGTCCATGAGCCTCTAGTAGGTGGCGTCAATATTCTTTAAACCGAAAGGCACGACATTATAGTAGTAGTTGCCATGATTCGACATAAAGGTTATCTTGGGAGCATCCAAGGGATCCATCAGAATATGGTTATACCCTGAATATGCATCCATGAAGCACAAGATGTGGTAGCCTGATTACCCATTTATAAGGCGATCGATGTCTAGTAGCGGGCATGGGTATTTAAGACATGCGACGTTCAAGTGGGGAAGTCTACTCACATGCACCACATGTTTTTAGCTTTTGGTGATAGAACCACGTATGGAGTATTTTTTCTGTTATAAACCCGACATTAGATAGTTTCCCCATCACTTAATCACTGATGGCCCTCTTCATCTCGCCAAATTTTTGCTTCCTCTACGCCACTAGTCTCACAAAAGGATGGATGGCAAGGCCATGGCTCACCATTTTGGTGTCTTTCCCAAGTAAAATGGATGAAGTCTAAGGGAATAAGTATATGTTCTTAATGATTTGTTCGACTAGCTCCCGTTCTTTCTCCTCAAAAAGTAAAGCCTATTTTCGTGACTTGATGGGAAAATGGCATATTTTAACCTCTTTCAAGTCCTCTGTGGGTGTGATCCTTTCTGCTTTTGTGCCTAATTGATCGCGACTTTGCGTGTCTATTAGTCAGGATAACTGCAAGTGCACAGTTGTGTCGTGTAGTTTTAAAAGATATCGAATCCACAGAGACTATAAATCGATATACTGTTATCTAAAGTTACTATGTAAAGCTAAGGCTAATGATATTTTAGTTGTTTCTAAAGGGAAGATTAAATTGTGAATTCTAAGAAATATAATAATAAACGGATATCAGTATGTATTTCGTCTAACTTAGGTGATCCGAAGGTCCATTGGCTATGGTTTCCATTTAATTAAAAATCTTTATTAATTCTGTCGTTTAAAAGTCCTCCTCTTAAACTCTCGCTCTGTTGATTTAGACTACTATCCTAACTCGTAATGTACGCTCTCGCCATCCCATTATATTTAGAAAAGCTTTTTGAAAATAACATAGTTAATAAAATGCTCGCTTTATGAAGACGTTATCTACTTAAATCTCATAGTCTCAAACTCTCACTCTGTTGACTCGGATCATGCTAGTATTCCCTAGCGTACGCTTTCGCCATCCCGCGCCGGGTTTAAAAAAACTTTTTGAAAGTAAATAAATTCTAATCAGTTTTAATACGCTTTCGCCATCGTTAAAAATAATGTCCTATGTCTACTATCCAGTTAAAAATCTCAAACTCTCGCTCTATTGATTTTAACCTTTGTCGGCCCTACAATCTCAAACTCTCACTCTATTGATTTTAGAACTTTAGCAAATTAAATTAGACATAAAACCAAAAACAAGTGATAGTTAATAAAACATATTTAAGCCAACTTATTTCGGATCCCACGGTTAACTTACTTTACATACCGATATCTTAATAAATTAGCCGGACATATTGATACGGTTAAACATGCATAAATCGGTTCGGTTCATAATAAAAGGCATATTAAATAGCATACAATATATCACGCAAATAAATATATTAAAGGCGTTAAATAAGAAACCTGAATAAAATAGATCTTGATATATAAACTTGGATCTTGAAGTACTCGAACTTCCACCACAGGTTGGTTGGATCGTTCTTCAAATATTATTCGGTGTAAAAATTAAAACAAGGAAATAAAAACTAAATCTAACGTAAGGTTAGATCTATGAAAAATTCAAAACAATTTCTGGTGTAGAAATTTTCGTGAGAAAAGAATGCAGAGAATAAAAATGCGAAGGAAAATAATGCGTTGGAAAGTAAATTCGGCAGAACTTCGTTGTAAAAATTCGGACCCTTGATAATGAAATATCAGTGTCCTTTTATAGGTGAGTCTTGGCAGCTTTCTTCCGTAAATGTAGTACCCTATTGACTCAGAGTTGGGAGACGTGCGTCTCCACTTTTTCAGCAAGACTTGGTAACGAACTTGAGACGTGCGTCTCAAGTGGAGATATTTGAGGGAGGTGGGAGACGGACGTCTCCACCTGTGACGTGGCCAGGACCTTTGGAGACGGGCGTCTCCTGTGCTGAGGTGGCTGCTTTCAGCTTCCTTCGTGGGCTGGGCTTCCACCTTTATGCGTTTTGGGTCTTCTTTGCACCCCCTATTCACTTCAGCACCTCTTCTTTTATTTTCTTGGAATAAATATGAATGATTTCGCTCTATTTCTTCTCCTTTTCGCAAATAGTCTTTAACATGGACGTAATACCTGAAACATCGCAAATACTCGCATAATACCATAATAAAACAATATAATTTAATGAAAATTCTAATAATATTTATGGAATTTAAGCTAAATATATGGTATAAATTCGTGTTATCAAACTCCCCCAGACTTGAACCTTTGCTTGTCCTCAAGCAAATAATCAGATTAAAACAGGTGGACAATGAAAAATGAAATGCAGGTCCGCCACACCGTTCGGGTTGTACTTAGCCACAAAGTGTTTTTGTTGGAAACTTATGAGATAAATCTTAACAATAAGATTACAGTGGTGACACTAGACAACTCCCAGTATGCATACCAATATGAATCATGCTACTATAACTCGACCTTGAATTTGTTGTTTTTGCTCATTAAGCCCATTATCTTGACACGCACATAGCAGAGTAGCCGGTTAGTGACTATGATCCTTCATATGGAGTTCTGGCACAATTATGTGGTATACTCCTTTAGCGCTCATTTGTGGATTGTGGGGAATCGAACCAAGGTCCATCCTACCAAGTTTAGTACCAGATAACTTCTGAACCAATCAACAATGAGTTTATTTAATATTTAAGACTTGTAATCATTGGGTTAAATGATCGTGTGAGGATCACCTTACTTAGTAGGCACATTTCCATTGGAATTTAAGCATACAAAGAATTTTTATGTGGATCATACACTTATATTCATCGACTCTCTGCGTAGTTGGTGTCTAAGACGGTGTCGACTGTTAAATAAACTAATAAGGGTCATTTCAAAACTAAAGTCTATGGTTTCGGTATAATGGTTACTCAAATCGGTGACGCATACTTGGGGGTTTTAGAGTGTTGACACGGTAATGGTATTATCTCGAATTTTACTCTAGTTTCCTATATATCTTGTAAGCAAGTAGCTTTGTACTTTTCGAACGTGGGGAGTTATGCATTTATCGTTTAGAAAATTTTGTTATGGCTCAAGAAAATGGAAGAATTCTAATAAACACGAAAATATGCATATAAGACTCAAAATCTCATAAATATGTTTTTATTGAATGGAAAAACGTTGCAACAAGGGAAATAAAAGAAATAAAAATACTAATGATAATGTGAGTAATACAACTCCACCAGACTTAGAATTTGCAGTATCCTCAATGCATAAAAACTATTCCTCGTTGTTGCGATTGCGAGAACTGCTTCCGCCACGGGTTTGAACACGTCTACGCCTATTATCAGGAGAGCTATGGACGCGAAGGTTGAGATCATTTAATTGTGTAGCAATTTCTGTGTAGTGGCCTTCGGTCCTAATAGCGTAGTCACGTTGTTCTTGTTGCATTTCTCGAACTAGCCTTAAGGTTTTGTCTTGATTTGTCTGCATAGCTTGAAAAAGTTGGTCTTGGCGTAGTATTGCAGCATACATGGCGTTGAGAGTAATTGGCGGAGGATTATTGGAAGGAGGTTGATGTGCATTGAGTTGTGGAGCGTCGAAATCATTATCCGCTTGGTTTAACTCATGTTCCATTTCATCTATCGGCTCATTATGTTCTTCAGGTTGGTTTCCTTGAGGATCTTCAAAAATAAGCCTCCAACGCTGAATATAACGGATGTTAATTTGCTTGGGGCACGGTAGGATGACATTTGGAATTAAAGTTTTGTTGACTACCAGAGTGTAGCGACCATCAGGTCGTGGCGACACCATGTGAGAGTCACGGAAGTAAGTGAGATCGAGGAACTGAGCAGGCATCATGTAATGTGCAAGTGAGAGAAGATCATCAGCGAGGCCTAAGGCATATGCCAATGTGGTAACAATACCGCCAAAACAGAATGGGTTCGTAGCGGGAGAATTTATGCATCCTTGGATGTGTTGGAGCATAAAAGGTGCGGCATTGATACGTAAATTATTGAGCGCACAGAACAAGAATAATAACTCATTCTGGTTCACCTTGTGGTTGTTGGATCTTGCAAAAATAGTGTGTCACAAAATATGTTGAAAATAACGTATAGCGGGATTTTGAATGTGAGATGCTAGAAGATTCCTCCAACCGGTAACATGTTCGCCAGTTAGATTAAACCATAGCTCAAAAGCAAGTTGCTCCCAAGATCGGCCATTGAGTTCTTCGAAAATATTGCGACGAGCATCTTGGTCATGAGAAAATCGCAAGTAAGTGGCAACTACTTCTTGATCTAAATTGTATTCACGATTAAACATCCGAAATTGGATGTTACCAGTTAAGAGTGGTAGATCAGTAGGAGTGTTGTAGTTGAAAGAGCTTAAAAACTCTAAGACGGGCGGCTCAAAAGTAGGGGCGGATTCAGTACAGAGGCGGAGTAGGTGGGATTTTGTGAGTAAAAGGTTTACACCATCTGTTAAATCCAAAGTGTCTAGACATTCAGTGTCCACATATCTTGTAGGGACAACTGAACATTCGTAGAAAGCTAAATATTTTGTTCGTTGAGCATCATCGTCGTCCACTCGGAAAATAATTTGTGATAGGTCGGGAGGTGGTCTCTCAGGGTGCACACTTCAGATGATAGATCGTGGAGGCATGGTGTATATGGGAGAAGGAAATGTGTGGAGAGTAGAATGGTAAAGAATGATTTAAGGGTGTGGAGAAAAGAATGGTGGTGGTATGAATTTATAGTGAGGTTTGTAAATGGTGGAATAAAGATAGAATTAAGTGGAATTTATGGTGGTGGTGAAGTTTGAAATAGTATAAGAATAGAAAATGGTGTAGAGTTATGGTGGTGATGAAGGTGGGATGAATGTATGGAGTTTATGATGGTTAAATGAAAGAAATAAATGGAGAGAGGGAAGAAATTGAATGATGAATTTGAAATTTGAAATTCAAAATGTGGAATCTTGGTCAATCTGCGTGGTCAAGGCAGAATCAAAGCAGCTGCCACCCCTTGGGAGATGAGCATCTTAGGTGGGCAGTCTGCAGCTCAAGCATGCATGGAGACGGACATCTCCAGTCCTAAACACGCAGGGGGGTGGTCCCACAAAGGGGAGACGGGCGTCTCCTCAGTCTAGGTGGCCCTTGGGTGTTGCATTTGTTCACGTGTGTTTGTCTGATAGGTATAATTAAGCATGTAAACAGTACAGAACAGTGACACAGTTTGACACTATAAAAGGAAAACAGTACAGACTTCGATATAATTTATGCTGTTAAGAGTATATTGCAGGTAACAGAATAGCATAAAAGATAAAACAATATCAGGATTGAATAATAAATATTGCATTATAAATAAAAATACTGAATACTGATTGTTATAGCAGCAAAATAGAAAAATGCAGAAAATAAATTCTAGACTAGAAATAGAAAATAATTAATGAATCTAAAAACTAAAAATAAAAACTAGTTTTCTAATGATCAACATCTAGCCACTTTTCTTGTTTTGCATATTGGGAGATATCGAATAAATGTGCTTAAAGACTTCGTCGAATTGAGCATTAACGGTGTCGATGAATTCGAAGAAATGCATTTGTAAAGAGTGTATCTCATCTCGCATATGTTGTACTTCGTGTTGCAGTGCATCGATAGCTTGGCCATGTGTTATCGGGTGATAAGCATATTCGATCCTCGGAGGAGCATTTATCGGGGCTACAGATTCAGCAGATGCAGCAGGATGTGCTAAAGGATTAGGATGTTGTGGCTCAGGCTCAACTTTGGTCATATCCTCGGATTGATCTTCTTACGAACCAGTAGGTATTTCAGGCTCGTATTCAGAAACAGGTTCGTCCTCAGGCATAGGTTCGTACTCAGGTACAGGCTCATCCTCGGGCATAGGTTCATACTCAGGAGGATTCATGTCATAGTATCCAGGAGGAGTGTCAGGTTCAAAATCCGATTCCGCTACATGCATGTCATCATCTAAATCTTCATAAGCTTGTGGAGTTTCATGAGATGATTCTCTATCAGGAATCTGACCATAATAAAGCCAATTAGAAGGGTCGTGCACACTCGTCCTTGGATTGGGTAAGGTGAACTGATCCAGGACTTGGTTATCAATAAGGAGCTCAAACTGATCAGGACCAAGGCTTCCAATGATACCTCTATTAAAACAAAAATGAATGTTCATGGAGTTATAAGTACCAAGGGGTGTCAATCCATAAAGTGGTTGTCTCAGTCCTATCGCATTTGCAATCATAGTGACGAATCCTCCGATCAGAATAGGTGAAATTTTGTCTTGCGTGATACGCTCGAAGTTTGCTAGCATAAAAGTAACAGCATTGAGCGGGCGATTCTGAGAAGCGCAAAACATGATGAACAACTCTTCTCTAGAAACTTCAGTGACATTCTCAGGTTTACCGAAAATGTAATGAGCTAAAATCTTGTGGAAGTATCTGAAGGCCGAATTATGAATATTCTCGTAGTGAAACTCATGCTCTTCAGGAATATCATTTCCAGTAATTCTTCCCCAAAAACTCTCTAGCTCACGGTAGGCAAATTGTTCCTCTTGAACTACAGTAAATGCATCCATTCGGTTAGGAAGTCCCAACAAAGAAGCAAAATCTCGGATACAATACTGATATTCTATTCCAAACAGCCTAAAGAAAACTATTCCTCTTCTCATTCCTTGTCCACAGTTTGGCAGATAAGTTAGTGAACTCAAGAATTCCAGAGTGAGCTTTCGGTAGGTACAAAATCATCTTAGCAAGTGAGAGCCAGTCCAACCGATTTGGTTCAGCAATTACATAACACTTTCTTCAATTCCTAACTTTTTCATAGTTGAACAATGAGGATAGAGAGACAAATCTATTTGTCTCTGAGCCAGCTTAGCATATCTTCCTACTTGTCCTCTTCCTCTGAACACCACTTCCATATTGTCAACTTCTTGCATCGTGATCAGTTAGTAACTAAGTTAGCCTGTGAGTTAAGTTGAAAAATATGAAAATTAAGTCAAAATTAGGCCAGTGTTGAAAAAGAAGAAAATTAAAAAGAAATAAAAATTAAAAAGAACAAAATTATAATAATAATTATAATTATAAAAAGATGAGATTTTTATAACAATAATTAAAATAGTGATTATAATTATAATAATTATTATAATTAAAGAGTGACTAAAAACATAGAAATTAAAATAGAATAAAAATAAAATTCAAATTAAATTGTTAAAGAGAAATAAGAAAATTAAATAAAATAAAAATGAAAACGTGGGTTGTCTCCCACTAAGCGCTTTGTTTTATGTCGTAAGCTCGACGATTTAAACAAAAATCATTTTTTTGAATGAGCGGACAGCTCGTCAAGTTTGAAAAGTTGAATATTTTCATCGTTCTCGAGACGATGGTAATGTTTAAGACGTTGCTCATTTACGATAAAAGGTTCGACCGTTTTTCCTCTAATTTCTATCGCTCCGCTTGGAAAGATGTTAGTAATTTCGAAAGGACCAGACCATCTAGAACGTAATTTTCCAGGAAATAATTTCAGCCTAGAATTAAACAATAGAACTTTATCGCCTATGTTAAAACTTTTCCTAGATATACGCTTGTCGTGCCATTTTTTCATTCTTTCTTTATAAATTCTAGCGTTTTCGTAAGCGTCTTGTCTAATTTCTTCTAATTCGTTTATGTCAAGAATGCGTTTTTCGCCAGCGGTAGTGTAATTTAAATTCAATGTCTTAATGGCCCAATAAGCCTTATGTTCTAGTTCTACCGGGAGGTGACATGATTTTCCATAAACGAGTTTGAACGGGGTGGTTCCTATTGGAGTTTTGAAAGCTGTTCTATAAGTTCATAAAGCTTCATTTAACTTGGATGACCAATCTTTTCTAGATATAGCAACAGTCTTTTCCAATATTTGCTTTATTTCTCGGTTAGATACCTCCACTTGTCCGCTTGCTTGTGGATGGTATGGTGTCTCTATTCGGTGGTTAACTCCGTATTTCCGAAGAAGTTTTTCGAGGATTTTTTAAATGAAATGAGAGCCTCCATCGCTAATTACTAGTCGTGGTACGCCGAACCTAGGAAAGATGACATTTTTAAATAGCTTGGTTACTACTCGTGTGTCGTTTTTAGGGGAAGCGATAGCTTCTATCCATTTTGAAACATAATCGACAGCTACAAGGATGTATTTATTGCCAAATGATGATGGAAAGGGACCCATAAAGTCTATTCCCCAGACGTCAAATATTTCTACTTCTAAAATGCCTTTTTGGGGCATTTCGTCTCGTCTCGAGATGTTTCCAGTTTGTTGATATCTATCACAGTTTGTAATGGAAAAGTGAACGTCTTTCCACAAGTTAGGCCAATAGAGTACAAATTGGAGGATCTTTGCACAGGTTTTAGACGTGCTTGCATGACCTCCATATGGTGATGAATGACAGTGCGTTATTATACTTCCTATTTCTTCCTCAGGTACACAACGTCTAAAGATTCCATCGGGACCTCTCTTGAAAAGAAGCGGATCATCCCAATAGTATTGTTTTAGGTTGTGGAAGAATTTCTTCTTCTGTTGGTAACTTAAATCAGGAGGGAGTACACCAGCGGCTAAGTAGTTTATGAAATCCGCATACCAAGGTGTAATGGTCATGGCAAGAGTGGTTGCGACAGGTTCGTCAGAAGCGGTTCTTTCTAATTGAGCTATAAGCTTATCGTAAGGAAAATCGTCGTTAATAGGTACGGATTCAGGTTCTAGGTTTTCTAAACGAGAAAGGTGGTCTGCTACGACGTTTTCTGTTCCCCTTTTGTCTTTAATTTCTAAATCGAATTCTTGCAATAGCAAGATCTATCTTAAGAGTCTCGGTTTAGCATCCTTTTTAGTTAATAAGTACCTAATAGCGGCGTAGTCAGTGTATATTATTATTTTGGCTCATACTAGGTAGGAGCGAAATTTATATAAGGCAAATACTACAGCTAAAAGCTCCTTTTTGGTTGTAGCGTAATTCATTTGAGCTTCATCCATAGTTCTACTTGCATAGTAAATGACATGAAGTTTCTTATCCTTTCGTTGACCTAGGACAACGCCTACAACGTAATCACTCATGTCACACATTATTTCGAATGGTTCAGTCCAATCAGGAGGTTGCATAATGGGTGCGGAGATTAATGCTTCCTTAAGGGTATTGAAGGCTTCTAAACCCTTGTCATCAAAGATAAAATCGGCGTCTTTCATTAATAATTCGGTTAATGATTTAGTTATCTTTGAAAAATCCTTGATAAAGCGTCGGTAAAAACCAGCGTGTCCTAAGAAACTTCGTATCTCTCTCACGGTCTTTCGAGGTTGAAGGTTTTCAATAACTTCTATTTTAGCTCTATCTACTTCAATTCCTCTGTTTGACACGATATGTCCTAGCACAATCCCTTCTTGTACTATAAAGTGACATTTTTCCCAATTTAAGACTAAATTAACCTTCACGCAACGTTCTAGAACTTTTTCTAAATTCGCAAGATATCCCTCGAAGCTTTGTCCACATACGGAGAAGTCGTCCATAAAGAATTCCATAATATTATCGAGAAAATCGACGAATAGTTCCATCATACATCTTTGAAATGTCGCAGGTGCGTTACATAATCCGAATGGCATTCGTCGGTAGGCAAAGGTTCCAAATGGGCAGGTGAAAGTTGTTTTCTCTTGGTCATCAGGGTGGATTGGGATTTGGAAGAAACCAGAGTAACCATCTAAGTAACAGAAGTGAGAATGTCTAGATAAACATTCTAACATTTGATCTATGAATGGAAGGGGAAAATGGTCTTTACGAGTGGCTTTATTTAGCTTTCTATAATCTATGCACATTCGCCAACCAGATTCAACTCTTTTGGTTATAGTTTCGCCTTTCTCATTTTTTATCACTGTGACTCCTCCTTTTTTTGGTACTACATGAACTGGGCTAACCCATTTACTATCGGATATGGGGTATATTATTCCAGCTTCTAAAAGTTTTAAAACTTCTTTCCTAACCACTTCGCTCATAATCGGGTTGAGTCTCCTCTGGTGTTCTCTAGAGGTTTTCGAGTCTTCCTCAAGCATAATTTAATGCATACAAACAGAGGGGCTAATTCCTTTGAGATCAAATATCTTATAGCCTAAAGCTGTTGGATATTTCCTTAGGACTTCTAACAATTTTTCGGTTTCGATCGGTCCTAAGTCAGCATTGATTATTACAGGTCATTCGAGTTCGGTGTCTAGGAATTCATATCTTAGATTTTTAGGAAGCGTTTTGAGTTCGTCAGTCAGTGTACTGGGAGCAGGTGTAAGATCAGGTGTTAATGCTAAACATTCGTTTAAACTTAGGTTTTGGTTTTCTTCTTGCGTGTTATCGTCGGGTGTTTCGGTTATAGGGATTTCTAGATTTTCAGGGTTTTCGAGTGGTTCTGTTTTTGCTTCTTTGACATATTCGTCAGTGATATCCATGAAACAACAGGTGTCATCAATTGCGGGTGCTTTTAAAAAGTGAGATAGAATAAATTCAATCTTTTCTTCTCCTACTTCGAAGGTTAGTTTTCCTCGTTTAACATCTATGATTGCACCAGCAGTTGCTAAGAATGGTCTTCCTAGTATGATTGGGATGTTAGAATCTTCTTGGATATCCATGATGATAAAATCAGTTGGGATGTAGAATTGACCTACTCTTACAGGGATATTTTCCAACATTCCTACGGGATATTTAACTGAACGGTCAGCAAGTGGAAGAGACATCCTTGTTGATTTAAGCTCACCTAAGTTTAGTTTCTTACATGTTGAAAGAGGCATCAAACTAACACTAGCTCCTAAATCGCATAAGGCTTTATCTATAATAGTTTTTCCTATTACACAAGGTATGGATGTAACACCCATATATAAATACATACATCAAAGCATATAGGTATACATGAATCCAAGTATTTGGTACTGAAAATACTTATAAGTTCCTAGTCAACATATTATACATATTAATGCCCTAATACAAAAGTTCTACCAATGGCATAATACATACAAGATGTTCAAAAGTAAATACTAAGAACTAGATCAAACAATGATCACAAAAGAAATCCACAACGGAAGCTTCGCCATATCCAAAAGAAACATAAGGAATAAGGAAATCAAACCGCTTTCTCCTTACCCTTCGCGGAACCTGTAGTACCTGAAATCAATATATAATGGGGTGAGATACAAAATCTCAGTGAGTTCCCTATCCTATGGCTCCTCTCGGCTTTACAAGGTTCTAGTCTATCAATCTCAAGTCAAAAAGGAATTAGACCTTGAGTCACACACTAACATTACATGGAATCATACATAGAGTTCAACAACTCAACCACAATATTACTAATCGGAAAACCGTTACCAAGGTATCCCTCTATTCCCATCCCCTTCTACGTCTAGGAGGTGGCACGAGTCATGGATCCTTTGGGAAATCTTGACATACGAAATGAATTCGGACTCATGAGCCTTCCCTCATGAATCGTCACTTCACATGGCCCGTACACCATCACAAGTCTCTACCCTGTTAGGTTCCATTCGTACACAAAAGCGGGAATCAAACTTGCCAAGATTAATAGTGCCTCTCTGCACAGTGCCTCTCTGCACATGGAATGCCTATTAGCATTCAAAAGAAAATAAAGAAATAAGGAAATAAAGTAGTTCTGATTAGTACATCATACAATGGTGATTGCTCACGCAAATCACTAGGCCTGTTAGCCTTTCTTCATAAAATTCTAAATACACGTATGTTCCATATAATGTCTCATCCTAGGTTTTCTTTGTTAAGTTACACATACCTAACAAATCCTAGTTTTCCCTCACTTATACTTTATTCACATAACAATGAAGTTATCCAAACCTCTTTAATATAAACATATATAACAAAGGTATACTAATCCACCTGCAATAGAACTCAACTAAACAATTATCATCATTGTCTGTAACAAATGGCAATTTACCACAATTATAGAGTACATGTTCATCATACCAAAAGCATACCGTTCACATGGTTCCGAACGATAAACAACCCAAGTAATCAAGAAACTCCCGACTCTCGATTAAATAATTCCCCTTTTGTTCCCAAAACCTACACTACTAGAAAGTACATGCTTCTAGCCTCCTACTGCTTCGAACGACGATTAAAACAGAGTTACGGTTCAAAAGTTATGATCGAAACAATTTATCTCAACAAAACAAAATTTTGTTAAGAAAAGGCTTCAGTTTGCGCTGCCACAGTTATTCGCGCCGCCAACCTCAGGCAGTGGCAAACCTCACAAAAATCTCATAGTGTTCGCGCCGCGAACCCTTGTACGCGCCGCGTACTGATGGCATAACCAAAACCCCAAAATTCTTCTGCATGGTTCGCGCCGCTATCTATAGTTCGCGCCGCGAAGCGCGCGAAAACAGAATTTCCAGCTCTGTTTTCTTGCTTACTCCCATGGTTCAATCCAACCATTTCCACATCTAAACCTGTTCCAGACTACACTAAAGCCTAGAAACAACATACACATGGTACACTTGTGATTTACAACACTCAATCATGAATGTGGTGGTCGTTTTCTTTACCTCCCCGTTTCACTTGGGAGGACGGCACGCTAAACCCTTCACGCGAAATTTGGAAGGAGAATGCGCCCGTGGTGGGATGAATTTTGTTTCAGTTCTTCCTACGATATCACACGAACTTTCTTATTGGTCCTACGAGTAGGAAAGGGAAAAAAAGATCTCAACTAAACCCTAGGAGTTTGCTAAGTGTGGGGATTTCACCTAGACTAGAAATTCTGGAGTCCGGGAGGTCGGTTATACATAGGGAAGTGTTTAAACACCCTACATATCTGTAGTACTCTACAGGAACCTTCTCTGTGTCATTGTGATTGTGTTTGCTGCTAATGATTATTGGGAAAGTTTCTCCTTTGTGTTAGGAGAAGGAATTGAATTGATTTTAAAAGACAGACAGACAGACAAACTGACTATTTTTGGTATTTTATTAGCTCGCTGAGATTCCTTGTGAACCTCATGCCTACATATCCCTAGTGGAAGTCAGAGCTTAATGTAGTTCGGGGAACTAACTAGGGAAATTAAATATTTTTGGTGCCTTGCTTGAAGCTCAAGGTTGAAGCTTGGAATTAAATCTCTGTTTACAGTAAAGAGACATGAAATCATCTTTACAGAGAGGTATTAGTACTATTCTACCACAAACATTTAAAGGAGTGACAGAATAACTGAATTCATTTCATTCAAGAGGGGGACCTTACTTGTGTATGTGCAAGTATACCAGTCAAATGCCTCTTAAATGAAAGAAAGATGCTCATCCAAATTAGGGAAAGTTACCACATGTCTGGGTTTTACTGCCAGCTCATGCCTTTCAAAATCCTAAATGGGAGACTTGATTAAAATTGAAATTGAAATGGAAATGTTTGTTTGTTTGAATGTGGTAGAGTAGTAAAAATATCTCTCTATAGAGATAAGCTATGTCTATCTACTGTATAAAAGATTTGACTTTAGCTGGCTTGTATGAGGCCCAAGCTTGAGGCTTTTTGATTGATTTATTAATTATTATTGACACTGGGAGATGACTCCACTGGGGATTAATTACAGGGTATTTTTGTGTTCTGTACAAAGCCCAGAATTGAGGCTGACTCTACTTAGGGAGACTCTATTTATGTGCCTTGTACAAAGCCCAAGGTTGTGGCTAACTGTTGAGGATAATTGAATGAATGACTCTATTTTATGTGCCTTGTACAAAGCCCAAGGTTGTGGCTGACTCTAGCTAGGGAAAACATTATTTTCTGCCTTGTACAAAGCCCAAGGTTGTGGCGGACTCTTAAATAAACTGAGTATGGATGACTCTATAGGGAAAAGATCCTAGGTGTTAGGAATTTTTGACACATGAAAATATGGTTTATCTGCCTTGTACAAAGCCCAAGGTTGTGGCTACTGAATGATGAAGAACTCACTGGGGGAGACTCTATTATCTGCCTTGTACAATGCCCAAGGTTGAGGCTGACTCTTGACAGGGGAGTTTTATTGTTTGGGTGCCTTGTATGAAGCCCAAGGTTGAGGCTAACTATTTTTTGTTGGTTTTGACTCTACTGAGGAGATTTTATTTATTGAAAGACTGTTTTTCTTTGGAAGCTAACCCTTTCCAGGGATTTTGACTCAGCTGGAGAAATTATTTAGTAAAAAGACTGATTTTATCATGTTTTTTTGGAGGCTGGCCCTTTCCAGGGGTTTTGACTCTTTTTGGGGAAATTATCTCCTAAGAGAAATGAATCTTTATTTTTTTGACATTTTAATAATTGACTTTGGAGGCTAACCCTTTCCAGGGATTTTTATTAACATGAAGGAATGATTTGGAGGCTAACCCTTTCCAGGGATTTTGACTCTTTTTGGGGAAATTATTTCCTAAGAGAAATGAATCTTTATTTTTTTGACATTTTAATAATTGACTTTGGAGGCTAACCCTTTCCAGGGGTTTTTATTAACATGAAGGAATGATTTGGAGGCTAACCCTTTCCAGGGATTTTATTGAAAATGAAAGAATGTATGGAAGCTAACCCTTTCCAGGGATTTTATGATTGAAAAATGGATGGCAGAAAGATTATCTAATGGAGACTTCTTGTTTAAAGCCCAAGATGAAGGCTGACACATGCTGAGGAGAAAATAAACATAGATCCTAGACTCTGCTAAGGAAGATTGATAGAGATAAGGGTGACAGAGACTGTCCATGTCTCTCATTCCAAAAGGTGTACTCAATGCAAAATTGAGACAAACTTAGCTTGTTTAAAGTCTGGTTTAAATTGGAAGAAACTCACCAGGGTATGTTAGAAGGTGACTAAAGACCTGTTCCTATGTTTATAAGAAACCTGATGGGTCCTTGTATACAAGCTCAAGAGGAAGCTGGAAATGCTTTTAAGAAGCCTGTGGGTCCTTGTACAAAGCCCAAGAGGAGGCTAATCGAGGGTCCTTGTTATAGCACAAGAGAAAGCTATGTAGTTTTGAACTTATTTTGGCTCTAAGCAAATGGGTAAGAGGTTTCACCGGGAATAATTCCTCTTTGGGTGGATGTGTCCTATTATTTGGATTCTAAGGTTTTTGCCAAGATGTTTCACCGGGAATAATTCATCTTGGTGGTTTGAACTACAGATCTCTAATTAGGAAAGAGCCTTCACCGGGAAGACATTCTCAATCCTAGGCCATATTCCTATAATATATATATAGTTTAACTGTCCTAAGGTTTATACTCAAACGTAGTTCTAAACAAATATATGCATAGTTTATATTTGACAGTAATTTAAATAAAGACTGTAAATTGAAAGCTTGTAAAGCCTAACCTGGATGGAGTGGAGGCCATTGAAGAAGTATGTACAGAGCCTCAACAGTAATTTTTGTTGTTTTGTTGATAACAGTTGAATATATATATGATAAACAGTTAATGGTTTTTGAAAACAGAAGAAGTGAAGATGGACAAAGGTCACATAGGTATCTGAAGAGTTTCACCGAGAATAATGCCCTTCAAATACCAGAAGAATGTTTTGAAAACAGAAAGAAGATTTTGAAAATACAGTTTTGAAAACAAGCTAAGAAGAGAAGGTTTTTGGGACTTACACTCTATTAGAGGCCCAGTACTTTACAGTACTGGTGTAAAAGCAATTTGAAAGATGATTTGGAATGATGCAAGGTTTTGTTGTTTGAAAACCTTAATCATCCGTTTAATCAGAGATTGAAAACAGTTTTGAATATTGACAAAAGTCAACTTAATTAAGGCAAAGATGAAATCTATACCCAATTAAGACCTAAATAATTAGGGTTTTATCATAAAATTATTCACAAAGTAATTAGGTTAAAACAAAATGAGAATATATATTTTAAAGTATTTAAGAAAACATTTAAAACATACTATTTTAAACCTAATTAAAATACATGAAATAAATAATATTTTTATGATTATTTTGATTATTCACAAAGTAAGTATATTAAATAGCAAGTGTGTGAAAAATGAAGTGAAAATGATTTAATTTGATAAGTTTATTAATTGTGTGAAGTTTGTATAAAAAAGGAATGAAAATGGATGCTAAAAAATTGGTTTGGCCCTAGAGAGGTTCGAACCCACGCCCTTCATGATCACATTTCAAAACTTAACCAACTGAGCTGCGCGCGCAGCTTGTTAACTATATACACTCAATATATTATATTTTCAGATAAGCCAGGAAATTCAAATTTTACGCGCGCCATGTTCATCTTCTTCCTCGAGCTTCAGATTTTCAAATTCCTAACTCTCTGGTTTCTCAACTAAATGGCATGATGTAAACATCAATCTCACTCGTTTTTGGACAAGGAACATGATTATGGGCTCAGAATTCATTTATTCTAAGTGTAACTAACGAATTTCATTATGAACACGAAGAACACATAAACCCTAATTTTAAAATTAAATGATGCACAAGATGAATAAATGAATGATGATAGAGGGTTTTCAATCCTCTGATGATGCTGAACAAGATAGAATCGAGCTTTACCACAAAGAGTGCTTAAATTAAAGAGGTGGAGTTCAGAAACTTACCTCTGAAAATGGAGGTCGTGAGGATGATGGAGAGCACCTGGGCTTGAATGAATGATCTCAATAGCTTCCCTGAGACTCAATGATGCTAACTGAATGCTTATTGCAGCCTGAATCCTTCTGAATTGTTCTATGGACCTCCCTCGATTTCAGCTTCAAGTGAACATGGAGGGTGTTGATTCTTGAGTTACAGATGAGCTGTAGCCATCTGGTTAGCTTCACTATGGCCTGAGGAGTGTGCCTGGATGATTGGCTTGGCTCGGAACCTCCTGAATTACTCCATGGACCTCCAACTGCAAATGCTCCAAAGTGAGAGCAACAATGGTGTTCCTCCACTTACAGAAGTGATCTAGGTGCTTGGATCACCTCAAATGACCTCCCTTGAGATGTTAGAATGTTCACTTCCCAAAGATGAGCTCTGGTTTGAAGAAATCGATTCTTCTTGCCAAAGAACTTTGAAAAACAATGAACATGAGAAGAGAAAGAGAAAGCAAGAAATATGGTTGCTTTGGTGTGTTTTTGAATGAGGAATGCATCTGTATTTATAGGCAAATGGATCAGTAGAGCTGCAGAGGAGTGAGCTTCCTTAGTGAAGTTGATTTGCTTTCTTAGCCATGAAGGAAGTTTGCAAGTATCTCTTATGCAATGATGAGAATTTTGATTCCATTTGATCAATCCCCTAGCCCTCGATTTTGTTTAATCTTAGGGGACAATTCTGAGCCAGAAATGAGCTCTAATTGGTTGGTGAGAAGATTCCTTGGGTGATTCATCAATTTGCCATAAATTCACAAATGTAATCATTACATAATCACATGTTCTTGTTTTTAGAATCTTCTTCAATTCTTATGGCATGGTGAAAATGAATGCATGGCATGGTTTCAGATGTGTTATGGGTCGTGTAGCATCCATAAGAGAGGTTATTTGCACAAAATTTGCAAAGTCCAAAAGTGTCCATGACCTATAATTTTACTTCATGAGGCCAACTTTGAACAAGCATAACTCTTAGCTCAAATTGAATTTGGAGAAGGTTGAACACAATTTGGAAAGCCCTAAACATCTACTTTAAATCATTAGTTTATGTCTTCTTCAGAATCATTTGGGAAATTTGTGAAAAATGAGCCCAAAGTTGGATGAAAACTAGGTTAAAACACTTAGAAAATTTTCTAAGTGTTTATGACCTAAAACTTCAAAATTTTCAAAACCCTTAAATGGTTGATCTTTTGAAAAAAGTTCTTATGTGAGATGTTGTTTTATTTTGCAAGATCTACAACTTTCATGTTGGAAGTTTTTTGAGTTGTGTAGGTGAAATTTTGAGTTCTCACCATGCCTTAAAAAACCCTAATTCCCGACTTTTTGCTCCTTGATGAATTTCTTTGAATTTCTTTGGTCAAATGACTTTAATATCCATATATTGATGATATTGATCTTTGAAAGTCATTTTTTGACCAAAAACCTTAAAAGTCAAAGGTGATCCCATACAGTTGACTTTTGCCTGACAAAGTGAATTTTTGGACTTTTGTGTAGAAACAAGATCTTATCCTCAAATGAATGATGTAAATGGATTATATTGAGGTAGTAGAGACTCTTGAATCATGTCTTGAGTTTTGGATTCATGCCCTGATTAAAAGTCAACTATCTTGGTGAATTAGGTCAAAAACCCTAATTGTCGACCAGAGGACAATGATGATTGTAGACTTTGAACTGAGGTGTAATGTCCAGTGGATCTTGTCATGTGAGTTATTTGAAGATGATTGATGTCTTTGAATGGTTCCCTGGGGCTTTTTAGGGTTTCCCAAAAGTGATCCCTGATTTTAGTCCTTGATAGGCTCCAAACCCTAGTCTGTTGATCTGAGTAATCCTGTGCTTAGATGACTGGGTGTCTTAATCAATCATAGGTGTAATAATGAGGCTTTTGGAGTCTTATGATTGTATTAGAGACTAATCCCTCTATTGATTGATCCTTTGCCTGAGTTTTCTTGTCTTTGAACACCCTCGATTGAATGCCAGACTGCCCTGGGTACTTACTTTGACTTGATGAAAATCCTGAAGATATGTCATCTCAGGGGGGGGTCAAAAATTAGGGTATGACAATGAACATTCAATATTTGATTCAAAAAACCTAAGTTTTCTAATAAAAACCCCAAATGCAAAACTTATGATTTCCATCCATAAATCAACGGCTATAAGTTTTTAACTAGAACCCACCTCGATTATGAGTCGTTGATGACAAAGCTGAGTCGATTTGGCGGAGAAGTGATGAAGATCCAAGCTTTTTCCTCTTTTCTCCTCTTGCTCTTCCTTCTCTCTACTTCTTCTCTCTAACTTTGCCTTTTGTTGTAGAATGAAGAAGAAAAGCAAAAAGGAAGAAATATAAGAAAAAGTCTTAAGTTAATACTACTAACTTAAATGTCCAAAAGTATCTCTAATGCACCAATAATAAAACCTCAGTGTCAGCTAATAACATTAGAGCATATTATTAAATACGGGGAATTACATCCTCCCCTCTTAAATAGAAATTCGTCCTCGAATTTAAGAATTACCTGAAAAGGTGAGGGTAAGCATCCCGCATTTTCGATTCAATCTCCTTGTTTCGCAACACTTTAGTCTCTCTTCCCACGATGCGACTCGGTAATGGTTCAAAAGTCAAATCTGATTCTATCTCAATTGCATCTGGTAACACCGGCTGAAGAGGATCGGGGATAAACTTCCGTAGTTGAGACACGTGAAAAACATCATGCATTTTTGATAGAGAAGGTGGTAAGGCTAAACGGTAAGCTACTTCACCAATCCTTTCTAGAATCTCATACGGTCCCACGTATCTCAGACTTAACTTCCTCGACTTAAACGGTCCTTTCAACCTCAATCTCGGAGTAACCTTCAAGAATACATGGTCACCTTCCACAAACTCCAAAGGCCTCCTACGGTTATCCGCATAACTCTTCTGACGATCTTGTGCTTGCTTAACCTTCTCACGAATCATTCTAATCTTGTCCGTGGTCTCTTGAATAATTTCGGGTCCCAAAATTCTATCATCACCAACTTCTGACCAACACAACGGTGTTCTACATTTCCTCCCATACAATGCCTCATAAGGTGCCATACCGATACTTGCGTGATAACTGTTATTGTACGCAAATTCAATCAATGGTAAAAGCTCCTTCCAATTTCCTCTACTTTCAAGCACACAAGCTCTTAACATATCTTCCAAGGTTTGTATCGTTCGTACCGTTTGACCATCCGTTTGAGGGTGGTTCGACGTGCTCAAACATAATTTAGATCCCATCGCTTGTTGAAAAACTCTCCAAAACCTCGAAGTGAACTTTGGATATCTATCCGACACAATACTAGATGGTACACCGTGCAACCTCACAATTTCTGCAACAAATAATCGTGCAACATGACTTGCCTTGTAAGTAGTCTTCACGGCTAAGAAATGTGCAAATTTCGTCAACCGACCTACAATCACCCAAATAGAATCATATCCACCTTGAGTACGAAGTAAACTGACTGCAAAATCCATTGAAATACTATCCCACTTCCATATTGGAATCTCTAGTGACTGTAACAATCCACCTGGTCTTTGTTGTTCAATCTTTACTTGTTGGCATACCGCACACTCCGATACGTACACTGCGACATCTCTTTTCATTCCGGACCACCAATAATCTCTTTTCAAATCTTGATACATTTTTGAAGAACCAGGATGTATGGTGAAAGCACCTTTGTGAGCCACATCCAAAATCCTTCTTTTCAACAACGCATCGTCCGGAACGCAAATCCTCTGGTTAAACATAATCATTCCATCCGCAGCTCGTGCAAAACCTGGCTGAACCAACACCTCTTGTAACTTAGCATCTGACACTTGTGCTTGTTGAATGTCATTTCTCAAAATAGAATTTACATTCAAGTTTCCCATCAATACTCCATTTTGGGTCCAAACAAATTGAAGGTTGAGATCTCAAAATTTTTCCAACAATGCATACTCTAACATCATCAATTCGACCCTCTTTAACACCTTCCGACTCAAGGCATCCACCACTTTATTTGCCTGGCCTGGATGATACTTCAAGTCAAAATCATAATCCTTCAAGTATTCCATCCACCGCCTTTGACGCATATTTAACTCCTTCTGATCGAAAAGGTACTTTAAACTCTTGTGGTTACTGAACATTTCAAAATGAACTCCATACAAGTAATGACACCACACCTTTAGGGTAAAAACAACCGCAACCAATTCTAAATCATGAGTTGGATAATTCTCTTCGTGAACTTTTAATTGTCGAGATGTGTATGCTACCACCTGACCATCCTGCATCAATACACCTCCTAATCCTTTCTTGGAAGCATCGCAAAATACTTCATAGGACTTATTTGGATCAGGAACGATTAAAACAAGAGCAGTCGTCAATTTTTCCTTCAAGCCCATGAAACTCTATTCACACCCCGAATCCCAATCATAAGGACACTCCTTCCGGGTAAGTCTAGTCATTGGTAAAGCCAATTGAGAAAACCCTTTTATAAATCTTCTGTAGTAGCCGGCTAAGCCTAAGAAACTTCGGACTTCTGAGACATTACTCGGTCTCTCCCAATTAATTACTGCTTCAGTTTTTGACGGGTCCACTGCCACACCTCCTTGAGATATGACATGACCAAGAAATCTTACCTCCGTCATCCAAAACTCACACTTGCTTAACTTAGCAAACAATTGATTTTCTAGCAATACCGACAGAACAATCCTCAGGTGTTCTTCGTGCTCTTGTGGAGTACGAGAATAAATAAGAATGTCATCAATAAAGACTATCACAAATTGATCTAAGTAAGGCTGGAATATCCGATTCATATAATCCATGAAAACAGCTGGAGCATTCGTCACACCGAAAGGTATTACCAAGAATTCATAATGACCATAACGGGTTCTAAAGGCAGTCTTTGGCACATCTGAGCTCTTCACACGGATTTGGTGATAACCCGATGTCATACCCCAAAATTTGCCCAATCAAATCTACGTCCGTTAACCCATCAAGATTCAAAATTAAGAGTCATGGGGTTTGACATTTCTATTGTCAAACCCGCTCTCTTATAAATCAGGTTGAGTTAACACAAGGGCATAATTAACAGATGTTTAGGACCCAAACGTCGGGCCCAATTATTACAAGGGTCTTATCTCTTTTTTGGGATTATAGTTCTTTTACTAACATTTGTTTTTATTATTATTATTATTATTATTATTAATTTTATTATTACTAATTATTAGTATTAATATTATTGATTTTACTAATTAATTATTGTTAATATTATTAGCAGAATTGTCATTAGGGATTATTAGTGTTATTATTAGGATTAGTATTAATCTAAATATTAGTTTTATTAGGATTTATTTTTAGCCTTTTTATAATTATTAGGTTAATTGGGTATTAGGCCCATTAGGAATAAAAAAAACCTAATCTACACATTATAAATAGGGTGTTTTTTTTGTCAATAAGGGGAGGCCAATTTTTATTCATTGGGGGGACATTCTCACGTTCTTACTTCACACACATGCCTATCTCTCTCATTGTACATACTTTCACACACAAATAAGCATCATTCACACAGTACATATACTCTTTTGAATCACAAAAAAAGAAGGCTCAATATATATATGTTCTCCATCCACATTACTAACAGCAAAGGAAAGGACAAGTACCTAATGCTAAGTTTTGTGAAGTTAACCGCATAATACACATAAATATCATTTGGCAAGTTTTGTTGTTTTGCTATGTTTTGTTTTCAAATGGCAATACCAGGCCAATAACGCTTGCAGCAACAATCTATCACCTCCGGAAAACAACACACAGGCACCGACGCTGCCTCTCAACTGCCTCTGACGGAAACCCGATCAACCACCGGAATCGTTGTCGGAATCCACCATTCTTGAAGCTCCGGATGTTCAATCTGAATCTGAGTTCACCAACGAAGAATTCAATCCGGATCGGGTGAATCTAAATCGAACAGAAAATCAAAGAATCGGAGTCTGACTTAACAAGTTGGAAGCGCTGCGTGAATCGGATTTGCCTCGGAATGTCAGCGTGAGGTTGAAGCTCTGTTTCTTGAAAGATGAACAAAACGTGCACGGATCAATTTGTGGCCCTTTGGATTGGATTAGTGCCCTTTCATCTGAACCGATGGTGTGGTATCTGGCACGTGCTGTTGAGATTAATTGAAACTTTTACTTCTCTATTTTCTTTAGTTTATTTATATACTTTTGACGAACCAATTAACAGTTTAAAGATGCAGCGCCAATGACAAGCAGGAGAGGAATATGTCTCACTAAACCTGGGTTTGAATCCCACCCAGGCTTTTATTTTCTAATCAAACTATGCTTTGAGATCCAGTACGCGCGCGCACGTCAGGGCCTACTATGCACCCTCGTTCTCCATCGCTGGATCCTCACATGGGCAGATATGAAGGTATGAAAGAAGAAGCTCACCATAAGCATCAAGAGGGCGTCCACATGTAATCGGTGCCTAGGTTTTTTTTTCTATTTTTGTTTCATTTGTTTTTCATTGTTTTATTTGTTTTTTTTAATTAATTGTATTTAGATTTAATTAATTTATTTAACTAGGATTAGAATATAATTAGGTTAGAGCTATAACTATTGAGGATTATTTTCCCCGATTATGTCGATTATTCGATTAACTTAATTTATTCAACTTTAATTATAAATCACAAAAATCATAGGAAGGTTTACAACATATTAGAGTTTGTCCAATCCCACTGCCCATTTGGCAAGAAAACATTAACATTAATTTTCTCCTCGACCCGACTAAATCTATTAGTCGCATTAGACGAGAGATAAAATATATAATTTAAAATACATTTAATTTGCTGCCCGCGACGATCGAATTTATCGATCTGAGTAACCAGCAATGCCCCATTAATCCGTTAGCTATACTGATCAAATCTATTGATCATCGCATCTAACGGTGACATATAAAATCAGGGTTGTACGCCCAAACAAACAGTCAAAACACCCTAAACCACGACACTACGGATCTTCATCCTTTTCAATCAGGCAATTCAAAATGCCTTTCAAATCACAACTTCCAAAACTACGACAGGCCATTCAAAAAGCCTTCAAACACCTCCATAATTCAAATTTAAAGGCGTACAACCATGTGCCCGAATTACGTTGACTCTGATTCTCCATAAGGAGATACGTAGGCACTTGGATAACCAAGGCGAGTCCCCTTCCCTAAAACCCCCATTCAGTTCAAATCGCCTTTTTCACTTCTTTAGCTATTATCCTAAATATTTTAGCCATAAACCTTTATTTTAAGATCAAACCTTAGGAAAGGATTGAGGGTGCCTAACACCTTCCCTCGACCTGATTATAATAACTTACCACGAATCTCTTAACTGCCTAGGGTTTCCTATTCGCCCTTCAGAATAGGTGGCGACTCTAAATCTTTATTTTTAGGGTAGGTTGCTACAACTGGCGACTCTGCTGGGGAGTTAACACTTTTGGTTAATTATTATGCTCCTAAGGCTTGAGAGGGTTTAGGTTTTTGGCGAACTTTTTAGGTTTTGGCGAACTTTTTTTAGGGTTTGGCTAGTTTGCCTAAATTAGGTTTTAGTTTAGGAGTTAGGTTTTCCTTTTTTATTAAATATTTAAATTTTTATTTATTTATTTATTTATTCATCTGCAATTTATTCACTCATTTACCGCAACTTCATTCATTTACGTTCAATTTAATTAAATATTTTTATATTTGTTATTTTTATTGTATTCTGTTGGGATATTATAAATTGCGTTAAACCTAAGCGTGGGAATTATAGTTAAGACCAGAGGGGAATTGCATCGCCTACGAGTCTTATTATAATTTCACTCAGAGTGGGTTGAATATCCGGAAATGTCTGATACGAAGCTTGACTTTGTTGAGGGCAGGACTTGGTATTTAGCTGATCTCTCTGAGAACCTACCCCTAAAACTCGAACCTCATGGATAAATGAGTTGTTCTAAAATCCAAAGAGACAAAAAGTCTCGGCGGCTACGAACGACCCCATGAGACCTTTTAGAACATACCAATGGGAAGGGTAGGCACCCTAAGCCGCTACGTCGAACCTATGAACCTAGGGCTTATGTGCTTATGTGCTTATTATATGTGTGCAATTTATATACTGCGAATGTCTTGCGTTTTAATTTTTGCAGGTATTCCTACGCGTTCCCTGGCCCGCAGGGACTCTATTTCTAAGACCATGTCCTTCCCACGAAGGACACCTCCATTTATGCACGTTGATTGGCCTCACGATGGCCATGAGACTTAGTGACTGTCATGAACAGTCACCCCGCGCCTGCATCTACGCACTCCCTAACTTGTAGGGAGTTTCCTTTTATATCTTTGTACTCTTACAACTATGTGTCCTTCCCACGAAGGACATCTTCGTTTACGCACGTCAATTGGCCTCTCGATGGCCATGCGATCTAGTGACTGTCTTGAACGGTCACCTCGTGCCTACATCTATGCATTCCCTAGCCTATAGGGATTCTAATTCTGAAATCTCATCCTTCGTACGAAGGACATCTTCATTAGCATATGTTGATTGGCCTCTCGATGGCCATAAGATATAGTGACTGTCTCGAACGGTCACTCTATGCTTGCTCATGCGAACTCCCTAGCCTATAGGGACTTTCTTTTCTCGTCCATATGTTTTTACAATGACGTGTCCTTACCTTGAAGTACATTCTCATTAACGCACGTCGATTGGCCTCTCGATGGCCATGCGATCTAGTAACTGTCTTGAATGGTCACTCCATGCCTGCGTCTACGCATTCCCTAGCCTATAGGGATTCTAATTCCCAAATCGCATCCTTCGTACGAAGGACATCATCGTTAGCATACGTCGATTGGCCTCTCGATGGCCATGAGATCTAATGACTGTCTCGAACGGTCACCCCGTGCTTACCTCTACGTATCCCCTAGCTTGTAGGGATTCTATTTCTAAAAAAATCGCATCCCTCATACTGAGGACAACTTCACTAGCACACGTTCGATTGGCCTCTCGATGGCTATGAGATCTAGTGACTGTCTTGAACGGTCACTATGTGCCTATTCCTGCGCACCCTCTAACTTGTAGGGTTTTGGATTTCCATATATACATCTTTCATCCCTCGCCAATAGGGATTTCACTTCGTCTGATACCGTCCTTAAATAGGTTGTGTTCCGCACAGAGAACCTTCCCACCAAGGACAACTTCATTGGTACACGTTGATTGGCCTCTCGATGGCCATGAGACTTGGTGACTGTCTTGAACGGTCACCAGCCGCTACTTTCTGCATACTCCCTAATCTAAGGGATTTCCATTGGCGTGTCATAACATCTATCTTGCCAGAATTTTGCTAGGGTCTAATGTCACCTCTAAGGCTATCCCTAGGATTATACGTCACACGTCTGCATTGCATACACAGAGTTATAATACAAGAAGTCTCTCGCATACGCATGCATTTGCATTTTCATGCATTCATTTACATTAACATTTGCACTTCTACCTTCGCCCGCATCCACACTTACCGTGCTAGCCGATTTCTTGAGACTCGCAAAGAAAAATCCAAAGAGGATCATAAACTATGGAGAAAGGAGGATAAATCATCGAGAACGAACTTGGTCACACAAGGAGAAAAAGGATGTCTTTTTACCATGCCAGCCGCATGTCCACGCCTTTTCGTAACAGGATTGCAAATACAACAGAGGTTATCATCAAGCAAGGATTAGTTCACCAAAGAAGTTCCCTCGTAGATACACTCAAGGGGTATCTAGTTATAAAGGGTTTCGTCTTAGAACATATCCAACTTACAAGGACGCTCTACGATAACCTGGGGGCAAGGATTAGTCCAACTGGGGCAAAATCCTAAACAAAGATGCATAAATCGATGGAGAGAAGGCGACGTGTGTTAACTCCACACCAAGGGGCAAAAGGGTCATAGGTTCTCTCTACCAATCTACAAACTCTGGAGGTTACGAACGGTGTGACACTATCCTTAGGAAAAGCAAAAGAGGTTCAGTCAAAGGAAACTCATGAAGTTTCGATACGACGAAAACCCACCGCTAACCAAATTTATTCCCAACAAGTTTGACGTGCCCAAGGAGAATTCAAGGTTACCCTTTACTTCTACAAGTCCAGGAACTAAGGAGTAAAACAAGGTCAACGGATTTACAAAGGAGATTGTCCCTAGGATCAATAGGTTTTATCATTTCGACCCCTACGATTGCTAAGTGTTACTCAAGATAAAAGTTGTACCTTCGGATTAGCAATTCTAATGGGATGACCATGCAGGTTTTGAAATCGATTCATTCGCTCACTACAACGACTTTCAATTTCAAATTTAGGATTATTAACAAACTGAAAGGGAGAATGACGAATGCAAATAACTATATCCATCTAAACATATGCTTTCAAGGTAAGACCGAACCGACGATGTACAGGCATTGTTTCGATTCCTAAATAGTGGAGATATAAGGATGTTAATCCCTCGTCACCCCCTCGAGCCAGGAGTTGGAGTTTGTTTCTACATTTCAAATAAACCTTGATTTTAACCAGGGGCAGGGTAGATTTCAATTAATTCAATGGCGTGTTTTGGTTGTCAAGAGAATCCGTCAATCCAAGCAAGGTTCAAGCATAAGGATCAAGCAAAGGTTCAAGCATATCTTCTTCCTCGCATTCGTCCAAGATTGAGGAAACAATGGAGATAACGCTCGCAACATCTTCTTCCTCAATATATCATTCAAGATCGAGGACGTATCAAAGACGAAGCTTGCAAATCAAAGTCGACATGGCAGTCACAACATTTCATATCCAAGGATCAAATCTCAAAAGGAGTATTCAAAAGAAAAAGGAGAAAAAAACGGCCGCTAAGTCAAAATTGAAAATTCCATAAAAGAAAACAAAAACGACTTAGGCAAAAATTAGGGCATCCCGATGGATCAATTTCAAAGGAATTGGTTCATGCAAAAATCAGGGATAGAAAAAAAACAAAGGCGAAATACAAAGGATAATCTTGTGACTGCTAAACCATCGAAGCTTTTTATCAATGCTTGGATCTTTACTAAGGCTTCGGCTCAAACATCAAAACTGAAACGTTTCTCTTACAAACAAAGCACATCCATTGGATTAGGCGAATTTTTTAGGATTCGGAGAACATTAAGGAGAAAGGGGTGGGGTAAATAAACTTTGAGCCTTATATCCATTGTTTCTTAAAACGTGAACCAGGCCAAGTTACAACATTCAAAAGTTCTAATTGAGACAAGGTTAACCATGAAAGCATACTAGCAGGATTTTGTTATACCGACTCCTATGTTTTTTAAAACTATTCCTAACTACTACGCTTCTTTAAGCATCTATTTCTAATCATCCAGTCCTAATTCATAACGGACTTTGATTTCAAAACTTGCACACGCATCGCATTGGAGTTACGTCTCAGAGGGTACAACGTCATCTACGAATATACACTTAGCATCAAGGAAATCTCGAAATGGGTTGATCAAAGGCGGTCATTTCTAATAAAGACCCTGGAATGGGGGGAACCACATCTAGGGGGTTCTCTTAAACAGGGGCAAAATTTCAAGGATCACAGGGGCATGCAATCAAACATCCTATTCACTAGGGGCACTCTTCCTAAGGACCAATCGACTTGGGGCACACCTCGAAGCAGTCTCAATCAGGGGCATGTCAAACATGGGAAGAATTCAAATTCAAAAGGATAGCACACTATGGATAACCCTCCATATCCTGGGGATTAAGGGCATACCCCTTCAATCTAAAAGTCGAAGCATACGACAAAGCCAAAATGGGGCAAGACGCACAACATAAGGAAAAGGCGTTCTCACACTCTACAAACATCGAACAAATCTTTCTCCTAACTACGATATTCAAAGTTCAAAAATAGGTATTGGGGAATCGCGCTAGCATCCAACAACCTTACAACTCCAGCGAACTATATACGCTTTGGTTATTAACAACCTATCATTGGAGCATCATGCAAATACATATAAGTCACGCATTACATACATTGGTCGATACATTACACCGTACCTTTTTAGGTAGTCTTCTTTAAGACAAATCTCACGATCCTTTCTAGGAGTCTCCTCAAGCAGTCTTATTCAAGACGAATTGTCATCATTTCCAAGAACCTTTTCAGCTAGTCTTCTTTAAGACATTATTTTCCTAAGAACCTTTTCAGGTAGTCTTCTGTAAGACATTATTTTCCTAAGAACCTTTCTAGGTAGTCTTCTTTAAGAAAATCATCATCATTTCCAAGAACCTTTTTAGGTAGTCTTCTGTAAGACATTCTTTTGCCAAGAACCTTTTCAGGTAGTCTTCTTTTAAGACATTCTAAGAACCTTTCTAGGTAGTCTTCTTTAAGACAAATCATCGTCCTTCCCAACAACCTTTTTAGGTAGTCTTTTTAAGACATCTTTCAGCCTTTGTAGGTAGTCTTTTTAAGACATCTTTCAGCCTCTCCAGGTGGTCTTCTTTAAGACAAATTTCTATCCTTTCTAAAGACCTTTTTAGGTAGTCTTTTTCAAGATATTCTTTTTTATGAACCTTTTCAGGTAGTCTTCCCTAAGACAATCATCGCCATTTCCAAGAACCTTTTAGGATAGTCTTCTTTAAGACAATCCTTTTCTAAGAACTTTTCTAAGTAGTCTTCTCTAAGACAATCATCATTATTTCCAAGAACCTTTTTAGGTAGTCTTCTTCAGGACATTCTTTTTCTAAGTACCTTTTTAGGTAGCCTTCTTTAAAACAATTTGTCATCCTTTTCAGGAACCTCTTCAGGTGGTCTTCTTTAAGACATTCTACGAACCTTTCTGGGTGGTCTTTTCTAAGACATTCACTGTCCTCTCCAAGAACCTCTTTAGGTAGTCTTTGTAAAACATTTTCAGCCTTTCCAGGTGGTCTTCTTTAAGACAAATTTCTATCCATTCTAAGAACCTTTCCAGGTAGTCTTCTTTAAGACAAGTTTCTATCCACTCTAAGAACCTCTTCAGGTAGTCTTCTTTAAGACAAATTTTTCATATCCAGAAACCTTTTCAGGTAGTCTTATAGAGGACATTACTTCGTTCCACTCGTTACATCAGCCAACATATACATGAGCATAAGCATTATCCACATACATAAACATTACCAAGCCGGCATAAGCATAGTCATGGTATAGGTGCAAGCATGGAGTAAACAAGTTCAACAGGTTCAATAAGGAGATAAAATCTTGGGATTGCATCAGCATACATGCATACGCATATACATGGGTCATATACATTCATTTACAATCATACAATTTAACTTTGTGCGTACAACACGCAACACCAGGTTATTGGGTTCTCATGTTTCTAACAGTCTGCGGACATGTCAAGAAATTTATACGGGTGAGTTTGCTATAATCTTAGCAAATGATCCTATTGGTGCAGGTGAGTTTGCTATAACTATAGTAAAATGATCCTATTGGTGCAGGTGAGTTTGCTATAACCATAGCAAAATGATCCTATTGGTGCAGGAGAGTCTGCTATAACCATAGCAAATGATCCTATTGGTGCTGGTGAGTTTGCTATAACCATAGAAAATAATCCTATTGGTGCAGGTGAGTTTGCTATAACCATAGCAAATGATCCTATCGGTGCAAGGATTTATTTTCCCATATCAGGATCTTCTATACGGAGTTATCAATACATTTCAACCACATAGTGGTCATTCTACAATCAAATGAATATTATCAGTCCTTTTCAGGAACCTTTCCAGGCAGTCTTCTTTAAGACATATTCCATCCTTTTCAGGAGCCTTTCCAGGAAGTCTTCTTTAAGACGTATTCCATTCCTTCTAGGAGCTTTTCTAGGCAAACAGGGTTTTACAAAGGATTTTACAACAAGGATCTACAAAAGGGTTTCTGAATCGGGTTTCTTATCACGTTAGTCCCTCGGCAGTGATATCTTTCAAAACATCATCAATAACACGCAAAGGTTTTATCTTTCTTTTCAGAATTACTAACATACTTCAACTAACATAACTAACAATCATGCATCATTCAACTAACATACCTCATTCATACATAGTGCATATACATACATCACTCTCATTTATTTTGAGAGGCCCATTGCATCATACATTGCACGCATCATAACATTGCATAAATTTCAGGTTGCCTTTTTAGGCCGTGCTACAACCAAAAAAAACACAGTGGTCCCTTTCCAAAGCGTTTGCTCCACACTCGGAAAAATGGTATTCACCTCGGATGGCATCTATAAGCCCATCTCCTACGGAACTTCTTCCCATGCAAATTTCAGGGTATTTCAGTGTCCAATCATCTTCTACCGTTAGATCACGATAGGCAGACGTGCCTATCTGAATCTTCAGGTTTAAGAAGATTGAACAGGGGCAGCTGTCATACCCCAAAATTTGCCCAATCAAATCTACGTCCGTTAACCCATCAAGATTCAAAATTAAGAGTCATGGGGTTTGATATTTCTATTGTCAAACCCGCTCTCTTATAAATCAGGTTGAGTTAACACAAGGACATAATTAACAGATGTTTAGGACCCAAACGTCGGGCCCAATTATTACAAGGGTCTTATCTCTTTTTTGGGATTATAGTTCTTTTACTAACATTTGTTTTTTTATTATTATTATTATTAATTTTATTATTACTAATTATTAGTATTAATATTATTAATTTTACTAATTAATTATTGTTAATATTATTAGTAGAATTGTCATTAGGGATTATTAGTGTTATTATTAGGATTAGTATTAATCTAAATATTAGTTTTATTAGGATTTATTTTTAGCCTTTTTATAATTATTAGGTTAATCGGGTATTAGGCCCATTAGGAATAAAAAAAAACCTAATCTACACATTATAAATAGGGTATTTTTTTTGTCAATAAGGGGAGGCCAATTTTTATTCATTGGGGGGACATTCTCACGTTCTTACTTCACACACATGCCTATCTCTCTCATTGTACATACTTTCACACACAGATAAGCATCATTCACACAGTACATATACTCTTTTGAATCACAAAAAAGAAGGCTCAATATATATATATATATATATATATATATATATATATATATATATATATATATATATATATATATATATATATATATATATATATATATATATATATATATATATATATATATATATATGTTCTCCATCCACATTACAAACAGCAAAGGAAAGGACAAGTACCTAATGCTAAGTTTTGTGAAGTTAACCGCATAATACACATAAATATCATTTGGCAAGTTTTGTTGTTTTGCTATGTTTTGTTTTCAGATGGCAATACCAGGCCAATAACGCTTGCAGCAACAATCTATCACCGCCGGAAAACAACACACAGGCACCGACGCTGCCTCTCAACCGCCTCTGACGGAAACCCGATCAACCACCGGAATCGTTGTCAGAATCCACCATTCTAGAAGCTCCGGATGTTCAATCCGAATCTGAGTTCACCAACGAAGAATTCAATCCAGATCGTGTGAATCTAAATCGAACAAAAAATCAAAGAATCGGAGTCCGGCTTAACAAGTTGGAAGCGCTGCGTGAATCGGATTTGCCTCGGAATGTCAGCGTGAGGTTGAAGCTCTGTTTCTTGAAAGATGAACAAAACGTGCACGGATCAATTTGTGGCCCTTTGATTAGTGCCCTTTCATCTGAACCGATGGTGTGGTATCTGGCACGTGCTGTTGAGATTAATTGAAACTTTTAATTCTCTGTTTTCTTTAGTTTATTTATATACTTTTGACGAACCAATTAACAGTTTAAAGATGCAGCGCCAATGGCAAGCAGGAGAGGAATATGTCTCACTAAACCTGGGTTCGAATCCCACCCAGGCTTTTATTTTCTAATCAAACTATGCTTTGAGATCTAGTACGCGGGCGCACGTCAGGGCCTACTATGCACCCTCGTTCTCCATCGCTGGATCCTCACATGGGCAGATCTGAAGGTATGAAAGAAGAAGCTCACCATAAGCATCAAGAGGGCGTCCACATGTAATCGGTGCCTAGGTTTTTTTTTCTATTTTTTGTTTCATTTATTTTTCATTGTTTTATTTGTTTTTTTTAATTAATTGTATTGAGATTTAATTAATTTATTTAACTAGGATTAGAATATAATTAGGTTAGAGCTATAACTATTGAGGATTATTTTCCCCGATTATGTCGATTATTCGATTAACTTAATTTATTCAACTTTAATTATAAATCACAAAAATCATAGGAAGGTTTACAACATATTAGAGTTTGTCCAATCCCACTGCCCATTTGGCAAGAAAACATTAACATTAATTCTCTCCTCGACCCGACTAAATCTATTAGTCGCATTAGACGAGAGATAAAATATATAATTTAAAATACATTTAATTTGCTGCCCGCGACGATCGAATCTATCGATCTGAGTAACCAGCAATGCCCCATTAATCCGTTAGCTATACTGATCAAATCTATTGATCATCGCATCTAACGGTGACATATCAAATCAGGGTTGTACGCCCAAACAAACAGCCAAAACACCCTAAACCACGACACTACGGATCTTCATCCTTTTTAATTAGGCAATTCAAAATGCCTTTCAAATCACAACTTCCAAAACTACGACAGGCCATTCAAAAAGCCTTCAAACACCTCCATAATTCAAATTCAAAGGCGTACAACCCTGTGCCCGAACTAAGTTGACTCTGATTCTCCATAAGGAGATACGTAGGCACTTGGATAACCAAGGCGAGTCCCCTTCCCTAAAACCCCCATTCAGTTCAAATCGCCTTTTCACTTCTTTAGCTATTATCCTAAATATTTTAGCCATAAACCTTTATTTTAAGATCAAACCTTAGGAAAGGGTTGAGGGTGCCTAACACCTTCCCTCGACCTGATTATAATAACTTACCCCGAATCTCTTAACTGCGTAGGGTTTCCTATTCGCCCTTCAGAATAGGTGGCGACTCTAAATCTTTATTTTTAGGGCAGGTTGCTACACCCGACCGCAAATCAATCTTCGAGAATACGCAGGCTCCTTTCAATTGATCTAACAGGTCGTTTATCTTTGGTAAAGGGTATTTGTTCTTGATAGTGGCTTTGTTCAACTGACGGTAATCAATACATAGTCTCATCCCACCATCCTTCTGCTTTACTAACAACACTGGAGCTCCCCACGGCAAGACACTAGGTCGCACAAAATGTTTAGCCATTAGCTCCTCCTGTTGCCCCTTCAATTCTCTTAATTCAAGCGGTGCCATCTGATACAGAGAAACGGATATAGGAGCCGTTCCCGGTATCAAGTAAATAGAGAATTCCACTTCCCTTTCCGGAGGAAGAGAAGTGACATCCTCTGGAAAAACATCAGGAAATTCTCTAACAACAGCAATTTGCGAAACCTCTAACTTGTCACCCGTCTCCTCAGTAAGAACCAACAGAACAGACTTCTCTTTATCAAACAAGAAATTAATCATGCCTACCGTACCTTCCAGTATAGTAGTTAAAACATCTTTCGGAGTAGCTTCTTCAGATGGAATAATGATTAACTTCTCTTCACACCCAATGAATACCAAATTAGCAGAAAGCCAATCCATTCCCAAAACAACATCTACCTTCTTAAGTGGTAATCAAACAAGATCAATCTGGAAATTCCTACCACCCACAGATAACACACAATTCTCACACACCAACGGTGTCTCGACCATCTCTTCCATAGCAGTAGTAACCGCCATAGGAGGAAATAAAGGAGTAGCTTGCAACCCAAGTTGCTTCATACATTGCAATGACACAAAAGAGTGTGTTGCTCCACAATCAAATAGCATAAAACAAGAATGCCCATTAATGAAACACGTACTAGCAATCAGAGAGTTATCACTCTTGGTCTTCTTAGCATCCAAGGTATAAACTCTACCAGTACCCCTTCCTTGCACTTGATTCCTATTCTGAGGACAATTCCTAGCCATATGCCCTTCTTGCTGACAATGAAAACACTTCACCCCTTCAAAGTTACACCTTCCAAGGTGATTCTTACCACAACTACGACACATCGGAGGTGCACTAGACCAAGAACCTTGCACTTGCTTCCCTTTGAAAGCTTGTGGCCTAGGTAGAAATTGTTGGCTTGGCCTTCCTCTCTCGTTTTGATTCTTCTTCTTCAAATCTTCCCCAGTTTGAACTTTCTTCAAACTGGTCTCAGCTACATAACATTGCCGCAACAACTCCGTATAAGTAGTGAACTCTTGTTCTCTTCACTACAATGCACGATCTCAAAGATTCCTTCCACATTGGCCACCCACTCATGCGCTTTTATAGGATCTAGTCCGCCATGAAATTCCGGAGGATTCATGCGAATGAAATCCCTATAAGTCCCACCTACAGCTTCGGGCACAACCACTGGAACATTATGACCGCCATTCATCTGTTGCATCATCTGCAGCATGAACTGATTCTGCTGCTGTTGCATCTGTTGCATGAACTGGGGCCATGGAACATTCGCACCGCCATCCGGTGGATTCACTTGTGGAGGCCGTGTGGGGGGTCGACCACGAGCCCTGCGTCCGTCTGCCATGTTCCTGGAGGTCATCAAAATGGGATTAAGTTGATCAGGCTCAATACCATAGTCATAACACAACAAAACTCATGTGAACACAACACATCTTGGACAGAAAGAAACACTTATAATATCTCATGGCTAGGTCGAGGATACAACCTGCTCTGATACCAACTGTAACACCCATATATAAATACATACATCAAAGCATATAGGTATACATGAATCCAAGTATTTGGTACAAAAAATACTTATAAGTTCCTAGTCAACATATTATACATATTAATGCCCTAATACAAAAGTTCTACCAATGGCATAATACATACAAGATGTTCAAAAGTAAATACTAAGAACTAGATCAAACAATGATTACAAAAGAAATCCACAACGGAAGCTTCGCCATATCCAAAAGAAACATAAGGAATAAGGAAATCAAACCGCTTTCTCCTTACCCTTCGTGGAACCTGTAGTACCTGAAATCAATATATAATGGGGTGAGATACAAAATCTCAGTGAGTTCCCTATCCTATGGCTCCTCTCGGCTTTACAAGGTTCTAGTCTATCAATCTCAAGTCAAAAAGGAACTAGACCTTGAGTCACACACTAACATTATATGGAATCATACATAGAGTTCAACAACTCAACCACAATATTACTAATCGAAAAACCGTTACCAAGGTATCCCTCTATTCCCTTCCCCTTCTACGTCTAGGAGGTGGCACGAGTCATGGATCCTTTGGGAAATCTTGACATACGAAATGGATTCGGACTCATGAGCCTTCCCTCATGAATCGTCACTTCACATGGCCCGTACACCATCACAAGTCTCTACCCTGTTAGGTTCCATTCATACACAAAAGCGGGAATCAAACCTGCCAAGATTAATAGTGCCTCTCTGCACATGGAATGCCTATTAGCATTCAAAAGAAAATAAAGAAATAAGGAAATAAAGTAGTTCCGATTAGTACATCATACAATTGTGATTGCTCACGCAAATCACAAGGCCTGTTAGCCTTTCTTCATAAAATTCTAAATACACGTATGTTCCATATAATGTCTCATCCTAGGTTTTCTTTGTTAAGTTACACATACCTAACAAATCCTAGTTTTCCCTCACTTATACTTTATTCACATAACAATGAAGTTATCCAAACCTCTTTGATATAAACATATATAACAAAGGTATACTAATCCACCTGCAATAAAACTCAACCAAACAATTATCATCATTGACTATAACAAATGGCAATTTATCACAATTATAGAGTACATGTTCATCATACCAAATGCATACCGTTCACATGGTTCCGAACGATAAACAACCCAAGTAATCAAGAAACTCCCGACTCTCGATTAAATAATTCCCCTTTTGTTCCCAAAACCTACACTACTAGAAAGTACATGCTTCTAGCCTCCTACTGCTTCGAACGACGATTAAAACAGAGTTACGGTTCAAAAGTTATGGTCGAAACAATTTATCTCAACAAAACTAAATTTTGTTAAGAAAAGGCTTCAGTTTGCGCTGCCACAGTTTTTCGCGCCGCCAACCTCAGGCAGTGGCAAACCTCACAAAAATCTCATAGTGTTCGCGCCGCGAACCCTTGTACGCGCCGCGTACTGATGGCATAACCAAAACCCCAAAATTCTTCTGCATGGTTCGCGCCGCTATCTATAGTTCGCGCCGCGAAGCGCGCGAAAACAGAATTTCCAGCTCTGTTTTCTTGCTTACTCCCATGGTTCAATCCAACCATTTCCACATCTAAACCTGTTCCAGACCACACTAAAGCCTAGAAACAACATACACATGGTACACTTGTGATTTACAACACTCAATCATGAACATTCAAGATTTGATTCAAAAAACCTAAGTTTTCTAATAAAAACCCCAAATGCAAAACTTATGATTTCCATCCATAAATCAACGACTATAAGTTTTTAACTAGAACCCACCTCGATTACGAGTCGTTGATGACAAAGATGAGTCGATTTGGCGGAGAAATGATGAAGATCCAAGCTTTTTCCTCTTTTCTCCTCTTGCTCTTCCTTCTCTCTACTTCTTCTCTCTAACTTTGCCTTTTGTTGTAGAATGAAGAAGAAAAGCAAAAAGGAAGGAATATAATAAAAAGTCTTAAGTTAATACTACTAACTTAAATGTCTAAAAGTATCTCTAATGCACCAATAATAAAACCTCAGTGTCAGCTAATAGCATTAGAGCATATTATTAAATACGGGGTATTACAATGGAGAAACTACCAGGATCTTTTAGTTTGGGAGGCATGTTATTTTGAATGATGGCGCTACATTATGCGGTAAGCGTTACGGTTTCGTTATCCTCGAGTTTCTTTTTGTTTGAAAGAATTTCTTTTAAAAATTTAGCATATGAAGGCATCTGAGTTATAGCTTCTGTGAAATGTATGGTTATGTTTAATTGTTTCAGAAGTTCTATAAACTTTCTAAATTGCGCTTCAGTTTTTGATTTAGCCAATCTCTGAGGGTAAGGAATAGGTGGCTTATAAGGTGGTGGTGGTACGTAAGGTTTCTCTTTTTCAGATTCCACTTCGGTCGTTTTCATTTATCTTAACGGGTTGATCATCAGTTGATGTCTTTTTGGTTTCCTTCGGCTCTTGTTGTGACATGGGTGCGTTTTGAGTTCTAGGATCGATAGGTCCATCGTAGTTTGTTCCACTTTGCAGTGTAGTCGCATTCGCATGTCCTTTAGGATTAGGTTGTGGTTAAGCGGGAAACGTGCCAGCAGGGGCATAAGTAGGTGCTTGTTGTTGAGCTACTTGGGAAATTTGTGTTTCTAGCATTTTGTTATGTGTAGCTTAAGCGTCTACTTTGTTTGCTAATTGTTTTAGTTGCTCACTATTATGAATGTTTTATTTAGGAAGTCCTTGTTAGTTTGTTTTTGGGAAGCTATGAAGTTTTCCATCATGATTTCTATATTTGACTTCCTAGGGGCATTTGGAGCAGCTACAGGCGCTTTTTGATAGCCAGGTGGGACAGCAGGTGCTTGTCCAGGTGCGTACAACGCATTGTTGTTCTTATACGAAAAGTTTGAATGGTTCTTCCATCCAGGGTTGTACGTGTTTGAGTAAGGGTTTCCCTGAGCGTAGTTCCCTTAATCAGATGGAATACCAGTTAGAAGTTGGCATTCAGCAACGACATGTCCAATTAATCCATATATCTCGCAGTTAGGTGCTACAGCAGCTGCGGTGGCTGCAGGAGTGATGGTTAAGTTCTCAATCTTTTGAGTTAAAGCGTCTACTTTAGCGTTAACGTGGTCTATACCACTTACTTCGTACATTCCTCCTTTGGTTTGGGTTTTCTCTACATCGGTTCGTTCTCCTCCCCGTTGATAATGGTTATGTGCCATGTTTTCTATGAGGTTATATGCTTCATCATGAGGTTTGTCCATCAGAGCTCCGCCAGCAGCGGCATCTATAGTCATTTTAGTGTTATAAAGTAGACCACCATAAAAGGTATGGATGATCAGCCATGGTTCGAGTCCATGATGAGGGCATAGCCTTAGCATGTCCTTATATCGTTCCCAAGCTTCGAAGAGTGATTCATTGTCTTTTTGGGTAAATCCGTTGATTTGACCTCTTAGCATAGCAGTTTTGCTAGGCGGGAAATATCTCGCTAAGAATACTCTCTTCAATTCGTCCTAAGTTGTTATGGAGTTAGAGGGTAGGGATTGAAGCCATGCTCTAGCTCTATCTCTCAAGGAGAAAGGAAAAAGACGTAATCAAATAGCTTCGGGACTAACGTTGTTAGCTTTGATAGTGTCGGCGTATTGCACGAACACGGATAAATGGAGATTAGGATCGTCTACAGGGCTTCCAGAGAATTGGTTCTGTTGGACAATGTTGAAGCAGGCATAGCGGCAAGCAACAAAAGATTTGGAAATATTGATCCGGGAATTATCGTCCTCAGAGATGGAGAGATGCCATTCAATAGTTTATATAGTTTCGAGCTTGGGTTTGAATAACAAAAGTATAAGAACGGAAAAGTAAAATATGAACATAAAAAGAATTCATTCTTTGGAAAGATAAGACTTATCAAGCTTTGCATATGATCTACTTCTTACAAACATAAACTTGTCGACCAGTTATACTCAACCTACGATACTCATCTATGTTATCACGTATCTCTCACATAAGCGTCCATCTCTGGAGCACAAACGAGATCATCTCACAACTAAGGTTATCTCTAACGCGAAGTCACGAGAACATCTGTGTTCTCGCGTCGGCGATCTCTCGCACGCCGCTCAAACACGAAAGCATTACGAACGGATACAAAAGTGATTGTCGGCTCTAAATCTATCTCTAGAGTTCAGAAACTAATAGATAATTATCCCAGATAAAGATTCAAGCAGTTTATCTCTAAAGCAACCTAAATCCCTCGCACAGAGCAAAAATCCAGAATAACAATCAACATAAATTTGTAAAGCAAGTTTTATATAACACCATGATCAACAAATATACATGAGTTCGAAGTAAAATCATATACAAAACCCAACCAAAGAGAAATACACAAAGAAGAAGAGAGATGAACCGAAAATCTCCCGGTTTGTCAGCTCCGATCAATGATCAATCCACCTCGGATCATCCGTATGCAACCTCCGAAGTTGTTTTCTAAGCTCTAGCATCCAAAAAATGAAGGTTGATGGAGTTGAGAACAAATACCCCAACCCATAACCTAAAAATTGTGTTTTTGGCCCCTTTTAACGAGCTGCTGTCTCAGCAGGCCCCTTTCGCCGTAACTTGAGAACCGTAACTCCGAATTGCGCCCGGTTCGAAGCGTTGGAAAGCTTATTCAATTATATATCCAATAATGAATGAATGGAAACCAAAATGATGATTTTGGTCATCCTTATTTTGATCCTATGGAAGTCCGCTTGATGGTGGCTAAGCGGGCTTGCACCAAAACTGCGAAATCGAAGCCGTGCCTTTGACACTTTATTCCTCAAGGCTCCAATAAGCATGAATACCTATAAAAACAAAGGAAAAACTATCAAATGGTATAAAAGTATATGAAAATACAACTATTCACAAATTATACGTATTTATACACAAAACGGGGAATTATTCAAACGGTATTAACAAAAGTATCGATAAGTGCCACTATTTACATACTCAAAATATCGACATTTTGGCACTTATCAAACTCTCCCCAACTTGAAACTTTGTTTGTCCTCAAACAATGTCAAATAAATCAAAGAATTGAAATTAATAAACCAAAGAATTGTGAATCAACAAATTTTGAAAACCAAAAACAAATGTATGGCTTAATACAAAAACGTATAAACAAAGTAAGTACTTACCACTATCCTACAACGACAACATGTAAACGAAACAAATCCTAAGCACAAAAAGCATACAAAACATTCTAACACAATACATGCTCACATCATGAATCACACCTAGAAAAAATTTATCAATGGATGAAGAACACACAAAGGTGAAGGACTTTTAACACTCATCCAACAATCTTGCAAACAAAAGATTAAATTATGCATTCATCCAAAAATCACATTGAAGATATAAAAGCAAGAATCACAAGGGCTTTTCAAGGTTGTAATGTGGCTTGGTTAACAAACAAGGGATAAGTCCTAAGGCTAATCGAAACAAAAACTTGCCTAAACCTAAGGGAGAGATCAATCCACAAAGTTCTAAGCAACAAAATCTCGATTAAACTTCTTCCTTAACCACAAGTTTCTCAAACCAACCACAATACTTATTAGCATAATTATTCGCTTCTCTTTTCTTTTTGTTTTTCAAAACTTTTTCACATTTTTTCTTTCTTTTTCTTTTCTCATTTTTTTTTCTTTTTTTTCAACCTCATAGCAACAACCAAATAAGTAGCAACCATTTCTCTCCCCAACTTGAATTCAACCACACCCTCATATGAATACTACCTACTTTCTAAGGCAAGGTAAAAATTCAACCAAAAATCATGGTTGAGGGTTCAAGAAAATAAAGAATCAATCATCCATGCAAAAATGAGAACTAAATAATCAAAGATAAGCATTTAGCAAAAACAACATGGACATTGATAAAAAGGCTCAAAAGGATTAATAAATGATCACACACTCACAAGGTGAATTGACTATTTGGTTATGGTGGTTGTGCTCAAAATGAAACAAAATGCCTTGATCCTTTTCATGCTTCCATAAAATCAACATAAACAAAAGATTAATCATAATAAAATCCAGTTAAAACAAAGATTGTGGCCTCCAGCATATATGAACAATGGAAAGCTTCCTCACATTTATGGTTTGGGAACGAAAGTGATTCAATCAATAAGCAAGTAATGCAAAAGAATGAATGGCATGGTAATTGTACAAATGAAAAGTTTCCTAAACATGTTATGCTATATAAAGCGATAAATGAGTATCTTGAATGATACACTTCAAAAACAATATCCTACCATACATCTGCAAGTTGAAACACTCAAGCTTTGGAAAATTACCTCAAAAATCTTCGAATCACCGAACAAAATTTGAGTACAAACAACCAACAAAATTTGAGTACAAACAACCAACCGAAATTTGGTGCTACTTCAGGAAGATGATAAGCTCGACGTCTTACGTTAATAAAACGTTCAATCTCATTAATTTGTTGTATTAATTTCCCTCCTTGTGAACGAGTATTTGGCATACAATCATTCAAAGAAAAAGGAACAGAATTGCCCTAGTCTCTACGGTGTAACAGTGAGTTATGATATCGACTTAAATAGTCCCCGGCAACGGCGCCAAAAACTTGATCGCGACTTTGCGTGTCTATTAGTCAGGATAACTGCAAGTGCACAGTCGTATCGTGTAGTTTTAAAAGATATCGAATCCACAGGGACTATAAATCGATCTACCGTTATCTAAAGTTACTATGTAAAGCTAAGGCTAATGATATTTTAGTTGTTTCTAAAGGGAAGATTAAATTGTGAATTCTAAGAAATATAATAATAAACGGATATCAGTATGTATTTCGTCTAACTTAGGTGATCCGAAAGTCAATTGGCTATGGTTCCCATTTAATTAAAAATCTTTATTAATTATGTCGTTTAAAAGTCCTCCTCTCAAACTCTCGCTCTGTTGATTTAGACTACTATCCTAACTCGTAATGTACGCTCTCGCCATCCCATTAGATTTAGAAAAGCTTTTTGAAAATAACATAGTTAATAAAATGCTCGCTTTATGAAGACGTTATCTACTTAAATCTCCTAGTCTCAAACTCTCGCTCTGTTGACTCGGATCATGCTAGTATTCCCTAACATACGTTTCGCCATCCCGCGTCGGGTTTAAAAACACTTTTTGAAAGTAAATAAATTCTAATCAGTTTTAATACGCTTTAGCCATCCTTAAAACTAATGTCCTATGTCTACTGTCCAGTTAAAAATTTCAAACTCTCGCTCTATTGATTTTAACTTTTGTCGGCCCTAAAATCTCAAACTCTCGCTCTATTGATTTTAGAACTTTAGCAAATTAAATTAGACATAAAACCAAAAACAAGTGATAGTTAATAAAACATATTTAAGCCAACTTATTTCGGATCCCACGGTTAACTTACTTTACATACCGATATCTTAATAAATTAACCGGACATATTGATACGGTTAAACATGCATAAATCGGTTCGGTTCATAATAAAAGGCATATTAAATAGAATACAATATATCATGCAAATAAATATAATAAAGGCGGTAAATAAGAAACCTGAATAAAATAGATCTTGAAATATAAACTTGGATCTTGAAGTACTCGAAGTTCCACCGCAAGTTGGTTGGATCGTTCTTCAAATATTATTCGGCGTAAAAATTAAAACAAGGAAATAAAAACTAAATCTAACGTAAGGTTAGATCTATGAAAAATTCACAACAATTTTCGGTGTAGAAATTGCTGTGAGAAAGAATGCAGAGAATAAAAATGTGAAGGAAAATAATGCGTTGGAAAGTAAATTCGGCAGAACTTCGTTGTAAAAATTCGGACCCTTGATAATGAAATATCAATATCTTTTTATAGGTGAGTCTTGGCAGCTTTCTTCCGTAAATGTAGTACCCTATTGACTCAGAGTTGGGAGACGTGCGTCTCCACTTTTTCAGCAAGACTTGGTAACGAACTTGAGACGTGCGTCTCAAGTGGAGATATTTGAGGGAGGTGGGAGACGGACGTCTCCACCTGTGACGTGGCCAGGCCCTTTGGAGACGGGCGTCTCCTGTGCTGAGGTGGCTTCTTTCAGCTTCCTTCGTGGGCTGGGCTTCCACCTTTATGCGTTTTGGGTCTTCTTTGGACCCCCTATTCACTTCAGCACCTCTTCTTTTATTTTCTTGGAATAAATATGAATGATTTCGCTCTATTTCTTCTCCTTTTTGCAAATAGTCTTTAACATGGACGTAATACCTGAAACATCGCAAATACCCGCATAATACCATAATAAAACAATATAATTTAATCAAAATGCTAATAGTATTTATGGAATTTAAGCTAAATATATGGTATAAATTCGTGTTATCACTAATCGGGGGTCTTAACACTTGAGGTCAATATTTGGAACTTCAAAAAGGGAGTATCAACAAGGGCGATTTTTTTCCTCTCTTTTGTTAGGCTATTTTGGTAACACTCTTGAGCGATTTATTGGTCTCCTCAGATTGCACTGACTTGCCCTCCAAGAAATGGATATTTTTGGATCAGGTACAGGGTGGGAACAATAGCCTCTAGTGCGCTGATTGCTAGTCACCCAAGAATGATGTTATATGGCAAAAAAGTGTCCATAATAAGATAGTTGACGTTAATTGCCTTGGTGTCTGCGTCGCCATCACATGCGGTCTCTAGGGTTACATGGCTCATTCCTTGTAACTATTCACCTGAAAATCTTATTAACGGGCCGTTGAACACTTTGACGTCATTAGGGTCGAGCTATAGTTTTTGGAAGAAATCCTAGAACTGAATGTCAGCGGAGCTACCATGGTCTATACAAACTCGCTTGATATCCCAATTTCAATGTTGCACGGTGATTACCATGGATCATTATCGTGAGTGTTGATTTAGAGGGCGTCCTTTTCAAAGAAGGTGACATTAACCTTGATTTTCTCTCATGCGCCTCTGGGAATCATGGGAAATTACATTTGCTGCCAGCGTCTGCTTTACGTATTTCCTTCGGGAGGAGCTAGAGCTACATCCAATAGAGAAACCTCCAACAATGGTATTTGTGTAGTAATGTAAAGCTTGTCGTCCATCTTTAGAAGAAATATAGATGGAGTTAGTGTAAAGATGTGGTCTAAGTTAGTTTTATCAGGTCCCGCGGTGGGCTCAATTGTACTGGTCAAAAGTACAGGTGTGCGTATTGCCCCTTCAAAGGGCATGGACACTAAGAGGCCTTATTATCGGTACATTATGATGTATGGTGGTTAGGGATTTTCCATGACGAAGATAAGTCTTGTATGGCGGTATTTTGTTGTGGTTTAAGGGATTGTCTCATATGAGGTGAGAGACTCTTTAGATGAATGATGTGCTTAGGTATAAGCATATGTGGGGCGTGATTTGTATGACTTAAGAATTGTCTTTCTCCTCCCTGGAGGAAAGATATTTATATAGGCTTTTTGGGTCTAGGGTTTCCTTGAAAAAGGTCGCCGCCCACCTAATCAAATGACGGACCATTGAATCCATACTTTCAAGAGGACGTGAGTCATATACTGGCCCTGACTTATCTCTGCCCAAGAAACGTCTTATCTCACGTTTCCCATGATGGGGTGACAGGGAAGTATTTAAGGGGCGAGGCGTACTTCCATAAGAGCGACATATTAACATCGCCTCCTAGGGATAGCTTTTAGTCATTGCCCTACACAAGTCCTTTACAAATATAACACTACAACATATTTGACTATTTGATTAAGAGAGAATTAAAGATAGATTTAATGTGTACGATATGGTTTAGAAAATGCGTATATATGTTGGTTGTTTGGGACATATCATTGAATCATATAAGACCCTTATATGTAGAAATTTATAGTGAGAGAGAAAAAAGATAGGATGAAAATTTTGCATCTTGTGATTATGACATCTTATTAGTGTTTTGTTTATAATTTTTATACATAGATCTTTTAAGTGTAAAACTTGAACCATTAGAACATGGACACATATTTTTACACAGTTGACTATGGGAGATCTTTAATGGATTAAGTATAATGTGAGAAACAACATTTTTAAGTTAAGAAATGAAAATAGTATAATGTTGGCTATTAGTTTACATGTATATACTCTTAGTAATTTCTTCATAACCTTTTCTATGCATATATTGAGGCTTTGATATTACACTCACTATTGTGAGAGAAAAAATAAAATACAATCATATTAGTAAAGTATACACTCACTATTGGATTTCTTTTTATCATTTTTGGTTTATTAGTTCCATAGATTTAGTCCACAATTGATTTTTACTATTTTTATTTACTCATCCAAAAAGTTTGTCCTTTTAACACCAGAATTGTTTAATATTTTAATCATTTTACACTAAAATTGCTATAATACAACTAGACTTACTCTTAAAAGGAGAAAACTATAGTTTGTGTGTTACAAATCACAATTAAGTTGTAGTACAAATGGTTCTCTCAATTTTGTCATGACATGGTTTTATTTGATTTGACCTTACGGAATAACAATCATTTTCTTTAACATAACTCTAAAAAAAAATGCTCTACATATAAGTAGATTTTCTTTTTTATAAGTTGACAATTTTTATTTATATTCAAACTAAATTTCTGACCATAAATAAATAAATATTTAAATATAAATATAAATAATGAAAGATCTCATTACACGTTCTATGAAAAAAAATGTAAATAAATAAAAAAATAGATAAATTTTTATTTATATTATTGGAATTTGTAGAAAAACAAGAAAATTACATCATGGATGTATTGTTTATATTTTTTGATGAAATACTTTTCCAAGGATGAAATATTCCGAACATAGAACCCCCATTTTTATTTATTTTCCATATGCATTCGGAGCATGAATCGCTATCTTGATTGTAAACATCAAGATAATGGTGCAAACGATCTTCAGGCCATGCAAAACTACAGAAGAATAATGTCGTTCTGACAATAGGAATTGATGGTGTGAACGAAAATTCATAACTCTGTCCAAATATGCCAATTGTTTGAAATCCAAGATCATTATCTTTAGATTTACAATGAAGATAGAGAGGCGTGGAACCTGCGGGAGATGGATTTGGGGTTATATCATTGATAATTATAACTTTTACAGAAGTCACCCTAGTCTCGAATGAAACTATTAAAATGAGTAGGATTGAGAATTTTATAAAAATTGAATTTAGTTCATCCATAACTAGATACACAATACTTACGAGACTTTTCTTTCATCTTAATTTATAGCCCTCTAAATCTCCTCATGCTTATCTTTTCCATTGAAAAATATTTTATAATGATTTGCCCATTTCATTTTTATTTAATATATCTTTGACCAATAATAATTCTATAAATCCATATATCCATAATTATTAACATTTTCCTAAAAAAAATAATAATTTAAATGAATAAAAAAAGTTAATTTAAATTGAATATTTATGATCGCTTTAAGAAATTAAATATATATATATATATATATATATATATATATATATATATATATATATATATATATATATATATATATATATATATATATATATATATATATATATATATTCTATTTCATATTCAAACTATTATTGCTTCTTATTTATTTTACACTCAAAATATGTTACATGTCTATTTTATAATGAAGTGTAACTTCAATTTATTAATGTGTTATGTTACATACAATTTTCTAATTTCTATATGTTACATGTCACAATTCCACAAAGGACATTTTATTATAAAAAAACAGACATATCATACATGCGAAATGGAGAGTGGGTACCGAAACTATTTGAATATAAAATGATGATTAGTTTGATGAATGAGAAAAAATATATTAAAATAATAATAATAATAATAATAATAATAATAATAATAATAATAATAATAATAATAATAATAATAATAATAATAATGATAATAGTTTTATATTAAAAAGGAAAATAGTTTTATATTTAACATAATAATAAATATAAGAAAAGGGAATTAAGGATTGAAGAAAATATTTTTGTATACGGAAAAAAAATTATTATTCACAAAAAATAGTATTTATGATCCAAATATTTTATAAATGGTATACAGGAAAAAATCTATTATTTATCTAAATATTTTTATATACGAAATTTACTATTGATCCAAATATTTTTGTAAATATACCTAAACAAAACTAATATTTGTATATGAATTTTTTTATTATTTACGAAAAATGATATTTATGATCTAAATCTAAAAAATGTATTATATACGAAATTTACTATTGATCCAAATATTTTTGTAAATGATACCCAAACAAAAATGAAGTTTGTATACGGAAAAAAATCTATTATTGATATAAATATTTTTATATATGAGAAATGGTATTTATAGTGAAATATTTTTGATCTAAAAATGGTATGTGGAAAAATTTATTATTGATCTAAATATTTTATATATGAAATAGTTAATTATTTTATTAAATATTTTTTTTTAACATTTTATTTAAAATAAATGATCTATCCAAATGCACGTAACATAACAGAACTCGTGCGTATGCACGAGTTTGTTACTAGTTTGAATATAAAATGATGATTAGTTTGGTGAATGAGATAAAATATATTAAAATAATAATAATAATAATAATAATAATAGTAATAGTAATAGTTTTATATTAAAAAGGAAAATAGTTTTATATTTAACATAATAATAATAATAATAATAATAATAATAATAATAATAATAATAATAATAATAATAATAATAAATATAAGAAAAGGGAATTAAGTATTGAAAAAATATATATAATTTTCCCAATAAATCTTTACTTTATTTTTAAAAATTAAAAGATGTTTAAGTGTTTTTAAATCTGAGAAAATTATTTTTGCATAGATTCAAAAATTAATAATTAAATTAAATAGCAACATTTAACATAATTTATTTGTATAACTTATATTTTAGAAATAATTATATTTTAGAGTGATTTATATTTAGTATACCTTTGATCGATAGTAATTTTATATTTTCATAATATCCAAATTATTAACATTTTCCTAAAAATAATATAATTTATTATTATTTTACAGAATTAAATAAACACATATTCTATTTCATATTCAAACTGTTACCGCCTCTTATTTATTTTGAAATAATATTCATACACTGTCAGTGTCATTGTAAGTAACATTTAACATAAATTATTTGTATAATTTATATTTTAAAAATAATTATATATTTTAGAGTGATTTATATTTAGTATACCTTTGACCTATAGTAATTTTATATTTTCATAATATCCAAATTATTAACATTTTCCTAAAAAAAATATAATTTAAGATTTTTCTACAGAATTAAATAAACACATATTCTATTTCATATTCAAACTGTTATCGCCTTTTATTTATTTTGAGAATAATATTCACAATATCAATGTAAAGTTATTTTACACATTCAACCAATAAAAAATTAACAAAATATCATGTCATTAAAAGTTTTTTAAAATAAAAGTCGGATGTAATTGAATACATGGTTATGATTGATTGACAGTATAAAACTATTTTACATTCTCGGTGTATGACTTCTTTTCTCATTTATTTTACACTCAAAATATATTACATGTCTATTTTGTAACGACGTGTAACTTTAATTATTATGTGTTATGTTACATAAAAAATTTATATGTTGACATGTCACGTTCTACAAAAGACTATATATGATAGAAAAATAGATATGTCATGCGAAATTGAGAGTGGGTATCGAAACTATTTGAATATAAAATAAATTACTATTAGTTTCGTGAATGAGCCAAAATATAGGATTAATATTAAGGATTTAAAGGAAATACACCAACAGTGTAAAGTAGTTTTATAGTATCAGTGAAATAAAAACGATTAACTTTTATAAATGTTTGACTTTTTATTTAAATAGCATCTAAAGTATTTATTTTTAAAGGTTGTGATGCACTGACTGTGTAAAAAAATTTACACCAAGAGTGCACTACCTTTAAGCTCTAATATTAAACATAAATCTTTCATATAAATCTATTTTATTATTAAATTTAATTTATTGATAAATTTTTAGGGTGTGTTTGGTTTGGGGTTGATGGAGGGGAGGGGAGGGGAGTGAATATTTTTAATTAAATGTGTTTGGTTCAAATTTTATGAGGGGAGGGAAGAGAAGGGGAGGGGAGGGGAGGGGAGCAAAACCCCTCCAAAACATACTTTTTGCGTTCCTCCAAATCGGAGGGATTTGGAAGGGAGGGGAGGGAATCTCAACTTTAATATTTTAAAAGTTATTATAATTACTATAATATCCTCAGTTTAATTTTAATATTTTAAAATTATTTATTTTCTTTTGTATTATTGCTCTCTTCTGTGTGATTTTTCTCGATTGCTTCTATCAAGTTATTATAATTATTCTCCACCTTCAAATTATTTTGAAATTTTTCTCCTTAATATAAATCATAATCATTTCACTTTTTTGATTTTTTTTATAACTCTTTTATGTTTATTTATGTTTTTTCTAATTTTGTTATGTATCCTATCATATTTTCTTTTATATCAACTTATAAAATTTTCATTTTAATTAATTAATTTATTTTGTTAAAAAATTTAAACCATTTATATTTAATAATAAATTATTTTATGTATTTTATGTGTTAAATAATTCATTACAATTTCAAAGTTGTTATCAACATATAGTTTAATTTGTTTTTGAACTCAATTTTTTAATGTTATGTAGTAAATTGGAGTAACTTTTTAGTCACTCAATATTAGAAATTTTACTAATAAAAAAATATGTATAGATTTTTCACATTTGAATATCATATTGTATCACTTATATAAGATAATAAGGATAAAAATGTAAATTATTAATAAAACTCCTCCCCTCCCCTCCTGAACCAAACATATTTTTAAATAAAATCTCTCTCTTCCCCTCCCCTCCCCTCGTTTGAACCAAACACTCATCTGATTAAAAAAATCCCCTCACCTCCCCTCCCCTCCATTAAAATTCCTCCCCTCCCCTCCCCTCCCCTCATTAGAATAAAATAGACATAACTTTCATTAATTAATAATTTTATTATTATTATTATTATTATTATTATTATTATTATTATTATTATTATTATTATTATTATTATTATTATCATTTCTATTAAGGAATAATAATATATTAATTTGCAAACTTTTATTCTAATTTGTAGTAAATATGCATCACGTCTACATTTAATTTTGATGTTAGATGTACAATGTTAAGTAAACCACCATTTGTTGAGAAAATTTCACTTCAGCCTCAAATAATGTTAAGAAGAATCAAGTAGATCTTGGAGATGAGGATGCATGTGAGGGACGGAGCCAGAAATAATTTAGTGTGGGGGCAATACATATAATATTAAAAATAAAATTTATTATATATGTGGCCATTTTATAATTATTTTACACATACTATTAATTATATTTATATTTTATATCATTATATTATATTATTAATCAAATATATTTCTATTTTACATAATACCAATCAATTACACTCTTACCATACGTAGCACCGATACCTCTAAAGTAAGATTTGTACGCTCTAAAGTAAAGCTTGTCTGTGTCCGTATCGATGTCGTATATTTGTACCGACACTTGTGTTTACGTTCAATTATTATTTTTTTCAAATTATTACTAATGTCATGGTCGTGTTCGGAGTGTCCGTACTTCATACCAATTATAAACAATCTATTATATTTTAATTATAAACTATATTTTTTGTGTTTAGTATAAGTTATTTTGAACTTCTATACGTATTAAAAAACATAATTATTATTGGATGATAAAGAAAAATTATAAATATTGTTATAAAATTATTCTTTCTTAAATGGTATAATATATATATATATATATATATATATATATATATATATATATATATATATATATATATATATATATATAAAATTGGTGAGGCAAAAATTACAAAACATAGCATTGAAAAATATTTTATAATGATTTGCCCATTTCATTTATATTTAATATATCATTGACCAATAATAATTCTATAAATCCATATATCCATAATTATTAACATTTTCCTAAAAAAAAAATAATTTAAATGAATAAAAAAAGTTAATTTAAATTGAATATTTATGATCGCTTTAAGGAATTAAATATATATATATATATATATATATATATATATATATATATATATATATATATATATATATATATATATATAAATTCATAACCAAATCTAAATCACTTTTAAATATTCAGATATAACTGAATGATTATTAATTGGTTTGGTTATCCATTCATATAATTCGGATATAATTAAATGGTTATTAACCGGTTAAATTATTTTGGATTCGGTTATAATCCGGTTATTATCCAAATCCAAATATTTTAATTGTCAAAATAAATTATATTTTTTTGAAAAAAAAATGGAAAAAATAATTTAAAAATTAGATTTTTTTTAAAAATCGGTTATATAATCTTAATCAAATTTATAACCGGTTATATAACCAGTTTTAATTAAAATGTGATTATGGTTATAAATTCAAACCATTTAAATGATTTTAAAATGGTTATAATTTAGTTTTTGAAAATAATCTATACACATTCCTATTAATGGGGGTACATGCCCACATATTTGTACAACTATAGCTCCGTCCCTGCATGTGACTAGGAGGATTATCATCCTCATTAAAATTTGAAAAGGTGGGTTTCCGCTCCCCTTAGGTTATGATTCAATATGTATGAACCCTCTACACCAGACCGTAACACATTCTAATTTCGGTATTAGGGAAAAGTCAGCATGGATAAAGCACATAGGGCCATTACCGCCATAATGGACACTATGGCGAGACCGTAATCTATCTTAGAAGGAAATTACTTTATGCATTTATATATGGTAGAAAATATCCCTGAAAATCTTAAAATACACTTTAAATATACATATTCAAAGTCATTTCTATTTCATTTTAAAATATTTTGGATATGCATATTCGAAGATATCATGAACTAGTTTCGGATATGTGTATCTGAAATATGCTCAGAGTTCTTTTTAAAGGGCAATGCTAACGAGTGTCCAAGGGGCACTAGTTAAGAGTATAAAAATGGTATGTTTTGTTATTAATACCTGTATTCATTGCATTAAAAATAGAAATAATTGACTTCTTTTAAGTAACAAAATTTATGTTTTATTGGAAATATTTGTATTTAATGAATTGAATATTGAAATCATTAATTTATTTAGACAATATTTTCTTTATTTGAAAACCTTAAAGAGTGTCTCGAGGGCACTCGTTAGCATGAGCCTTTTTTAAAACAACTTTATCTTCTTACAATCGGATGTCATAACAGAAATAAAAAATGTAGACTAGAATAAAACATCGAAATGTTAAAATATAAATAAAAACTAGATCTTTCAGAATTTAAATTATAATTATAACATTTATTTTATTATAACATATTAAACTATTTTATCAATGTTAATTTATAACAATTACATAATCATATTAAGATATATTATACTAATATTATTCTCTTATATAAGCTTATCTTTTATTTACCAAAAAATAAATATTTATAATTTTATTAATATAATAACACAAAATTTAATACTAATTTTAAGAATTTTCTCATACAAATACTAAAATGTTAAATTTTTAATTTTAATTGTAAACTAAAGTTTACGTTGTCTTTTATGTAGTGATTGTACTTGGTTTGTAATATCGTTTTTGTCGGATTTGTTCCGTTCTTGTGTATCAAGGTTGAAGAACTCTTAATTCTCCCTTTAATATAATACTTACTTACACAAAAAAAAATTATGCTGCATCTATAAAAAAAAATGGCCTACAGAAAAAAAAATCGTTAGCAAAAATTTTAATAAATAAAAATTATTAGTTAATAATAAAGCCGTATAAGAGAGTAGTAAAGTAATATGAAATATTTTCGAAAATAAAAAAAATTAGAGAAAAATATATTTAAAAGTTAGTGTGATAAAATATAATTATATTGTTAGACAATTAAATTATTGACAACTATTTTAAATTTTTGTTTAATATTTATAAATGTTAATCATCGTCATCATTAAAAAATCTCTTTAATTGTAGGTTAGTTAAAAGAATTAAATTTACGTTTTTATTTTATTCTAAAATTTAAAGTTATGTTGTTGTGTTTGTTTTAAAACTTAAATTTATGTTTTTAGAAAGATAAATTTATAGTTTTATAAACATAAAATTAAAAATAAGAACATTTTTAATCTGGCACATAAACAACAAATGATTTCAATAATTTAAATTTACTATAAATTAATAAAATGTGTAATTGAGAGAAGTAAAATAATATAAAAAGATTTTTACAAAAAAAATTAATAATAGGAAAAAAATCATAAGTTAGTGTAATAAAATAATAGTTATATTTGTACACAATCAAATTTTAATTAAAAAAACTAATTTACCCATCGATTTTAATAATAAACCGAGATATATATATATATATATATATATATATATATATATATATATATATATATATATATATATATATATATATATATATATATATATATATATATAAGGCACTAGTATTGTAAATAATAAAAGTGCAGATGATGGGGTTCGAATCCATTTGCAAATAATTTTATTCCTCGATGTTTTAAAAACCTAAGTGTTAAGTTGTTATTTTTATGACGCTCATCGTTACCTCGTTTCTTAGTCGAGGTAAAACACATTTCACGTCCGAGGTTAAAAGCATTTTTTTTGTAGTAGTGAAGAAAGTATGTTGGTTGATGGGGTGGTGGTAGTGAATGAGTTGGTTGACCTAAGTTATTCATTTCTAGGTACAGAAACTATTTTTTTTTAAAAAGTTCGTCGCGTTAGCTTTCCAACACTTTGAACAACACTCAAATCGAATGCCCAAAACTAAAGTTATGAATTTTTGAAGTTTTCAAAAACCAGTCAGAATAGTGGTAACTGATTACGCTAAAAGACGTAACTGATTACGGGTTCAAAAACAGCCTAGAAACCCATTATTTTCACGTGGTAACCGGTTACGTCAAATCTCGTAACCGTTTATGGGCTCGAAAACAGTCCAAAACAACTTAATCGGTCACCATAATATACGTAATCGATTACACTGTTAGCAGAATCACTTTTCTGCTATTTTTAAAACGAAATCACTTTTCTTCTCATCTCAAAACCCCTTGTTTCATCAAAATCATGAACTACATTATTTTGCACTAAAAATCAGTTTTCAGGAACATTACACCCCAATTCTTTACACCCAAAAACACTCATAACTTAAGTTCCGACTTTGACTTGCAACTTCCGCCAACGATATAACACCGATATCATACAATTCCCTCAATCATACAACAACAACCACAAAAATTCAACATTTCATCATTAATCACAACACCAACATGTCCACATAATTCATCAAGCAATCATTCAACCCAAATACATACAATTTGCAACAATATTCATAATGTAGAGAGAAGAAAAACACAAACCTACATGAAAATAATCTACCTATCAATCATAATAAACCGGATTACACCCCTTACCTCAAATTCCTAGCAAGTTGGTCTCTTCCTTCGCGTTCTACAAAATTCCCCTTAGAGCCCTAGCCTATTCTTCGCGTGCTCCCAATTTTACGATTACACAAAATGATCGCTTCCTCTCTTATTGTTCTCTTTTACTTTGTTACCCCTTAGACCCCTATTATGCTATTCCCATTATACCCTCACTCAACTCTCTTTAACTATTTATTATTATTATTATAATTAATCTAAATACTAAAAATTCAATTATTTAAATCTAAATAATTCTAATCATCACCTTAATACACTACTACCCACAACATATCCTACATGTATCATCATACGTCACCAAAATTCACAAATAATTCACAAATAATCAATTAAATTATTTAATCTAAATTTTGGGGTGTTATAGTATACCTCATTGATAAGTGTCAAAATGTCATTATTTTGAGTATATATTTGTGGCACTTATTGATTCTATTCTTTCAGTTTTTATAATAAAATCCCAACTTTGTGTATATATTCATTCAGTTGAGTTTTGATTCATTTTATGTACCATTTGACCATTTTTCATTTGTTTTATAAGTATTGATGCATATCGTAGCCTCGAGTAATCAAGTGTCGAAGGCACGGCTTCGATTATGCAGTTTTTTAGCAATAAAATGGAAATTATGCAGAAGCTCGCTAAACCAAGCTCAAGCGCGCTTGCATAAACGTAAAACAGAGAAGAAAATTTTTCTGAACTCGCTGAGCCAGGATCTCGCTGAGCTAGCTGAGCCAAGTCCACTGAACCAGATATTTTTGATAGCTCGCTGAGCCAGCCTGCGAAAGTTTTGCTTTATATTCTTTCATTTGTAACATAGTTAGGTTATGAGGTTTTGGGGATTTTTGCTCCCAAATTTCATCACTTTCATTTTTAGGTTATATTAGGTTAGAAAACAACTATGGAGCTTGCATTTGGATGATTAAAGGTGGATTGTTCATCGAACGAAGCTGAGAAATCGGGAGATCTTCGATTCATTTCTCTTCCTCTTTGCGTTTTCTCTTATAGTTGTGTTTTGTGTATGTATTTACTTTGAACTCATGTATATTTGTCGCCCATGGCATTATATAAAACTTGCTTTACAAATCTGTGTTAATTATTGTCCTGGATTTTTGCTCTGTGCTCGGGATTTGGGCTGCTTTAGAGATAAATTCTTGAATCCTTATCTAGGATGATTATCTGTTAGTTTCTGAACTCTAGAGATAGATTTAGAACTAACAATCTTTATGGGTGTCGAATCTTAATGCTTCAGTTTTGGTTGTGTCGGTTGAGAGATTGTCGATACAATTGATATGGATGTCTGCTGTGTTGTTGAGGTTGATTGAGAGATCATCGCCGAGATGATATAATAATTCTCTCTACTTTAGGTTAGAAATAACTTAAGGTGTGAGCGATGATGGGTGACATTGACGAGTATTGTAGGTTGAGTATAATTGGTCAATAAGTTTAAGTTTGTGAGAAGTAAATTGTATGCAAGGCTTGATAAATCTTATCTTTCCGAAGAATGAATTCTTTTGTGTTGATATTTTCTTTTTCGTTTTTATACTTATGTTCATTCAAACCCGAGTTCGAAACCATAGAAACCGTTAAATGGAATTCTACACCATCTACATATAGTGCCCATTCCGGGGGCGTCTCCTTGCTTGGGAGGGAGCTAAATTTCGTCACAAAAATTGCCAAATCTTGTGATTTGATCTTTCCCCTTAGGACATATTGAATGTCGTATTCTGAGAGTTCCATTGCACAAGATACAATCCTTCCTACAAGATCTGGATTCTTCAAGACTTGCGAACATGATAGTTGGTTTTTTAGAGATCTTATAACCCTGAAAGTATGGTCTTAGCTTCCTCGCTAAGAAGACAACGGCTAGTGGAGACTCGTCCAATGGGAAAGTGAGGTAGGGGCGATGTACAGAAGTCATCCACACTGGAGAAAGCCTCCTTGCATTCAGTGGTCCACTCGAATCTCTCTTTCTTCTTTAAGGAAACAAAGAAGTGGAAAGTCTTGTCGCCTACATAGGAGAGGAAGTGAGATAGTGCGTCAAGGCAACCTATAAGTTGTTGTACTTCCGTACATTAGTAGGGCTCCTCATAGTGATGACTGCTTGACATTTATCCAAGTTGGCCTCAACGCCTTTTCTTGTCAGCATGAAACCTAGGAAATTCCCATCCTGAACTCCAAAAGAGAATTTGGCAGGGTTTACATGCATATCGTATTTCCTGATATGCTACAAGATATCCTCCAAATCTTCTGCAGGGTTATGCCGTTCAATAGTTTTCACTAATTTTTTACTGACGTAAACCTCCAGGTTTCTTCATATCTGGTAGGGGAATACAACGTCCATGAGTCGTTAGTAGGTGGCGCCAGTATTCTTTAGACCAAAGGGCATACCATTATATTAATAGTTTCCATGATTCGACATAAAGGTTATCTTGGGAGCGTCCAAGGGATCCATCGAAATCTGGTTATACCCTAAGTATACATCCATGAAGCACAAGATGTGGTAGCCTGATTACCTATTTATAAGGCGATCGATGTCTGGTAGCGGGTATGGGTCTTTAAGACACGCGACGTTCAGGTGGTGAAGTCTACACACATGCGCCACCTGTTTTAGCTTTTGGTAATAGAACCACGTGTGGAGTATTTTGTTTTTGTTATGAACCCGACACCATAGGAGCGTCGTATTAATATCGCCTCCTAGGGCTAGCTTTTTTTCATTGTCTTATACAAATCCTTTACAAATATAATACTACAACATATTAGGCTATTTAATTAAGAGAGGATTAAAAATAGATTTAATGTGTAAGATATGGTTTAGGAAATGCGGATATATGCTGGTTGTTTGGGACATGTCATTGGATCATATAAGACCCTTATATGTAGAAATTTATAGTGGGAGAGAAAAAAAGGTAGATGAAAATTTTGCATCTTGTGATTATGGCATCTTATTAGTGTTTTGTTTATAATTTTTTATACATAGATCTTTTAAGTGTAAAACTTGAACCATTAGAAAATGGACAAGTAGATGAAAATTTTGCATCTTATGATTATGACATCTTATCAGTGTTTTGTTTATAATTTTTTATACATAGATCTTTTAAGTGTAAAACTTGAACCATTAGAACATGGACAAATATTTTTACTCAGTTAACTATGGGAGATCTTTAATGGATTAAGTATAATGTGAAAAATAACATTTTGAAGTTAAGAAATGAAAATAATATAATGTTGGCTATTAGTTTACATGTATATACTCTTAGTAATTTCTTCATAACCTTTTCTATGCATATATTGGCTTTGTATGAAACATGAACTAATAGAAACTACACACAAATTTACATGAAATAGAAAAGGTTTATTAGTTCCATAGATTTAGTCCACAATTGAATTTTTACTATTTTTATTTACTCATCCATAAAGTTTGTCCTTTTAACACCAAAATTGTTTAATATTTTTAATCATTTTACACTAAAATTGCAATAATACAACTAGACTTACATTTAAAAGGAGAAAACTATAGTTTGTGTATATGTTAGAAATCACAATTGAGTAGTAGTACAAATGGTTTTTTCAATTTTGTCATAACATGATTTTATTTGATTTGACCTAACGTATTAACTATCATTTTTTTAAACTTAACTCTGGAAAAAAAATGCTATACCTATAAGTTGATTTTCTTTCTTATAAGTTGACAATTTAATATTTATATTCAAACTAAATTTCTGACCATAAATATTTAAATATAGATAAAAATAATGAAAGATTTCATTACCCGTTCTATAAAAAAAATACATATAAATAAAAAAAAGATAGACTAATTCTGTTTATATTATTGAAATTTGTAGAAACACAAGAAAATTACATCATGGATGTATTGTTTAAATCTTTTGATGAAACACTTTTCCAAGGATGAAATATTCCGAACATAGAACCTCCATTTTTATTTATTTTCCATATGCATTCGGAGCATGAATCTCTATCGTAATCGTAAACATCAAGATAATGGTGCGAACGATCTTCAGGCCATGCAAAACTACAGAAGAATAATGTCGTTTTGATGATAGGAATGGATGGTTTGAACGAAAATTGATAACTCTGTCCATATATGCCAATTGTATGAAATCCAAGATCATTATCTTTAGATTTACAATGGAGATAGAGAGGCGTGGAACCTGCGGGAGATGGATTTGGGGTTATATCATTGATAATTATAACTTTTACAGAAGTCACCCTAGTCTCGAATGAAACTATTAAAATAAGTAGGATTGAGAATTTTATAAAAAATGAATTTAGTTCATCCATAACTAGATACACAATACTTACCCGACTTTTCTTTCATCTTAATTTATAGCCCTCTAAATCTTCTCATGCTTATCTTTTCCATTGAGAAATATTTTATAATTATTTGCTCATTTTTTTAAGTGATTTATATTTAATATATTTGATACCGAAGTCCATAATATCCATAATTATTAACATTTTTCTAAAAAAATATAATTTATATGAATAAAAAAGTTAATTTAAAATGAATATTTATGATCGTTTTAAAGAATTAAATAAACATATATTCTACTTCGTATTCAAACTGTTATCGTCTCTTATTTATTTTACACTCAAAATATGTTACATGTCTATTTTATAATGAAGTGTAACTTCAGTTATTAATGTGTTATGTTTCAAACAAATTTTTATATGTTGACATGTCACGATTCCACAAAAGACACTTTTCTATAAAAAAAAAAACAGACATATCATACTTAAATCTTTCATATAAATTTATTTTATCATTAAATTTAATTTATTGATGAATTTTTAAGATCGTTTTAGAATAATATAGACATTTAACTTTCATTAAATAATAATAATAATAATAATAATAATAATAATAATTATTATTATTTTATTTGAATTCTAAATTATGATAAGCTTTGATTCTTTAAATCTTCAGGGAAACTTTAGGTATATGAATTCTAGGGATTGATTTGGGGACCTAATTTAACATATGATTGGAAAATAGTGTGACTAATTAGTCAAACATATGTTAAGACCAAGCATGGATTGCTAGAATTTAAGATGACACGCGATCACTCGAGCACGAGCCATAAGCTTATGAATGAGACTAAGATTTATGTTGTGAAATCAATCCTTGATAAACAAAATATAAATTGTTTCTTTGTGATCAAGAAACACATAAGGGTAGAAAAGATGCTAAAACAAGAAGAACAACAAAGATTAGTTATATCTGCTATTATTTACTTTCTCTTTATTCAAGATTACAAGTGTTACAAGAATAACAAATAACCCTCTCACCCTAAATTAGGATTTGTAGTATGCAATGATGAGAGATTACTATGCTATTTATAATAAAACCTAACATACTAAATTAATGGGCTTTTTCACAAATATTCATTACAAGCTAACTTTGGGTACAAGCTAACTTAAACAATTATACATTACAAACAAGCTCAATTCGAAATACTAACAACCCTAACATTTCGACTAATGCGTGTTAAAATACTTTCGACTACAACACGCACTACTTTGGCAGCAACATGTGAACAAGCTTCAACCTCATGTAATTCTGGGATGGGTGATCTTCTGGGAAGTTTCCCGGAAAGCGTGTGAGTGAGGATAAATCATGCTGAAAAGACCCGTGTTGGTTTGTAGGGTCAGTCGATTATCCTAAAAGTTGTCTGAGGCGTTACACATCACAGCTTCAGTTAGAGCAATATACCCCGCCTCAATGGTTGGTAAAGCAACAACCTTCTGAAGTGTTTCTTTCCAATTAATTGTTTTACCAAACATAGAGAAAATATATCTAGAAATAGATGTTCTAGAATCCATACAACCTGCATAGTAAGAGTCGACATATCTTTCGATTACTGCTTTACTATCTTCACCCAAGGTTCCACCATAAATTAGGACTATATTTCGAGACTCATTTGTGTACCTTAGAAAGTTAGAATCCACTTCAATGCTTGCTAGTGAGCCTTTCCAGGATTCACCATGTACCTGCTTACAAGACTTACCGCATATTTTATATCGAATCTCGTACAGACCATAACATACATCAAATAATCAACTATAATAACATATAGTATGCTATTCATATAGGCTCTTTCGACTTCAGTACTGGGATACTGATCTATACTCAGCTTAAATTGAGGGTTTGTTAGAGTCACAACAGGCTTTGAATTCGACATACTAAACTTTTCGAGAATCTTTCATAGGTATGCCTCTTGAGATAAGCATAATTTCGCCTGCTTTCTATCTCTTCGAATGTCAATCCCAAGAATCCTGGATGCTGCTCCCAGATTCTTCATATCGAGCTCCTTATTGAGTTCAACCTTCACTCTCATCACATCTTCGACATTATTGCTTGCTATGAGAATATCATCCACGTAAAGCAACACAATAATAAATGAATTACCAGGTCAAAATCGGAAGTAAACACAATGCTCGAACTAGATTCGAACGAAACTTATACGTGCCATGAACTTATCGAATCTCTTATTCCACTGTCGAGGAGATTGTTTCAGCCCATATAAGGATCTCTTTAGTTTGCACATATTATCTTCCTTCCCTTTTTTTGACATACCCTTCAGGTTGCCTCATCAGGATTATTTCATCTAGATCACCATACAAGAATGCAGTCTTCACATTCATCTGTTCCAGTTCAAGATCGAACTTTGCCACCATGGCAAGCAAAATTCAGATGGACCTATACGTCACAATAGGATAAAATACATCATTTAAGTCGACACATTCTTTCTAAGTGAAATCCCTTGCGACCAACCTTGCCTTGTATCTTTTCGACGCCACTCCTTCGATTCCTTCCTTAATAAAGTATAAATTGCTTCTTTATGATCAAGAAACACACAATGGTAGAAAAGATGATAAAACACGAAGAACAACAAGGATTGATTATAACTGCTATTCTTTACTTTCTCTTTATTCAAGATTACAAGTGTTACAAGAATAACAAATAAACTCTCTCACCATAAATTAGGATTTGCAGTATGAAATGATGAGAGACTACTATGCTATTTATAATAAAATCTAATATACTAAACTAATGGGTTTTTTAAGAAATACCAATTACAAGCTAACTTTGGGTACAATCTAACTTAAATAATTGGACATTACAAATAGGTCCAGTTTAAAATACTAACAACCATAGTATTTCGACTAATGCATGTTAGAATACCTTCAACTATGACACGCACTACTTCGACAGCAGCATGCGAACAAACTTCGACCTCATGCATAAATTATGTCGAAACAGGAAACTACTCTTTGACCCACTAGAATTCGATCCAATTCTCATAATTTGGTTAGTGGAATGAAACATGTTATCTAAGGCACGATGATTACTTAGGTTATTCTTGAATTAGGATACCTAGTTAACGAGGATAATATATGTTAATACTTATATATGTTTCAACATAGCTTTGGCTAAGAAATTGTGAATAGCGATCACACATAATTAAATATGCTAATTTGGCTAGTATCACAAACTAGTAGCATAATCTATAGGTTAATGGTTACATAATGTTAGGAGTATCCCAGGGAAAACCTGAGCTAGTTATGTTCAATGCATGAAAATCTTGGCTACTTAACACTCTTATGGATGTTTAGATCTGTAAGGATTATAATAGGATAACTACGAGTATTAGCCCGTGCTAATTTATACATATTCGTACAGATGTTTGTTAAACGAATATTCATTAATTTTAAAATATTTATAGATATTTACAGATATTCATAATTATTAACATTTTAATATTTTATAAAAAATATATAATTAACTAATTTGCTATCTCTTTTAAATAAAAAATTCTTTTAAATCTAATACATAATGATAATAATAATAATAATAATAATAATAATATAAAAAATAACTCATAATCATTTATTTCTTTTTATCAAATAATTATATTAAATTCAACAAAATAATAATAATTTAATACTAGAATTTGAATTCGTGTGATGCAAGAAAATTTAATTATAACATTTTTCATATTTATTTAATATTTTTTTAATATATATATATATATATATATATATATATATATATATATATATATATATATATATATATATATATATATATCTTGATGAGATTTCACTCATTTTTAAATAAGAAAATGAAATTAGTTTGTTTATTAATATATGAACTTGGATCTTCTCCTTCATTTTTCTCTCATTCCCTTTCCATATAGAAAAATGAAGGAAAGGATTCCTAATATATATAAAATAAAAATGAATTTTTTTAAATAAATAAAAGATGATAATGTGAAAAAAAAAATTAGAGAAAAGATAGAGAAAATGTATTGTAGGGTGTTTCTTTTATTTTTGTTCAAAATTGTGGAAGTATTTATGGATTGAGAACAATAAAATGATAAATATGAGAATTATCAAAAAAAAAAAAAACAAATATGAATAAATTTTTTTGTCAAGAGAATGGAGGTTATTTATAAATTAGTGGTTGAATAATAAATTATATAATTAAAATTAAATATAAAATATGTTAATTGAGTTTTATAGATGGTTCTAAAATAGGCTTGTTTCAAAAAAAAAATAGTAGAGTGACTTATTAAAATGCTAAGTTAAAAAAGAAGAAAAGAAAGAAAAAAAAGGGAATTTATCTAAAAATTAAATAAATAAATATTATAATGTACTAAAAAATAAAATGAAGGAAAAGCCAAAAATAAAATTATAAAGAAGTATATGACTAGTAGTGCTAAAAAATAATTTATTTTGTTGGTTTATGTAGATTATAATTTATTTAACTAATGAAACATGAAAATAAGAAGAGAGAGAGAGAGAAAAAAAAGAAGAAGCTAATTTTAATAAAATAAAAGATAAAACTCTAAATATTCAATTATAAGTAGAACAAACAAAAAAACATCATAAATACCACAAATACATATACAATACCATATATAAAGTTTCAAAAAAATTATCTTGACATTATGAAATTGTCTCAAAATCTATAATCACAATCTAAAAAGACCACACCATACGACTTCAAATATTTTTTATCTATGCATCCTAATATCGATCTAAACACTTGAGAGAAAAATATATAAAAGATGCTTAAATGAATTTAGGCTACTAAAAGTTATAGAAGACACTATAATACTTACTTAAGTAATATATATATATATATATATATATATATATATATATATATATATATATATATATATATATTCAACAAATAATGAGTACACAATATTTTGTTGTAAATAGTATAATAATATGTTTAAAGTAAAACACTTTTTGATATGTTATTGCTGCATGTAGAGCTTTCAAAATGGGTTAGCCCATATGGACCGGCCCGCCCGACCCGAAAAATCATAGGGCTTGAGCCTTAAAATGAGAGTCCATACTTTTAGGGACTTTCTTAGCCCAGTCCTAAAAAGCCCGCAGCCCATTAGGGCTAGCCCATATGGGCCATGGGTAGCCCATAAGGCCCGCACAACTATAAATTTCAAAAGTTTATATTAGTTTTTATATTGTGTTACTCCAAAATAAAACATTGATTTTTCTCAACTCTTTAAATTTTGTTTCTATTGTATTCAATCTTTCTATTTTAAATATTATACATTAATATAATCAATATTATTTCCTTGTATTCTAGTAGTTTCTCTTATATTAAATATTTGAGTATTATTTTCTACTATTTAAACATGTAGTGTATTTAAAAACACATTATAGTATTTATAAAAGATAATATAGTACTTATAAATGTATTATGTTTAAAATAATATAATTCTTTTATTTAATTTATAATAAATATAATGGATTTTTTATTAAAAAAAGCCCGTTTAGGACCGGGTAGCCTGAAATCCATATAGGGCCGGGCTCGAGTAGTAATTTTGGGGCCCATATTACAATAGGGTTTTTTGGCCCAGGCCCTAAATGGGCTATAAAACTATGGTTTCTATGCAAATAAAAATCATTATTTCTTAGGTAAGTAAAAAACCAAAAACCATTTCGATAACATATTAATGTAAAAACAGAATTAAGAGAAAAATAGATAACTTCTCAACTTATATATCCATAAACATGGACAGAGAGTTGAGACAATATTTCAACTGCCACCAACGTGACCATGAATAAAGGGAAGAAATATTGATTAAGTCAAAAGAATTTTAAAATAATAAAAAGTAAATAAATAACAAGAAATATTGAAAATTACAAACAATATCTTAATTTCTTCTTCAATTCCTTCATTCCTGAAATGAAGATTCCTATATGCATAAAAAAAACAAAACAAATAAAAAAAAATAAGCATATCAATATTTCTGTCATGCCTTATATTTAGAGTATTTTTATAGAACATTCATTGTGGATAATATAAGTTATGTGTTGATTTTGGTTTTGTATCATTATATTAATATAATGGCCTCTCTATGCTATATCGCTGAAGTATTCTAGTGGTCAATCGCTCCAAGCTAATTTTGTTATTTCTGTAGTATTATGGACGATATAAAAACATCAATATTCTGCAGTAAATTGTGTTGTGCACCTATACAAATCAATAAAACATGTACATCAATATTCCTCATATAAGTAAATTGTGTGATACCTATACAAATCAGTAAAACATGTATATATCAAAACTCAAATATCTTAATTTAATTACAGTTAAAAAAATGAAAATGAGACTAATACAACAAAATATAAACAAACATTCAAAGAAGAAAAATTAAATATATAATAAATTGATAAAATAGAAAAACTCAACAATGTAATGAATTGTATAATAAAATAATTTAACAACATAATTTAAAAAATAACATAATTTCATATAGAAATTCTTCATCCATCACATGTTGATTCTCCTCATTATCACAAAATCTTCAAATGAAGACAAATTAAAAAGATTATATTCATTTGTGAATAGCTATTTTGAAAGGAGGGTAATATAGAATATAGAATTTATTGAAACGTAAGAAATGATAACAGCACAGTGAGGAGAAGAGTTATATAGAATTAATTTCATTTTTCCTTATAAAGTGGTGGGAAATAGGTAGGTTAGAAGAAAAAAAGTGGATGGATAAGAACTTTTCACTAATAAATACTACCTCCATTCCTTTTTATAAGAGACAACTCACTTTTTTAAATTCATTGAATAATCAATATATCCCGTCTATGAACAGACCAAATACATTGGTTATTCAATGAACTTAAAAAGTGAGTTGTCTCTTTGTTGAAAGTATTTGTGGGTAAATATTTTCTGTAATATATCGTATCCACAGGGATTGGTTAATATCACTGCCGTTCTATAGTTGTTTATTTTGAGTTAAGAAATTTGGTTTGGTTTGTTTTATACTAATAATAATATCAAAAGCAAATAATAAAATAAAAGCGCGTAAAGGACTTTGTGTTAACAAATAAAGAAAGATGTTGAGTCTTTAGGGTTCATCAACCTAATCCTATACAATTATCAATTAATTCACAATAGAACAATCCTTTGAATCATTATCTTCACTTATCCTCAAATAAGATTCCATGTCTGCAAATCAAATTAGATAACTTTTACCGGTATGAGATTCGATCTCTCCAAATCACAATAACGATAATAGTAATTAAGAACGATAATTATGAAAACCCAATTACAATTCCATCTCTGCAAATTGCAATTGAATCAATATAGTAACCTAGGGCAAAAGTTAAATCCTTTCTTTCGATCAAAGATTCAACAATGATGTAAATTAAAAGCAAGGTTTCTTATTGATAACAAATTCAAATAATTGTTCACAGGAATTAATCAATGGTAATGTATATTCATAGGTTAACTACTACCTTAGACTCAACAAGAGGGATTTAGCTCTCCATAGACATGAAGAACATACAAGAATTAATAGAAGGATTCATCTTCATCAATGGAATGCCTTCAATTGGTAAAGAATTGGCCTTCAATTGTTGTTCTTGATTGCAAACTCAGAATGCTCTCCTAATTTCGCTATTCACAAAGTTCTCTAACCACTTGGAAAACTAGGGCTTTAAAACAGAACTTTTGGGCTTTTAACGCCGAGACCGCGGCGCGGCAACGGGCTGGCGCGGCGCGCCCCTCAAACAGAAGTATTTTCGCGGCGCGCCTAGGAACTCTCGCGGCGCGCCCTTTGTACTTTCCATCTTTTTCTTCAGCCTTTGAGACTTCCAGCTTTCTTTCCTCCTCATGTTCTTCTTAAGTTCTTATTCAGCTCAAAACCTGCAACAATAACACCCACAAGTGATTCGATTTGCTTTACGCACGAACTAAACTTATTCAGTTTAATTCTTAATAAAAACCTATGGATTCATCACATTTTTGCATTGGTTTAGAGAAGAAATCACTTATTTTAACACATGAATTTACCATTAATTTACTCCTAACACTCTTATAAAAAGGAACAGAGGTAGTAACTGTTATAGAAACTTTTTGATTTTCTTAATTAATTAAGTAAATTAATTTTTATTAATAAATGAATAGAAAAATATTAGTGGTGGGAAATTATTAATTATTATTTGTCACTTTAATAAATGAATTAAACATTATGAGTAGTTCCCTACTTAAAAGGAACGTGCTATTATTTTTTTTAATAAATTAAATAAATTGATTTTTATTAATTAATGAATAGAAAAATATCAGTGGTGAAAAATTATTAATTATTATTTGCCACTTTAATAAATTATTTAAATATTATGTGTAATGCCCTACTTAAAAGAAACGTGCTATATACATGGAAAGGTAGCAATGAAGTAGGAATATGAAAATAATAATCATTAAAAATAGAATTTGGATTATTAATAATAAATAAATATAAATAAATAAAATTACTCAAATAACCCTAATTTTGACTCCAAAATATACTTCAATGACTTAACAACTTTAATTAATAAGATTCAACAAAATAATAATAATAATTTTAGTGATGACAAGGGGATGGGGACGACCGTGAAAGGTACTTACGTCGCCGAAACATCCTGTTCATACACCAGAATGAAGCACTAAATGAAAATGAAACATTAGGAAGCAACAATGAGAGTAATCAGAAGGAAAAGGCAATTGATTAAGAGAATCGGGAGGAAAACGAAACCCTTGCGAACAAACTTGAGAACAAGGAGAAAAATAAGTTGTGGGTTGATGTAATGTATGGAAATCAAAATCCTGCTAACGGACTGGTTATCGAGTTTGTTGCACCAAAACTCGTTAATGGTGAGGTCAAAGTAGAGATTGAAGAGGCCGACATTGAACACTACGCCAAAAAAGACCTAAGAAAGCACTTTTTTAGGCCTTTAAAAGTGCTGTCGTAGGTGGCACTGCTATAGGTTTTAGCAGCGCTTTTTGTTTAGGAAAAAGTGTTGCCTTAGGTATACCTTAGCCATCGCTTTTTTCTAAAAAGCACTTTCTAAAGTAGATCTTTAGCAACGCTTTTTTCTAGAAAAGCGCTTTCTAAATAATGCTTTTTATGCTTTCTTTAGGCAGCGTTTTTTCAAAGAAAAGCGTTGCTAAAGGCCTACTTTAGAAAGCATTTTTTAGGAAAAAGCGCTGCCTTATGTATACTTTAGGCACCGCTTTTCCAAGAAAAGCGCTTTCTAAAGTGTCTACAGGCAACATTTTTGGGTCTATATTTTGGTTTAAACCTAGAACAATAACACGGTCAATAATAACCTGTAAACCTGGAATATTCAGTTGTAATCCCATAAGCGTGTTATATACAATTATAATCCATTGTAGTCCAAAATATATGCCATTATAATACCAAAATATATGCCCAAAAATGGCATTATAATACCATTACATTATATACCATTGTAATCCTCTATATATATATATATATATATATATATATATATATATATATATATATATATATATATATATATATATATATATATATATATATATATATATATATATATATATATATATATATATATATATATATATATATATATATATATACACACCATTATAATTCAATTCACATATTTCTAATAAAACCAAATCAGCCTTAACAATAACTAAGGCATCCCTAACAAAATCTACCCTAACAAAATCAGCCCTAGCAACAACTAAATCAGCCCTAATTAATAAAATCTGTCCGAAATTGCCAAATTTTGACGAGCGGACGGTCCTGGTCCTGCAAGGTATGAACATAATAACACGGTAAAAAATGTATTCACACAATAATGTATTCATAACACTTTTCACACAATAATGTATTCATACCTTATATGATTCTTTGCGCAATAAAATATTGACACAATTCCTCTTTGATTTCTTCCAACTGAAGTTTCGTGTAATGAGCACACTTGACTTCATCGAAGTACTACATAACAAAAACATAATATGCATGATTTAGTTAAAAGTAATAAATTATAAGAAATATCTGATAAATAATATAACAAATCCTAAGTTATAAATCCATGCCGTGATTGGAATCTCTATTCGATTCATTTGAAAGTATCCGCAATCTATACAGTTTCGCTGTTGAGCACACTACATAGAAAAACAAATAAGAATGTATAGTTGTCTTGTTTTATCAAGTAGCATAACTATTATAAACAAAATTGTAAAAACTAATGTACCTTCACTTTGATCCAAGTAATGTTGCTTGATTTAGTCTGTGATACTCGAGCTTCTCTTTGACTTCAGAATACTTGTATTGCTCTAACAAAATAAAAACATATATTTAGAACAATCGAACAGAAATAATTAAATATATAAATATACACGAATATTTAGAATAATCTCACTTACGTATCAACCATTAACTTCATATCCGGATAATTGATCCAAGCACCATCTACCGAATTCAGATAATATACCACTTCTTTTACAAGATCCATAGAAACCAACAACCAATGACGTTTATAAATTAAAAAAAAAAGTTTATATGAAAATTTTCTACGCAAAAGAAATAAAGATTAGAATAAACTTAGAATGAAAATCTAACCCTATTGGAATAGTATTAATATACGCCCAAAGATACAAGCTTTCTGTATTGTCGGTGGCCATGAATCTCTCGACTAAGTGTCCTCTTACTGAATATGGTTCCCTAACAATTGTCGCTCCGCTGACACGGGAGGAAGACACGAAATGGAATCTGTTTGACAATTGATTCCTACACATCAATTTGTTATACAACAACCTTAAATAAAGGCATAATAAACATTAGACTATTTTAATTGAAATGTGTAAATAAATTGTTCAACTAGTTAAATAATATATTGATCGGATTACCGGATGTATGAGTGCATAACACCGACGCCTAATTCTTTATGCTGAAAAATCTCTTCCATGTCCTCTTGTCCAATTGTTTCGGTGCAAGAAAAACCAAAGATACCTTCATCCATATCCATTTCACGAATAGCACCATTCATTATATTTGATGTTGTGACAAGTGTTTCAAGACACTTCCGGTATTGAGGCACAAAAGCCCCTTTTTTTGCCACGATCCTCGGAAAATTCCTTTTCTTGGGCGGTACGCTACCAATTTTCTGGCTCACTTGTTGTGACCCTTGAGCAGGTACCTAAAAATCATATTACTTAGATAAATTATAAAATCGTGCAGTTTTTTATTCGGATCATATAATTAACACTTTCAATGTACCATTTTTTGTGATGCAACAAACTCGTTGTGCCACAAAATCCCTTTATCCTTAGATGCGGGTTTTGTAGGAGTCTAAAATTACCATGTAAAAAATAATTAACGTAATGGTTCAGAATTGACATTTGAGAACTAAAAGATTCATAATGGTTTTCAACATACCTCATCATCTATAAAAATGAGTTCTGAGGGTCATGCAACAAATGATCATATTGCATCTCGCATCAATATTGTCTCAGAAACAATGTCAGGTATCAATAGCAACACATCTTGATCTAATGCAACATCAATTGATACTTTCAGGTGTCCATTAGGGAGTGGTCTATGGTGAAGTAAATCTCCCAAAGTGTTATGCACTTTTCCCTTGCCAACTAGGCGATAAGTCGGTGACGATAAGTATATCTGACAAGACGAAATGCCCTAATCCAGTAATAAATATATTATTGTTAATGTGTATATATAATTAAAATAAATATGCTAATTTAATTTCATAATAACATATATCATTACCTCAGAAAATTTATTTTGACAATTGATACTAGTTCTGTCACTAGTTTGTTTCACCTCTGAACTGCACTTTTCTGCCATATATCTCTCTTTATCCTTTGGCAATTCATGAACTTGTGCATTTAATTCCTCCAACATTTTCATCACTTCTTGATTGCTAGGATTTCTTTTCCTTGGATTCTTATACAAGGAAGTTGAAGTCACACCATGTCCTTTACCCCTCCAAAAACATGTAAGTGAATTATTCAAGTCTCAAAAAGATATCAAACCAAGTTCTAGAACACGTCTATCAAGAGAGACACCATTTTATAACACCACACAAATTATCACATGTTGCCAACAAACACTTAACATCATACACATACATATTGAAGAAACTATTTTATTGATTTTCAACAAAAGAATAAATCCAGTGGGGAAAATCGGACCAGAAAACACAAAGGAAAATGGTGGAGTAACTACGTCGGAGCAGGCGATTTCTGGGGAGAAATTTCAGCGACGACGATCTTTCCGGTAACGTTTTCTTTGGTTAATCTAATGGCGAAGAAGAAGATATAATGCCTCAAATGCTGAAGAAGAATATATAAACCCAGAAGAAACAAATTTCGTTTTGCAGAAGAAGAAAATCGGTGTCGTGTGTCATACCCCAAAATTTTCCTTTCACATTTCAGTCACAATGGTTCAAAAGCTCAAGAGCTTCATCAAGGCATAAGCAATGACCTCGTAAAGTTAGGGTTTGGTAATCTCCTGAGGAAATTAGCAAAATAAGGCCTCCTATGAAGTTCTCTATGGTCCATTATGTTTCAAGAAACCTCCATGTCAAAAGTCAAAGCCCAATTCCAATGTTTACTCATTCAATAGCTCAGATGATCCACAATCGACTAATTTGACCTAAAAGTCAACCATAGTCAAATTACAGACAAAGCTCCTGACTTTTGGTCAACATCAAGTATGGAAGATTTTATCCATCATTTGATCAAAGGTTGATCATGATTCATCAATAAAAACTCAGAAATGAACAAATTCAAAAGGTTCAAATTAGGGTTTTTCATAGGAGAAAGTCAACTCAACTTTGACTGGCCATAACTTCCACATGGAGCATCAGAAATTCCTCACTCAAAGCCTATTTGGAAGGAAATTGGATTATCTACAACTTTGTCTCTAACAAGCCAAGGCCAGAAATGCTTCATTTGGAAGATATAGTACAAAAGATTATAGGTCATTTTCAAAAGTCAACCAAAGATAGTTTTTTGTCAAAGGACATATCATCAAGATAAAATCTCCAAATTAAAAATATGTTCCAAAGTGGCTTATAGAGGACATCTTGAGGTTTCCAAAAAGTCCTAGAACTCCTTCATAGCTCAAAAATTGAGAGAGATATGCCTTGTCAAAGTTGGATAATTTTGGAGGCAAAAATGTGAAATAAAGGAGGTTCAAATTGGAATTTTTTGTAAATGGGCCTATATTTTTAAGACTTAATCTTGGTCCACAAGCTACCTATGTTATCCAAACCATGTGCCACGAATTATAGCCTTTTATTGTATTTTTTATAATTTTATTTCATTTAAAAATGATTTAAAGTGATATATTTGAAAAAAATCAAAGATTGGATTTAGGAAATTATATTGACCAATTCCAATCACATTTATGACAAATTGGCAATATAATTTCGTGGTATACTGATTGGGAAAACATTAATATAAGATTTGGCCAAAATAGAAAGTTCCCATTCATGATTGAAATCAAATTTTCAAGCTTGGCAAGATTAGATTCAAAAAGGTTTTGGATTGTTTTATTGACCTAATTCATTCCCTATAAGTACAGAACAAAAGCCACACAAACAAGGGAGGAGAATTCGGATCAGAGGCATAGGTGCAAGAACAAGAAATTCTTCAAAGAACTCATACTCAGTTTCTGAGAATTAGAAGGCTTCCAGGGGATTTAAAGATTGCAAAAGCTTCCTCGAGGCATTCTGAAGGTGATTGGATACCTGCACTGCAACAACACCCCCAGGTTCGAGCCCTTCCTCCAACCTATTAGTCGCATTGGCCAGAGATAAAATAATAAAAATATAAAATAACGGAATTCATCATCGTGTAATAACTGAATTTATTGGTTATGAGAGGTGATGGTAAAAACACAAAATTTATTAAAATACACTTCATTTGTTGTTCGTGAGGATCAAATCTATTGGTTAGAATAACCAGCAATACATTCTTCAATTCGTTAATTATAATGATCAAATCTATTGATCATCGCACCTGACGAAAACATATTAAATCAGGGTTGTACGCCCAATCTTAAAACACCTTTCAAAGCCACGAATACCAAACTACGGATTATCATAACTACGACAAGGCAACTCAAAAAGCCTTCAAACCATATCATATCAAATTCAAAGGCGTACAACCCTGTGCCCGAACTACGTTGACTCTGATTCTCCCTAAGGAGATACGTAGGCACTTGGCAACAAGGCGAGTCCCCCTCCTTAAAATTCTAATCATGTGTAAATATTTTCCTTTTAACCTTATTAACTTTCTATCACCTTTCTTTATTTGTAACCATAAACCGTAGCTTTATAATGTAAACCTTAGGAAAGGGTTGAGGGTGCCTAACACCTTCCCTCGACCTGAATATAGTATCTTATCCTGAATCTTTATAACTGCGTAAGGTTACCTATTCGCCTTGGTAGAATAGGTGGCGACTCTAAAAGTTTAATTTTTAGGGCAGGTTGCTACATCGTGTTCTTCGAATTCGCTGAAGGGATTTTCGTGAGAGAAGAAAGAAGCGATTTTGGGGATGCAGAAGCGATTTAATGAGAGAAGAAAGAAGCGATTTTGTCGATTCATAAGCGATTTTGTGAGATTCAGAAGGGTTTTTCAAGGATTCAGAATCTAGGGTTTATCGTTTGGGAGAAGAAAAACGATAACGTTTAGAAAAGAAAGTAACGATAGTGAGTAGAACCTAATTTTTTAATTTAATTCAGTTTAGGCAGCGCTTTTGTAAAGAGCTTTCTAAAGTATGGATTTAGCAGCGCTTTCAGGCCTTTAGCAGCGCTTTTGGTAAAGCGCTTTCTTAAGTGGGCCTTTTAGCAGCGCTTTTTAAGTGGGCCTTTAGCAGCGCTTTTGTGAAGCGCTTTCTAACGTGGGCCTTTAGCAACGCTTTGGTAAAGTGCTTTCTAACGTGGCCTTTTAGCAGCGCTTTAGTAAAAGTGCTTTCTAAAAGGGAGCCTTTAGCAGCGCTTTCCCTTTCCTTTTTTCCGTGTTCAATTTTTTTAGCTTATGGCAACGCTTTCTAAATAAAGCGCTGTCTATTCTGCGCTTCTTTTCTCCTTTTTGGCGTAGTGGAATCAGAGGTAAAATTTTGAGAATCCTCTCTTATCATGCAAGTATTAGGAGGTGATTTGAGTATACATTTAGGAAAAGAATATATGCTGAAGACTTGGAATTTCATCCAATTACCGGACATGTTTTATAATGAAGAATGATATTTTTTTACTGAGATTTCATTCGTTTCAAGAGAAGGAGACTATGCTTATGAAAGGTCCATATACTATACATAAGATGCGTATATTGCTGAGAGATTAGAAACCAGATTTCTATTTGAAGAATGACATGTTGAGAATAATACTAATATGGGTTCTATTAATGCAATTAGTGTTACTAGTCCAATCAGGATTTAAAAGTAGGGAAAAATCTAATTTAAAAAAATATTAACATAAGGACTAATATGACACAGTTTAATTTTGTAAGGGATTAAATCAGTTATTTTTTTAAAAAAATTAATAGTTTTTTTTTTGAAAAATTAATTTACGATTTTGAAATATATATATATATATATATATATATATATATATATATATATATATATATATATATATATATATATATATATATATATATATATAAAATTCAAATATCATATATCATTTGATCTCCCTTGTTCACCCCGAATTAATTGTATTCATTTAGTCTTTAATATGTCTTTATATTTATATAGGGAAATAATTAATTTTTATAGATTTATCTATTAAGTATATTCTTTCTTGTGGGATGGATGTTTCACCAAGTAAAAGTTTTGAAGAAATAATATGTTTGGTTTTCCTATTCTTTAAGAATGGGTTTTTCTTTTATTTTATAATATAATTCTTCTGCTTTTAAAAAATAAATAATTTTGAAGGAAAAGTGTGATAAGTTGATAAACTCATCCATTAGAATAATTTGCCGTCAAACATACAGAACTCGTGGGTACATTGGCAGGTATATTATATACACATGCAAAATCACTCGACAATTTGCCGTCAGCAAGAAAAGGACAAAAATAAATATTTTTTTTGAACTTTAAATACGTCTCAAATATTTAAAATTAGATCTCATAACTTATATATATCGAAAAAGATACGATTATGATTTAAGAAAGATACGATAAAGATTTGTTACAATTAAATATTTTAATTAAAAAACGTTAAGATTTGTTATAATTAAAAAGTTTAATTGATATATTGTTAGTGTAAAAAAAATTATTTATTACATCGTGAATATTCAATTGTATTATTTAAAAGAAGTTAAAATAAGAGTCAAATCTTTCATACTTATTAATAATTGTGATTCACTGACAGTGTTAACAAATTTTACATGGTTAATATATTTTAATTAAATTCACAATTAAATATTTTGATTTTATTACATAAGAATGGGTATAAATTCTGTTGAAAATATGGTTAAGATCGTAAAAGGTATCAACGACATTATTTTTTTTATAAATCGGATCAGCATGTCCAAAGTTGCATTCAAATTCAAAACTATTAATTAAACTGAAAGAGATCTTCATCATCTCATGCTCTTGAGTATTATTATCAGGGCCGTTTTTGAAAACGTTCAAGGCGGATTACCGTACTGGACTTCGAAATTTTCACACTTAACATGCTACAAAAGAGGGTATCATAAAATATTTATAATGGTTAAACTATAGTCAGATAAATCTTATATTTGTTTTTTCGTGATTGAACTAAAACTAATCTACTTAGGACCTCCAAAAAAATTGAGACAACTCTAACTATCATAAACATTATTTTAACATATCTTTTTAAACACGATAATTATAAAACCATGTACTAATTATTTAGAATTTAATACACAGCAAGTAATATACTCGTGCCTCTGTACGGGGAGCAAATATATTATTCTTTTTTTAGTAATATGTTAATATTAATTAGTTATAGAGAAAAATATATTATTTAAATGTAGAATTAATATAATTATTTAAAAGAGAAAAAATATCTACAATCATAAAAAATAATATTAATAATTTAATAATTCTGAAATTAATTAATATTATGTTGTCTCATGAAAAGAGAGAAAATAACACAAAACACCCTAATTTAAAAAGTATTTTCAATTAATATAAAAATTTTAGTCTTTTTAATATCCTATCAAATCAATTTTTTCAAGTATAACTTCCAATAGAACAATAAATAAAAAATCATAAAATATAATGAATAAAAATCAAAAACTCTAATTTAATAAGCCTATGTTTTTTATTTTATCGAACCGTTGTTCTCTCTACCAAATCTAGCGTCAATCACCACTAAACCAATTAACGATTTATGAAAATCTATATTATTTAGAAATACTTGTATATACTACCTTATAATTGGAGTACATGTAACTTGATTGGAAACACATCACAAGTTGATCATAAACTTATCCATTACATTCATTTGCCGTTAAACATACAGCACTCATGCATGCAGCAGCTAAACGACAAATTTGCCGTCAACAAAAAAACGACAAAAAATAAATATTTGTCTATCGAAATATGGTTGTGCTAATGATTCGATTTGGTTGAACAAAACATACAAAGGTTTCATATCAATAATAAAAAAATAATAACATCAGGTTCTTTACCATAAAAACATATGGTTCATTGAATCTCAACAGAAAATACAAAAATAATAAAGTAAATATTTAGAAAAGAATCAACATTGACTTTTTCTATTAAAAACATATTCGCTAATTCTGTCAAAAACAGTTAGATTTTGCAGAATCTAAGGTTGATTTTTTTTGTTGTTGACGACAATCAATAGTTTTTTTTTTTTTTTTATATATTAACTTGTATTTAGTAATTTAGAGCTTGGTTAAGAGATAAATAAAGTTTATACTTAAAAAAAATTCTAAAAAGAATATTTATATTTATATTCCTTCAAATAGTTTATCTTTGATTAAAATTTATTAACTATTTAAATTCAATTACTTGATTGACGGTTGATCATATATTTGAATATATTTGTTTAATCATATATTTGAAGATAGACATCAAAAAAGCATTTGATACTTTAGATTGAAATCGTCCTATTAAATTTTTTGTTTAATTTGGATTTGATCAAACATTTAGTGATTGGATTCTTACAATTCTCCACAAGAATCCTCCACTCCGTCAAACTACCAATCATGATAAATGAGAAAACTGCAAGATTTTGTTCTTACTTCATAGGAGTGGGGTAAGGAGATCCTTTGTCATCCCTTGCTCGTCTACATTGCTGAAGAGAAATTTGATAGGTCGTTATCTATATTGGTGGATCAAGATAAGCTGACATGCATATTAGTTGGCAAGACAATGAAAATGTTCAAATCATTAACCATACCCTTTAAAAATATGGTTAAAATTATAGTCAAATCATCATCCCAACTTAGTGTAAGTTTTACGAAAGAGCTAGTCAGGATTTAGATTCATGTTTCAAATATACTTGGATTGACTGTGGAACAAACACCGTTTAATTATATTAGAGTTCTTATATTAAAAGGCAACTCATCATCTTCAGGTTGTAGCATATAGACTATTGGTTAAGCTAACTACTTTAAATTCTCATCTTCTCTCTATGATAGGCCGAGTTCAACTAGTTTAGCCAGGAAAACAAGATATGCTTATGTATAGTCTTAGGATTTATGAGTGGACAAAAAATCTTCGTAACAAATTGGATTCTTATGTCACAAATTTTGTTTGGACGGGTAGCATAGGCAGTATAGAGCTGATTACTACATCTTAGTTATTTGCTCACATTTGTCTAAAAAAGGTCTTTGTCAAAGAGATATTAAGACAACAAATAAATGTAGTTGTCTGTCTCTTCGTTGGAAGTTGTTGACTACCAATAATTAATGGTCTTATATGCTTATTAATAGATACTTCACACATAAAAAAAATTATCATTCATTATATTTCTTCTTCAATATGGATTGGCATCATTCATCATGTTTCAGAAATTATCCTTTTTGAAGGAACATATTAGATGGAAGGTTGGTAATGGGAAGGATATTGATTTATGGATTGACAATTTATTGGGATATAAAATTAAAGATTTACACCTAGTATTGTTAGTGAATATTCAATTTATGCAAATTACTATGGTCAATTCAATTATTTAGGATATCAATTGGAACATTCCTTATAGATTGTCCATTTTGACCTCTCAAATTGCTGAAAACATTTTTAAGATCAACTTCAATTGATAATACTACTACTCATGATCTCATTTGGACATCATATAAAAATAGTGGTCTATCTTTTAAAGATGCCTATAATTATATCAAGAGGGACCACATTAATCCTTCTTAGAAGTTGATGCATTCAATTATTGTAATTAAAGACAACTTTACTCGAAGGAGATTGCATATGATTTTGAGATACTCTCTCTACAATCATGATATAGAAAATATATCACTTATTTCTCAGAAGAAGGTATATATATCTTACTTTTATGGCAATAGATTGAGAGATTATTTGACATGAATATTGATAAAACTAGTTTTGAAAGCTAATTTAAACGTGCTAGTAGAATGTGGAGCTCTCACATTCAAAATCAGATCACTACTCTCATCATAATAATTCTTTAAAAAACTTGGCACACAATAAATGATATATGATATCAAAAGTGTAAAATTTACTTTGATAGAGACATTCTTCATGTTAAACAATTGGTATATATGACATCTAGTTCTTTCACAGGACACGTGTATTTTTCAATTCACAAGTTTATAATTAGTAAATGTTTTGACATTAAATCTCAAACTCTTCACGCACCTAAAAGCATATAACTTGATTGGTGTATTCATGTATAATTTATCAAATTGTGGTGGCATATTCATGTATAATTTATTATAACTCTTGAGAACTTTCTTAACCAAGATTGAATTTGCACCTCCTTCCAAACTAAATTGTATGGAATCATGTTTAATATTGAAGATATTAGCACTTGAAATTAGAGAAATCTTTGGTTTGAAACCAACTCAATATTAGTCATTTCTGTATTTTTCTAATGTCAATATTATCACTTTGACATCGATTATTAAATGAAAGAATACTTTATACACCATATGTTGTTTTAGATTTTAGATATCTCATATTTTCAAATAGGAAAATGCATGTCCAGATAAATTAGTCAATATAAACTTTTTTTTTTTGATTATGAAACTTTGTAAAATTCACTTCTTTTTTTTTTTTGCTTTTAAAAAACTTTGAAGGGTGGATTTTATATATATATATATATATATATATATATATATATATATATATTTATATATAGGGAGCATATCCAATGAGAACTGATATCTTTTGTGAGAAATGAGAACAATAAATATCAACCGTAAGATTTAATTAACCATCGTGATTTAAAAAATACAATTAAAGAGTATGATACTCTTTGCCTACCAAATAATAATTTTTTATACTAAAATTACACTCAATCATTAATTGCATCTTCCTTCAAAATCTACCGGAATTTATATACTGTCTTCTAATATCCATAACTTTATTGTCTTCAAATATCAAGAACTGTCTAAAAGTAGTCTATTATTCATTGCCTCATAGGTATTCATCTTTTGTTTTGTTGTTGGCTTTATACTTGTCATTCTAAACTTTTTTTTCTTCTATTAATCACTTTTTTTTTTCCTGGTATTTCTCTCTTAATCGTAATGAATTCCATTCCAATTAACAATTTTTTGTTAATGAGATTTAGAAGTTTATATAAATTTTATTTTATAATTCATTTTATCTTTTAAGTTATTATTTTTTCATGTTCATTCAAGTGTGCCCTTGTAGTATTTGACTTTACTAGCCAAGCCATGGTTCTACCCAAATGGAAATAAGTCCCTCTCAAGAAGGTAAAAAAAAGTAGAAAGAAATAAAAAATCCAAACAAGGTACAGAATAATAGAATACCGTAATTGAAACTTGAACTTGAGATATAAAACCAACATAAATCTAAGCTTCATATTATGTAAACATTTCTTCAATTATAATTGAAATTTATTGGTGCCAACAGCCATATTTGTACAGAAAAAAATTCATAAAAGCTTAAGCTTTCAAATAGGACAAGCGAGATTTGAAATTATAATTGAAAATAGTGATATTATTTTGACAGAAATAGTAAAGAAAATTCTGGAAAAAAATTATTGACTAAAAGGAAGAATAAAATATTGTCATTTTTGGTTTGGACTGAAATATCTAATCTTAATTGCCCTCAACTTATTTGGATCATGTGCATCATACTTTATTTTAATTATTTAAATCTTATCCATTAATTAAATCTGATGGTTTATATTAATAGTTCTCGTCAGTGGCGGAGCCAGAAATTTTAGAGAGCCTGGGCAAAAACTTTACACTTTATTTTTACTAATTTTATAACCTGTTTCTACTAATTTTGCCCTTGATTTTGTCTAAAAAATTTGCCATTGATTTTGGCTAAAAATTTTGCCCCCTGTTTTTACTAATTTTGTCCTATATTTTGTCTAAAAATTATTAATTTTGCCCCTGGTATTGTTTAAAAATCTACTATTAAGTGGGGGAGTATACAACGAAAGGAGGGGTTGAGCCCGGGCACGCCCCTGGTTCTCGTTTTTCATATAACTATCAGTTCTCATCGGATACGCTCCATATATATATATATATATATATATATATATATATATATATATATATATATATATATATATATATATATATATATATATATATATATATATATATATATATATTCATTCTATTTAATATTCAAAATTTAGTGTGTAATATTAAGGAGTTTAATTAATCCGTTGTACTAGACTTTAGCTTCACTAGTCAATTAGGTACATTCCATATTTAAATTAGGGTCACACTTCTATCCTTACAAGTAAAATATTAAAAAAAAGTATTACCACAAAAATAATTGTTTTATAAGAAAATCAGAAAGTGTTTGGTCCCTTTGTAGTTGAAAACTCAAAGGAGAAAAACACACTACAAAAGATGGATCTTATTGTTCATAGAACTACATATATATTAAACCATTTGCCACAACAAAGAAACACACTTGATATTACATGGAAATACTTGAATGAAGATTTACATTAACCTAAACATATGAAATGGAAATACCATAACAATACTTGCAACATAATTTATGAATTTCATGCATGGTTGTTGCATGTAAATAGCTAAAAGCAACAAAGCATATAGATAGAAGTTACACATAAAACTTGAAGTAATATTACTTCACTCTAAATTTCAAGCCACTTCCACCTAACTTCTCTTCAATGATTTTGGACAATTTTTCAACCATTGAAGGTGAAAGATAATTAGTCCAATCACCAATTTCACCTTTCCTAAACAAGAACTTATTCTCAAAGTTTCTTCCAAATGTTCCTATCTTATTCACCTCCAACTCCTTCATTTTCTCAAAGCTACACAACTTTATGATATTTTCAACCACACCCTCTTTTTCTTCCTCCAAGGTAAAAGGACAATCTAAAAACTTAGCCAATTTTTTCAAATGAAAAACCACATCTTCTTTCAAGTCCTCATATTTCAAAAAAAGTACTTTTTTTGGTCTCTCTTTGCTCTCATTCCAATAACCCAACATGTGATTCCAAACTGGCCCAAACCCTACTAGTCCTTTACAATACATTTCAAAAGCTTCCTCTAACTTCAATGTAGGCATTGAAGGAGGTTTAATCTTGTTGACAAACATCCAAGAAGAGATGAATGTGTCAAGAGGGTTCCTACATATATAAACTATCTTGCAATTGGATTTTTTGATAGAGTTGGACAATGAAGCAAATGGAATATGTGTGCCAAAAAGTCTAGGCTCATGAAAATTCGACAAATCCGGAATTCGATCATGTTTACCATAGACAGTGTATTCAATGAAAGGAACAAGATCATGTGGATTGAAACTAAGCAAAGGATGGTTTTTGGAAGAAATGAGATGGTTTTGGCGATTCATAATGGCAAAAGTAAGAGCTTTCAACCAAGTTGTGCCTGATTTTGGAACAGTTGCAACAAAGACATCACTATCTTTGGCTTTGAAGTGATTTTGGAAAGTGCTTATGGCTTGGATTTCAGCTGGTTGACACCAAAAGCCTTGGAAGAGATATATGTGAGGTGTTCTCCAACCTTTCTCTCTTGGAAGAGACAAAAGCATGTGTTTGGTTTCTTGGGTAAGTTGGTCTTGTTCTTCAATTGATTTGTTTTTATCAATTGTATGGATTTTGGCAAATTTTGTTGGAGACATAGGGATAGGTAGGATGATAAATGCCAAAAGGTGAGGTTTGGTTTGGTAGCAATAACTAGCTAAAAGTTATTGGTATGTGATGCTTTAGTTCCCAAGCAAGCATATATTTATAGTAGGATTTGGAGGATTTTGGCAATTTTGTAGCAAGAATTAGGTGGATAATATTTCTTGCGTGTTCTAATTTATTTGGTAAGGTATTAATAAAAAGAAAATTTAATTTGAAAAAGAAAAAAATTAGTCCTTACTTGAGATGATAAATATATTATTAAAAAAAAAAATTAAATCTCCCTTATTTTTTCAGATCACCTCATGGTGACATCCACACATCAAATACATTAGTGTTAGGTTTGAAGGAATAAATTAAAAAATAATAATAATCAATTGGAAAAAATAAATTATAGAGAATAAAAAGAAACATAATAACAATATAAGATATTAACGTAGAAATTTTAAAATCGGAAAAAAAATTACGACTGTTGTCAAACGATAACAAAAAAATAACACTATGTGAAAACGGTTACAACACATAGATTATCTTCGACCACCTCAAAGCCTTAATACACCTGCACTCTCCAAAGCAAATATTTAGCTATCCCTCACAACACTCTAAAACAAATTCAAACTTAAAGTGCTTTTGACTGGTAAATCTTAGAACGAAGAACTTGAATCATATATATAACCTCAGACTCCCTCTTACTTCACAAAACTAAATAATGTGAGACTTCTTCAATATGTATATTTTCAACCAACTCCTACACAAGTATCACATAGATTATAGATAAAATTTGAAATTTGACGTATATATAAAATAATAATATCGTTAAGTTTACAAATAGGATTTAGAAGATTTAGTTAAGCCAAACATAAATTTTACGGTGGTATTAAAGTTTATTTAAGATTCGTTAAATAATATGTTATCATATCGAATCACCCAACCCATTAGTGTTGGTAGTGATGGGTGTATTAAAAAAACTAAATCTCACATATTAATCATGATCCACCTATAGAGAAATAGAATTGTAATGTTTTAAAATATTTTAATTAATGTTTAAGTGAACAAGATATTTAAGTAATATTTATTTAACTGAGCCAATAATTCAAATCCAATTAATATTATTAAAAGTTCTCAGTTCTCATTATAGCCAAAGTTCTCATTTGATATGTTCTATATATATATATATATATATATATATATATATATATATATATATATATATATATATATATATATATATATATATATATATATATATATATATATATATATATATATATATATATATATATATATTATAAAATATTTATTTACCAAATTTTAAACTTTCTAAAATGAGAAGAATTAAACATAAATTTTTTAAAGGGTTAAATATGTTTCAGGTCCCTGTAAATAACCCAAAAAATGCTTTTAGTCCCTCTAATATTTTTGTTCAAATAATGGTCCCTCTAATATTTTTCGTCCCTATTATGCATCCCTGCCGTCAATTACACTTAACAGAAGCTGACGTGGAGCTTGACTTGGCATTTTTTTCAATTTTTTTTAAATAATATATGCTAATCTGTTAGATTAAATTAGTAAGTATGTAATAAACCCAGAATTTTCAAACGTTTCATCTTCATTCCTCTTTCTTCTCAAACACTCTCTGTTAGGGTTTTTTTCACGAAGAGAAGGTTTGTTATCCACCACTTCCATTCACTTATGCCAACAATCAACAATTACTATATATGCTAACGATTTCTCTCCACCACTAACTTGATTCGTATCTAACGGTTGCAGTAACGGTCCTTTTTGCTGCTCACGATATCTCTATGGTCCTAAACACGGGTTGAAAGCTGAAAGTGCTGTGGTCCCTCAACATTGAATCTCAGGTAGGACCAGTTGTATATTATTATATTCCCCGTTTACAAAGCTCTGTTTGGTATAAAAAATGTTTTTCGTGGGTCCTTAGTTTATTGTCGTTTTCACTTTTTTTTAGGGATGGGTACATTTAAGGTAATATTTTACACTAAGGGTGCTTTTGCAAAAGAACCAAATCTGACCTACAAGGGTGGGGAAGTTTATGCTTTTACTGGTCAAGACACTGGGTCGTGGTCGTTTTTTGATTCATGTGACTTGGTTATGTCCATGGATCCTGGTTTTGACTACAAAAAAGTTAGGATGTGGTGGAAGCATGCTGATGGTAGTCTAGAAAATGACCTCAATCCATTTAGGGATGATAGTGATGCTTTTGAGATGGCTGCTTCAGTCCATAATGAAGTAGGTGACATTGAAATATATGTTGAGCAGAAACCAAGCACAAGGGATGCAACATTTATGGAGAATGTGAGGAAGAGGAAGAAGGGCATAATGGATGAAGGTGATGATGAACCAAAGGGTGATGAGGGTGATGAGAGTTCCAGTGATGAGTCAGTGAAGGATATTAAGTTTGAAGACAGTGAGGAAGAAAGGATGAATCCCTTTGATGAAGGTTTTGATGAGGGAGAAGAAAAGGATGAAACCAATAAGCAACCTAGAGCAGATGGTGCAGATGTTGCAGGCTCTAGTCAGTGTTTGAATCCTAGTTTGATTACACCTGAAATGGGTAAGGAACATGTCATTGAAGATGAGTATTTGAGTGATGAGCTTGATAGTGGTGCTGAAGATGATAGTGATGATGATAGGCCTAGGGTTGTTAGGTATAATGAGGAAGATGGTGTAAGCAAATATTTTAAGTTCAAGGTAGGCATGGAATTTTCATCACTTAGTCAGTTCAAAAGTTGTATTCTTGAACATAATGTGCTGAATGGGAGGGATGTCAGGTTTGAGAAAAATGATGCAGTGAGATGTAGAGTTGTTTGCAAGGAGAAGGGACAGTGCAATTACACTGTGTTGTGTAGTAGAGTGTTAACACCAACTACATTTAAGATCAAGACATTGTTTGATAAACACAAGTGTGGAAGACAATTTTTTAACAAGAGTGCAAAAGTTGAATGGGTGGAAAAAGTAATTATTGATAGGATGAAAAACTGTAGCAAAATGAAATTGAATGAAGTAATTGAAGAAGTAAGAGTGAGATTTGCAACTGAAATCCCTGGATGTAGGGCATTTAAGGCTAGGCAGATTGCTAAGAGGGTAGTTGAAGGGGACTCTAGCAAACAGTTCAGTCTATTGTGGTCATATGGGGCTGAATTGAGAAGGGCTTCCCCAGGAAACACCTTCAAGATGAATATACAAACTCCAGGACCAGGTTTACTACCAAGGTTTGAAAGGTGTTATGTGTGCTTTGATGGAACAAAGAAAGCCCTGAAGTTGGCTTGTAGGCCTTTTATTGGACTAGATGGATGTCATCTAAAGCACAAGTATGGTGGGATATTGTTAATAGCTGTTGGGAGAGATCCAAATGACCAGTATCTACCCATAGCTTTTGCAGTGGTGGAAACTGAGTCAAAAGACACTTGGAGTTGGTTTATGGAGCTTCTAATTCAAGATATTGGTGAAAAAAGATGGTGCTTCATTTCTGACCAACAAAAGGCATGTCTAATTTTTGGCTATAACTCCTTTGATTGTATTTCCTTAATAATTATATTTGGTAATGGTTTCATTGTTGTTTCAGGGTCTTGTACAAGTTTTTGAGGAGCAATATCCAGCTTTTGAACATAGGTTTTGTGTAAGGCACTTGTATGCAAACTTTAAGAAAAAGTTTGGAGGTGGAACCCTATTCAGGGATCTCATGCTGGCTGCAGCAAAGGCTACTTCTGTGGAGGCACATCAACAATTCATGCTCAAGATGAAAGAGGCTAGCAATGATGCTTTTGAATGGTTGGAAGCAATCCCAAAAGCTAAGTGGTGTAAGCATGCTTTTCCTCTGTATAGTAAGTGTGATGTCTTGATGAATAATTTAAGTGAGTCCTTTAATGCAACAATATTGCTTCAAAGGGATAAGCCGATCATAACTATGTTTGAATGGATTAGATCGTATCTAATGGGTAGGTTTGCAACCTTAAGGGAAAAAGTAGTTGGGTATAAGGGTAGAATCATGTCTAAACCACTTAGGAGGTTAGATAGAGAGATTGAAAAGAGTGTCAGTTGGACTGCAACTTATGCAGGACAATTGACATTTCAAGTTACACATGTAATATTTACTGATAGTTTTGTAGTAGACTTGGCTAAGCACACTTGCTCATGCAATTATTGGGATCTGATTGGCATACCATGTAGACATGCCATTTCTGCCATCCATAGGAAAGTAGATGATCCCATTGATTATGTACATCAGTGCTATCACAAATCAACTTATGTTAAGTGTTATGAGGTGGGCATCACCCCTTTGAATGGTCAAAACAAGTGGCCTAAAACAAATGATCCTGTTATTTTCCCTCCAATGTTCAAAAGAGGCCCAGGCAGACCCAAAAAACTAAGAAGAAGGGATCCTGATGAATCAAATGCAACCAGGTGGTGAAGATCTAATACTACTCATAGGTGCAAGATAAGCATGGAGTATGGTCACAAAAAAAAGACATGTAAGAAGAACAAACAGATTGTTCTACATAGCAACCCAAATGTCAATGAAAATGTGTTCCCCACACAAGCAAGTCAAACTGGAACTGAGCTTCCTAAACCAAAGCCAAAAAAGGTTAGTTGTCTTGATTTGTTCTGTTGTATTTGTATTTTATGCAATGAGAAAAAATTTGTCTTGATTTGTTCTGTTGTATTTGTTTTCAGGGCAGACCAAAAGGATCTCTAAATAAGAAGGGTAAGGGATATAAGGTGAAGGCACCAAGTCAAGCATCTGTACAGGGCCATGTTGAAGCTCCAACTGCTGAGGCTAATAATGAAGTTCATAATGAGGTTCCATCAGCTGAAGCTCCAACTGCTGAGGTTCCACCAACTGTGGTTCCATCTGCTCAAGCTCCAACTGCTGAGGTTCCACTAACTGAGGTTCCCACTGCTGAAGCTCCAACTGCTGAAGTTCCTACTGATTCTGCACCAAATAGAAGACAATATCTAGATGAAATAGATCCAGATGTTTTGGATGCAATTCTCAATGATATCAACAATGAGGAAGGAAATGTCCTTGACATTCCACCACTGAATGTTGATCTAAGTCCTATAAAAGAGCAGGCTGCACAGAAAGCTGGACCAAAAACTTTTTTTGGGTCTGTACCAAAAGTAAAAAAACATCATGTGAAGCCAGCTTTTAAAGATCCTGTAAGTGTCCATGAAAAACTATGTCTGCAAGCAATTTATTAATGTTGTTACATTCTTCTTCTGCTGGCAATTTATGTCTGTGTAATTTTAGGTGGAAGCTCTAAAAGAGGCAAGAAGGAATTATGACAACCATACTGATGGAAAGGTGCAGTCTAGCAAAAGTGATGGACAGGTGCAGTCTAGCAAAAGTGATGGAAAGATGAAGTCCAACAAAAGTGAGGGCAAGGTGAAGACTAGAAAGATTGAGGGGCAAGGTGCTAAGGTGGAGTCTAGCAAAAGTGAGGGCCAGGTGCAGTCTAGAAAGAGTGAAAGACTTAAGAGTGTGAAGACTAAAAACATCAAGGGACCAGGACAAAAGGTTGATGATCCAGTTGAGATCCATGAAGATGATGATTCTGAACCACCAGTCATGAAGGGTATCAAAACCTGGGAAGACATTCAAAAAAATTTGACTCAATGAGGAAACTATTTAGATCTCTTTTTGTAGTTGTTTGGTGTTGACAATTATGTAACAGTTACAATCTATGTTTGCTGCAAACTTTTGGCATATGCTTGTAATTCCTATAGGTCTTAAGTTGCAAAGTTTCTTTTTGTTGCAAACTTCCTTTAGGCCAATGTACAATATTAGTCCATTTAATGGATCTGTTATGGATTAAATGATAAACATATGATGACATTTTGAGCACTTTTGTTGAATTTCAAACAAACTTTTTCATCACTAACTTATTTTAGCATGAACTAACATCTGATATGAGTCTTCCATAAACAATAATTCATTAAACAGAATCTTACATCAACTTTAGAATTCATCCTACATAAACAACAATTCAATAAACATAACTAAATCTTACACAATGACATAGGAACTACATTGCCAATGACACAATTATCTATTAAAATCACTACTGATATAATTCAACAATTACATTTGGACAATACCAACACATTAATCATAAGAGAAACCAACAAAAGCATCATCTTGATTTTTCCAGCCAATGCCTCTAATTTCAACTTTCCTTGCAGCTTCATGTTCTTCTTCTTGGAAGCTTGATACATCTCTCTCATCAATTCAACAGTCTCCAATTCCTTTAGCTTGTTGACATCTACAGATTCGACACCAACACCGTAGTCTTCAACCATATCTTCGTCCCATATAAATAAATCGCATGTATCTCCACTCTGCCAAAAGGGACACCTCCAGAAGAGCCTACCTTTGTTTCGACCATTCTTGCAAATGTATGAAACCATTCATGCTTCACATCCACACTTCCTTACTCGTCTGGAGCGAACAGAAGACGACCCACTATTAGGATGTGAAGCCAAGTTTCTGGAAAACGACATGAGCTAAGCAGACGATGGAGCTTGATTTTCTAGAGAAGATGGAGTTTCAGCTTTGTTGGGAACCCTAGAAAATCAATTTGGGGAAGAAGAAGAAGAGGGCAATAACGTGATACTACAAAGGGGATGTAAATTTATGCTGCTATATTGATTACACACGTGGAAATTACAGCTGACGTTTTTATTAAAAAAAATGCCAAGTCAAGCTCCACGTCAGCTTCTGTTAAGTGTAATTGACGGCAGGGATGCATAATAGGGACGGAAAATATTAGAGGGACCATTATTTGAACAAAAATATTAGAGGGACTAAAAGCATTTTTTGGGTTATTTACAGGGACCTAAAACATATTTAACCCTTTTTTAAATTTCAAAAGATAACGATAAAGGTAATGAAAATCTCGACTTAAAAATTAAAATTTGAATTCTTTTTTTTCAAAGAACTTTTTAAAACGTTCTAAACATGTTTGTAAAATCATTCAAAAATATACATTGGTTTAACAGCAGAGACTAAAACTACGTGCATAATATTTTTGTAGGGATCAAAATATATCATTTTCTTTTATAGGGATCAAAAATAAAATTTGCTAGAAAAAAACATATTTAACTCACATATCAAACTCCACTCTATTATATATTGTAACATCCCGAAAATTATTATTTAATTAATTTAATTGAGTTTTAAATTAATTATTGGAAATTAGCATTTTATCGAATTATGTGGAAAAAAAATATAAAATGTTAAGTCATTGGGCCATGTGGTGGGATTAGTAAGGTGGGGGTGTAATTGTGAAGGAGCCCATTTCTAATTTTGTATTTTTCATAAAATAAGGAAAACAAGAGGAGAAAGAAATTAGAACGTGAAAACAAAAAGTTGTGAGAAGAGGGAGAGCTGAAGAACATGAAGGAGAATCAAAGAGGAAGAAGACTCAATTCAAGAATTTGGCTAAGGTAAGGGGGACTTGTCTGATTAGCATCTATTATCGGGTTAGGGGTTGATAGTACTGAATAGATGTAGGATTTGGGTCGATTGAGTCATATGATAGATTTAGGGATTGAGTCATATTGTATGATAATTGATCCTGTTGTTTGAATCTATGATGTTTGTGTCGTTATGGCTTCAATTGATGTGTAATTGGTGTATTATGATGTGTATTTCGTGTTGTATGTGCATTCCATTTCCTTAAGTTCGTACTGGTATGATTTGAGTGGGTTTGGAATGTGTAGAATGCTGTTTTCTGCAGAATTTGGGGTTGCAGGTACGCGGTAACCGGTTACTGGGAGCAGGGTAACTGATTACTGCAGTGAAAAAGGGGAAATATTGATTTCTGGGAGTCGGTTATCGGTTACTGAAAGCAGGGTAACCGATTACCCATACAAAAAACAGGGGGATGTGTTTCGTGAGTCAGGGTAACCGGTTACTGGCCTTTGGGTAACCGATTACCACTGAAGGTTTTTGAAAAATGCGATATTTTGTAAAATGCATAACTTTTGAACCGTTGGTCCGTTTCGTGTGCCGTTTCGAGCTAAACAAACCTTATTAAATAATCTATGTGATGATTAATGATTTGATTGTTATTGAATGATGCATATATATATATATATAAACATGCTTGATGATGATGATGATGAAATGAGTATTTGATGATGTTACTCATTAGACTTGACGATGGTATAAGTATGTTCATGTATGTTTGCATTCATTCATATTAATTGATGATGCTTATCCATGATGATGTGTTGGATCAATAAAGGGCATGATTCCCATTGTGTGGAATCTGTGCTGGCAGGGCCGTATCTTGATGATGTTGGATCGGTCATGGGTTATTCCCATTTGATGATGTTGGCACCACATGCATAGTGTCAGTTCATACATATGCATACTTTTATAACATGATTGAATGTATTCCAGTGTTATAAATATTGATGGTGTGTTGGTTGATTGTTTGTGATGATGAAACTTGTCTGAATGTCTGTTTATGAAACAATTGGGTGAACGATGCAGCTATGATGTGTTATTACCTTATAACCTTATAACATTTGTTAATTATGATGAGACTCACCCTAACATGTTGCCATTTTCAGATTGAGGATAGCGGCTGTTCGACTCGGTGAGGATTAGCTCATGAGTCAGTTGTTTAGTTAGCGTCAGGTGTCATGCTCTGATATTTGTAACACTAGGGACGTGATGTTTTAGAGTTTATGGTTTATAACTCTGGCTGTATTTTGATGTTTTGAAGGATTAGTTTTAAAGATGTTAAACTTAATCCGTATGATTTAATTTCCGCTGTGTTGACATGAAATGTTTTAATTGATGATGATTGCCGCAGTGAATGCATGACATGACTGAACGAATGTTTAATTAAATTTTGAATTGTGGCACCCTTATTTTCATGTACTCTGAATACACTTATTTAAATTGCCGCGGGATTTAGAAGGGTGTTACATATACTACCTCCATTTTTTATTATAGGTCGTTTTGAATTTTTCACACATAATAAAAAACACAAGTTAAGAACTAAATGAAGAAAGAATATTTTGAGAATTATACATTAATTTTAATGAAAATATAAAATTATTTTTTTATTATTTTTTTTAAAATAAAATTTTTATAAGTGAGTTTTTTAACTTGTACCCTTATATACAAGTTAACATTGCCCATTTCTTGAACAAACTTTCTACGCTTTTATAGATATTCATTTGTTTTTAGTAATTTATTATTTTCAGTAGTACTGTAAATATGTCTTTTCATACTAAAGTATAGAAAACGACTGTACCCAAAAAAAGTATAGAAAACGACAACATAAATAAAGTCAATTAATTTTCTCTGTAAATAAAGCTTTGTTAATTTATCAAGTTAAAAAAATATTCGTATCTAATATTTAATTAAAATACATTAGATAAATAATTTTTGTTTGATGACTAACCCACTAACTCTCCAATAAATAAAGGAGAGTGAGACAAAAATATGACAAGATTATTAAAAAATTCGAAAGGTATCAATAAATTTTTTTTTAAAATGTTGATGGAAAATACTGTGGATTCTAAAAGTTGAAATATAATTTATTATACTACCACAACGACAACAATTACATCTTATTCTATTAAGTGAGAACAATTACATGAATTAACTTTGTCATAATATTTTATCAATGATCACATTTCTATTCAAATCTTTAATTTCAGGATCTTTATTAATAATTTTTCTGATAGTCTTTCTAAGTTTTCCATTTCCTCTAATTGTTTGTCTTCTATCCATCTGATCTACTTTCCTTATTGCAGAATCTATCCGTCTTCTCTACATGCCCAAACTACATAAGTCTATTTTTCACCATCTTCTCCATTATAGGCGCTACCCCTGACACTCTCTAATATTTTCATTTCTAATTTTATCATGTCGACTCTTACCACACATCACTAGAACATCTTCATCTCGGCTACATTTAGTTTATTCTTGTGTTAATTCTTAACCACCCAACGTTTTGTCCCATACAAAATACAGGTCTTATCGTAGTCCGATAAAACTTTCCCTTCAACTTGGGTGGTACCTTTGTATCACATTAAGCATTTAATGTCCTTCTCCATTTCAACCACCCTGCTTAAATTTGATGGTTTACATTCTCTTTTATTTCTCCATCATTTTGTATTACGGGCCAAAGATATTTAAACTGTGTGACTTGAGGGATAATATGATTTCCAACTTTCACCTCTAGGTTAGAAACACTTCTTCTTTTGTTAAAATTACATTCCATATATCCCGTCGTACTCCTACTCAGGCAAAAACCACGTGTCTCCAAGTTTCCAACATCTCATTTAAATTCTCTTCTGAATCTCCAAGAAGGACTATGCATCTCGGTTCTAGCTCTTAGATGTGTTCCATGAGCACATCAAAAATTAAGATAAAAATGTATGGGCTTATGCTTAAACATTGATGCAGACCAAATGTAATGGGAAAATCGTCTTTCTATCCACCTAATGTCTGCACATTAGTCGATACCCCTTCATACATATATTGGATAGACCAAATATATATAATCCTAACCCTTTTCTTCTATAGGGATTGCCACAAAATCTCTCTAGGAACTTTATCATATTCCTTATCCAAGTCAATAAAAATTAAGTGCAGGTCTTGTTGGTCCATCTGATATCTCTCCATCACACGCTATAATCGTTAAATCGCTTTCAAGGTCGACCTTACAGACATGAAACCAAATTGATTCTCAGTAACTTAAGTCTCTTTTCTTAATCTTCACTCGATCACTCATTCCCATAACTTCATGGTGTGACTCATAAGTTTAATCCCCATATAATTTGCACAGTTTTGTATATCCGCTTCTTCTTATAGATTGAAATTAAAGTGCTTCTTGTCCATTCATCCAACATGCACTTTGACCTCATTATTATTAAAGATTTTGTTGAGCCACTCAATACCTGTATCTTCAAAAAAAATCCACACTTTAATAGATATGTTGTCTAGTCCAACCGTCTTATTGTTACTCATTCTTTTCAATGCTTCCTTTACCTCCTATTTCTTAATTTAACAGTAGTAACTATAGTTCCGGTCCTGTTCTCTAATATCGAGTTTGATAGAGTCTGGTGAGATATCATATCCTTTATTAAATAGGTTGTAGAAATACATCTTCCACATATCCTTTAAATCTTTTTCCTGTACCAAGCCTTTGCCTTCTTCATCTTTAACACACTTCACTTGATCCAAATCTCTAGTATTTATTTCTCTTCCCTTAGCATATATATATATATATATATATATATATATATATATATATATATATATATATATATATATATATATATATATATATATGTGTGTGTGTGTGTGTGTGTGTGTGTGTGTGTGTGTGTGTGTGTGTGACTTATCATATGATAATGACATTTTTATGTGAGAACATGAGAATGAATATGAATCATTAGATTTTAAAATAAATGGTGGAGATTATGTGCCAATATATATATATATATATATATATATATATATTACTCTCTTCTTAGTTATTAGGGATTGGTATAATCTGAAAAAAGTTTGCATTCTTGCTTCACTCACTAGCTTATTGGTCTCATTCTTAACTTTCTTGTACTTTTCTCAAGTCTTGACATTTTAAACCTAGTACACTCTTTAAAACCATCATTTTTACTCTAATTTTATTCTGGAAACTTTCATTCCACCACCGTGATTATTTACCCCTAGGTACAAAACCATTTGATTCACCCAACGTCTCTTTGGAAAATTTTCTAATCTTGGGTCATTTTATTCCACATATCATTTGTACTTTCTTGTGGTTGTTCAAATCCTCCCTCCAAGATCATGTGTTGGAAAATCCTTGTTTTTCACCCTTCAAATGCAACCACTTGATTTGTAGTGCTGCCGATCTCACCTGATCAGAGTGGATCGTCAAGGCCTACAACTGTGATCTTCAGGAAAGTGTACATGCAAGGTACTCAGATGCTAAAGTAAGAATACGAGCAAGGAAAGCAAGTGCAGAGAATAGGTGTGAGTGAGTGAATTATGAATATCTGACCCTCTAGTGAAAGAGGGTATTTATAGCCCCCAGCGTTGGACCAAGATTTCCTATTTGGACTGGGTTTATTGGAGGCCTAGGTAATAGAAAGCTGACAGGATCCTACGTGGTAAGGCTGAGTCAGCAAGTGACTCATATCCTGGGTGAAATGCTCGTAGGGTTCGGGAATGAGCAAGCGGATTTCCCGTGAGTGGGTTGACCATGTGCTCTCTACGAAGCACGTGGGTTTAAGGTTGTAACGGTTGGCGCAGAACGTGTGTGCAATCGGACCTGGACCACAAGTGAGCCTGCTCAGCCTTGGGTCATGAATTAAGCCAACTCGGCCTAGACCATAACAGCTACCATGCGCCTTTTTCTCTTTGTTATCCCCTTCATTCTTACACCCATTTACCAAAACTCTATGTCGGGTAGTTAAGCTCTCTCCCGGAATTACTTCATAGTCCAAGCAACTCTTTCTATTGAACTTCCTGATAAGAAAGAAATCTCTCTAAGAACATGTCACCCCACTTTTATATGTGATAAGATGTTCATCTCTTTTTCTAAATCATGTATTTTTTTAGTAAGATGCAAAGTCAACAAAAACTTAAAAATGAATTTACCTTTCGCATTCGCCTCCCCTTGACCAAACCCCTCATGCACACTCTCAAAACTGCTTGCTAAGTTACCTACATGTCCATTAAGATTCCTTCCTAGTAAAAGCTTCTCTCCTTGGGCATATCTTGAAGTAAACCTTCTAAATCCTCCTAATATTTTACATTAAGATGTTTTACTAACCTGATGTGCATAAGCACTAATAACATTAAAGATGTCTTATTTCACTACAAATTTAAAGGTTATCATTCGATCTCATACTCTTTTCACATCCACAATATCTTTTTTTCTCACATTATCCATAATAACCTCCACTCCATTTTTCGATATGAATTTTCGGTGTACCAAAGCTCAAATTAGGAGTTGTCTAATTTATTCGCTTTTTCACTTGTCCAATTAGTTTCTTGTGGACATATAAAATTGATCTTTCTCCTAACCATAGAGTTCATTATTTCCATATATTTTCCGGTAAGTACATATATATTTCATGATCCAAAACAAATTCTCCTCTCATGAGCTAACTTCTTTATCCACACATGTTTACGAAAATGTAAAAACTCTTGCTTATTTTTCACTACATCCTGATGGCGATACAACGATATTTGCTCTTTTGATATTGTACTTGAGTCATATGACGTGTTGCTTACGGACAACGACTGATCAGTGTATCCACACTTGTTTACGAAAATGTAAAAACTCTTGCTTATTTTTCACTACATCCTGATGGCGATACAATGATATTTGCTCTTTTGATATTGTACTTGAGTCATATGACGTATTGCTTACGGACAACGACTGATCAGTGTATTTTAATGCATATTCTCCTATTTTGTTCTTAAGCATTTCTTTGATTTTCTTTGTTTACTTTTATGTTTTATAATGTTTTTCTAACTTAGTTTATTTTTGCACTTATTTGATTTTCACACCTTATTTTCAGCATTAATAGTCTGCACTAAAACGATCATAATTAGAGCTCCGAGAATTAGATCGATGCGTTCTAATAATGATCGGAAATCTAAGAGAAAGAGCTACAACTTTAGTGTTGGATTCAAAGGCAGATTCGGAGGGCATTTTTCCCAGAATGACGTTTAAGTTGGAGCATTAGTTTTATTTTAGTTATGGGTCGTTACTTTTGGGTCTGAGTTATCTTTTCGACCCAGTTGGGTTGTAAACCAAATGCCTTATTTTTCATATACCTAGGCATCCATTTTACTGTTCATCCATCATTTTTACTATTCACAAAAATACTTTGAAAGCTTTTGTACGATCGTATAATGGAGAACTAATCCGAAGGTGAAATCTGATGGAGTCGAATTCCAAATACTTTGAGGTTTTTTATCAGTTTCAATTAAATTGCTCATTCCTTTCAATATCGTGCTCTATGTCTTGTTTTCTTAATTCAAGTTCCATAAGATAAATATTGATTTGATTTGAAGATTGTTGTTCTTATAATTTAATCTCGTTTGCTTAATCTGCGCAATTATGTTTGCTTAATTCACAATACTTCAATCTGTTTGCTTAATTCGGAAATTAGGAATTTATATCTTTGTAGTATGAATTACGCTTGTTAATTCAATACTATAATCGAATAGGAATTGAAATCATTCAGGAAATTGGAATTATATTGACGGATGATAAGTTGGAAATCGAACCGGCAGATTAACCTGTTTTAATCACTTATTTAAGGGTTGATACCTATTTTTTTCCCCTGCCATATAGGGCCGGTTTGAAAAATCCCCCTGCCAAAAAAAATTTGCAATAATTACCTTAACAAATTTTAGGTTAAATTACTCCCAAGGTCCTTTAAGTTATTTAATTATAAGAGTTTGGTCCTTCATGTTATTTTCGCTACAACTAGGTCCTTTATGTTATCAAATATGTGCACCATTATCCTTTTTTAACCGAGAAAATGTGCTAATTGTGGATGCAATTCTTTTGAGAGATGTAAAAATGATGAAGTGCTTCCAAAAACACAACAATCAACATTTCTAAATGATTAAAACAAGAGGAAAATGAGGCAGATATCACCCAAAAGGACCAAGTTGTTACAATAAAAACTTGAAGGACCAAACTATTACAATTAAATAACTTAAAGAATCTTTGGAGTAATCTAACCCAAATTTTAAAAGTTTCAGTTTGTACCTTTAGCAGGCCACATCACCAAAAATGCTGATGTGGCAGTTTTTTTTTTAATTTTTAATTATTTGTTATTCCACCTCATATAATCACCCAATATAATAACTTTAATACCCTTTGTTTTAATATCCATTAATTATTTATTCTGCCTCATATCTTTAACGATTGAAACTCCCTCTCTCACACGTGAATACTCTGCTTCCTATCTCTTTTTCAATTTCTTCCATCAGTTGTCACCTTCTCCAACAAAAGTCAAGCATGGAAACTCTCTCAAATCCTCTTCATCACACACCTTCCTCTGTTTCAGACTCAAACGACAATAGCCACGAACTCACGCATCTTATCTCTTTCACTCGCTATCGGTTCTCTCTCGGCCCTCAAATACAACAACAACAACAAACAAAATATTAACAACATCATCATAGCATTTGAAATGAAATATCCCAACAACAAACATACAACATCGCACAACAAACATAGCAATAGGTTTTTGAGAAATAGTATGTAGACTAAGAGATCGGAGCAAGTCCGATGGTTTCAACTCTGAAGGTGAAATAAGAAAACCTGCTGAGATTCGATTTACCGTGCTGCTGAAATGTTGTTGTTAAATTCGTGTGCGGAATCGTAAGAAATAGGAAGCAGTTGGATCTATGAATTGAAGCTACGATGGTGATGAATACGGATCTGATGCATATATTGGAACATCTTACAGATTTGCGGTTGATGAACGGGAAGATGTTGAAGTGTTAGGGCTCAAAAAATTCTGGGTTTTAAGGAATATTGGAAGTAAGGGTATTAAGATCATTATATTGGGTGATTATATGAGATGGAATAACAAATAATTAAAAAGTTTAAAAAAAATCTGCCACATCAGCATTTTTAATGATGTGACCTGTTAAAGGTACAAAATGAAACTTTTATAATTTGTTAAGGCAATTATTGCAATTTTTTTTTTTTTGCAGTGGGATTTTTCAAATCAAATATATATGGCAGAGGAAAAATAGGTATTAATCCCTTATTTAATAATTTTTTTTTTGCTCTACTCTCTGAAATCGATCCTAAACCCGCAAACCCCCATTATCGTTATTACTGTTAGTTAATAAAATCAAGAATCCTTGCGATACGACTCGAGTCATTGTCGCTATACTGCGTTTTTACAAAACACTCGTTTTTGATTCATGTGCGACAACGGATCAACAACCTATCGTTCATATTATTTCGTAATTAATCAATGTCATAGAGATTCGACAATGTTTATTGACGATTGTCGAACGCAACTCTCTTATTTTATTATTATAAAAAATAAAAATTTATAAGTTATAAAAACGTTTTTGTTCCTTATAAACAAACAGTACCGCTATCGTGTATTATTGGGAAATCGTATACGAGTGCTTTTTGTACGTGTGGATGAAATGAAATGTAGTAAAATATCTCTGCTAACTTTGTTGTTCCTTTGACAACCACAATAAGACATTTTGATGAATATGATATGTTTCTATATTTGGTATGCAATAATGTTCTGAGATCTTAGTACGGTCCATGTTGGATTCTGAAGAAATAAATACACACATTTATTATAATTTTGCGTAACAACTAACAAGGACAAAAATAAAAAGTATGGTTTAAAACGGGCTTCATTATATCAAATTTATATCTAAGTGTGCGTAGATGTAAGATATACAAATTGATAATGCTAAGTTTCTTAGAGTTCTAAGATAAAATTGTATACGAAAAGTCTGTCACTTTTCTTTGATGGTTGTCAATAAAGCTGCCTCAAACTTTTAACAGCTTTCGTATAAAAAGTTAAAGTTAGCTTTAATAGGATAGTAAAAAAATTTAATAGATTTTATTTAACTATAAAATAATTAGGAATATGAATTTCTTTATTGACCCCTCTATGGGGAAAACCTCCCGCAAAAATTTCAAATTAGAAGTAAATTTTTTTAAATTTTCCCAGATTTCGGAGATGCATCTCAGAAAAAAATTTCAAAAATTGAGATTTTGATTAATTCGGAGATGCATCTACGAAAAAACCCTTTCTTTTTTTTTTCGGATATGTATATCCTAAAAAATCTCAAAAATTAAAAATTTTGAGATATTAATTAATTCATATATCATAAATTTGATATAATTTATGAGATATAGATAATTATTATTATATATTTTTATTCAGATTCATAATTCAAAATTTAAAAATAATTTCAATTATAAAAAATTAAAATAATTCCAATTATTAAAATATAATTATAAATAATTTCAATTCATGTTTCTACGGTTGATAATAGTAATGAAATAGATCAAATAAGAATAATAATAATAATAATGATAAAAAAAACATTTTTCATAATTAATTATGATAAAAAAATCAATTTTCATAATTGATTATGATAAAAGAATCATTTTTCATTTAGTTAAAAAAATTAAAAGAAAATTTTGTCTTAATTTTATTTAGTGAATAAATTTTATATTTAATTTTATATAATTCAAAATTTACTTATGAAATTAGAATGTTTTGAATTTATATAAGTTAGTAAAATAATTTTTAACTTTAAAATTGTTTAGGAAATTATGTTTATAAAATAGTTTTTAATAACTATGAAATTGTTTTTGAAAATTAATTTATAAAATGATTTAACATAAGAAAAATAGAAAATAAATATCTTTATTATTATTATTATTATTATTTTATATAAAAATAAAATGTTAATTTAAATATTTATTAGGTTAATATTATTATTACATCATGATTATAATGATATATTTAATAATATATTTTAATTAATACAATTAATTATACTATTAATTTTATTGATTCACCTTGATTTTTAATTTTATAATAATTATTGAATTTTCTCGGAAATGCATATTCGAAACATTCCGAGACCAAAAATCAGAATATTTCGGATATGCATCTCGGAAGACAACCCCTCTCCAAAAAAAAAAAGTGATTTCGGAAATGCATCTCCAAAAAAACTTTTTTTTGTGTTTTCGGAAGTACATTTCCGAAATCACCTTTTTTTTTGTGTTTTCGGAAGTGCACTTCCGAAATCAACTTTTTTTCAAAAAAAAAAAAAAGTGATTTCAGAAATGCATTTCCGAAATATATGGGCATTCTGGGAATTTCGCCGCGGGTGACCAAAAAGGTTAGGGGGTTGATAAAGAAATTCTCATATTTTTTTATTAGGGAAATTCATATCACAAGATAAAAATATGGATAATAAAGAGATTGAGAGAATAAGAGAATCGGAGTAAAAATATAATATTGTTGTGAATAATGATAAAGTTCAATTTCAATCAACTCTCTGATATGTGACTTAAAGAATAATAGCAACTAAAATAAACGGCATTTAATAATAATAATCAATAAATAGAAACTTTATGAGAATAAGGCGAGAAAAGACAAAAGATTTGTTTACTCAATTCGATCAAAAGATCTACTGTGAAGGAGATAGCGGCTCTCTAATTCACTCGTCAGAAAAATTGTTATAAGAGATTAGAGATGAGTTACAAGAAAATAACATTCGCCTTAAGAGTACCCAAGAATAATACTGAACGTGCCGAAGAACAAACCCTATTTTCTACCCAAGTGTTTCCTAACCTCTACAACTTAGAATAATGTAAGCACACAAACTCAAGGCGTAACCAAATGTTTCTCAATCCACTTAGATAACTCCAAAGGTTTCTCAAAACTCTTACCCTTTCTAAATTTTCTCTTGAGAAGACCCTAAACCTTTTACTCTACCTTTTTATTGTATACTATAATATTGTCACACTGCAATAACCAGAAGAAATACATATTTATAATTACTAAAATCCAACGTACAAAGACCACAACCCATTAACTTTTTATAATATTATATATTAATTTATACTATTCTAAATTAATGTATATTAAATATTCAAACATTAAATAAACGGATCTGCAAACTGAACCGGTCAAACCCAAAATCTGCGGACGCCCAAACCAAAAATTCTTGCTACTTTTCGTCTTTTTGATTTTTCCCAATTTTGAAATATATTTTCTTTCTCTTCATCAACAAAGGTTTTAAGGCATACTCCAACAGATATATTATCATTATTGACCTAGGATATTTAAATCGTCATACAAAATAATTTAGCTAATGTAACATCCCAGTATTTTATATACAATGTATTTATTTATTTTATTATTTACTGAATAAATATTTTATATGTATAGTTTAATTATTATATTTATTATTTTATTATCTAAATAATTTTATAAATGTAAAATTATTTTTAATATAAATATTTTAAATAAATATGTGAATGGTAGTAAAATTAGTAAGGGTGATGAGATGGTGGTTTGTGAAAATAAAATGAAGAAAAAAAAAGGTAATACGTGTGGGTGGGTGGTTAGTTTTATTTTTAGGTGCTAATAAATAATACTAATAATAATAATTATTAATAATAATAATAATAAATAATGGTAATTAGGTTAAGTAATTTCTTCCATTCCTATAATTAAGTTGACTAGTTCCTAAACTGTTTCTTACGTGAAGTTATTCAGTTTTCCCACTTTCTCTCAACTCCAATCTTTAAACTCTCCTAGGCTTCACGTACAAAACCTTACCGAATCAAAAATCTCAGAAAATATTTTCTAATCGCCGGTAAGCATTGTAGCATCAATAATACTTCAATTTTGTTCCGGTTCCTGAGAGTGCTGTTTAAAGTTGTTGTTGGAGTAATCATATCGTAGGGCTATTTTCAATTCAGAGAGACATACGTTAAGGTAAGGGCTTTTCTCGAAAAAAAAATCCAAATAACCATGTTTAAAAAAAAAATTACCTAAAAAATTAGGTTTTCAGAAAAATTACCTGTATGACCAGGTTTGGGAGGTGGCCTGCACGTAGGAGCCACCTCCCGTGGCGCCAACGTACAAAACCATATACACATGCGCCACCTGGGGTGGCTTCAATGTGTAATTTGAATTATGAAGGCACCTAGGGTGGCGCCTAAGTGTCCCATATTTTTTTTTTGTTTTGTTTTTTGTTTTTTTTGGTTTATTTTTTGTTTTTTTTAACATATTTATTTTGTTTTTTTTTAATTGTTTTAATATATTTAAAAAAAACTATTAAATAAATAATTAGACAGGTAGTGTTTAATGATATAAATAGGGAAGAAACATTACAAATACGGGAAGTACGATACAAACATTACAAATACAGAAAAAAAAAAGAATATTTTTAAAACATTAAAATTATTCTATTCATGACCCCTCTGACCGCCAGTTCCGCAACTCAAGAGGACTCTCATGTCTTTTTTAGAGGGAGTACGAATCCGGCGAACAGATCAGAAGCATCAAGAGGCTTAAAACAAGGGCCGATGTTGTGACCGGAGCAACGATAAGTTTCTGGGATAACGTGGAATACGACAATGATTGCATTCAAATGATGCATGGACCCAATGACATTGTTTTAACCGTAGTGATTTCTTAGATGTTTTAGTTTATCTTTTTCTGTTGGTTATTTTCAATGTACCTTTTAATTAATGAATTAATTAATGTTTTTCATGAACATTTTATTTTCTTATTTAATATAAATATTTTTTAAATATGTTAAAATAAAATAAATAAAAAATAAATAAAAAATAAAACAAAACAAAAAACAAAACAAAAAACAAAACAAAAAAAAAAACTGAATGACAATGGCGCCACCCAAGGTGGCTTCATCATTCAAAATACACCTTTAAGCCACCCCAGGTGGCGCATATGAAGGGTGGTATTTGGTGTTGGTGCCACGGGAGATGGCTCCTACATATAGGTCATCTCCCAAACCTGGTCATATAGGTAATTTTCCCGAAAACGTGGTTTTTGGGGTAAAATTTTTTTTAAACATGGTTATTTGAATTTTTTTCGCTTTTCTCCATGTAACTCTAAACTAAACTTGATTTAAGAATTAGGTAGATATCATATACATTTTAATGTTTAGAGATTTTAAATAATTAAGAACTTAAATTTAAAATACGTGGAATTGTATGTTAATTTTCTTCTAGTAGATTCTTCGTGTAATTAGTCTTATAATGATAAAGTATGAAATTTGAGCTTCACTTAAATTAAAAGGAGAATTTGAGTTTCAAAACTATACGAATATTTAGTTTACTAAATTTCATTAGGAACATATATGTATTATTTGGTTGTTGTAGATATATGAAATTACTCTGATTTCATTGTTTTATATTGGCTGTAGCCATATATTAGACGTGTTATAAAAGTAGGGGATATATGTGTACATGGGAGTGAGGTGTTTGCTATGTGTTGATACTTATTATATAATACCTTGGTTTGTCAATAATGAGTGAATGCAAGTGAGCAAATGCTTATTAATTTATAATATAATATAGTCATATATTTGTGTTGAAATTTATTTAGGTAATTAAATAGAGAGTTCGTGTTTTAAATTGATTTGGTTACTTCAAAAGATCATAAATTAAGTGAATGAAAATAATTTAAATAAAGAGTAAATATAATTTTTGAAATTGTGGTTGCATAAGTGGCCGGGATTATATATTATCAGTTTTTGTAATGCATGATTTATCATATGCATTGTGTGATTGCCTTAGTGGCGGGTAAAGATTTTTGTGTGATTGCCTTAGTGGCGGGTAAAGATCTTTGTGTGATTGTATTAGTGACGTGATTGCATTTCATGACATGACATAGACATTTCTGTGTGGTGCCTTAGTGGCGGGTTATTTTCCTCATTGATATGAGATGAAATCTGTGTGGTGCCTTAGTGACGGGCTGAAATATCCGGATCATGTAGTTTAAGAGCATGCATATTTTGCATCTAACTCTTTGTGGTTGTTGTTGATGTTGTTAATCTTGAGTTAATTACTTTGTATGTATTCGGTTATGGTTATACTTCTATATTAATAACTTTGGTGAATTTTTCATTTATTTATTTCTCTTGGACATGAGAGGTGTATCGGTATTTTTCTAGTTTTTAACTCTTGTTTAGTTTATTTTTGACACGGATGACTGACCCTTACAACAACATTTTAGGTACGAATGTGGAGTTCTAAAGTAATTGATGCTTGCTTGGTGCGTGACTGCGGGGAAGAATGGGTTTTCAAAATAAAAGCATTTCTTTAACTTAAAACTTGATCGCTTTATATTTAGAATTTTTCAGTTATTTATTTTAATTAAAAATGCGGTGATTTTTCCGCTTATGAATTTGGATAGTTATAAAGTTTGATTAATTTCATAACCATTTTATTTTTGTTTAAACAAGTATTTTAATCATTTATAAGTCATATCTTGGATGAAAATTCGGGGCGTTACACTAACTAACTAACAAGAAAAATAAACTTCTCAAACATGCAATTGATTACCATTTAGTGTAATCAGTTAAGCTAAATCACTGTCTAAAATAATATGAAAAATTGGAGGGGCGTAACTAGTTACACATTTAGTGTAATCGGTTACACTAAATCTAAGTTTGAATCTTATCGTTCCTGAAGGGGGTGTAACTAGTTATACTCCTGCTGTAACCGGTTACACTAACTTGAAATACCCCCATTTTCTTAACACACTACCTTAATTCAAGTCATCCAAGTCTTTCGTACTCATGTGCTTCAACCTCTTGAACACTTCAATTGTTACTCCTTTGGTTAGGAAATCGGCCACTTGATCTTCACTTTTGTAATACCCCAACTTCAATTTTCCTTCAATTACAAGCTCTCTCAAATAGTTAAATACCATCTATATATGCTTTCTTCTCCCATGTGCAATGGGATTCTTAACAAGGTTTAGAGCGAAAACATTGTCAATCATCAAAGTCACAACTTCATACTCTTCACTACATAAATCCTTCATCAAACTCATCAACCATACAGCTTGACACGCACAAATACGTTGCAATGTACTAAGCCTCACAAGAAGAGAGCACCACCACTAGTTCCTTCAAAGAACACCAAGAGATTGGTGTTTCTCCGTACATAAAGATGTATCCAACAGTAGATTTTTCGTCATCTTTATCTCCACACCAGTTTGAGTCGGTATAACCGAGCAATTTGAAAATTCTACCTTTCTCCGTAGCAGGAATAGAATTCTGCAACCAATGCATCCTTTGACTGTTATAATTCTCTTGATTGCTGCCAAGTGTAATGCCTTTGGCTTCCCCATAAATCTTCTCTCTATATCAACATTAAATGCCAAGTCTGGTCTCGTATTGTACAAGTACCGCCATGATCCAACCAACCTCTTGTATTGCGTTGGATTAATATCTTTCTCGTCTTTATTTTTTGAGAGTTACAATCTTGGATCTACTGGGATAATTGCCACATTACAATGCTTCGCTTCGAATTTCTTCAATATCTCAATAGCATACCACTATTGATGCATGAGCATTCCCATTTCATACTTGTGAAACTCAATGCCAAGGAAATATGTCATGAGATCAAAGCTGGTCATTTCAAACTCCTTCATTGATTCGCCTTTGAACTCGATAATGTAAACTTCATTGCTACCTGTAATCAGTAAATCATCAATGTAGAGACATAGGATGATCACTCTTTTTCTTGTATCCTTATTCACGTACACACCATGTTCGGATACACATCTATCAAATCCTATCTCCTTTAGAAACTCGTCAGTTCTTTTGTTTGAAGCCCTTGGTGCTTGCTTAAGCTTATACCAATTGGCTTCTTTCCTTCAAGTAAATCAACTAGTTCCCATGTCTTATTTTTCTCAATTGACTCTAGGTTCTCCTCATAGTGCATATCCACTTTGGATCACTTAAGGCTTCCTCTATTTTCACGGGTTCAGATTCATCCATGAGGGGTAAAATGGATGAGATCTTCATTGTCATTTACTTCATTATTAGAGACCAACTCATAATCTTGTAGTCTTACGGGCATGCCTCTTTTCCTCATTTATCCTCTTTTCCTCGTTTACTTCGGAAGCAAACTTTTCCCGTTTGGAATTCAGCATTGACACACTCGGTCAGAATACGCTCCCGGGACGCGTTCAGAGGGGTATACTCCCGGAACTTCCCGGCTAGACCTTTATAATCTTTGGCGTTGCGACTCTTGTCTTCTTTCTTCCAGTCGTTTCCCCGCCGAGAATTCTCTTATTGGCGGGCACCTTTTGCGCTTTCCTCCTGTCTGGAGTTTCAGACCGCGTGGGCGGACTCTTTCTATTCATATTGAATATACGCTTGTGCTTTGAGGAAGAAAGTGTCTAGCGTGGCCGGTGTCTCGATGCCCACGTCCTTGACAAAGTCGGACCGAGGCCGTAGGCCCCGCTCCAAAAGATATTTTTTCATGTCCGCCGTAGTGGATACCTGGACGGCCTCCTTGTTGAACCTTGCAATATACGCCCGTAGAGATTCGTCTTTGCCCTGGATAATGGCCTCCAACGAGGCTTCTGATTTTGGGTGTCTGCGGGAGGTCGTGAAGTGCCTCGAGAAGAGTCGGCTGAGCCCTTTCCATGATGATATGGACTCATCTAGGAGGCTCTTGTACCAGGTCATAGCGCCTTTGCGCAAGGTGGTCGGAAATAAACAACATTTGATCGCGTCGGGGACGTACCCTTCGATAGTCAAGAAGTGCATCGATGTTCTCGATATGTTCGTCTGGATCAGTAGTTTCGTCATAAGTGCCCAGTGAGGGAGGTTTCTCCAATACAGTGGATAAGGGAGCCTCCATATGGCTCGGGATAAGGTACCGCAGTGCTCTTCCTCCTCGTCACTGGGGATCGGAGTCGGGGAACGGTTGTGGCTCCTTCTGTGATGGCGACGGTGATCCGTCGCCATCAGGGAAGGCGACCTTGATTGTCTTTTTGTACGCGGAGAAGGTGAGCGCTGACGAGAGCGGTGATCTTCTTTGCTTCTCTTGGCCATAGAGGAATGCTGGTGTCATACCCCAAAATTTGCCCAACATATTTCAAGACATTTTGACTCACATAAATTTCAACTGCTCGAGACTATGCAGGAATTGGGCACACTTACCTGTCTCCTAAGCAACAAGCCTCCAACTAGGGTTTTGATTCTCTCAAGGTAAAATCAGGTTCTGATACCTCAAGTGGACTTCATGGTCTCTCATATGCTTTAAAGTATCCTCATGCCAATTTTCAAGCTCTGATTCACAAGATTGCTCAGTCAATTGCTCAAATGATCAACAGTCGACTGATCTGACCTAAAAGTCAACTATGGTCAAATTACAGTCAAAACTTCTGATTTTTGGTCAACATCAACATTTCTAAGTAACATTCATCATTTGATCAAAGTTTGACCATGATTCATCAAGGAAAGTTCAGAAATCAACAGTACCTAAAGTTTCTAAATTAGGGTTTTTGACCTAAAAGTCAACTGAACTTTGACCAGCCATAACTTTCACATGGAACATCAGAAATTTCCCAACCAAAGCTAATTTTTATGGAAATTGAATTCTGTACAACTTTGTCTCTCTAAAGCCAAGGCCAAAAATGCACAATTTGAGAGATATGAGCCAAAACATTACAGGTTCTTCTAGAAGCTTGCAAAGAGCTGTTTTTTTCCAAGACAAATATCATCAAGATAAAATCTCCAAATGCAAAATATGTTCTAAAGTGGCTTATAAGGGACATATTGGGCTTTCTAAAAAGTCCTAGAACACCTTCATATGATAAATATTGAGAAGTTTATGAATTTGAAAGTTGGGAAAATTTAAGAGAATGCATGGAGGGCGAAGTGAAGAATTTTGATCCTTTGAGCCCATGGGCCTAAGTTTTGGCCTTGAATCATGGTCTTAAGCTTGTCCCACATCCATTTGTCCATACCATTATTTTTATTATTATTATTTCGTTTAATTTTGGATTTTTATTCATTTAAAACCAAATTAAATCAAATAAAATAGTGAAATAATGAATTAAATGAAGAGATTTGTTTTTCAATCATATGGAGTGACTAAAATATCAAATATTTGATTGAAATTCGTGGAGAGAGAAAGGAGCAAGATTGGTTTCAAAAATAGAAAGTTTCATGTGATTTGTGAATCAAATCTTCTCTATTGCCAATCAAGAATATGCTTGCATTTTTGTTGACCTAATCGTTCTCCTATATATACTTAGTGATACCAAACTGTAAACTCGGTTTTTCGCGAACTGACTCCTTGCTATTTTTTGTTTTTTTGATTTTTTTTTATTTTTGCAAGAGTCGCCACCGACTTTTATTTTATCCAACATTTAGGAAAGGCATAAAAGAACAGGAAAGACCTTTTGACAGATTTTGGGTTCCGGGGGTTGGTTATACAAAGGGAAGGTTTTAAGCACCCTTTGTATCCATGGTTATCCATGGGCTCTTAATTGCTTAGCTCACTTTTTTAAATGCTTTGTTGATTTGAAAATAGAAGAAGTGAAGATGGACAATAGGTCACATAGGTCTCTGAAGAGTTTCACTGGGAATAATGCCCTTCAAATACCAGATGAAAGTTTTGAAACTAGATGAGAAGTTTTGAAAATACGTTGTTTGAAAAATGAAAGTGTTTGAGCAAGCAATTAGGAGTTATCTACTCTCAATTTATAAGACCTTTCCTATGCATTTAATACTTTTCTTAAATGATGGTATGATTAAAAAAAAAGTAATAAGAGGGAGAACCATAGAGGTGCAAGTGTGCAAAGTGCTTTTTTTTTAAGTTTTATCTTGATTATTAATGTTTTAGCTCAAAGGTAAAAATATGGTCCAAGTGGACAAAAGGAAGATGACGGAAACATAAACAATGCGTCCAAATGGACAAAGAAAAAAATAGCGGAAGCATAAATAATATGTCCAAATGGACAAAGAGAAAATAGCGGAAACATAAATAATATGTCCAAATGGACAAAGAAAAATAGCGGAAACATAAATAATATGTCCAAATGGACAAAGAGAAAATAGCGGAAACATAAATAATATGTCCAAATGGACAAAGAAAAATAGCGGAAACATAAATAATATGTCCAAATGGACAAAGAAAAATAGCAGAAATATAAATAATATGTCCAAATGGACAAAGAAAAATAGCAGAAATATAAATAATATGTCCAAATGGACAAAGAAAAAAATAGCAGAAATATAAATAATATGTCCAAATGGACAAAGAAAAAATAGCAGAAATATAAATAATATGTCCAAATGGACAAAGAAAAAATGACAGAAACATAAATAATATGTCCAAATGGACAAAGAAAAAATGACAGAAACATAAATAATATGTCCAAATGGACAAAGAGAAAATAACATAAACATAAATATGATGAATGATAAAATAAAGTATAAAGCAAGAAATATAAAGAACAATATAATAAAATGCGGAATTTAAAGTTAATTGTTAGTATGTTAGCACGCGAATCATCTTGAAGCTAGTCAAGTATATCCACGATGTTAGTGAAGATCGATGGTGAGTGAATGATGATCTCGGACTTAAAGTTAATGAAAATTTATCAGAAGCTTGATAGAATCATAGCGACTACACGATAAATTTCCAAAAATCTTAAATCAACTGCATACAATCTCTGCCATATTTGATCTTTTATTCTGATTCGGGACAAAGGAAAAAGATAAGAAATAATATCAAATAATATACAAAAATAAATATAAAACAAATTAAACTTAATTCATTCTTTTTGTGATTTTTTTGGAATTGATTTTAAGTTAATTAACAAGCTAATTAAACAAATAATTATACAAATAATTAAACTTAACAAGAAAAATATTATTTTATATGTCAAAAATTAGATTATAAAAAATATAAACCTAAATCTAAAAGGAAAATATTTTTGGAGTTTTTTGATTGGTTGAAAATAATTAAAAAAACAATATTTACATAATTACTAATTAATTAAGCAAAATAAATTAATTATGAAAAGAAATAAAATATTTTTATGTTAAAAATTAAATAAACATTTTATCAACTTAAAACTAAAATTAAAACATTTTTTTTTTGAGAAATTGAAAATATGCATAAATATGGAGTTTTTGATTCATGAACTCCTAACACTACTACATATTAAAAATTACATTGTACTTACTCTATGATGTCCCAAGAGTGGAATAGAGTGATTGAAATTGATTGAAAGTGGCTATTTGAATGAGCCTTGATTTTTACAAGTTTCTTGAAACTTTTGCAAAAATATAAACTTAAGCTATGACTTTGTGGTGATTGTTGTTGTTCTTTGTGTTCCTCTCCCTTTTTTTGGTCATTACTTGTTTCATGCATTTTTCCAAAATAAGGTCAACTTCATCAAGGCATATCTCCCTCAATTTTGATCCTATGAAAGTGTTCTTGTACTTTTTGGAAAGCCCAAGATGTCCTCTACAAGCCACTTTGGAAGCGTTTTTGCATTTGGAGAAGTTATTTTGATGATATGGGCTTTGACAAAAAACTGCTTTTTGTTGACTTTGAAAATGACCTGTAATGTTTTGGCTTATATCTCTTAGGCGGAAGCATTTCTTGACCTTGGTCCCAACATCAAAGTTGTAGAGAATTTAATTTCCTTGAGAATGAACTTTGGTTGGAATTTTTATGATAAATTATGAGAGAGTTATGGTCGGTCAAAGTTCAGTTGACTTTTAGGTAAAAAACTCTAATTTTGCAATTTTGAGTTTTGTCGATTTCTGAACTTTTCTTGATGAATTATGATCAACCATTGATCACATGATGAATCTTTTGACAAAATATGGATGTTGACAAAAAATTGCATTTTTGACTGTCTGTTGACTTTTTGGTCAAACTGGTCGTCTGTTGACTGTTTGAGCTGTTGACTGTGCGTCCGAGCGAATCGAAGTTTGAAAATTTGCCTGGTGGTACTTTGAGATATATGGAGATCCATGAAATCCATTTGAGGTCTCAAAAACTCGTTCTCCTAAAAAAAAACAAAAACCCTAGTTAGGAACTGTTTGTGTAGGAGACAGTTAGGCGTACCTGATTTTTATGCAGTGTTGGGTCTCTGTTGATCACGTGATTATCAGAAGACTTCTAGAACAAAATCTTGGAAATTTGAAGTGCGAAAAATTGATTTGACTGATGGTACAAACACGGAGAATTGCGCTGATAGCGGGTTTGACTGGTAACTAGTTGTCCGGGTATTAACGTAACAGTTAAAGTGAAAACTTAACAGTTAAAGCTAATTTTTTCTTTTTGTTTTTGTTGTGTTAATGGTGAAAAATTTATTTACCTGAGCTGTTAGAAAAACACAAACATAATAAATAAATAAAATATACTGTATGCGAACGAAATTACCGATAATAACCTTGAAAAAATATTTAATGCACAGAAAAATAAATATTTAACACACATAATATTATCTTGATAATTAAACTACCGTGCGACAGATAGTACAACATTTAATACTAACAGTACAAATATTACATAATATAATGAACAGTACGACAAATAAAATAAACGGTACACTATTTGAAAGCGAAAGATACAACAAACTTTAAAAATGACGATTAAAAACCCATGCTATAAATAACAACATATAGATGAACGGGAGTGTAAGCAACCCAGGTCCACATTTTTCAGGACTATGCAGACAGAAAAAGGACATGATCACCACCAAAACAGTGATGACCATAAGAAAAAACGTATCCATCCACTTTGCCATTTTTGCCGGAGAAGAAGAGAAAATAATTATGAGATAGAAGTTTGAGAAATTTGGGAGATGAGTGAAATTTGATGTGAGAATTTATGGAAAAAATGAGGAGTATTTATAGAGTGAAAAGAGAGAGATAGAGACGTTGGGAATGGAGTGGTACCGTTTGAATAGTAGTAGGATTTGAAAAAAAGTATGGTAGGTTTTGAAAAGAAAAGGGGTATAGAATAAAGCTAGGATTTGATTTGAAAGAAAGAGATTTGAAAAGAAAGGAAGATATTTGAAAAGAAAGAAAGAGATTTTGAAAAAAATAATATAGTATAAAAATAAAAATTAGTGGGAAATAAAACCAATAATAATTTAATTGTTACCAGTATAATCTGAAACCCGGACTCCGCGCCTGCAAATTTTAATTCTGCACCAACTGCGTCAGCATTATTTATTTGAAAATAAATCTCAAATAAACAGTGTATGAAGTGATAAACAGTATTTGGCGTTTATGTGAGAATAAATTTAACAGCGAACCAAAATACTGTATAAAAAATTCTAAAAATTGAGTATTTATAAAATCAGGATATTTATGAAATAAAAATCCAAGATTGTATAAAACTCCAAATTTTTAGACAGAAGTCTGTTGACTTCTCTTTTTTTTTTTTAAAAACGCAGGCAAATTTTGGGGTATAACAATAATGATCATAACACTTAGAAAATGATGGGATCTCAGAGGTCAAAAATTGGGGTGCAACAGATGCCCCTATTTAAGTTTCTTTTATCCGGAGATGTGAAGATTGTAAATCTTCGTTTCGATGTGATTGAAGAGACTTAAATATATATATATAAAAACACAATTTTTGAACCTGAGATGCAATGTAATGCTTATGATTATGAATGCATATGATTTCCACGAGATGGAAACAGGACACTACAGGGGAGAAGTAAACAGGCTCCGTTGGGGAAAAGGTATAAGTCATCCAGGAATAGAATCGGACTTCACAAAAGAAAGAAACAGTCGACAGAAGCTTTCAGGAATAAAACGTGAAAGGAACTCTGGACAGGAAATCAATAGAGACGTTCAGAAAGAAAAATCTCTGGAACCCATATCAGAAATAATTCAAGAGTAAAACATGAATGAATTTGGAAAGGAGTATAAATTGACAGAGGCATTCAAGAGTAAAACATGATTGAACATCATCATAGGCAATCAAGACTAAAACATGATTGAATAGTATCAAAAGCAATCAAGAGTAAACCATGATTGGATAACATCATAGGCAATCAAGACTAAAACATGATTGAATAGTATCAAAAGCAATCAAGAGTAAACCATGATTGGATAACATCATAGGCAATCAAGACTAAAACATGATTGAACATCATCAAAGACAATCAAGAGTAAAACATGATTGGACAATATCAAAGGCCATCAAGAGTAAAACATGATTGAACAACATCAAAGACAATCAAGAGTAAAACATGATTGAGACACCAACCGAGAGTAAAGCACGATCAAACAACATCAAGAGTAAAAACATGATTGAATATAAATAAAGATCAATCAAGAGTAAAGCGTGATTGAATAATATTAAAGGTCAATGCCAAGTAAGTTGTACTTTGATCTCAAGGTAAGATGTTGATAACAACAAGACTTGGAAAAATATAAATGAGCATGAGTTTGTTTCTATGCATGATGTTAACTTTTTCTATGCATGATGAATGCTCAATGCATTGTAGTTATTTATGACGACTGAGATTGACTCTTTTGTGAGGCAAGATTGGAGCTTTGATTCCTCAACACGGGAACTCTAAAAACTCTGCTTGGAAAGAAGATGCTTGAACAAACTTCTTGTCATACTGATAACTGTATTAAACAAATGATCCTTTGAGAAGGACTGATAAACTGTGCTTGGGGATTGCTGAAGAAGATTTCCCTTGATTGAATAATTGTTGCAAGTTAACTGATCATGGCTTCAGTTGAACTATGTTGGGGATGAACTGATCACGGATTCAACTCTTGAAATGAATGTTGGGAAGACTTGCCATAGTATACATCTTGAAGAGGATATTCTGATCAACAAATCTTGATTAAACATCTGAACAACATGATCTTGAAGTAACGTGCCCCTGATAGGATCACTGACCAAGTTTCTCGACTGTTTGAACTTCCTAGAAGATGAGTGCTTACTCGCAAATAAATGTTCATTCAAGAATGGTAATTTTAATGCAATGCTCAAAACATATTTTTTGAAGTCAAAATCATTATTGTAAAGAAAATGGAATCATTGTTCAAAACATAAAGGTTAAAACAATCAACGTGAAAGATAAAGCAAAGATATGGTATCAACATAAATGATTGGTAAATCTCTTGGGAGTCAGCTTTCGCAACCTTGTTGTAGTATGCTTTCAAAATAAACCTTGCTTCAGTTAGGGCTTTTGAAGGTTGTAACGTGGTCAGGTTCATGGTTTAAAAAAACAAAAGGTATAAGGCTCAATTTTTTTGTAACCCACCCCATCTTCGTGATGATCTTCAGTCCTAAACTCAGTTAATTCAAAATATGCATTCAGGTTCTAAGAGACTTCTGCAATTTTATCTGTTGTGATGATGATAGTTCACAAGCCAAGAAAACTTGGAGATGCCAGTCACTTCTTTCTTTTGATAGTCACAACATTTTGTGGTTCAAGAATTTATTGACTTATCTCTTCTTTTTTCCTTCTTTTGATATCCCTAACTTTTGCCTGAACTGTTTATTTTGAACTTACAGTCAGCGGGATGCCTTAATTTTTGCCTAAGTCATTTTTGATTTTGACTTAGCAGGCTTTTCGTCGATTTTCTTTTTTGATACTTTTTTTCCTGAAAGATAGTGACTACCTTGCTTAATGATTATAATGAACCATCATCGACTTTGGCTCGGCGTTTCCAACATTTCTTTGATGTAAGCGGAGGAAAGCTTGTGAATAAAATACTTGTTAAAAGGTGCATTGAATGATTCTCTTAAAATAGAATGCACAACCAAATTAACTGGGAACTACCCTACCCTCGGGTTAAAATGTGGGTTATTTCGTACAGAAAGAAACACCAACTTCTAGGCTCAAAGGGGTTGACGAGGGATTAACATCCTTATTTCTCCAGTGTTTGGGAATTGAAACAATGTCTGTACATCGTCAGCAAAGTTTTATTTGAAAGCATACAGTTCAACAACCTGGGTATTTCGTTGTCATCATCCTCCCTCCAATCTTTGCATAAAACACAAGTTTGATAGAGAAAGCAAAATAGAATTTTTTTTTTTTGTAAAAGAAGCATAAACATAGACATAGTAGATGAAAATGAATTCAAACATACGATGCTCATTTCATTAAAACTAACATTCAGGAATAAACAAAGTTTAAAAGCAAACAATACAACTGAGGAAATGCAAACAGTAGGGAAACATGGCCTAGTGACTAATCAATAACGAGGATGAGTTATCCTGTCTTGATACACTGGCTTTAGGGAGATAATTGTCTCTGACCCGTTTTCAGCCATTCTGATTCGGCAAAGGATTAGTGACAACATTGGGACCAACATTCTTAAAAGATAACATCTTTGATCTAACCAACTCTTGAACTCTGGCCTTCAAAGGGAAACATCTTTCTAAATCATGGCCCGCTGCCCCTTGATGGAAAGGACAATGAAGATCAGACCTAAAACCATCTGGAAGAGGATTCCGAGGAGGAGGCATAGCTCTTGTTGTGATCAATCCTTTATGAACCAATGCAGGATACAATTCAGTATAAGTCATAGGGATGGGGTCAAAGTCAACCCTATTACGAATCTGATTTTGGTTAGCAACCTCAGGTTGAGGAGCTTGAACTCGCACAGGAGCAACAGCAGCCACATAAGGTTGATCAACATTATGAGGTCTATGACGAGATCTTCTGTCTTTCGACACAGCATTCGTCTCATTTTTCTTCTGGAAGTTTCCATAAGGCTTCCTCGCCCCACTAGAGGATTCAACAACATGAGTAACTTTCCCATTCTTGATTCCTTGTTCAAGTCTCTGACCAATGGTTACTAAGTCTGTGAAGTTGGAAGATACACTACCGATCATCTTCTCCCAGAAGAAAGGTGAGAGAGTATCCATAAACATGCATGTTAGTTCCTTTTCAACTAAAGGTGGCTCTACTTGAGAAGCAAACTCTCTCCAGCGTTGAGCGTATTCTTTGAAAGACTCTTTCTCTTTCTGGGACATGCTTTGTAGTTGTCGGCGATCAGGTGCCATATCCAAATTATACTTATATTGCTTAATGAAAGCATCAGTTAGGTCTTGGAAACATTGAATACGACTCCTCTCGAGTCCCATATACCATTTTAGCGAAACTCCGCTCAAACTATCTTGAAAACAATGGAGCAGTTTGTCATTTTGAGTGTAAGCAGCCATTTTGCGATAGTACATGATCAAATGGCTTTTTGGACAGGTGTTTCCTTTGTATTTCTCAAATTCAGGAGTCTTGAATTTTGCAGGCATGACGACATCAGAAACCAAACACATATTCTTAGCAGCAACCCCAAAGTAATTATTGCCTTCCATGGCTCTCAATCGCTTTTCCAAAGTCTGATACTGTTCTTTGACATCTTCAATATCTCCAGCATCCCCTTGGCTTCCATTCTGGGAATTGGCAGCTTGGTATTCAAATAGAGGATTCTCATAAGCATGCTGAGCAACAGTATGCACAATGGGCTGAGATTCAGTCATGATAGGAGCACGAATAACTGGGTTTGAAGTTTGACCCATCACAGGTCGTGATGATTGACCAATACCAGGAGTCTTCTCATAATGAGGAGTAAAATCAGGTGGCAAACCAAACTCAGGCCATGTTGAAGGTGGTTGTTGAGTGGGTTGAGGGTCAACATCAGCACTTGGGACTTCAACAATGACAGTCTTCTGAGGCGGTTCCCCTCTAGCGATCAAAACTTGCAGCATTTCAGTGAGCTTGGTCATACTTGACTTCAAATCCTCTATTTCCATTCTGACCTCTACGTTATGTTGCTCTTGATACTCCATTCTTAATCTGACGTTGGCTCTAGTTTCGTACTTGTGTGAAGGAATCAGCTTGACGGTAGACAGACAATTCTGAGGATGGAGACAGACAAGGATAAGTTTCATGGGTAACCTGGATGTATGTATGCAAATGATGCAATTGTTGTTTATATTATTTGAGTTTCAAAGAACTTAAGATATTAATTTGCAAACATTCAAGCATTGGATTAAAGCATTGATCAAGTTATCATCAAAATCAATCATCCATTTTGGTGGATTAGAGTTTTCACCCCATCAACACCCAAGATCCATTGAGTTTGATGAAACTTACGATGTTTACAAAAAAATACCTCTGAGTTCATTGGAAATCAAAGGAAAAGATTTTTATGAATGTATGAATGCATGAATGCCACATATACAGAAATGGTAACACAAACATGGTGCACATAAGGTAGGTTCCAAAGTTCAACGTCACGAGCATGAGGTCAAAGAACCAAATATGGGATAGTACTAGGTTAATCACCTGCATAACATGTTCTACTGATACGTCAGAGTCCACATTCTTCTTTCGGATATTACCGGCTTGCACAACTGAACTTGTGAGCCAATAATATTCTCAAGAAAAGATCGTCTGAGTGTGATTCTCCACATGACAACTAATCCAAGTCTACACCTGAATAGTTTCTGCATTACAACCTAAAAAGGCCAAGATGGGATAATGGGTTCTACGGCCAACTCAGCTTCTACAGTTCAATGAAAGCAATAATGTTTTCGCAACTGAACTTGCTAAACATATACTACCAACAAGGAACCTCCACTGAGCGGAAGGATTCTCATGACAGCTTGTTAAGGACTGAACTCCTTGTATGCCATACATGACTATACCCTCCACCTAATTCTTATGTGTACTTAATCCGGGTTAGGATTTATCCATAATGTATCTCAAGTGACGAAACCACACATATATCCAGAATAGCAAAAAATAATAAAATAAACAAGTATAAGCAAATATTAAAGTGATCAAAAACTCTAAGGTAACCCCTCTTTAAAAAGATTTTCACTCCCCAGCAGAGTCGCCAGTTCTGTAAACTCGGTTTTTCGCGAACTGACTCCTTGCTATTTTTTGTTTTTTTGATTTTTTTTTTATTTTTGCAAGAGTCGCCACCGACTTTTATTTTATCCAACATTTAGGAAAGGCATAAAAGAACAGGAAAGACCTTTTGACAGATTTTGGGTTCGGGGGGTTGGTTATACAAAGGGAAGGTTTTAAGCATCCTTTGTATCCATGGTTATCCATGGGCTCTTAATTGCTTAGCTCACTTTTTTAAATGCTTTGTTGATTTGAAAATAGAAGAAGTGAAAATGGACAATAGGTCACATAGGTCTCTGAAGAGTTTCACTGGGAATAATGCCCTTCAAATACCAGATGAAAGTTTTGAAAATAGATGAGAAGTTTTGAAAATACGTTGTTTGAAAAATGAAAGTGTTTGAGCAAGCAATTAGGAGTTATCTACTCTCAATTTATAAGACCTTTCCTATGCATTTAATACTTTTCTTAAATGATGGTATGATTAAAAAAAAAGTAATAAGAGGGAGAACCATAGAGGTGCAAGTGTGCAAAGTGCTTTTTTTTTTAAGTTTTATCTTGATTATTAATGTTTTAGCTCAAAGGTAAAAATATGGTCCAAATGGACAAAAGGAAGATGACGGAAACATAAACAATGCGTCCAAATGGACAAAGAAAAAAAATAGCGGAAGCATAAATAATATGTCCAAATGGACAAAGAGAAAATAGCGGAAACATAAATAATATGTCCAAATGGACAAAGAAAAATAGCGGAAACATAAATAATATGTCCAAATGGACAAAGAGAAAATAGCGGAAACATAAATAATATGTCCAAATGGACAAAGAAAAATAGCGGAAACATAAATAATATGTCCAAATGGACAAAGAAAAATAGCAGAAATATAAATAATATGTCCAAATGGACAAAGAAAAATAGCAGAAATATAAATAATATGTCCAAATGGACAAAGAAAAAAATAGCAGAAATATAAATAATATGTCCAAATGGACAAAGAAAAAATAGCAGAAATATAAATAATATGTCCAAATGGACAAAGAAAAAATGACAGAAACATAAATAATATGTCCAAATGGACAAAGAAAAAATGACAGAAACATAAATAATATGTCCAAATGGACAAAGAGAAAATAACATAAACATAAATATGATGAATGATAAAATAAAGTATAAAGCAAGAAATATAAAGAACAATATAATAAAATGCGGAATTTAAAGTTAATTGTTAGTATGTTAGCACGCGAATCATCTTGAAGCTAGTCAAGTATATCCACGATGTTAGTGAAGATCGATGGTGAGTGAATGATGATCTCGGACTTAAAGTTAATGAAAATTTATCAGAAGCTTGATAGAATCATAGCGACTACACGATAAATTTCCAAAAATCTTAAATCAACTGCATATAATCTCTGCCATATTTGATCTTTTATTCTGATTCGGGACAAAGGAAAAAGATAAGAAATAATATCAAATAATATACAAAAATAAATATAAAACAAATTAAACTTAATTCATTCTTTTTGTGATTTTTTTGGAATTGATTTTAAGTTAATTAACAAGCTAATTAAACAAATAATTATACAAATAATTAAACTTAACAAGAAAAATATTATTTTATATGTCAAAAATTAGATTATAAAAAATATAAACCTAAATCTAAAAGGAGAATATTTTTGGAGTTTTTTGATTGGTTGAAAATAATTAAAAAAAACAATATTTACATAATTACTAATTAATTAAGCAAAATAAATTAATTATGAAAAGAAATAAAATATTTTTATGTTAAAAATTAAATAAACATTTTATCAACTTAAAACTAAAATTAAAACATTTTTTTTGAGAAATTGAAAATATGCATAAATATGGAGTTTTTGATTCATGAACTCCTAACACTACTACATATTAAAAATTACATTGTACTTACTCTATGATGTCCCAAGAGTGGAATAGAGTGATTGAAATTGATTGAAAGTGGCTATTTGAATGAGCCTTGATTTTTACAAGTTTCTTGAAACTTTTGCAAAAATATAAACTTAAGCTATGACTTTGTGGTGATTGTTGTTGTTCTTTGTGTTCCTCTCCCTTTTTTTCCTCTCCTTGAATGAAGAAAATGAAGCTCTATTTATAGGCAAAGAGATATGATCATAAAGCCTTGCAAGTGGAAATTGTCATGATTGATTTTGTGGAAAAAGAATGGAATATTCTTTTATGCTAGGTTAAAAAACTTAACCATAGTTTAATCACTCAAGTATTATTCTCTTCAATCTTGCAATAATATCTTTAAGCATCTTGAATTGGTCTTGATTGGCAACCATAAGCATCTTTGATAATATCTTTGAATTATCTCACTTTAATTAAACTTTAAATGAATAAAATTTAATTAAAATGAAATAAAAATGTCATGAATCATGGATATGTTGTGAATATCTTTAAACATATGAGAATCAAGATTGAATCACAAAAGAATTGGCCTTTTTGAAAAAAAAATCAAATTTTGGTCATTACTTGTTTCATGCATTTTTCCAAAAAAAGGTCAACTTCATCAAGGCATATCTCCCTCAATTTTGATCCTATGAAAGTGTTCTTGTACTTTTTGGAAAGCCCAAGATGTCCTCTACAAGCCACTTTGGAAGCGTTTTTGCATTTGGAGAAGTTATTTTGATGATATGGGCTTTGACAAAAAACTGCTTTTTGTTGACTTTGAAAATGACCTGTAATGTTTTGGCTTATATCTCTTAGGCGGAAGCATTTCTTGACCTTGGTCCCAACATCAAAGTTGTAGAGAATTTAATTTCCTTGAGAATGAGCTTTGGTTGGAATTTTTATGATAAATTATGAGAGAGTTATGGTCGGTCAAAGTTCAGTTGACTTTTAGGTAAAAAACTCTAATTTTGCAATTTTGAGTTTTGTCGATTTCTGAACTTTTCTTGATGAATTATGATCAACCATTGATCACATGATGAATCTTTTGACAAAATATGGATGTTGACAAAAAATTGCATTTTTGACTGTCTGTTGACTTTTTGGTCAAACTGGTCGTCTGTTGACTGTTTGAGCTGTTGACTGTGCGTCCGAGCGAATCGAAGTTTGAAAATTTGCCTGGTGGTACTTTGAGATATATGGAGATCCATGAAATCCATTTGAGGTCTCAAAAACTCGTTCTCCTGAAAAAAACAAAAACCCTAGTTAGGGACTGTTTGTGTAGGAGACAGTTAGGCGTACCTGATTTTTATGCAGTGTTGAGTCTCTGTTGATCACGTGATTATCAGAAGACTTCTAGAACAAAATTTTGGAAATTTGAAGTGCGAAAAATTGATTTGACTGATGGTACAAACACGGAGAATTGCGCTGATAGCGGGTTTGACTGGTAACTAGCTGTCCGGGTATTAACGTAACAGTTAAAGTGAAAACTTAACAGTTAAAGTTAATTTTTTTCTTTTTGTTTTTGTTGTGTTAATGGTGAAAAATTTATTTACCTGAGCTGTTAGAAAAACACAAACATAATAAATAAATAAAATATACTATATGCGAACGAAATTACCGATAATAACCTTGAAAAAATATTTAATGCACAGAAAAATAAATATTTAACACACATAATATTATCTTGATAATTAAACTACCGTGCGACAGATAGTACAACATTTAATACTAACAGTACAAATATTACATAATATAATGAACAGTACGACAAATAAAATAAACGGTACACTATTTGAAAGCGAAAGATACAACAAACTTTAAAAATGACGATTAAAAACCCATGCTATAAATAACAACATATAGATGAACGGGAGTGTAAGCAACCCAGGTCCACATTTTTCAGGACTATGCATACAGAAAAAGGACATGATCACCACCAAAACAGTGATGACCATAAGAAAAAACGTATCCATCCACTTTGCCATTTTTGCCGGAGAAGAAGAGAAAATAATTATGAGATAGAAGTTTGAGAAATTTGGGAGATGAGTGAAATTTGATGTGAGAATTTATGGAAAAAATGAGGAGTATTTATAGAGTGAAAAGAGAGAGATAGAGACGTTGGGAATGGAGTGGTACCGTTTGAATAGTAGTAGGATTTGAAAAAAAGTATGGTAGGTTTTGAAAAGAAAAGGGGTATAGAATAAAGCTAGGATTTGATTTGAAAGAAAGAGATTTGAAAAGAAAGGGAGATATTTGAAAAGAAAGAAAGAGATTTTGAAAAAAATAATATAGTATAAAAATAAAAATTAGTGGGAAATAAAACCAATAATAATTTAATTGTTACCAGTATAATCTGAAACCCGGACTCCGCGCCTGCAAATTTTAATTCTGCACCAACTGCGTCAGCATTATTTATCTGAAAATAAATCTCAAATAAACAGTGTATGAAGTGATAAACAGTATTTGGCGTTTATGTGAGAATAAATTTAACAGCGAACCAAAATACTGTATAAAAAATTCTAAAAATTGAGTATTTATAAAATCAGGATATTTATGAAATAAAAATCCAAGATTGTATAAAACTCCAAATTTTTTGACAGAAGTCTGTTGACTTCTCTTTTTTTTTAAAAAAACGCAGGCAAATTTTGGGGTATAACAATAATGATCATAACACTTAGAAAATGATGGGATCTCAGAGGTCAAAAATTGGGGTGCAACACAAACCCTAAAGAACACGAATTGGCAGCTCAAACAACCCTGGCCTAACGTTCCAAAAAGCTCAAGAAAGTATGGCATGATCATAAACCCTTCTCAGCAAGTTTCAATTCATGCCAGCCATCTCAATTCGTTCCTGGGGTGTTAAACGACAAGACTGAATCAAGAGCCAAGGGCCATGACACATTGAACGTGTAACCCATGTGTAACGCCCCAAATTTAATTAATTAGTTAATTAAATTATTTAAGAATTTAATCATTGGATTTAATCAAAATTTGTGGATCAATCGGATTTGTCGGTATTGTTTTGGGAAGCTTATTTAGATTATTAAGTAAAAGTTGGATTTTATTCGGTTAGTCGGAGAATTAATAAAATAGATTCCGTTGAAGAAATAGATCTCGGTTATGCTGCCTTCGATTAAATAGTCAAGTCCCTCGGATGTAGGGATATCTTAGCTTGCTGCCTTCGATTCAAAAATCATCATAAAGATCATAGTCCCTTCGATGTTGCCTACGATATAAAATGATCTCATCCCTCGATGTTGCCTTCGATTACATGATGATAGTCCCTCCGATTGCTAAGGTATCCTCATTGATTGCCTAAAATAACTATTATATCCTTCCTTGAGACTTCCTACCCTCTTTATGGTATGGATAGCCTTATGGCGAACAATAATTCTCGATGATCCTTTTCAAATCCAATGAAAAGACTACCTACCCTTCTTATGGTATGGATAGCCCTTTCAAACGAAAATCTTAAAGAACAGAAAGACATTAAACTTAGAGTAGGTGCTTTTAACTGCTTACTCACTATTCAAACTCAAATTACTTTTCACACCCCTTTTTTTCAAATCAATTCAAAAAGGCTACACTTATTTACAATCTAAAGTCCTTATTCAAATCTTTTCAATTCACACACGACACTCTTTTAAACAATTTAAACAAACAAGTGAGCTAAGCAATTAAGAGCCCATGGATAACCATGGATACAAAGGGTGCTTACATCTCCCCTTTGTATAACCTACCCCCTGAACTCAATCTCTTTCAAAGGTCTTTCCTGTTCTTTTTGCCTTTACAATTGGATAAAATAAAAGTCGATGGTGACTCTTGCTATCTGCAACGTTTTAAAAAGTCAGTTCTCCCACTGTGTTACAGCTGGTCTCTTCTTGACGGAGAGTGTTGTCTTTTCTTGGCCGCTAAAGCGTCAGGCTTGGGACGTCGGTCTCTACTGGAGTGGTGTTGATGTTCCAAGGCTCCAATCCAGTCATTCTGCCATCGGATCAGCGCGTTCGTCTGATTCAGAGCGGCGAAAATGGCGGCCATGGTTGGATCGACCGGGGTTGGCTCTATTGCTGAGAAAGGGTTCTCAAGAAAGGCTTCTTGGTCTTTTCCGCTAGTGTCTCCGTGATGGAAGGTGGTGTTGTTATAGGAATCTTCCAAGGAGGGAGATGCTGTCAGGCTATCGCGAGGCTGAGAATTGGCCTTGTTGAGAGGCGGTATGACGAATTCAACGTCGCTTTTGTTCACCTATGTAGCTTCCAGAGATGAGAAATCTTCGTTGTTGCCGGCCATGAATGATTACAATGAGAACTTTGGTTTCTGAGTTCTTGCAGACGCAAGAAGTGGTTAAGGAGTGCAAGAAAGAGAATGGGGAAGCAAGATTTTCCCACATATGGCGCCACTGTTCTTTCTGGTTGAACAGGTGGCCAGCAACGGTAGACTTGATCTTCGGTGATGGTTGAGAGAAAAAAGGGGTTGTACCTACAAGACACTCCGATACCAAAGTAAGTGAAGGAACAAAGAGGTACAACCCAAAGTATGAGATTTAGGTGAGAAAAAATGAATTACCTTGCCCTCTAGAGATAGAGGGCTATTTATAATATTCTCTTAGGAAAGGATCCCCTATTTTCATGGGATTGAGTGCTATTTATGGCCCAGAATATAGGAGACTGTTAGATTAGGTCTTGACGGGCCTGCCTGGAGGAGCAAGTCATTTCCGAGCACGGGATATCCGCGTGCTCGGTTGGCAGCCAGTTTTGCTCGGCATAGGGGGTGCCGTCGCTTGAGGACAGCATGTGTCGGGCCAATGTTTATTGGGCCAAAGTAATGGAATGAGCTAATTAGAGTAATTGGTCAGATCCCGAACAGAAACTAATATATTTAGTAATATGAAGTTAATATATTTTTTCAATTAGTTACTGAACTATAGCAAAACATTATGTAATGTACTAAAGCATTATTTGAAAATAATATATACTAGTCTGAAACATTAAAACGTAACAGGTTGTAATATATTAATCAATCTCTAGCATTGTAACATAAATGGATAACAACCTAATGGATTAGAGTCTGTTCCTTGAAGTACTAGGTTTAATACTTGGCCTCGTAACTTTTTAATTCTTTCATTTATTAAGAAACTATTAATATAAATATTTATTTTAAATTAAATATTAAAAAATCATAATTTAAATAAAATAGAATTTCATAATTAAAATAAATAAATAAAAATAATATATTATATAATTAAAAAAAGTTTTAAAAAAAATAAAAAAATAAAATAAAATTTCACGTGGAATAAAAAAATTAAAAAATACAATTAGGTAGAACCTTTGCTGCAATGTAGCAGGAGTGTATTTGGGGGAATCTGAAAATTACAATGGAGGTTTTAAAAAGAAACTCTATCAGAGACTAAAATCAAATCCCGTTAATATTACAGGGGGACTTGGTATATTTAACCTTTTATAATTTTACTTGTTATTTTTGTACACATTGAGCCATTTGTGTGTTCCCTGAGCCTTTCGATGTTCCCGTATTTATTTTTATATTATGTTATTAAGCTTTATTTTAAGTCAAATGCCTATAAATTTCCCAACTTACTTAGATTTGGATAGGAACTTGTTATTCACTCTTGATAACATTTAAAGTTTGGGACTGCTCATGTGATACAAAATTTTAAGTTTGGGTGGTAGTATGAGTAAGAGAGACAAATTAATAAGAAGATGAGAATCGTCCAAGAAAAAAGCTGAAGAAGTAAGAAGTTATAAAAATAAATAAATTTATCAAAAAATAAAATGAGCATGAAAAAGAAGAAAATCAAATGCAAATAGTTCTTCAAGGCCTCTAGCTGTTGGGTTTAAATATTATTATGTACATCATTGCATGTTTTCTATGAATATTTGAGGTAATTTCACTAAAACATTAAGCCAAAGAGAAGCTAAAATGCTAAAGAATAGCCAAGAATGATCAAGTAAAGAGATTTTGGGGACTCGGTGAAAAAAGACACAAAAAGACAAGATTTCTTCTGATTTTATCGTGTGCGCGATGCTTTACATCGTGGGCACGATAAAGGTGCATCGCAGTCGCGATGGGTTATAGGATGGTCGCGATGGGTCAACTTCTAGGCTTTTTCTTACGCGTTCTGACTCTTTTTTTTGTTGCTATAAATAGTTTTTTGGGACAAAATTAAGTGTTATTCAATTTTTACTCTAAAGTGATGGCAAGGAGTCCTAGGAAGGCAGTTTTGAGAGCATTGGAAGCCATTTAAAGTCTAACTCTTCAAGGATTTCACATGTAATCATCTTCTCAATCTTGGTATTTTATATGTAATCATCTTCTCAACTCTTGGTATTTTATTGTATTACTATGAGTAGCTAGATTTTGAGCATGTTGGATTATATGTTTAGCTTGATGTTTTATGAATAATTAAATTTATATTTTCTATTTGATTATCCTTGTTCTTAATGCTTATTATTTGTGGACGCGTTGATAATACAAACTTAGACGAGTAAGGATTACTGACCCTAAGCCTATGATTCTGAGCTAGGATAATTAATCTACTATTGCGGGTTGAATAGGGATATGAGACCACTAGTAGTGTCTTTTGAATTAATGCATCATACTTATGCCTAATTTCACTTTCTCCGACCGAATATGGATAGGAAGTCACTAGTAGGAATTAGTGAGCTATACACTAATGAATTGGGCATAGTTGTTTTGTTAATTTGCCGTAAAAATATAACAAATATACCATTCATCTAATCCACTAAACATTAACAGGGGATAAACAAGGCATTCAAAGTAAAACCTAGTCGCGTTTCCCGTATTAATTCAAAACAAATTTACTTTTCGTAAAATAACTCGAAAACCCACAACCTTTAATTTTTAATTCGCACAATCTTAGTTTTTTTTAAATAATCCATGTGGATTCGATCTTTATTTTTATTACTTCGACACTATCGCTACACTTTCCGATAAGTCATTAGTATACCGGTGCATAGTTAGAAATTGTCTACCTAACTCCCAATGTTAGCATACACTCCAAAATTATCCAAATGTTGGCCTACATAATTATTTTGTTAGAATTTCTCATGTTTACTTTACAAGTTTTGGCATGAGAATTGTTATGCTTAATACAATCCTCATGGGACGGTAATTTTTCTTATCACTCGCTTCTAGTTCAAATATGATTACTTGCATATACAAAGTAGACAAGACATTTTTGGCATCGTTCTAAGGGGTGTATCATTAACATTTTGATTATTATTTTAATTTATAAAATTTACAATGGAGCATTTGATCTTATTATGTCTTCTGGTGACACGTTAGATGTGTGGGGTACTACATTTACATGTTGACCTATCCATTATATAGATGATATTCTGAGCCAGAAAGAAATTTTAGATTCTTATGATATTTCAACTCGCTCTTATGTTATTGGAAACCCTTATTCCTGTTTATGAACAAGTTGAGATTGAATTAGAAGACAGTCAACAAGAGGAAGAAAAAGACACGGCGTAGCAGGATATCATTGTTCTTGCTAATGACTAAGCAAGTAGTATTAGGGAATATGACGTGTTTGATCAAAACTCCGTGAACACAAGTATCATAAAGCTAGAGACCAATATAGTGAAATTTAAATTTAAGCCCATGATGTTTTAGATGATGCAAGCTATTGGGAAGTACTCATGTATCATGTTAGATGACACTCATCTGCACTTAAAGAAATTTCTTGAAGTTGTAAGTTAATTTAATATTTTTGGGATAATTGATGATATTTTCAGGATTAGATTATTTCCATATTCTCTAAAGGGTGCGGCTAAAATTTGCTAAATTCAATACAACCATATTCGATAGCCATATGGAATGATTTGGTTGTGAAATTTCTAGCCAAATATTTCCCTCCTAAGAAGAATATAAATATGAGGAAGGAAATCACCTTATTTAGACAAGGAGACGATGAATCAATGCTCGATGCTTGAGAAAAATTTAAGGAGTTTCTAAGATAATATCCTCATCATGTAATTCCAATTTGAATACAATTGAAAAATTTTAACAATGGTCTTGTACCATCCTCAAGAAATATGTTGTACGTGTCATCTGGTGGAGCCTTATTATCTAAGTTGTACACTGAGAATTATGATTTGATTGGAGTATTACAAAAAATACCTACAAATGTTTAACTACAAGAGCTCAACTGGCCCAGATTCACAACATGATGAAATAACTCATAACATCATCTAGTGTTCCAGTTGAATATCCAATCAATGTCGTGACAGATGCGGAGAAGTAGCTTATGTTTATTGTAGAGATGCACATTTGTTTGAGGATTTTTCTACAAATCGCGAGTGTGTTAACTATGTAGGGAACAAAAATAAATACAATAACCCATATAGCAACACATAAAATTCAATATAGATAAGTCATCCTAATTTTTCATGGTCCAATACTCAAAATCAATTGAAATCTCAAGTACCTCAAATTCCTCCTTTATTTTCTACACCTAACACAAATGTGCCAACTAATGGAAACAACCAGTTAGAATCTAATTTGAAAACACTCATGCAAGAGACAAACACCTTTTTTAATGAAGAAAAGAATCAATTACAATCTCAAGCGGTGAGTATCAAAAAAATTAAAGACTCCAATGGGCCAAATTACCACTACACATAGCTCGAGAACCAATGGTGCTCTACCTAGCACCATTGAAACTCCTGCCACTTTTTCAAGTACTAAGAATCTAGAGAATTGCAAGGTTATTTCCTTGAGAAGTTGCTTGGAGTAGGAGAAACCAGGAAGAAAAGATGAAAATTATGAAGTTGTAAGCAAGAATCTTACTGATGTATTAGAAGAAGTCACTCAAGAAGCTAAACCCTGAACCACCCATCACTATAACACAAAATGCTAATATATTAGAAAATGTTGATATATCGATTCCAAACTTGCAGAAAAGAAAGTCATATATCACATCACCTACTATTGGAGAAGTTCTGAATTCTCCATCAAGTCAAATATCTTGTAAGCAGTGTATCATTTTTTTTCATTCTCTATAGCTTTATGCCTCCTTTCTTTGGAACATACCGAACCGAGTTACCCAAACACTTCGCTCACATGTCGATATGGAACCTTTTCTTTTAGAAACATGCCATTTGGATTAAGTGATTCTTATGCTAGATTCCAAATGTGCATGATGTATCTCATTTTAGATCTCATAAAATCATGAAAATTGTTTAGATAATCGGGAACTAGTGCTACTAAGGTGTGATAAAAGAAGTTTGGACTTGAATTGGAAAATGTTTCACTTCATGGTGAAGGAATGAATTGTTCTTGGACATTGTATCTCAAAGAAAGGGTTTCAAGTTAATTAAGCAAAGATTCACGTCATTGAAAAACTACTACCCTTAACAAATGTCAAGGGGATTATAAGTTTCCCTTTGTCATGCTCGATTCTATTGGAGGTTTATCAAATATTTTTCAAAATCACAAAATCTTTACGACAATTGTTGCAACATGATGTTACATACCACTTCAGTGATCATTACACTAAATTGATCTAAGTAATTTTTGGACTAAGTGACTCAAAACACAAGAAGAGAGCGGATTTTTATATTTAGAATAAAAAAACGATTTATAAAAATGTTTGAGAATGAGAGATAAAAAGATAATAGAGAATTTATATTTTAAAAACTGATATTTTTTTTAAATGGGAGATAAATCTTATTTATATAAGAAGAATATGACTAAAAAAAGAAAACAATGGATTGATTTTTTTTTACATATTAATCTATTAAATCAATGCCTTAATCGATTTGTTTGGCCAAAAAAGGAAATTTTAAATTGTAATGTTGCTTGATTCATTAAAATGTTTCTTAATAATTAGGAGACATTTTACTTTATTTTAATCTATTAGAAGCAAGGCTTTAACTAATTAATTAATGTATTTTTCCTTCTTAATTAATCAAACAAAAATCTTAATTATTTAAGCACCTAAACCTAATTGATTTTTATAATTCTTTCTTCTCTCAAATTCACTAAAGTTATCAAGTCAAATCCATTTCTAGTCTATTCTTAAAAGAAATTAACTAAAAATTATTGTAGGAAGAAAAAATGTGATAAGTTGATAAACTCATCCATTGTAATGATTAACCGTCAAACATACAGCGCTCATGCATGCATTAATTTGTTTACGACAACAACAAAGAAAAATGACGATCGAAAGCCACATAATGAATGACGGTACAATGTAAATTGCTGGTGACGGCTGCTAATGATTAGATTGGGCTAAACATACAAAGGGTTCAATTCAATCACCTTTACCGACAGTTGAAAAGGGACCACGGGGATATGGTAACTGTTCGTCTCCCCATTTTTTATTTAATAATTATTTTTCTAATATATATATATATATATATATATATATATATATATATATATATATATATATATATATATATATATATGAAAAATAACCTCCATAATTTCACTCCTCCGTAAACTCAAAAATAGACACAAGCGGAAACGTGAAATATAAGTCTAAAGACATAAGAAAATTTTAACATAGAAAACCTTCTCAATATGAGAAAGAAAAAATCACGGAACCTTTAGGCCTCTTAAACTTTCACTATAATGATAATGAGAATACAACAACTTCACCCTTAGGTGGAACTCACTTCAATGTATCTCTCAATTTACAAGAAACACAAAAAACTCTCTACGAAGAACAATTTTCTCTCTTAACCAATGCTCTTTTTCTCTCTTGCTTCTTGTTCTTCTCTTTTGTGTTGTGATTTGAATGTTTTGCTTATGGTCCTATTTATTGGAGGTCGAGGTTATTAATGCTTTAAACCGGATGTGGAAAACTAAGATTCCTAGCAAGATTTTGATTTTTGGGTGGAGGCTTATCTTGAACAAAATCCCAACAAATAAGGCTTTGGCTAGACGTCACATTTTGTTAGATCCTACTCTATTGGTGTGCTCCCTTTGTGGGGAGGAGGAGGAAGACTCGAATCATCTTTTTGGATCTTGCACCATTTCTCTTCTTTGGTGGACTAAGTTTTGCGATTGGTTTCGGGTGGATTTGGCTACTTTTCTGAGTAATCTTTTTAATCGTCTTTTAGCATTTGATCTAGCTTGTAAGGTTCGGTTTGTGGTTGATACTAGTTAGCTTTTTGTTGGGATATTTGGTGTTGTAGGAATGAAATTCTCTTTAATGGTGGATCCTTACTACATTTTGATTCTCTTGGGATGATTAAATTTGTAGCTTGGGATTGGTTAATTTCTTTCTATAAGGTAGGGGATTCTCTTGTTTGGACGGATTGGTGTGCTAATCCGACCATTTGTATTGGGAATCATTAGCTAGTTTTCTTTGGTGGTGGTTTCTTTTTTATTTTTGTTTTTGTAATCATGGGATAGCACCCCTTGTGCTCTTTAATTCCATTTTTCTTATAAAAAAATGCATCATAACAAGTGTTATTTGCAAAGCATGCACCATAACAAGTGTTCTTAGCAAGACATGCACCATAACATGTGTACACCATAAACCTTTTTACTTGTCATTACATGCAACCTTTCTACTTGTTATTCCAAGAGTATGTTATTACAACTTACTTCACATCGTCGCCATTAATTCTTTTTAATTTAATGATTAAAAATAATAAATTAATCATAGAATAGCTAAACTTACTTCATAAAATAATAAGGGTGTTCAAGATTCAAATTTTATTTTACAAACATGTAGAATTTTTTCATACCAACATTTTGGTCAACTTTTGGCTTATGAATGTTGTTTTTGGGAATAACATTTCTTCTTTCACAAGCTTCAAAAAATGTCCACCGAAGCTATAATAGTTACATAATTCATGGTATTTTTTCATACTCAATCTCTACAAGGAAAGCAAAGTCGGCCCTTTCAACTAATATTTTGTATCTAAGCTCATTGGTTCACTCCAAATCAACAAGGACCCCGACATAGTGGCCAAAACCCCTTTCACATGAGGATTTGTTTGAAGTTGATTCAATTCATATAGGTGTTCTTATAATGCTCGCAATAGCTAAAAAGGATTTTAGGTCTCTAATATTACTAGAAAATACCATGAATCGCCACCCACACCTAAGCCAGATTTTGGTGACTGTATAGGGCACAAAATCTATGGTTCAAGGGAACAACTTCAAGAAACCAAGATTGATATTCTAAGAGCCTATAAATCTCAACCATAAACATACTTTATGGTTGAGAATATTGAGAACACAAAATAACACTATCCCACAGAAGTTATCGCCCATTTTTTAATGGAGTTATAAAGAGAAGATAACTTGGGACACAAGTTAATAAATGTTAGAGGAGAAGAACCTTTAGGCCAGATAAACATATCTTGAAGATTATAATTACATGCCTTAAAACCAAGAATATATGTATCCTCAAGAATATAAATTGCAAGCTTATCACCTTTCACACAAGGCTTTAGAAGCTAGCTCAAAGGTATATTGTAGACATTGGTAAGCGCCTAAGAAAATGATTTTTCAATCTTTGGTTTTTCTTATTTGTCAGGTAAAGTTATCGTAGAAGGCTTCATGATGGTTTTAGGGGAGAGAAAAGGGACCTCCGAGAAATCCATAATGAATGAAGTTGAAGAATGAATATTGTAACTATGTCAACAATATTTTTATCATGTTTTCAATCTCTAGAGCGTTTTCATTTTTCTCTATGTATTTTACAACTTAAAGGACACTATAATACACATAAGGTTTTGCTCAAGAAGGAAAAATATAATAATAATTTGGTGGACAACAACAGCATGCCATGCTCTTTCTTTTTCAATAAATATGAACTATTGATATTTATTTATTTTTATATATAGATGAAGTGGATAATCATTAAAAACTCACATACATAACTATCTGGTATAGGCGAACCCCCGTGATGTCATTCAACCTAAAAGTATTGGCTTTTAGCAGTTGATATAGGAACTATAAACTCTTTTAAGACTATAGTTCAAATCCCATGTTTTATAAGACTATAGATCAAAAAGCTTCTGTATAATATGAGCTCTAATTATATTATTCAAGCCCAACCCTAGATGGATTGCAAGCTAATCGATCCTAAGTGAATCATTTATTTATTAATTTTCATTAAAAATATAATTAAAATTTTCATAATATTTATTATAAATATATACATTTTTAAGTATGCTATTATTTTTGAATAAAATATTATAACATATTTTTAAATACAATAAAGTTTAAAATTGCTCAAAACAATACACAAATGTTCATCATAACATAAACTAATAGAATACGAAAAAAATTATGAAATAAAACGTGAAATAATTAAATATTAATTTAATTATATTAATATATAATATTTAACATAAGAGGATTAAATATAATCGTAGATATGAAATTTAGTAAAATAGGGTAATCCAATGTGTTGTTTTTTAATGAAACAAAATAAATATTTAGTATAATTATAGTTATACGGACTAAACGGACTATTTGTAAGTCGCGGTGTGTTTTAGATTAATTTTGAGGTAAAAACTCCTCCAATTTAAAGATAAATTTACTCAAGATTCTGTTTTGAATGATTGATTAAAAAATTATAATTCGATTCAATTTCATGCAGTTTAATTTAGATCGGATTTTCAATATCCAAATTACAAATTATATTTTTTATTAAGATTATAAAAATAGTAATAAATAATAGATTTGATTATATATATTTATATATATATATATATATATATATATATATATATATATATATATATATATATATATATATATATATATATATTAAATTAATATTACAAAATAAAAATATGTTATTATAGTTGAAACAAATAAAATAATAAAAATAAATAGATTAAAGTAAATTAGTAAAATAATATTAAAAAATAAGTATCATTTAATAATAAATTAACACAAGATTTGTGTTAATAAAAAATAAATAAGTATAAAAATATATATATGCAGTTCAGTTCAATTTAAATCAGTTTTGAAATTTTTTGAAATTCTATTCAAATCAAACCGTTTTTAAAAAATGGCTTTGGAGGTTCACTCGTGGAACTCTTTGACAAATAAAGAGTGTTCTCTCATGGAAGTATTATGTCAATTTGCCAAACACTAATGAAACACTTTGGAAGAGGTTCACTATACAATGATGTGATTTGAAAATTGAAATAAATTACACTTCTAAAAGTAACATCCAATTATCCATTTCACTGTGCTTCACAATCAGAGTATAACAGAATTATCTTATTTACAAGGAAAATGGAAATTTAACATCCAATTATCCATTAAAGCGCAAGGAAGCACAACACAAACAAGACATCACAAATGGAGAAACACGTGAAGCTAACCCACAACTGATGGTGGAAATCAAGGAGAAACATGGTAGCACAACATGATTCAACAACACAAGACAGAACATAAAGGAACATTTCTCAATTGCAGTCAATAGAACCAAGCAAAGTAACTAGGACACATCAACAACAGTTAGAAAGCATTAACAATCAGGTCATACATATACAAAGACACGGATTGTTACAAATGGCTGATATTGGCACTACAACTCAACATCAGAAATCAATTTCGGGATCGCAGGCATGACATATAATTCAAGAAGCACAACAGACAGATCAGGTGGCACAATAAAAACATCACCTTCAGCCTAATGCAAGGAAGGCTCAACATATCTCATCAAGAACAGGACAATCTAGAGCATTAGAGGGCATACATCAAGTAGCAAAAGGGAAATTAAACTACAGATATGAGTTCATCTATAAAGCACTCAAGAAGCCGCATCATCAATACAAATATATGAGTTCAACATACTAAGGAAAATATGAGTTCATCTATAAGGCACTCAAGCAGCCGCATCATCAATACACAACGCAGCCAACAGGAAGTTACTTAGAGGCAACATCATCAAGAGAACCACATGAAGGACATTCAAGCTAAGGATGAAAACACGCATCCGTATGATCAAAATACCAAGGAAAATAATTCAAAAAATGCACTCAACCAGACAGATCAGGTCAACATAAATCAACAACTTGATTGCTTTCAAGTTCAGAAACAAAATACAATACATGTCTGATGAAACAGGGCAATACACAGAATCCTGTAAATCACACTCAAGGAATGGAGCCAACAACTGATCTCCAGCGGGTATAATCTTCTAGAAAAGAAGAAATGTAAATGAATAATATAATAGACTTGAAAATCTATCTGCATAAAAACATCGTTCCACAAAAACAAATCTAAACCAGCACAAAATTTTCAGCTCTTTCACTAGACCCCATAAGAAATAATTAAGCAGAACTTAGGAAGTTCCATAGCCTCATAAACACAGCATCAATTCAAAAATAATTCTCAACAGTTTCACTAATTCCCAAATAATTGTCAAACCTTTGTTCGCAGCTTCACTAATTCCCAAATAATTGTCAAACCTTTGTTCGCCCGCACCACCATCTTCAGCAAATATTCAAAATAGAAAGAAGAAAAAAAACTAAAATACAATCTTCTAATACTAAGACGGAAAGAATCAGAATGAAAAACTAGGAATGAATACAAGAATGAGACCTAAAACCAAATCTAAACCATAACCAGAATGAATACTAGGAATGAATACTAGAATGAGACACTAAAACCAAATCTAAACCACAACCACTTGTATAATCACCTCATTTAGCTTCCATAAAAACAGAGAATCAAAAAGAGTATAACCTTACAAAACCCCATAAATTCTAAAATCATTCATGTTCATCATATTCAGCAAATATCCAAAACAGCAAAACCCCCAAACTATAGTCTTCTAAGAAAAATACATAAAGAATCAGGATGAATACTAAAATCAGACACTCTCAATGCACATTTTATAGTTATTGAACTTTGAACAAACAAAACAATGTACAAATTATAAAGCAAGAGACATGTATGTGTCTATCTTGTTATTATTTCAAATCATAACAACAATCAAAATCCAAAACAGCCTAAAATTTTCAACTTTTCACACACCCAACAAACAAACACACAACCAAACACAGCATAGTAAACTCCAAACTTATCCTACCCTTGTTTACCATCATCATCATCATCACCTTCAGCAAAATCCAAAACCTGACAAACATTCCCTTCTTCCTCAACCACCATCACACTATCTCCTCCATCCTCACAGAAATAAGATTTTTTCCCATTCATTGCAGCAACTCTTTTAGCAGCACCAGAATCTCTAGGACTCTCATCAATACACCTCAACGTTGAAATCTTCGGTAACACCCCAAAACCACTCACATCCACTTCCTCAATCGGAATCTCCCACCTCTTCTTAACCCTAACCTCACTCCCAAAACCCTTATTATTCTCAGAAAACGATCTTTTCTTCGCATCACCACCAACACCACCAGAATTATACCTACTAGCCACAACCCTCCCTTGTTTCACCACCTTTTTCACTGATTTCTCCCCTTCAAACAACTTCCTTGGTTGAACAATCTCTTCCTCTTTCTTCTTCACCTCACGCAGCTTAACCGATCCAACAGCAACCGAATTCGCTTTACATATCGTCTTCCTCCTCGATTCCTCCAAAATCTCTTGCGGCTTCCCGTAGCAAGATTTCCTCCGATTCACCGTCGCCGGAGTAACCGCCGGAGTTGTCATTTTCCCAGCAATCTCCCCCGGACCTAAACTCATCCCTCTCCTCCAATTCATCCTCGGCCTCGGAGTATCCTCTTTCAAAACCCCACCGTTCCGCTTCGGTGTATCAAAAACGACACCGTTTCTCTTCGGTGTCGCCTCTTTGAAAACGACGCCGTTTCCGTTTCCGTTTCGTTTCACAGTACTATTATCATCTTTGAAAACTACACAGTTTTTCTTCGGTTCCATGAACTTCGCAGCTATAACCCTACCAGTACCAATTCCACTAACGCGCTTCTCCGACGCGATTTTTTCAAGACGAAGCGATTCGAGCTTTGTTGTTAATCGCTTAATTTCGAATTCAACTTCAGCAATTTCATCATCTATAGCTTTTTTCTTTTTCGAATTGGAAGCATTGAAATTGAGGGAGGTAGGGTTTATATTCTCTTTGGTGCAATCGGAGGAAGAAGACCAAGAAGTCTTCATCTTGGTTGTGAAATCGTCGTCACCGTCGAAAGCTGCGTTGTTCCAGAATTTAACTTCGTTGTTCATGATTAAGTGCTTTTTTTAAGTGCTTTTTTTAAGCTTTTTGGAGAAAGGTTTTGAGATTTTGAGAAGCTGATTTTTTTTGTTTGGTTGTGTTGAAGAAGTGAAGAAATGAAGAAGGAAGAAAGGATTTGAATTTGGGATTTTGTGACCGTTGGAATTTGGAGTGGGGAGAAGAGAGTAACGCTTGTGATGACCGTTGGATGGGAAACGGCTCCACCTACACGCTCCGATGGGATATAAAGTTTTTAATTTTATATTTCATGTTTTAATATTGTTGAATTTATGGGAATTGTTTACTTTTAAAAGATTTGTTTGTATTTAATGTAGAGTGACATTTTGCAAAATCTTGTTCATAATTTTTTGTATTGACTTTAAAATGGGATGATTTCTCACACCATTCCTTAGACCTCTTCTTACGCACGATTGATTGGCAAAAATGTCTTTTAATTTTCGTAGATATACTTTCAGAAGCATTCTTTTTTCAAAAAAAAAAAAAATTTCGTAGATGCTGTTGAGAATCAAGTGTGAGTGTGGATAATAGTCTCACATTGGAAATGTGTGTGGTGACTTGAGCATATATAAGTGGGAGAACCCACTCACCTATCACCTTAAGGTTTTAGGTGGAGAAGTGGTGTCTCTCCCACAAAGGTGTGTTGCTCAAAGGAATGTCCCGGAAATTAACAATGCTCCCGAACTCGACCCTCCCCCGATGTTGCGCTAACAATGGTATCAGAGCCTTTGGTTCAAGAAAAAGGGACCGGCTAAAAACTTGCTTTTGATCTACTAGACTTTAAAAACATTTTCAATTGGAAAGGTTTTTAGTGTGTGATTTTCCATAATATTTACATAATTACCTTGTGTCTTTACAAGATACTGGTCCCTCAAATGGATACGATCGGACAAACTTTCACACTTTTTCTCTTTCATAACTACAAAGCTTCATGTCTTGGCATCATTATCTTTGAGTTTAGCATCACACGAGAACCTTGAGTCTTCTTAATGAGGCTTGAGATATCTTTAAGTTGATTATGATTATCAGAGATTTAAGAAGATAAACCAGTGACGAACCTTGAAACATAAGTCTACACTTAAATGACGTTTAACTATATTGTTAACTTCAAAGAGATGACCTAATCTTCAAGAATGTATTCAAAGGATAGTTTGACAAAACATCTTGAGCATCTTTGATAACTTGAGTTATTTTCAATAAATAAGGACTTCATTGGATATTGTTTGATATTAAGTGTTGTCATCGTCAAAACCAAACAATAATTAGTTGATTGCAACTCTGTTATCAACAAACTCTACCATATTCAATCACCTTAACAAACACATAGATCCATAATTAATACTTGATTATCCATCCCTTAAGGAGGAGGCAGAGGATTCATTATAGCTTTAACAGTTGCAACAACTTGCCTTTGAATGACAGAACGAGTAACTTTGGAAGCTACTATGATTGACAAATCGGATGGAATTGAGCTTGAATTTGAATATGGCGGACTTGACAAGGAAATGGAGGTATGTGCCTTGATCAAAGGAGATATGAATTTTTGTCAATGGATATCGGGCTTAATCGAGAGAAGTTAGATTATGGAGAGACAACTCATCTGCAAGGTTAACATTCCAACACTTAAGTCAGTAAGGGAGTGAAAAGTTGAATTTGACTGAGAAAGGATTTAAATACATGTTGATTGGCGCATTTTTCTCTTGAAGTAGTGGAATGATTGATAACTACACGTGTTTGGAACGACGTGGCATGTGACTAGTTATTGGATTGATTGGGTTGTTAGGTCGACGTTCTCGTGAGAGGTTACGACAACATGAAGGAAAAGGGATATACATGTTTCACATTTATTAGCTTGTTACTTTGTAATGAGAATTTTAGCCAGCACCCCTAAAGTCATACTTGACATCCCCCATATTTTTGCAATATGAAAATCACCATTCTCATTTTTTTCAATAATCATATTTGAAAAAATTTCCCTCTGACGGAATAAATTCAGTAGGTTATATTAAAATTTCAGTATGTAATTTTATCGGCATTTTTGAAAAATATGGTGTAAAATCATAATTTTTGAGAAAATATGTGATTTTATACCGATATAAAAAATGGTTTTTACAAATATCTAATATAAAATCATAGATTTTGAAAACAAATTATGTATTTTATATCGGTTTTTTAAAAAAACATTAAATATATTTTTTTAAAAAAATTGTAATAAATTGATGAAAACGTCTAAAGACTATTATTTTAAAAAATATGTTTTTTTAAACAAAATGTAACAAACATGATCTAATTCACCAATACTATATTATAAATATTTTTTACATTACTTATCATAAATATTAGATCATTAATCATATTCTAAGACATATATCCAACATGGGCTAAACCTAGGCCCAGTAACAAAATACAGGCCAAGCCCAAACCTAACTGAATCGGATCAAAAATCTCAATAAAATCCGCGAGAGATAAAACTCGTTTCAAAAGCGTTGTGAAACCCTAGTTTCTGTGCAGTGAGAGAGAAGCTCAAGAGGAATCCTCTGTACCAGAAGCTGCTGCTCAATCCACCATGGCAACCGCAAGGACTGTGAAAGACGTCTCTCCTCATGAATTCGTCAAAGCCTACTCCTCTCATCTCAAACGATCCGGCAAGGTTAACTTTTCGATTTTACTCAAAAACATGTTTTGATTCTACTTTCATTTTTTATTTCGTCGATTTAGCATTCGTTCTGTTTTGGATTACGAATATTTCATGGAATATTGTTGAATTCGTGCTTTTTAGATTTGTTTAGATTTGTGTTAATGATTTGTTTTGAGGTTGATTAGGTTAAAGTTTATGACTTGATCTACTCTGTATCAGTGTATGGATGAATGTGGTTCTATTATTTAGACCTAGATGTGTTGTATTTGACTTGTCGCCAGTAAAAAACAATGCTTTTGCCTCTGAATCTGATGATTGTCTCTAAGGCAATGGACGTGGATTTTTGCCGAAAATTATAGAGGTGTTGCTACATTGATTGGGGTTTTCAGTGATGTGAATTAATAACTGAATCAGTATTGACACATTTTGATATTGTTTGTTGCAGCCGTTATGCGATACTTTTTTTATCCTATGGATGAAATGGCTATTTTTGCTTGTTGTGTTTTTTTTGTAGTTTTATGTTCAATATATGAACTTTAGAATTTGTTATAACTTTATCTGATTCTAATTTATTTTCTTTGTTTTTATTATTTGGTTATGAACAGATGGAGCTTCCCGAGTGGACAGATATTGTGAAGACAGCCAAGTTTAAGGAGTTGGCTCCTTATGATCCTGATTGGTACTATATCAGAGCTGGTGAGTATTTTTTTGGTCATTTTATTAGGCATTTTTCTTGGTTATCAGTATGATTTGTTTGGAAATCTTTCTAGTTATTTTAGTTTACATTGCAATTGTATGTTGATATGTGATGCAGCTTCCATGGCAAGGAAGATCTACTTGAGGGGCGGACTAGGCGTGGGTGCATTCCAGAGGATATATGGTGGTAGTCAGAGGAACGGCAGTCGCCCACCACATTTCTGTAAGAGCAGCGGTTCCATTGCCCGTAACATCCTTCAACAGTTGCAGAACATGAACATCATTGAAATGGACACCAAGGGGTAAGAACTCGTTGACCTTGTTAATGTTATATACAGTTTACATAGATGATGCTTTGTCAGCATGTGACTATATCTTTGTTTCATTTTTGTTAACATAAGTTTTTATTTGTATCAGTGGCAGGAAAATCACTTCCAATGGAAGGAGGGATTTGGACCAGGTTGCCGGAAGGATTGTGATTGCACCTTGATCTGTTATCTGCTTCTAGTTTTTTATTTATGTTTTTGAGAGATGTGATGATAAAAGATTATGTGAAATTTTGATTTTAGTTACTGAGTGTCTTATGTATTAGACTCATTCAATGCTATGTTTCTCTTTTAGTCTTTTAGTTTGTCTTGTCACATTTTATCTTAATTCACTGGAATTTTTGGATTTTCAAGTTTTCTCAATTAAGTTACACTCTACCTATGTTGCCTGTTTTGTTATAACTAAAGCTCCAAGTTATTCTCAACTACGATCAGTGTTATGCATTTAATCAAGCATACAGATTTTCTTTAAATTGATCAACTACTCTTAATGTTTTTGTGAAATTGTACCAAACTTTTTTAGAACTTTGTTTGGGAAAGGAAAATCTATTAATTGTTTGTTCCTAATCAAGTTATTACAAAGAATGTCCACCTCAAGAGGAATGGACCATTGATGTTTTTCTTTGAAATCACAAACCTTGACATCTAGACCTTTGAGTCAGACATATGGATACCACGGCAAACATCCTTCCAAGAACTGAGTCACCACCATTTCCAATTATGCAGTAGGAAAAATTGTTCACGATCACTTGGAATTCTGATTCACTTGGAATTCTGATTTTATGCTGCTCCAAATAGACGAGAAAGTATGGTTAGATCACCTGGAATTTTGATTTTATCATCTGGAATTTTGATTTTATGCTGCTCGAAATAGATGATTAAATATGGTTAGAAATGCCCTAACCTTTCCTCAATGTTATACTCCTGAGAGAAGTTTCCAAATGCTTTCCTCAATGTTATACTCCTGAGAGAAGTTTCCAAATGCTCCTGAGACTGAAGCATATCCCATTCTAAATTCATGTTAGTGGCCTCATTAAGAAATATTAGTGATACCAAGGTTATTGTCACAACGACATCGGTAATAATTTGAGAAAAATAAATAAATTAAACGTAATCACAAGTGTCGGTGTAGGTGTCCAACACCGACACAGACACAAATAAGTCTTTTTTCAGAGGTGTCGATGCTACATAGCTAAAAACCTTCTTCCAAGCAGTTGTCATTGGTTTCTTATGGTGGATGTCTCCTAACCAAATTAAGTTTTTGATCCATTTCTCCAAAAGATAAGAGGGAAATAAGAAGTATCCTTGCCTCTCTCCTCTCTTACAATTTAAGTATCCAAGCATTTTTCCATGTGTCGTACTTTAGGATCACATTTATCCAAATACAGAATTTGTCATTGAAGTCAAAGGATCTAAGGACTTTGCCTAAGATTAACCACTCTAAGGTATCAAAACCTTTTATGTTTCCACCAAAAGTTTTAGAGGGAAGAAGGTTGGTTGCTTCTAAAGCAAGTGAGATGCAGTCTCTAAGTTTCAATGGGCCTGTATTGCTCAATAGTATCATTTGAGGTTTTGGTAATAAGGATTGAAGTGTTTGCATTAAAATTAGGAAATAACTATCCTTTAGTGTAAAATTCTGTTACTGCATTGGTCACATCTTGATGGATAATGTCCCAATAACTCTGGAAGAAGAGGGCACCAAATCCATCTGAACCAGGAATACTATCTTTATTCAGGTCAAATATTGCACTCTTGATCTCTAAAGAGGAAGGAATCATAGTCAACAAGTGGTTGAGTCTATCATCAATGAGGTTAAGTATTACTTCATCCACAAGCAATTTTCGGCCATCCTGTGAAGCAGGTAGTGTTTCTATCTCCCTAAGTGTGCCAATTTATTATGCCAATCTATCTCTCTAGATTTGGTCTTGAATTTCCAATAGTCTAGACTCAACTTATTTGATAAAGGAGTGCACATTGCAGAAGATGTCCTTGTCCAAATTTTCAAGTTGTTTTTCAAGATCTTGAGCTTGATATTCAGCAAAAACATAGGGAAACTTACAATGTTTATGTTTCAACTAGAAGATATCAGGTCCTTGCAAGAGTCAGAGTGACCATATCCTAAGGTATTTGAACTGTGAGACAAAGGTGTTAATACTAAATTGAAAGAAAATCAGGATGTGATGGTGATTTGAGTTATTCCCCGAGGAGTGTAGAGCAAGATACTTTGTTACAATTGTTGAGCCAAGTCTGATTGTACAAGGCCCTGTCCAACCTTTTTTTGATAAGAGCCTTGCCTTTCCTACCATTGGACCAAGTGTACCAGGAACCTCTAGTTGGAAGGTGGAGCATCTCATTAGAACTAGACTAGTCTTGAAACTCAGCTATAGGTAAGCCTGTAAGAGTGTGATTTCTTCTATATTCATTAGCACCAAGAATTACATTAGTCTCCTAAAAAGCACCAGGGAAAAATCATGTGTTTGTTGAATAATCTAAGTTTGGACCATAGGATCCTTCTTTTTATATTACGAGTTAAGGCATAAACAACTATAATACCAAAGGCGGTGTTAACATCAGGCATGGTGAAGGCCACATTGTTCTCATCATCCTGTAGAACACAAAGGTTGAGGTTAAACTTGCAGATACACTAAATGTCCCTTTTCATTCAAAGCAAACACCTTAAGATCTAATCTCTGCAGCCATCTTAAGGGAAAGGCATCTAAACTCATCTACAGATCTACAATGAGTGTTATATCAGGTTTATCAGTAATAAGGATTCTTCTGAGTGTCAATTTAGACGGGGACTCGACAATTCCCCTTTTATTCCCAAAAAAGGCACTTCATTTCAAATGTTTTGAATGACCAGTATTTTAGTTGGAGGTTTTCTTGCTTGCTTTAGAAGTCACCATCCTAAAACTTAAAGGGAGACTTCTTTTTCTAATGCAGCTATTAGCCTCATCTCATTCTCCTAACTTTTAGCAACGTTGGCCTAAGAGTTATTAGCCTCATCTCATTTCAAAGAATTTTCTGTCTTTATCTATGTTGTTGCTCCTTTTTGTTAGTTTGTTTCTCCCTCCCATTAACTTTCTTACAAATATCAATATAATGTCCTACCATTTTGAAATGAATGCAAAAATCTTGCATGTTCTCATAATCTAGTTCCACAAAGAAAGCAAAGACTTTTCTTTCAACAAGCACATTGTATTGTATCTCAATGTTTGAGCAAAGTCCATATCCACCCATACTTGTGCAATGGCTGCAATAGATTTCATGATACCATTGACCTGACTCTTCTAACATCTTCCGAGGATGAAAAGGAGAACTCATAAGAGATTTTTTCAAGGGAGGTGACTCCCATCAGACCAAATCTTTCCAGATGGGCGATAGCTTGTTTTTCAAGGCAACGAAATTTAGAGGCATTGCATCTTTCCCATGTAAGTTGTGTTTACTGACTTGTACACCGGCAATGCACTCCTCTTTTAGGGTTGAAATCACAATCTTATCCTCTTAACACAAGGTTGAGGGAGTTGTGAGAGTGGTATGTCACAAACATTAGAAAGCTCATATGCGAAAAATTTCTAAGGTTTCGGAGGAGCTTTAAGAGGGATTGGTTGTTTGGAGCTTTCATTGAGGCAAAGCTGTGGGATTGTTACAGCGAACATGATGATCAGGGTGGCGGCCATAAGAGGTTGAAGTAAACTATGTGATGAACAATGCCAACTTTGCTTTCTCAGTAGTTGGAGCTCTCATTTCGCTTTCTCCAAATAGGCTAAAATAAAGAAAATAAGGCTCAAAGTAGGTTAACAAAGAATCGATATGTAAATTAAGTGTTAACTAAGTATATATAGCTTTTTAAAAAATTCTTTGAACAAACTTTGTCTTTGTTGTTAAAAAAAATTAAACAAAATATTAGAGATACTAAAATTAAAAAATTCTATATTTATATTCAATGTTAACTAAGTATATCTCATGAATTATGGCTTAGGAAATCTAGATGGATATCTCTTGGATGTGAAGGCAGAGGTTACAAATTGAGGGAAAGTTGCAATCTATCATCATTAAGTTATCGTCTGTTAGTAATTTGCCATGCATGAGCCTCCAAGCCATCAAATATTTCGAAGGACGAATATCCGTACTCTAAATAGACTTGACCCGATGTTTTTGAGTTGAATATTGAGATTTGAACATGTAAGCATTCTTTAGAGACAAATAACCAGAATCAGTGCTTGACCAAGCGAATATGTCTTCTTTGTTCTCAATAGGGTAGTAACTTGCTCAGCAAGTTGTCTCTGATTGGGGAAAAGAATGTCCACCTCAGGAGGATTGGACCATTGATGATTTTCTATGATATCACAGACCATGGCATCTAGACCATTGAGCCAGGTATCATGGATGCCAAGGGTTTAAGCTAAAGGTTTTTCTATGAAATATACCCTGAGTTTTTATCTGATTGCTGTTAACTGGAAAATGGACATTGATGGCAAGATAGGTTGTTTCCATTGTGTAGTTTACTAGTAATGATGCATCTTCCATATTGGAATATTGTTTGTTCTGATTTTTGAGGATCACCTTCTCATTTGAATGCTATACTTCAAATTCCTCATCTATAGAGCTCATCTGGTTGCATACCTCAAGGAGATTGGTCATGTTACAAGCTTAACCATAAGTTTCGGTTTGAGCTCAAAAATGCATTCATTGGGAGTATTGATTTCAACTTTTACTTTCACCATTAACTTTGATAAATTAAGGATTAATCACAATAACTCAATATAACATAACAAATTTATAAGGGTTAATAGTAGTTTACCTCCTGTAATATGAGCGTGTTTCGGTTTACCCTCCACCGTTGCCAAAGGCAAAAAACCGTTGCCAAAAAGTAGGGAGGGGGAAAAAGCAAAATTCGCTAATATTACAGGGGAGAGTGAACTACTATTAACCCAATTTATAATTGCAACAATTATGCTTAATTTGATCTGTTCATTGCAGAAGATTTACCTACCATATCACACAATTCTAAGAACAAAAAGCTACGAAAACATAATTAAGAGGGTTATATTGCTATTTAAATGCAATATCACTATATCAGTCAATCACAGATTCAGAAAATAACAATTTATTCAAACTCTACTACACAACAACGCATAATCGCGTATCATAGAACAATAACTGTTAGCTATTTGTTCAAACTCAGCTTACATTAGAGCACCATTATAGCCGCTATTTAATAATGCCGATAAATTCCAGCTGCTTGATGTTAAAAACAGGTTTCAAAAGCAGTTCTTAAATATTTGATCAGTGCCTGAATGGCCTCACATTGGTGAAGAGCAGTGAAACACCATACTTATTACAGCAGTCTATAGCATCCTGATCTCTTATACTTCCCCCGGGTTCTGCGATAACACCAATTCCACTTTCACATGCTTCTTCCACTGCATCTTTCCAAACTGTTTATAGATCAAAACACATTCTGATTAACAACTAAAACAAAAATACTAGTTTTCTATAAGTTTTTTCGCAGGGTGGACTAAGGTTTCATGCCCACACCCTCTAATATGTCTGTCCCGATCTGCCCCGTTTTTTTTTGCGGGCGCAAGCATTAACAAGAATTTTAACAACTTTTAGCCTTTAGGGGTGCAAAGCCCGCATGCCCGCACCATCCTCATTTTTCGTGCAGTAGGCCAAGATTTTAGGCCCGCACTATCAACTATGTCCATTCCACCCGCCCCGTTTCTTTGCAGGGCTGACATAAATATGATGGACATGCACGTTTGCCACCACAACCACATCTTTACATCATAGTATAAAAAATGAATTACTGTATTGCCATCAACACTTACCAAATGTGAAGAAAGCATCACTAGCCAAGGCTGCTCCTTTAACATCAGCTCCAGCTTTCCTCATTGCTATTCTTAGACTCTCGACACGGTTTGGTTGGCCGCTTCCCATACCTAGCATACAATTGTCCTGCAAAATATTAACAGAGATATTAGAAGCTTAAACTGGCTCCATTGAGTCATAAAAGAGTTTCATAATGTAGCGGATTGTACCTTAGCTATCACGATAGCATTGCTTTTGACATGCTTCACACACAACCATGCAAATTTTGCATCGCGAAGTTCACCGTCTTGAGGAGTCTTCTCTGAGACTGGGTTGAACTTGATATCGCGTGGAGTTAAGTCATCTGAATCCTGAGCTAACCACCCTCCACCAACTTGTCTGAGTGAAAGCTTTCCGGCTTCGTTCTTTTTCGCTTCGAGAATTCTTAGAGTCTTCGACTTTCCACGAAGGATCTCAAGTCCCTTCTCTGTATAGCTGGGCGCAACCACTATCTCATAGAACATCCTTGTCTCCCCATCGGTCGGGCTTCTAAATTCTCTTATTTCTTTAGCAAGAACCTAAAACATATAAAAACTAGTAGTAAGAAATGCATACCATTTGCAAGATTCCTAATAAACTATAATTGACTTAGGATAATTACCTCATCAACTTCCATATTGAAAGCTACAATCCCGCCGAATGCACTGACAGGATCAGCTTTAACAGCAAGTCTGTAGGCTTCCAAGATATCATCTCGGGATGCTACACCGCAAGGATTAGTATGCTTCACAACTACACATGTGGGATTTCTAAACTCGCACACACAGTTCCAAGCAGCATCAGCATCCAAGTAGTTATTATATGACATCTCCTGCACGAGAATGTTAAATGTTATGCCATTAACTTACACAAATATTTATATAAAGTTATTAGTAGCTGACTCGCACCTTTCCGTGGTGTTGGATGGCTGTAGCAATTCCACCAGCGTTGACCTCGGCAAGTCTTTCGTCAACATAGAATGCAGCTTTTTGATGAGGATTTTCACCATAGCGGAGTGAACTTTTAAGTGAAAGAGGCACGGTCAAACTAGGTGGAAATTTATCTGTCAACGAAATGAGAGTAGACGTCAATCTATATTGCACATTACTATTATTAATAGTTCCTGAGTTATACAGCAATTCATGGGAATCATATCTCGGTTCAATACAAAATTGAACCTAATTGATACGCATTCCTAGTGTTTATCTATTTTAGACATGAATATCACTGAGTCTCGATTGTCGGGTATCATAATTCAACATAAACTAGTAAAGTAGAATACCTCCCACACTTTGCTTCCATAGCCACTCAGATACGGCAGAATCATAGGAAGCAACGTGCTGAAACGCTTTCCATGCAAGCTTTAGCCTGAAATGATCGTCTTGGTTTCCTTTAAGATATTCCAGAAGCGCGGGGTAGTCTTCGGTATCAACAACTACCAAAACATCTTTGTGATTCTGCGCAAATACAAAAGACAGTATACAATGAACAAAAGAGTCCTTTATATTCTAGAGCTCAATGTATTAAGCCAAAAAAATATTTTCAGTCAAACAAACAACCTTTGCAGCAGCTCGAATCATGGCTGGACCACCAATGTCAATGTTTTCGATTCCATCCTCAAATTCAATGCCTCCAGCTGATGTAACTTTATCGTAAAATGGATACAAGTTCACCACCACAACATCAAAAGTACCTGAAATGGAAAAGTTTTATCGTAAAATGGTCATCAAATTCATAACCTATAGCACATTGCACTCACTATAATCAGTGTTATCAATTGGAAACTGAAAAAAATACCAATTTGTTCAAATATGCAATACTATAGAACCACTACGCTATTTGACAATACTTAGCACTAAATGAAGATTTGTACAAATTCTGCTACGCTGCAGTCGCTATTTGTCCACACAGGTTAAAACATAGCTGATAACATAATAACTTACCGATTCCATGTGTACTGAGTGCATCAATATGATGTTTCTGGTCTCTTCGAGCAAGGATGCCTCCATGTATGTTAGGGTGCAGAGTTTTGACACGGCCATCGAGCTGTGTAGAAAAGCCATTGCATTCATTGTAAGTAATTCTACTAAAATTTTACATGAGCCAAATCTAAACGAGATTTCAACATCAAAATGAAACTGAATCATGTTACAAGTACACTCACCATTTCAGGGAAATGAGTAAGCTGCTCAACTTTAGTAACAGCTACTCCAGCACTCTCCAATGCAGAAGCCGTTCCTCCAGTTGAAACAATAGTGAACCTAACATTCACATACATGATAATCATTGTAATGAAAAAACAAAAACGCGCCAAAATAATAATATTCTAAAATGTAAAAAGTAAACAATAACTTCATTATTCATAACAACTACCCTAATTCCTGGAGTCCATTTCCAACCAATGCAAGATCCTTCTTGTCTGACAATGATATCAAAGCTTGTTTGCTTCCTGTTACACAACAACAAAACAACAATAAATCCTTAAATATATAAAATAGAAAACATCATTAAAGCGTAAATAAACACAATATTGTCTAAAATCATAATCAGATACAACAAAAACAACTAAGCCTTATCCCACTAAGTGGAGTCGGCTACTTGGATCAACTTTCACCATAATATTCTATCAAAGGACTATGCTTCTATCCAAATCATTAATCTCCATATCTTTCTTAATAACTTCTCAAATAGTCTTTTTAGGTCTTACCCTTCCTCTAGTCCTCTGATTGTTAGTCTTCTTTCCATCTGGTCTACCCTCCTTACTGCATAATCTATGGGCTTTCTCTATAGATGTCCAAACTCCAAACCAATAATCAGATAAATGAACTAAATGCTAAATGATCTATTAATATATAAGACCATAATTTAGTAAAATTGCCCCTTTTTATTAAAATTTTGATTTTTTAAAAAAAAATAATAATTTTAGGGTAAAAAAGCAATATAAACTAAACACCATAGTTTTAAAAACCGGACCGGACCGGCCAGATAACCGGTCTGGTTCAATAGTCGGATCGGGTATGGCATCAAATCGGTGGGAACCGGTGAAAACCGGAAAACCGGGAAAACCAGAAAACCGACGGTTTAATTGTTTTTCTTTTCTTTTTCTTTTTTTTAATTTTTTTTAAACTTTTTTTTTAACATTTTTTTTAATATATTTAGTAGTGTATTACTTAAATAGCATTCTCACATAGTTTTTTTCGTTAGTGACAAATTAAAAACTTTATTCTCTTTGCTAAAAAAAAAACTTTATTGTCTATTTGTTATCTTTGCTAATAAATTTTCTTAAATAGCATAAACATATTAAATTTTATTTGATTTTCTTTTTAGGAGATCCTATTTTGAATTAAATTTGGTACACATTAGAGTTATTTTGTTATAAACTATTCAATTAGATTATATTGTAATTAGACTTTGTTTAGATTATGTTGTAATTAGACTTTGTTTGCAATTAGACTTTGTAATTTTACTATTTTGTTATGTGTGATACCTTTGTTTAAAATTTGAATAAATTTGAATTTAAGTTATGAAATTGTGAATTTATGATATTATATTTTTAAAAAATTTAAAAGCTAGTTATATTTTTTTTAGAGACTGAATCACCCGGTTCGGCCGATTTTATACCTATATAATGACAGGTCTATTCAACTGAGTTATCCGGTTTAATCCGGTTTGCTCGTGCGGTTCGACCAGTGACCCAGTGGTTCGACCGATAAACCAGTGACCCAGTACCCTCACCGGTTCGATGACCGGTTTGCTAAACACATAAATAACATACTAGAATTTAAAACATGCATGACTTCAAAAGCATTTATGCACCTGTTTTTGAAGCAGATATTGCATCAGTTTCAGCAATGGCTTTGATGTGAATGCACCTGAATCGTTGTGAAGATGAAGAAAGCTAAACACACCCATTTGAAAATCAATACCACTGAACAAGATTAAAGTAAAAAGTAGTAAAAGGAAAGAAGAAGAAAATTTACCGAAGTTGTGGGAAGAAGGTGGGAAGAAAAGTGATGTATAGAAGTGAGAGAGGAAGAATGAGGGTAAGGGGTTGCGCAGAGGAGACGAGTGGAAGCGACGGTGGCGGAGGTGGCGTTGGAAACACGGAAACCAAACATTCTTTTGAGGTTTATGCGTGTGAGTGTTTGATTCCTACAGTTTAAACACAGTAGTGTTGTTTTGTTCAAAAACCGGAAAAGCGGGCGAACCAAGAACCGGGTTTGGTTTCAAACCGGTCTGGGTGAATTAGATGAACCGTGAACAGGGTTAAGGTCCGGACCGGTCTGGTGAAGAGAATGGTTTTTTTAATTCAGTTTCAATTTATTTCATTCATTTAGATTAGGGTTTGAGAGACAGAAAAAATGAATGAGATTTTCTTATGAGAGATTAAGGAATTAAGGATCGATTTGATCAGTGGAAGTTCCGGTCACAATCCAACAATTTTTATTAGAGAGATAGAGAGGAATGTATGTTCCGACAAGAGATATAATTCAATAATTTCTTAGGCGAATGAGAGAGAAGAAAATGTATGTTCCGACAAGAGATACAATCCAATAATCTTACATGATTTAATAGATTTTTTTAACTTTGAAAAAGTTTGTTAGAATTTAAAATATTATAATTTTGATTGATTTATATAAGAAATTGTATTTTAATAGATTTTGATGGTTTTTTTAATTAGTTTGGAATTTAAAAAGTCTTTTCTTGCATCAATCAATTCTTGTTTCTTTTATGTTTTTATATTTATCTTTTAATTTTACTAATTTCTTCAAAAGTTTTACGTGTTTATATATTTATTATTTATTTTGCTTTCTTATCCACTTTAGTTGTTTTTTTATATGTTTATATTTGCTTAGTTTAATTTTTTCTTTTAATTTTATGTTTGGAATGATAGAATATGATGAAATGAGAAAGGAAAAATAATTACCAATTGGTTTATGAACAGAAAGGAAAAAAATATGTAGTTGTATATAGTGAATGATTGTTGTATATAGTGAATGATTTTCTCTTATTTTTAGAATCTTTAAATTCTAAAAAAGACAGTATTATTTGTATTTGTAGTTTGACCACCTTAATGATTTATGATTAATTACATGTTTTGTACGTATGATTAGATGTAGTATATTGAAGTTAAATTGTTCTGAATTCATTTTTTGGATTCACAATAACATATAAGGAGATGAAATAGATAATTAAAACTCCTTTCCTTTCATTTTGAAAATCAGATTAAGCGAGCAAGAATTCCCTTCCTTTTATTCAATAACAACAACAAGCTTCTCCAGTCGACGAACTGAGAGTTCCTAAAGAACTAATTGTTGATTTAAAATATCTAAAGAAAAATGATTTTGAAATAGAATGATTCAATGGTTAATGGCTTAAGCACTTGGATCATATTCCTAAAGAGTGTGTAATCTTCTGATTATGGTCTCTTAAACAAGTTGGAGGGTTTGTACTTTGAAGATTCTTTCAGATTTTGAACAAATTTGAACTTGTTCTTCATCTTCTTCACCATTCTTCAAGTGTTCATGGAGCCTTCTTCACAAAATCATATTTCATAGTTCAAGCCATCGATTTTTATGCTATTGATCTCTTTGGAAAACCCTTGCTACATACTTCAAGTCCCTTGTTAAAAGTTTCCTCGAACTCTTTTGGGATCATGGATAAAAATGGCCATAAAAGTTTCGCTTAGATTTTTCTTAACTTTATGGTCATTTTTCTCCATGGTTGACCTATACAATTGACTTTTCCAAATGAACTGCAGTTCTGTGATTTCCATATGAATCAAGGTCTCCTCTTCAAATGAATGATGTGAATGGATTATAATGTTGATTCAGATGCCCTTGAATCACGGTTTGAGTCTTGGAGCCATGTCTTGATTAAAAGTCAACCCTCTAGTAGAATTAGGTCAAAACCCTAATTTGGGCCTCTGGTGAGCTTGAAAGTTGTCAATCTTGAATTGAGCCATCTTTGGCCCTTGATATTGATTAGAGAACCCTTTGAATTATAAAAGAATGTTGAAATTCTTTGTGGGTCTCAAAACCCTAATTTGCCCAGTCTCTTCTTTGATTAGTCTCCTGCCTTGGGACACAAGCAACAAACAACAATTTACTCCCTCCGTCCCACAATGAGTGACCCAACACACCATTTCACATAAATTAAGAAAATGGTATAAAAGTAAGAGAGAGAATGTCGTTTTTACTATAGTACCCTTATCATGTATTGAGAATGGTGAAACTTTTAATAATCAGAGGGTAAAATTGGAAAGAGTGCATTGGAAATTGAAATGGGTCATTTATTTTGGGACACCATTTTATTCCAAATGGGTCACTCATTGTGGGACGGAGGGAGTATTGTATTTTTTGGTTAGCAAATGATGATTATGATAATGATGATGATCCTAATATTTGAAATATGGTGGGATCTTAATGGTCAGAAATTGGGGTGCAACATCGGTATGTAATTCGTCGAACCTAGGTAATCCGAAGTTTCGTTGGCCACTTTCATTTAGCTAATTAAAATGATTCTACTTATTATTCTAATTATTCTAAAATACGCCAAAATTCATCGATACGCATAAGCCTCGCGCAGACCACCACGACATCAGATGAATCACCAAGACATCACATAAGTCATCATAATTTCAAACATCACAGATCATCAAAAACCATAATAAGGACTCGACATATCATCACATTTTCAATACTTCACAATGACTCATAGATTCACGCTAAAATAATTAAATAAATAATTAGTCTAGAATTTGGGGTGTTACAATACCTACTCTTTTGAATTGAAGTATTCTAGTTGGAGGTTTTCTTGCTTGCTTTAGAAGTCACCATCCTGAAACTTAAGTTAAGGGGGAGTCTTCTTTTTCTAATGCAGCTATTAGCCTTAGCTTAATCTCCCGACTTTTGATGATCAGTCTACCATCCATAAATTGCACATATTTTATGTTCTCATATAAGCCTTTCCTTTCAAAAAGTACTTTGTATCTCAATGTTTGAGCAAAGTCCATATTCACCAAGACTCTGGTTAGATCCCAATTATCATAATTGTTCGACAAACCTTAATTATTGATTTTAACTATTACTTTCATCTTTAACTATGATTAATAAAGGATTAATCTCAATAACTCAATATAAAATAACAAATTTATAATTGCAACAATGATGCCTAATTTGATCATCTCATTGCAGAAGATTACCTACCATATCATACAATTCTCATAACAAAAAGCTACCAAAACATAATTAAGAAGCATTATATAATTTTGGGTTAATACCACTTTACCCTCTGTCATATAGGCGTGTTTTGCTTTACCCCCCAAAAAAACTTATTGGACAAACCTTGCCAAATAAATATTCCATCAAATTTGACCCTGGATCAAAATTCCAACAGAATCTGCATACGTGGCATGCGCGTGGTATTTTTTAATTTTTTATTTATTTCTAATTTCCACGTGGAATTTCGTTTTTTTTCCAATTTTTTTTATTATTATTTTTTCCAAATTTTTTTAAAAAAAAAATAATTATTTTTTTTACAATGATTTTTATTATATATAAATCCGCAGGTATTGTCAAATCCGTAGGTAAATTAGCAGGTACTTTTAAATCCGCAGGTATTTTTAAATCCGCAGGTATTGTCAAATTCGCAGGTAAATCCGCAGGTATTTTTAAAGGTAAATCCGCAGATTTTTAAAGGTAAATCCGCAGGTATTGTCAAATTCGCAGGTAAATCCGCTGGAATTTTTAAAGGTAAATCCGCAGGTATTGTCAAATTCGCAGGTAAATCCGCAAGTATTTTTAAAGGTAAATCCGCAGGTATTTTTAAATTCGTAGGTGAATCCGCAGGTATTGTCAAATCCGCAGGTAAATCTGCAGATATTTTTAAATCTGTAGGTAAATCCGCAAGTATTGTCAAATTCGCAGGTAAATCTGCAGATATTTATAAAGGTAAATCCGCTGGTGTTGTCAAATTCGCAGGTATTGTCAAATATTTTTTTAAAAACGTAAAAAAAATATTTAAACAAAAAAATTTAAAAAAATTTAAAAAATTTTGAAAAAATAAAATAAAGGCTTAAATGCAATTTTGGTCCCCCTATTTAGCTATTTTTTATTTATTTTGATCCCTCCACTTTCAAAACCACCATTTTAGTCCCTATTTTAAGTTTGTTGTTTGAAATTAGTCTCCCAGTCAATTTGTTACACAATTTTAATGACGTGGCGTGATTCTTGCTTATGTGTCAATGCCAGGTCATTTGAATATTAATTAAAATCAATTTTTTATTTCATATTTATTTTAATGTTTTCATAAATTATATACTAATAATTTTAATTCACATTTTTTTATGTAAAATATTTTTCCAGAAAACCCTAAACATCCATCTAAAATAAAGCCTTCAGTGCCTCCTTCTCATTAGGTTTTCTTACGGGAGCTTTCTTCTACAAAATCTCTTCTACAACCCAGCTGTAATGTCACTAGCCTTCTTCACCAATCCGTCAAACCCAGCGCCTTCTTCACCAATTCGTATTACCCCCAAAATGTCTGAAACAAATTTTTCAAATAAAGGTCTCTTTATGCTCCAAATAAGACCAAATTAGTGAACAACAGTTAGAAAAAACAGAAAAATATATGAATACGGATATCGATGGTTGAAGGTGGGGGATCTGCGATGGGCGTCGGATATGTTCATCGGAGGCGGATTTGATGGTGGTTGGGTCCGTCGGCGATTCCAGGGGGTTGAAGACTCCAGTCAGAGCCGAACACGTGGTGGTCGGGAGGTATCCGTGCGGTGATTCGTGTTCCAGGGGGTTGAGGACTCCGGTCAGAGCCGACATCTTTTTAGAACTTCCTTCATTTTTTGTTTCACTGTTTGTTTTGATCTGGTTCTTCTTGGATATGGTTGCTGATTTTTTATGATGGTGAGGACCATGGTTTTGATTCAAAGTTACTGCTGTTAAGTTATGATAACTCCCTTTGCAATTCCTTTGTAAATGTCTCTATTTCCTGCGAGGCAAAAAAAAAACAATGTTCACATGGTTGGTTCTTCTGATGTCTCAACATAAACAAATCTGTTGATTACACAGGTGCATATGTTGGAAGGGGATACAATGATGATTATAAGCACGATTAAAAGAAAAATTACAAGGACTTCTTATAATATAAGCTTGTGTCAATTTATGAGAAACACATATTTTTTTAGTAAAAGAGAATGTTTTAAATTTTGATGTTTATAAATTAAAATTTTCAAAAATAATTTTATTAAATAAAATATTAATTGTCCAATATTAAAATTATTACTATATAATTTATAAAAACATTAAAATAAATATGAATAAAAAAATTATTTTAATTAATATTTAAATACCTGGTATTAACATATAAGCAAGAATTACGCCACGTCACTAAAACTGTGCACCGAATTGACTGGGGGACTAATTTCAAGCAACAAACTTAAAATAGGGATTAAAATGGTGGTTTTGAAAGTAGGGGATCAAAATCAAAAAAATAGCTAAATAGGGGGTCCAAAGTTGCATTTAAGCCAAAAATAAAAAAAAAGTTTAAAAAAAATAAATTTCCACGTGGCAGTGCTGACTATGCCACATCGCTTATGTGTTGTACAGTCAACACTGCCAAAAATGCCACGTAGGCAAGATTCTAAGAATCTTGGCCAAAAAATTTGATCAGGGTTCTTATTGATGGAATCTTTATTTGGGAAGGTTTGTCCAATAAATTTTTTTTAGGGGTAAAGCAAAACACGCGTTACGCGTACATGGGCAGGGTAAAGTGGTATTAACCCTATAATTTATATTGTTATTTAAATGCAATATAGTCAATCACAGGTCGAGAAAATAACGATTTATTCAAACTCTTCTACTACACAACACCGCGTAATCGCGTATCATAGAACAATAACTATTAGATATTTGATCAAATTCCACTACGTCAGAGCACCATTATAGCCGCAAGTTAATAATGCCGATAAATTCCAGCTACTTGATGTCAAAAACATGTTTCAAAAGCAGTCCTTGAATATTTTATCAGTGCCTGAAGTGCCTCACATTGGTGAAGAGCAGTGAAACACCATACTTATTACAGCAGTCTATAGCATCCTGATCTCTTATACTTCCCCCGGGTTCGGCAATAACACCAATTCCACTTTCACATGCTTCTTCTACAGCATCTTTCCAAGCTGTTTATAAATCAATACACATTCAGGTTAACAACTAAAACAAAAGAAAAACTAGTTTTCTACAAGTTTTTTCGCGGTGCAGACAAAAGTTTTAAGCTTGCACCCCTAATATGTCTACTTCGCCCCGTACCGTTTTTTTTTGCGGGCGCAGGCATTAACAAGAATTTTAACAACTTTTAGCCTTTAGGGGCGCAAGGTTGTAGGCCTGCACCCTCAAGTCAACTATGTCCGCCCTACCCCGTTTGCCACCCGTACAACCACATCATTACATCATAGCATAAAAAATGAATTACTGTATTGCCATTAACACGTACCGAATGGGAAGAATGCGTCACTAGCCAAGGTTGCTCCTTTAACATCAGCTCCAGCTTTCCTCATTGCTATTCTTAAACTCTCGACACGGTTCGGTTGACCGCTTCCCATACCTAGCATACAATTGTCCTGCAAAATATTAACAGAGATATTAGAAGCTTAAACTGGCTCCATTGAGTCATAAAAGAGTTTCATAATGTAGTAGGTTGTACCTTAGCTATCACAATAGCATTGCTTTTGACATGCTTCACACACAACCATGCAAATTCTGCATCGCGAAGTTCACCGTCCTGAGGAGTCTTCTCTGAGACTGGGTTGAATTTGATATCGCGTGGAGTTAAGTCATCTGAATCTTGAGCTAACCACCCTCCACCAACTTGTCTGAGTGAAAGCTTTCCTGCTTCGTTCTTTTTCGCTTCGAGAATCCTTAGAGTCTTCGACTTTCCACGAAGGATCTCAAGTCCCTTCTCTGTATAGCTCGGTGCAACCACGATTTCGTAGAACATCCTTGTCTCCCCATCGGTCGGGCTTCTAAATTCTCTTATTTCTTTAGCAAGAACCTAAAACATATAAAAACTGAGTATTAAGAAATATATATCATATGCAAGATTCCTAATAGACTATAATTGACTCAGGATAATTACCTCATCAACTTCCACATTGAAAGCTACAATTCCACCGAAAGCACTGACAGGATCAGCCCTAACAGCAAGTCTGTAGGCTTCCAAAATATCATCTCGTGATGCTACACCGCAAGGATTCGTGTGCTTCACAACTACGCATGTGGGGTTTCTGAACTCGCACACACAGTTCCAAGCAGCATCAGCATCCAAGTAGTTATTATATGACATCTCCTGCACGAGAATGTTAAATGTTATCGCATTAACTTACACAAATATTTATATAAAGTTATGAGTAGCAAACTCGCACCTTTCCATGGTGTTGGATGGCAGTAGCAATTCCACCAGCGTTGACCTCGGCAAGTCTTTTGTCAACATAGAATGCAGCTTTTTGATGAGGATTTTCACCATAACGGAGAGAACTTTTGAGTGAAAGAGGCACGGTCAAACTAGGAGGAAATTTATCTGTCAACAAAATGAGAGTAGACGTCAATCTATACTTCACATTACTATTATTTATAGTTCCTGAGTTATACAGCAATTCATGGGAATCGTATCTCGGTTCAATACAAAATTGAACCTAATTGATACACATTCCTAGTGTTTATCTATTTTAGACATGAATATCACTGAGTCTCGATTGCCACGGCGCGTATCATAATTCAAAATAAACTAGTGAAGTAGAGTACCTCCCACACTTTGCTTCCATAGCCACTCAGATACGGCAGAATCATAGGAAGCAACGTGCTGAAACGCTTTCCATGCAAGCTTAAGCCTGAAATGATCGTCTTGGTTTCCTTTAAGATATTCCAGAAGCGCGGGGTAGTCTTCCGTATCAACAACTACCAAAACATCTTTGTGATTCTGTGCAAATACAAAAGACAGTATACAATGATCAAGGGTCCTTTATGTTCTAGAGTTCAATGTATTAAGCTAACAAAATATTTTTTTAACCATTTTATACAACTTTTTAATGACAACATCATTTCATATTATAAAAAGATGAAATTTTCAGTCAAACAAACAACCTTTGCAGCAGCTCGAATCATGGCTGGACCGCCAATGTCAATGTTTTCGATTCCATCCTCAAATTCAATGCCTCCAGCTGATGTAACTTTATCGTAAAATGGGTACAAGTTCACCACCACAACATCAAAAGTACCTGAAATGGAAAACTTTTAGCAAAGCAATGGAACATCTAAATCTCACAAACCGAGAGAACCATACATCAAATTCATAACCTACAATCAGTGTTTTCAATTGGAAACCGGAAAAAAATACCAATTTGTTCAAATATGCAATACTACAGAACCACTATGCTATTCGACAACACTTTGCACTAAATGAGGATTTGTTCAAATTCTGCTACGCAGCTTAAAAAGAGCTGATAACATAACATAACATAATAACCTACCGATTCCGTGTGTATTGAGAGCATCAATATGATGTTTTTGGTCCCTTCGAGCAAGGATGCCTCCATGTATGTTAGGGTGCAGAGTTTTGACACGGCCATCGAGCTGTGTAGAAAAGCCATTGCATTCATTGTTAGTAATTCTGCTAACAATTATACAAGCCAAATTTAAACGAGTCTTCAAAGCCGAATCAAGTTACAAGTACACTCACCATTTCAGGGAAATGAGTAAGCTGCTCAACTTTAGTAACAGCCACTCCAGCACTCTCCAATGCAGATGCCGTTCCTCCAGTCGAAACAATAGTGAACCTAATATTCAAATACATGATAATCATTGTAATGAAAATAACATGAACATGAAAAAATAATAATATTCTACCATTTAAAAAATGAACAAAAAATCCATTATTTATAATAATTAATAACTACCCTAATTCCTGGAGTCCATTTCCAACCAATGCAAGATCCTTCTTGTCCGACAATGATATCAAAGCTTGTTTGCTTCCTGTTTCACAACAACAAAACAACAATAAATCCTTAAATTTATAAAATACTACTAGAAAACATCATTAAAGGGAGAATAAACACAGTATTGTCTAAAATCATGTAGAATAATCAGATACAACAAAAATAACTAAGTTGTATCCCACTAAGTGGGGTCGGCTACATGAATCAACTTTCGCCATAATGTTCTATCAAGGATCATGCTTCTTTCCAAATCATTAATCTCGATATCTTTTTTAATAACTTCTTTGATAATCTTTCTAGGTGTTCCCCTTCCTCTAATTGTTCGTCCTCTCTCTGTCTGCTCTACCCTCCTTACTACAGAATCTACAGGTCTCCTCTCTAGATGCTCAAACCATAAGTCTATGTAGAATAATCAGTTAAATGACCATAATTTAGTAAAAATTGCCCCTTTTAATTAAAAATTTGATTTTTTTTTCTATAAATCTAATTCTAGGTTAAAAAGCAATATAAACTAAATAATATACTAGAATTTAAAACATGCATGACTTCAAAAGCAATTATGCACCTGTTTTTGAAGCAGATACTGCATCAGTTTCAGCCATGGCTTTGATGGAAATGCACCTGAGTCGTTGTGAAGATGAAGAAACCTGAACAAACCCATTTGAAAATCAAAACCACTGAACAAAAATAAAGTAAAAAAGTAGTAAAAGGAAAGAAGAAGAAAAAAAGTACCGAAGTTGTGGGAAGAAGATGGGAAGAAAAGTGATGGACAGAAGCGAGAGAGGAAGAATGAGGGTAAGGGGTTGCGCAGAGAAGACGAGTGGAAGCGGCGGCGGTGGCGGAGGTGGCGGCGGAAACACATAAACCAAACATTCTTTTGAGGTTTATGCGTGTGAGTGTTTGATTCCTACAGTTTAAACACAGTAGTGTTTTTGTTCAAAAACCGGAAGAGCGGGCGAACCAAGAACCGGTTTGGTTTCGAACCGGTCTGGGTGAATCAGATGAACCGTGAACCGGGTTACGGTCCGGTGAAGAGAACGGTTTATTTAATTCAGTTTCAATTTATTTAATTCATTTAGATTAGGGTTTGAGAGACAGAAAAAATGAATGAAAATGAATGAGATTTTCTTATGAGAGATGAAGGAATGAAGGATCGATTTGATTCGTGGAAGTTCCAGCGAGAAATACAATCTAATAATTTTTTTAGAGAGAGAGGAATGTATGTTCCTGCCAGAGATACAATTCAACAATCTTACATTATTTTAATAGATTTTTGTAACTTTGTAAAAGTTTGTTGGTATTTAAAAATATTTTAATTTTGATTTACTTATTTAAGAAATTTAATTTTAATAGATTTTGATGGGTTTTTTTTAATTACTAGTTTTTAACTTGAAAAATATATCATCGCATCATCTAATATCTCTAACTGATAAAAAATTAATAAAAGAAGAGCGTAAAGATAGTGCACTATCAGTGTAAAATATTGTACACGGTCAGTGTATCATAATAAGAAATATTTTATATGTGATTTACAAAAAAAGTTAAACATTTATAAAAATTAACGGTTATGATTGTATTGATAGTGTAAAACTGTTTTATACTGTCGGTGCATTTCCATTAAATTCATAAAGAATAAAAGGCATATTTAAACACCCAGTACTTTCTCTTCACATTATAAAACCTTCTTTTCTTTCTTCTTCATTTTAGGGGTGTTTAAGGGCCGATTTGACTCGGTTTTGAGAATCTGAGACCCAAACAAATGAAAAAAATGGACTAGTTTGAATTGATTTTAATATTTTTTCTCTATAAAGCTCAAACCAAACTGATCTGAAAAACAGCGGATTGATTTGGATTTGATTGATTGGGTATATTAAAAATAAATATACAAAAATATTTTTAAAAAATCATTTATTTACACACAAGAAAAGTAAGTGTTGAACACATGACACACATATTTTTAAATAAGATATGACTACTACAGTCATATAGGGGCGGCAAACAGACATGCCCGCCCCGTTTAGGTCCTCCCCACAAAAGGATGCAAAAAATGAGGCGGGACGGACATAGTTAAGGGTGCGAGCCTAAAACCTTGACCCGCACTGCAAAAAGTGAGTGTGGGGCATTCCCGCGGAGCTTTGCACCTTTTAAACATAAAAAAGTAAAATTTTATGTAAATGTTTATGCCTGCAAAAGCCCGCAAAAAATGGGACAGAGCGGATATATTAGAGTTTGTGAGCCTAAAATTTTGGTCCGCCACGCAGAAAAGTTCGGACAAAACGGACATGTCCAAGGGTCGGGCCCGTTTTGTCACCCCTAATCGTATACCATAATCATATAACTGTTGTATTATACTTAAATATTCAATAACATAAAACAATTTTACTACATGTTGATACTCCATTCAATAGCATAAAGTTAAAGGTTTGTGACTTTAAAATGTCACTTTAAATTCTTACATCACCCATCATAGCTTTGATACAAGCTAAAAACAATTTAGTAGATAAGTCAACTTAAAATATGACCATATAATAAGCAAGAGCAAAATGCATACAAAATTCATAATTTGTCCACGTATACTTCAAACTATTTAGACTAGCGTCATAATGCATATAAAGTATTAAAAACCATGCTAAAACAACATGAAACAACACCAGGGCCGGCCCAAGGGCCAAGCTACCCAAGCTAGGGCAAAAGTTTGGGCTTAAAAAAAGCCTCAATTTTTTTATTTAGTTATAAAAATATATAATGACACTTGAATTACATATATTATTGTAGTTCAGTTGGTAAAATATAGGCCTCTCTTCTTTTTGGTATTGAGTTCAACTCTTAACAACTACAAAATTAATATTTTAAAGGTCTCATTTTAAAATTTGCTTTAGGCCTTTAAACGGATTGGGCCGCCCCTGGACAACACCAAACCAGCAAATAAAACAGCAGCAACTAGCATTCAACAACATCCAGCAATAACAAAGAGCAACATACATCATTTAACAACACCAAGCAGCAAAATACAGCAATAGACAACATTCACCAACAATAAATAAACAACAAAACAACAACAACAAATAAAAACAAAAACAACATCAGACAACATCCATGTCAAAGCCTGCTCAATGTGATAGGTTGTGTTTGAATGTGATTTTTTAACTGTGTGAAATTGCATTTATTCTGATTAATAATAATTTCCATTATTACAACAACCCTTTAACTTGTAGAATCCAAAAGTCACTCATCGATCTTTCAAATTTCAATTACAAAGCAATAGTGAAACTTTGTCCAATGCATGGGGTAGCTCAACAGTCACAAATGCCAAAGAAAAACTTTTCCAATTTCACTATATTTGGGAAAGGACTTACATTGTTCATTTAAAGTCACAACTCTTCATGCATATGAATTTCGATTTCTGTAACCCGTTCTCCTTCCACATCTTTATTATGTTTTTCGATTGAAGTGGTATATGTCGAAGTTGATGTATAATCTTTTGTCTTCCTTGCTTTTCTATTTTATTGTTTTTTTCATGATGGTTATTCTTTATTACTACTAGAAATTTGAAATCTCAAGAAATACAAGTTTGTTCAAGCTTCGTTGTTGTTCAATCTTTCATTCCTCTGCGTATGAATTTCCATTTATGCATTTTTAACCTATGTTCATAAATTATAGTCTTATATGCAACAACAAACTCTGTTGTTGAGTCCACGATGTGAATATCAGATTTTTTCCCATGTTTTAGAATTTCCTATTGCTTTTCTATGTTATAGTTTTTTCATTACTGTTATCTTTTACTACAACTAGAATCATGAAATTTGGTTGTTTATTAATTTATTTGTTGAAATTGCTCTAATTTTTGTGAAGGTTGAACTGAGAGAGAAGTTAACAAGAATTTATGATGTGACTGTTTGTTTTTTTTTTTTTCATGTGTTGACATGTTTGAAATTGTGTTAGATCATTTGGATGGAGCATAGCAACTTACTGGTATTAATACTTGATTTCAAGAAATGTCATATATGCATCTTTATGATCTTCATGAGTTTTTGATTCTAATGATAGCTAATTTCAACTTGCTGGCATATTGTAATTAGATTCATATTGTAATTATGTACTCATTAGATGCATATTGTAATCAAATACATATTGTAATTATGTACATATTTATGTATTTTTTTGAAGTGTTATAAATGGAGCATGTTTTGTATTCTGTTGGTATTAAAAAGAGTATCTGTCCTTATCATGTATTTTGATCATTGACCATACAATCACCTTTTATTGGTGGTACGCATTTAAGAAAATTACATTAGATATGCATTTATTTGATAGCAGTCCTTAAGGTTATTTATTTATGGCTTATGAATAAGAAATTCAGTGATGGGACTTTAATGTAAATAAATTCAGTGGCTTATATTAATTCAAAAATAATACTTATAATTAAATTAAATATTTCTTAAGTATAATATCATAAACCAATTTCCATACAAATATATTGCATGACATATCAACATGGTCTTCAAGTAATTTATTAAGTACTGATTTAAAATTGTGATTCTCATAAATATCTCATATTTCACTTTTAGTCTCTTAAAAAATTTCCTTTTAAGAGTGATCCTTCTAAATCTTTTCATCTATACTTTTGGTCCCCTGCAACTTAGCGACAGTTTTAGCGGCACTTTACTGCATAACGACTGAATTAACGGCCGTTTTAGCGACTGTTTTAACAAGAGGGACCAAAAATATAGATGAAAGTTTATAGAATAACCATTCATTGAAGTTTTTTTTTTAGAAACTAAAAATAAAATATGAAATGTTTAGGAGGATCACAAACATATTTAACCTTAAAAACAATATAAAAAAATCTTATACACATTTCTTTTCTAGATTCATTACGCTACATCTACAATCATACTACAACATGATGGCGTCTATTACCAATCTCTGCCATCAAACCAATACAACACCGACAGAGGAAACCCTAACAACAACGCCAACAGAGGAAACATTAACATCACCACCAAATTCTCTTCACTCCCCACCACCTTGTTAAGTGCCAAAATGTAGTTATTTTGTGATTGTAAATAGTGGCACTTATCGATACTTTTTGTTAATAACGTTTGAATAATACCCCGTTTTGTGCATAAATACGTATACTTTGTGAATAGATATATTTTCATACACTTTTATACTTTTTGATAGTTTTCTACTCTTTTTGTAGGTATTCTTGCGTATTTGGAGCATGAGCAATAACGCGTCGAAGACACGGCTTCAAACGCGCGATTTTGAGCGGCGGAATCAATTCATTCGGCGAATAAATCTCAAATTAAAAGAATAATAAATCACCAATTTGGTTGATATGTTGTCGTTGTTAGATAGGAAATTGAATAAGCTTTCCAGCGCTTCGAACCGGGCGCAAATCGGAGTTACGGTTCTCAAGTTACGCCATTTTTACTAAAAGCTGTTTTTTTCAATTCAGCAGGTTGGGCGCGATGCGCGCTCCTGCGCGCGACGCGCGCTGTACCAGATCCAGAATTGTATAAATAGGCGGAAATCAGATATTTTAGGGCATGGTTGGATATTTTAGAGCTCCAAACCATCCAATAGCATTTTTTGAGTGGAAAGATGCTAGAAAACACATTGGAGCTGTCAAATGGATGATCCGAGGTTGAATCCTTCATCAATCGGAGCCGACAAACCGTGAGATTTTTGGGTTTTTCTTCTTTTCTTCTCTTTGTGGTTTCATTTGTGGGTTTTGTATATATATACTTTGATCTCATGTATATTTGTCGCCCATGGTGTTGTATAAAGTTGCTTTACAATATAAACTTGTTGTTTTTCCTGATTTTTTACATCTTGATGTTTGGGTTATGTTTGGTGGGTTGTTTTGCATCTTGATGTTAGGGGTTTGTGTTGTTGTAGAAATAGACCTCACAAATCTTGATTAGGAGAGATAATCATTAGCTTCTTGATTGTAGAGATAGATGAAGAGTTAATGTTCACTTTGTGTTGGTTCGTAATGCTACCGGGTTGTTTGATTGGTGGAGAGATCGTCGATCGAGCAATACGGTAAGCTACCGTATGTTTGGTTGGTGGAGAAATCGTCAACTAAGCATACGATAGAACTCGTGGCGGTGTTTGGACACGAATGCCGACAACGGGCAACACGTGAATGGTTTAAGGAGTATAGTAAACTGAGTGCAACTGGTTGATAAGTTTAAGTTTGTGAAGAGTAGATTATATGCAATACTTGATAGTTTCTTCTATTTGAAGAATGTATTCTTTTTATGTTGATATTTACTTTTCCATTTCATTATTTAAATTCATTCAAAACCAAACTCATAACTAAGAATCCGTCGAACGGCAATTCGGTATCACCGATCTCTGTGGACACGATAAATTCCCGGATAAATATTTCCAAAACTTTTGTTGCTTGCCGCTTTACCGCTTCCAACAAAATGGCGCCGTTGCCGGGGATTGGTGTTTTTATTGAATTCGCATTGCGATAGTTTCTTTGTTTTTGAGTTTTGTGAATATCGTATATTTGTGAATTTCCTTATACTTGTATACTTTTGTATAGTGGATTGTATAGATACATGTTCTAATTTTGTTTGGTGGACTTATTAAACAAGTTGAACTCGGATAGTTCTTTAATTTCAAATCTTCACTTTTCAACTTGTTTAGTTAATTTCACCAAACTTTTGTTAATACATGTTGTTTACGTATTGTTGTATATTCTCTTGTTTCGTAATGTTTGTTCGTGTGTGGTTAGGATACTTTCTTTAGGTTCGCGTTGGGTGAAAGCGTTGGCGTGTCATGGAGAAAGCTACTACCGTGCACAATAAAGGCGTCGAGCTAACGACGTAAAACAAGCGCTTGTTGGGAGACACCCCAACAATTTTATTTTTCTGTTTTTCTGTAAATGAGTAGTGTAGGTGATAAGTGGAGGTTTCTTTGAGTTTCTGTTTTGCTGCACTGGTTTTTGTTTATCTGGTGTAGCGCGCGTCGCGCGCAAAGAGGGCGCGTAGCGCGGCGTGGAAGCTGAAGAGCTTGGTTTGGCAGAACTTAGCGCGCGTCGCGCGCTCTAATGGACGCGTCGCGCGCCTTGTTGCTTTTGTCAAGTGAACTTTTTTTTAATGGTTCACTTGACTAGCCTTTTTCCCACTTACACCAAGGCTTTATAGTATAGTATTTTATAGTTTTATTTTTTAATTCTTTTGTTGTTGTTTAGACTCAAATTTTGGCCCGATTACTTGGAGTCGCATTTGGTAATTCTCCGATTGTGATAGATTCAACACGCCGGTTGTGCGGTAATGATTGTTCAAATTTGTACGCCGCAAGGTACTCGTTTATCGCTTTCTATAGCATAGCATGATTAGGAGACTTTTCATTTGTACAAATTTCATATTACTCATTCTTTTTGCATAACTTGCTCATGACTTGAATCACAATTAGTTTTCCCTTTTTACCATAAATGTGAGGTGGCTTTCCATTGTATATATATGCGAGAGACCGAGAATTCTTGTTTTAACTGGATATTATTATGTTTAATCTTTCGTTTGTATTGATTTTGTGAATGCACGAAAGTGATCAAGGCACTTGTTCGATTTTGAGCACAACTACCATAGCCAAATATTCAATTCACCTTGTGAGTGTGTGATCATTAGTACCCCTTTTGAGCCTTTTTGTCAATATCCATATTGTTTTTGCTTAATGCTTGTCTATGAGCGTTTGGTTTTCATTTGTGTATGGATGTTTGATTCTTTGTTTTCTTGACCTTCACCTATGATGTTTGGTTGGATTTTTACCTTGCCTTAGAAAGTAGGGAGTATTCACTTGATGTTGTGGTTGAATTCAAGGTTGGGAGAAGATGTTTTCTTCCTTATGTTGTGGTTGATATGAGGTTGTGAAAAAGAAAGAAAAGAAAAAGAAAAGAAAGAAAAAAATAGAAAAGAAAAAAAGTTTGAAAAAGAAAATATCAAAAAGAGTATGAATAAGAGTGTGCTAATAAGTTTTGTGTTTGGTGTGAAACTTGTGATGAAGAAGAAAGTTGGATTGGAATTGTATTGTTTGAAACTTTGTGGAAGTAATTACTCCCTTAGGTTTAGGCAAGTTTTTGTTTCGATTAGCTTTAGGACTTATCACTTGTTTGTTAACCGAGCCACATTACAACCTTGAAAGCCCTTGTGATTCGTGCCGTTGCATTTTCAATACTATTTTTAGATGAACGCATAATTTTGTCTTTTGTTTGCAAGATTGTTGGATGAGTGTTCAAAGTCCTCACCTTTCGGTGTTTTTCATCTACCGATGAATTTTTGCTAGGCGTGATTCATGATTGAGCTTGTTTTGTTTTAGAATGTTTTGTATGATTTTTGTACTTAGGATTCGTTTCGTTTTCATGTTGTCGTTGTAGGATTGTGGTAAGTGTTTACTTTGTTCGTACGTTTTTGTTTGAACCGTACAATTGTTTCGTTTTTATAAATCTTGTTGATTCTTGATTCTTTGGATTTTTACTTTTGATTCTTTGAGTGTTTGGCCTTGTTTGAGGACAAACAAATTCAAGTTGGGGAGAGTTGTTAAGTGCCAAAATGTAGTTATTTTGTGATTGTAAATAGTGGCACTTATCGATACTTTTTGTTAATAACGTTTGAATAATACCCCGTTTTGTGCATAAATACGTATACTTTGTGAATAGATATATTTTCATACACTTTTATACTTTTTGATAGTTTTCTACTCTTTTTGTAGGTATTCTTGCGTATTTGGAGCATGAGCAATAACGCGTCGAAGACACGGCTTCAAACGCGCGATTTTGAGCGGCGGAATCAATTCATTCGGCGAATAAATCTCAAATTAAAAGAATAATAAATCACCAATTTGGTTGATATGTTGTCGTTGTTAGATAGGAAATTGAATAAGCTTTCCAGCGCTTCGAACCGGGCGCAAATCGGAGTTACGGTTCTCAAGTTACGCCATTTTTACTAAAAGCTGTTTTTTTCAATTCAGCAGGTTGGGCGCGATGCGCGCTCCTGCGCGCGACGCGCGCTGTACCAGATCCAGAATTGTATAAATAGGCGGAAATCAGATATTTTAGGGCATGGTTGGATATTTTAGAGCTCCAAACCATCCAATAGCATTTTTTGAGTGGAAAGATGCTAGAAAACACATTGGAGCTGTCAAATGGATGATCCGAGGTTGAATCCTTCATCAATCGGAGCCGACAAACCGTGAGATTTTTGGGTTTTTCTTCTTTTCTTCTCTTTGTGGTTTCATTTGTGGGTTTTGTATATATATACTTTGATCTCATGTATATTTGTCGCCCATGGTGTTGTATAAAGTTGCTTTACAATATAAACTTGTTGTTTTTCCTGATTTTTTACATCTTGATGTTTGGGTTATGTTTGGTGGGTTGTTTTGCATCTTGATGTTAGGGGTTTGTGTTGTTGTAGAAATAGACCTCACAAATCTTGATTAGGAGAGATAATCATTAGCTTCTTGATTGTAGAGATAGATGAAGAGTTAATGTTCACTTTGTGTTGGTTCGTAATGCTACCGGGTTGTTTGATTGGTGGAGAGATCGTCGATCGAGCAATACGGTAAGCTACCGTATGTTTGGTTGGTGGAGAAATCGTCAACTAAGCATACGATAGAACTCGTGGCGGTGTTTGGACACGAATGCCGACAACGGGCAACACGTGAATGGTTTAAGGAGTATAGTAAACTGAGTGCAACTGGTTGATAAGTTTAAGTTTGTGAAGAGTAGATTATATGCAATACTTGATAGTTTCTTCTATTTGAAGAATGTATTCTTTTTATGTTGATATTTACTTTTCCATTTCATTATTTAAATTCATTCAAAACCAAACTCATAACTAAGAATCCGTCGAACGGCAATTCGGTATCACCGATCTCTGTGGACACGATAAATTCCCGGATAAATATTTCCAAAACTTTTGTTGCTTGCCGCTTTACCGCTTCCAACACACCTCCCATCATTCCTTTCGACCTCATTCCCAAAATCTTGTGTAGGTTATCCGTTAAACTCTTCGTTCGGCTTCGATGCGTCTGCAAATCATGGAACTCTCTAATAGCCACTCATTACAAGAAAGTTAAGGTTTTACGACACAAAAATTGTGACTGTTACTTGATAACTGTCGTAATTCACATATAGTGACAATTGTCACGACGGTTAACACCAACCGCCCTTATTTAAAAAATAATAATAATAAAAAAAACGCGACGGTTATCAATAAACCGCCTTAGATTAATTTATATTTGATAAAAATAAAAATATTAATACAAAATTACAAAGCAATTTTAATATATGTGGAAAATTTAAGAAACATCAAAATATTTGAAATTTGTATGTAAATTATAAAAATAAATTTAACGAGATACATGAAATTTGAATTCAGTTAAATTAGTGATAAAAATATGTTTATTATTTAATATTATACCATAAAAATATAATAAAAATTTTAATTTTCTTCGTCTCGGGTAATCTCATTGATATTTCGATTACGTTTCACTAACTTGAGAATTATCAACACTATTTCAAAATTTATTGTATACTCTAGATGTTATTAAAAACATTAAAGATTAAAAAATAGCATTAAACATTGAATTATAATATATATCGAAGGGTAAAAATAGATTTTTGTTAAAATAATAAGGATATAAATGGAAGAAAAAGTCACAAGCTAAAAGCTACAAACTCAAAAGCTACAAACTCAAAAGCTACTTCAAATAACTTTTCAAAAAAAAGACAAAAGCTAGTAAAAAAGCTAAAAACAATTACCAAACAGAACTTTTTATTTATATGAGCTGAAAAGCTAAAAGCTAAAAGCTCTTTTTATGACCTTACCAAACAGACTCTTAACTTGCAGAATCCAAAATTCACTAATGGATCTTTTAAATTTCAATTACAATGAAACTCTGTCCAATGCATGGGGTAGCTCAACAGTCACAAATGTCAAAGAAAAACTTTTCCAATTTCACTATCTTTGGGAAAGGAGTTATCTTGTTTATTTAAATTTTTTCTTTAATGCATATTTCTTCAAATTGTTTTTTTTTGCAACATCATTCAAAGGAAGGCTTACGAATTTTGCATAGCTAATAGATCTTATTCTTACCAGGTATTACCCATAACTCTTCTTGCATATGAATTTCGATTTCTTCAACTTGTTCGCCTTCCATATCTTCATTATGTTTTCCTATTGAAGTAGTATATGTCAAAGTTAATGTTCAATCTTTTGTCTTCCTTGCTTTTCTATTTTATTATTTTTTCATGATAGTTATCCTTTATTACTACTAGAAATTTGAAATCTCAAGAAATACAAGTTTGTTCAAGTTTTGTTGTTGTTCAATCTTTCATTCCTCCACATATGAATTTCTATTTATGCATTTTTTAACCTATGTTCATAAACTATAGTCTTATATGCAACAACAAACTTTGTTGTTGAGTCCACGATGTGAATATCAGATTTTTTTCCCATGTTCTGGAATTCCTCTTGCTTTTCTGTGTTATAGTTTTTTCATTACTGTTATCTTTTGTTATAACTGGAATCGTGAAATTTGGTTGTTTATTAATTTATTTGTTGAAATTGCTATAATTTTTGTAAAGGTTGAACTGAAAGAGAAGTTAACAAGAATTTATGATGTGAAGGATCCAAACACTATTTTCGTTTTCAAGTTTAGAATATTATTGACACCTTTCCTTTTTCATTTTTTCATTGATTTTGATGTTTTTCTACTGTATTGATGTTTGAGTTTTTAGGTTCTTGAGATAGTTCTCTAAGAAAGTGGACCACAATTTCCAGTTAATTCTTTCCAACATTAAGATGTATTATTAACCTTATCTGATTGATTTTATCATCTGATTGAGTTCAAATTAGGGGTGGCAATCAGATCCATTAAACTAAAATCCATCCAATCCATCCACCAAAAAATCCATCCAATCCATCCACCACATAAAAAATAAGTTAATGGGTGGATTAAATTCATCCATTTATATACATGGATAGATCTAATCCATCCGACACATTTTGATAATCCAATGAATTATTTTTATTTTATACTTTAAATCCATTAAATTATTTTTTAAAAAATAATAAAAATGTTTTTTTAAATGATAAATTTTGAAAATACAAAAATTCGAGTTCCTTAAAAAAAATGAAAAATCGAGTTTTTTTGGAAAAAACAAAAATATCGAGTTATTTTGAAAAAAAATCGAGGTTTTTCGGAAAAAAAACAAAAATAGAGTTTTTTCTGAAAAACAAAAAAGGAGTTTTTTTTCGGAAAAATGAAAAATCGAGTTTTTTTGGGGTATGACAATTGGTAATGGTCATTCCATTAGTTTATGGTACGATAATTTGTGTGGTCCTCCCTTTTGCTACGATAATGAGGCTCCGACGATGATTGTAGATAATCTGATAAGTAGCATCATTGAAAATGGTCTGTGGAACTTTTCTAAGGCTTCAACGGCAATTCTCCTGTCAATGCAAGTGCATATTAATAATTGTTACATTCCCTTTGACATTCTTCCGGACAAGAGATGTTGGAAGCATTCGGCCAACTGTGACTTATCTTTAAAGTTGGCGTATGAATTTAGGCGTAACAAGGGTATTTGTAAGGATTGATGGAAGATGATCTGGAGTAGCTTGATTCCCCTGGCAAAATATTTTATGGTGTGGAGACTTCTTCACCATAAGTTACCCACCGACGATCAATGGAAGCAAAAGGAGCTTCTCTTTCACCTCTATCTGTGTGCTTTGCAATTTGGAAGAGGAAACAGAGACTCACCTGTTTTTTAAGTGTCGGTACTCGATGAAGTTATGGAGATGGTTGGAAAATATGTTGAACCTGTCATTTTATATTGCGGGTTGGTTAGACATTTGGAGATTAATGGGTATAGATGGTGCAGTTCAGTGCAAGATTGTTAACAAAGTGGCGGTTGTTAGTCTTATCAACTCGATTTGGAAAGCTCAGAATATGGTTAGATTTCACAATAATTTTATTTTATTTTCATCTTCGATTGCTTCCATTTTGGCTTATGTTTCTTCTGTTGGGAATGCGGTGAGTATAGGCTCGCATATTGGTATGGAGGAATTTTTTATTCTCAAGAAATTTCAGATTTGTATCACGCCTCCGAGAGCTCCTAAGATCCGAGAGATGCTTTGGCAGCTCCCTCCGAGGGGATGGTTTAAGATAAATTGTGACGGTGCTGCTACTCCTATATCGTCAGCTTGTGGGGGTTTATCAAGAGATTGGGATGGTTGTTTTGTTTGCGCTTTTGCGTCTTTTTAGGTACTTCTAATTCTCTCATCGCCGAACTCTCGGGTGCTATGCAAGCAATTGAGTTCGCTCATGAGAAGAATTGGCGCAAAGTTTGGTTGGAAACAGATTCAATGGCAGTGGTTAAAGCATTTAACCCTTTGTTTACTGTTCCTTGGATCATTAGAAATAGATGGATTAATTGTATTCACTTAGTTTCTCATTGGAATTTTGTAGTGTCTCATATATTTAGAGAATGGAATAGCTGTGCAGATGCCCTTGCTAATTTTGGTTTATCAGTCACTGATTCTACTCATTTTACTTCTATTCCTTTATTTTTAAGGACGGATTTTGTAAAGAATAGGCTCGGTATGCCCTTTATTTTAAATATGACATGAATAAATATTATCATTTCTAAATTCATAACGCTACATCCACGTAGACTCATACTCCACACCAACGCCATTTCTGCCATCAAAACGACGCTGACACCGACGGAGGAAATGTCGACGCCGATAGAGGAAATCCAAACATCACCACCAATGCCGATGGAGGAAACCCTAACATTACCGCCAACGGAGGAAATTCTAACATCACCGCGACATTCTTTTCACGTGTCACCACCTCCCACCATTCCTTTCGACCTCATTCCCGAAATCCTCTATAGGCTCCCCGTCAAACTCCTTCAACTTTGATGCGTCTGCAAATCATGGAACCATAGTCACATAATTCGCAACTCTTGAAGAATTGAGTATGTGGGGTATACTTAGTCAGTACGTTATCGGTACGCCATCAATAGGTTTTAGCTAGTCTATTTATAAAAATAATAAGTACATTCTAATATGTAATACAATACTAGAATTTATTAATGTTACATAGTATTCAGTAAGCTTTTAAATCAATCTATGTATAAAAGCAGTCCCACATCTAGTAGTTCATAAGCATTAGAGTAGAGAATTGTTTATAAAATAACAAGCACATCACTTCTCACAAGTAAAAAGGTAATAAATAAAGCATATTGAGCAGATCTAATGTGCAGCTTACACTTTACTACCATTATCATCAGTGGTCTTAGGCCAATTAACTGAATCTTATATGGTTCATTGAATACGTGGCTTCAAACGTAAAAGAACCGCGTTTTGGTACTTGTGAATTGGTACTTGTGAATTATGTGACTATGCATGGAACTCTCCAATCACAATTTCACCAAGAAGCACTTAGCCATGTCAACCACACATTCTCTCAACATCACATGCTACATCAGATACTCAACCAAGTATGTTTTAACTTCTTACCCATTGAACTCTCTTTTCACTGCCATAACACCTAACATCAAGCCATTTGAGTATTCTATCAACTTTTTTGATGAAGGTTATACTCAACTCAATTACCATTTCTTTGTTGCCTCTTGCAATGGCATACTTTGTATTGGTGATGTTTCTAAAGGCTTAGTTTTGTTGTGGAACCCTTCCATTAGAAAAATCAATGAGTTACCCCATTTCATATCCCTCCGGTTGGTTACATTATGAAGTCTTTTGGAATTGGGTATGATTCTATAACAGATCATTACAAGGCTGCCGTTGTTTTGCAATAGTGGTCGTTCTTCTATTCAAACATCAGTGGTTAAGGTTTATGCTTTGGGTACCAATTCTTGGAAAAGCATTCCGAATATTCCTTTTGTTAATCTCTCTATTGGGAGCTCTGGAAAATTTGTGAGTGGCACAATTAATTGGCTGGCCTATATGGATTCCGAACAAGAAATTGCAAGATTAACTGTTTCTTTTGATTTGGGAAAGAGTCTTTTCATGAGATTTTGCTTCCCGACCTTGGAGGGGTAGGTGGGTACAACTTCTTGACGTTGGGTGTGTTGAGGGATTGCTTGTGCGTGATTCTTTCTACTTTTGATGATGATTGGACTCTAAAGGGTGTTTGGATCATGGAGAGTATGGAAATAGAGAATCTTGGACTAAATTGTTCAATATTTCTTACATGGGAAATCCTGCTTACTTTCTTTACTTTGCCAAGCCAATATATATTTTTGAGGATGATCAAGTGCTGCTGAATTTTGAAGGGTGTTTGGATTTCGAATCGGTTTTGTATGATTCCAGAAATGGTACTTTCAAGCCAAGCTGTCCAAACGGGCTACCCGGCCCTAAACGGGCCGGCCCAAGCGGGCCTCGGGCTTTTTCGGGCCGGGCCTAAAAAGCCCATTTTTATATGGGCTCCGTTTTAACTACCCAGGCCCAGCCCTGTTCGGGCCTCGGGCTTTTTCGGGCCGGGCCCAAAAAGCCCATTTCCAAAAAATATATTAAATATTCTCTTTAATTTAAAAAAATAAATTATATTAAGCTTAATTTTAAAAAAAATATTAAAATTTGTTTTTATATTTCACTGTTATAAAATTTATTTTAAAGAAATACAAAAATTTGAATTTTTTAATTAGTATTAAATATTAAATTTTATTAATTAAATATTAAATTTTATTATTTATCGGGCCCATGGGGTACCCGGAGCCCATACGGGCTGGCCCATTTAGGGCCGGGCTTTTTCGGGCCGGGCTCAAAAAGGCCCGAAACAAAATGGGCTCAAAAAATTAGGCCCAAGCCCTGACATTTTTCGGGCCCCGCGGGCCGGCCCATGGGCTTCGGCCCATTTTGACGGCTCTACTTTCAAGCTTATGGATTTTGAAAGCATCCCAGAAGTTTGTGTAAAAAGTTTGATATTTCATTGTTCTTAAAGCTAGGATGTAGTGCTATATGCCACTTGAGAAAGAGATTCATCTGCAAGTTATATGCAAGTTCTTGTTCATGTTATTTGTTTTGTACTTGTTTTCGTTACAATCGGCTTCTTGGATTTCAATTATTCAATGGTTAATTGATTTTGTAGCTTGAGAAATTGCTGTTATATATTTTCATTAATATTATTTGTTTGTTAGAGGTTTTTATTATCTCAATGTGCATTACATTTTTTATTGTTCACACTCGTGCATTGCATTCTATGGTTTGTCATTTGATTTTTTGTTATACTTGTTCTAATATAGATGTTTTGCAAAAGGTAGTAATATTGTCTGCTCATGGATGCACAAATATTATATTGTTTGATTCAAATCTCGCATAGTACTTGTGAATTAGGAAAACCAAATTCTATCATGATGTCGTTCTTTATGAAGGTTAAGATAAAGAATTATCAACTATAGGAGTGTTAAACGAACCATTCAAAATTATTGTGATCAAATTCTAGTTTTTTTCCCATTTTAATATTGCCTGGTTGCCTCTCATTTTAATTGAAATCATAAAAGTTATAAGGAACGCATCTATTGATAGTATTTAAGTCACGATCACATATACATAAGTCACTAATTTTAATTTGAAGTTTTTAAATTTTTTTAAATTTCTTAAATAAATAATATGTAACATTAAAAATCATTTCTAAGAAAATAAAACAAAAGAATCCCTAATCGTTTGTAAACCTTTCCTCGCCACTTTAAACATTTCATAAATTAATGTTACTATGTTCTAGCGATTTCAAAATAATTCTATTTAGTATTTTGTATTTAAGAAAAAAAACATAAATTTAAATATTAAAATAGAATGTGTGATAATAGAAGAAATGAAAAAGTAATTGGTCATGAAGTACCATATTCTTGTGTAATTTAAGCATTAATCTATCTTGCTAATTATTCAAGCCCTGATATATCATTTGCGATCAATCTATTAGCAAGACACAGTTCTTCACCTACACAAAGACATTGGAACAAAATCAAACATATACTTCATTATCTTAGAGGTACAATAGACATTGGTCTGTTTTATACCAAAGTATCCAAATTCAAATTAACAGGTATGCATATGCAAGTTACTTGTCAGATCCGCGCAATGGTAGATCACAAACATGTTATTTGTTTATTTACTTATGGTGGTACAACTATTTCTCATGAAGATCGGTGAAACATATAATCGCAACAAGTTTATCTAATCCTGCAGAAACTTTTAGCACTGCATAAGACCTTTCAGTTAAGGGGGAGAAATAAACGTTCAGCTGAGGGGAGAAATAAAGTTATTTTAAAAGGATATTGTACTCTCTTTCCTTCACTAGATTTTTTCCCACTGGATTTTTTCTAGTGAAGATTTTAACGAGGCATATCCAAAACAATCATCCAAGGGGAGTGTTATGAATAATTGGATGATTGTCCATAAGCATCTTATTCCTCATATATAATATTTTGTATTTATTACATTGTGTGTATATTATCCTATAAATAGGACCAACCTCGTTGTAAAAGATACACCAATAAAATAATACATAATTATTCTCATCTTTCTCTCTTCTCTTTTATCTTCTTTTTCTTTATTTAATAATAATGATGAAATATTTAAACTGCAATTATTTCATCATCTCATTCTTTATTTTTCTCCCTCTTATAACTAAAATGCACGATTTTGTTCCTTCTCAACAAAATTAGGATCCACTAAACCATTTTATTGTGAAAAAAAATTTGTTAATTTTTTATACTAGATTAATCACGACTTTATAATAAAATATTTAAATTGCAGTTATTTAATCAACCAAAAGTATATGTGTTTTTTAATTTACCATCATTAATAAAAAAAATTATTTTAAAATATAAAAAAATTCACATTATTATTTTCTTTCTCTCAAATAAATCATTATACATTTTTTTTACTCCATCATTCCTTATTTTTCTCACTCTCAAACTAAAATCCACAATTTTTTCTCTCAACATAATTAGGATATGCTAAACAACCTTTGAAGTAAAAAAAAAATATATGTTTAATTTTTCCCTCCAATATTTCATTAACTATTTAAACCAATTTCCAATGACTCTTCATTCAATATTATTTTTTTCAAATTTCCCTCTAAATATTTCAATGTACTTCACCACATATTTCCCTCTAAACTTTTTTTTTTAATTGTCTTCCTATAAATTAAGACTAACTCCGTCACATATTATAATATTAAAATGGTTTTATATCACTTTGATCTCAATGTTATTCCAACGGAATATGAAGAATATGTTCATCAACAAAATGCAAATATTGCCTAATCTACCCGATTTAAATCTCAATATTGTAAAAAGTATTAATCTTAACAAGATTTCAAATATGCACATATCTCATGTGTGTTTGGAAGAAGATACTCATGACCCATTGGTAGGTAACAATATTTTCATGTTTTTTTTTATGCTTATTTGTTTGTTTTTGTGACCCATTTGTTTCTTCATGACCCATCAAAAAATCTCTAAAATTTAATTGATTTATCTATGATTTTTGTTGTAGTAATTTTGTGATTTTTGTTTGAGTTTTCATTTTTTTCTAATCATATATATTTTCTATTTTCTATGTGTTCTTAGAGAAATTTATCATATAAGAAAATTATATGTTATGAAAAACACCAAAATACCCTACTTGCTCATAAACTTGTCATGTGGATAGCTTAATCTTCTCGCAAGTTATTTGTTGAAACAATATATTTTTTTTCTATATCACAAAAAACTACTTTTTGGTTCTATCATGTAATACAATTTTTTATTCAAAATTATTTTTTGAACTGCTACACCTATTCTTCCTTTCACATCAACATTGCTTTCCTTTTCTTCATACACTTCTTTCTCCTATCACTTCTTTTAACATCTTTTTTACTTTTTCTTTCTTATACCCCCATACACAACTCTTTGCCATCAATTACAAAATTGGTTTTCCAACAAACCAACCGCATCCCAACCATAAAATTCAATATATATTTTATTCTATTAACATAAAATTATTAGTTTATAATATCTATAATATATTTCATTTTTTATTTATTTTAAAATTATAATATATTATTTAAAAATAAAAAATATGTATTTATTTTAAAAATATTACTTCTTATATAATGGCATTTATTGGTAAGTTTGGTGGTGGATGCCATTTTGACATCTGATTTAAATTTGGAGTTCTTTTTTATTAAGAAATAATACTTTTATAATAATAATAATAATAATAATAATAATAATAATAATAATAATAATAATAATAATAATATTAATTGGAGCATATTAGACAATTAAAAATAGAAGAGTTTAACTAAATTTAATGATCCAACAAAGTAATAAAGAGACCTAAAACAATACAGAGTATGAAATTATTGAAAATCAAAAGTAATTAAATTGAATCTAAAAATAAAAGTGTTTTTGCAAAAAATAATATTCTTTATTAATATTTATATTAAAAAATTAAAAGTAATTAAATTGAATCTAGAAATAAAAGAGTTTTTGCAAAAAGTAATGTTTTTTTATCAATTTTTAAATCTAGACATAAAAGCTAGAATCACAATTATTACATTAAAAAAAATAAATGATTTATTCATTAAAAATTTTAGCATAAAAAGACTACAAACGATTTGCTAACTATTTGTTCCTTCTATTTTGTTTTGCTTGAAGTTTTGTTATTAATTAAAAAAATTATAACGAATTTAGATATTTGTATTGAGTTAATAAATTATAATAAATTTTGTTTTTTCGTATCATAAAAATGATATGAAACGAGAAAAATGTGACTAGTGATCCCAATATTGAATAATGTTTTTGATGATATTGATTAACTATATAAAATAAAATTGACCAAATTATAATTTATCATTTTTTAAAACACCAAATTAAAATAATTATAACGGGAACATAAATTTACTGATCAAAATATAGAATAATGATGAGAACAAATTTACTATTGAGTCAAATATTTTTGTAAATAATACCAAAATAACGGGGAAAATAAATTTAGTGATTAAAATATTAAATAATAAAAATTCATCGACTATCTTTTTAATTTATCTAAAAAAATATAAATCCATAAATTTACTCTTTAAATGACTAAAATATCAATATTTAAAATTTTATTTTTTATCCAAATATTTTCATATATATAGGTAAAAAAATTATTATTGATTTAAAGGTTTTTAAGTAAGGTCATTTTCTTATAAACGAAACTAAGTTTACTATTGATTCAAATATTTTTATAAATAAAGTCCAAACAAATATAATATTTATTATTTGTATAGATAGAAAAAAAATATTGTTGATTCAATAATTTTATATATGAAAAAAATTATAGGCACCAATTTATTATCTCTTTAAAAATAATAAACTCTTTTGATTATACAATTTAGTTTTTTTTTTTCATTTGTTATTATTATATTTTGAAAACAACTGCGCGTACTAACTATAGAAAACAAATTTTGATCAAATCATAATTTATAATTTTTTTTAAACACGAAATTAAAACAAATATAACGAGAACATGAAGTTACTGATCAAAATATTAAAAATTAATTAAACAACTTTATTATTGGTTCAAATATTTTTTGAAAATAATGTCAAAACAAAAATAATAACAATTTTTTTTCATGAATTAGAATATATACATGTCATGAATCCTTATAAGATTAGTTGATTTGTTTGAATAAAATAGTGGTGATATTTTTCAATGACTTACCCCCATTTCATATCCCTCAGAACACAGTTGATTGCATTCCGAAGTTTTTTGAAATTGGGTACCAATTTTTGGAAAGCATTACGAATTTTCCTTTTGTTAATCTCTCTATTGGGAGCTCTGGAATTTGTGAGTGGCACGCTTAATTGGCCGGCCTATATGGCTACTTTTCGTGTTCATGCCGAGGGCAGTACTGTTTTTTCCGAGATTCCTTATGTTTTGACTTTGCTCGACTCTCGTGGTGAAGGTCTGTTGAGAGTGATTATGGATAATCTGGAGAAATGTTTAAGAGAAGTGGAAGTGGAAGCTATTCTTTTGCCTTCCACGAAAGAAGTTAAAAAAAATGTGGATCCGCAAGTTTGGATTTGCTGAAATTACTCGCTTGGAGCGTGAAGACCTCTTAGAAAATACATCCAATATCGAGACTTTTTCCAACACAAGTACCCTAAATAGGAGTGATGTTTACCATAATCTCAATATTCTTAAGTTTCTTTTTTTTAAGATTTTGGTTAATCAAGTTTAGGTGAAACTTGTATTCTCGGTTAACCATAATGTCAACATTCTCGAAGCTTCTTAATTTTTTTTAGATTTGGGTGAATCAGTTTAGATGGGTTGCCTTTGTCATACTACCGACAATTTTTAGTGTAAAGTTCCTCAGTTGGTTTTTTTGGTTTAGTGTTGCTTCTAGTTAAATCATCATTCTCACTGGTTACTAACACAATGTTAAATCACTTTTTCAAAATGAATGCCATTTTTATTTTCTTTAATAAAGAATTAAATTTTGCTTTTTGAATTATATTATATGATATTCTGGAAAAGAGATTCAGATTTGGTTGAAAAGCTTCTGGAAAAGAGATCCAGATTTGGACTCTGTAATGGTATACCTATTGTTGGTATGTCCGCATACGATGCGACAAATAATGAAGCAGGTTTTAAATACTAACTCATATGTTCTGCTCACTGCAACTTCATGGATCTTTGGTCATCTTTATAACTTTGGCAAACTTATATTTATCATATTTGTACAACGGAATGCTAAAGTATGTCACACTATAGTATTCTACTTTTACATGTTGAACTATATATCCATCCCATTTTAAGCATGTCCCACTTCTGTACCAACTGCTGTAAGATTTCCAGCCTGTCCACAAAAACAGGAAAATTGCAAGGGAAAGTTATTTTATTAGTATTGGTTGGATGTGACAAGCTCATACTGCGTGCAGGTATAGGTTGTCACTTTTGTGCATTTGGACTATGATCATAATTTCTTAGCTTAGTCTACCTTAGCACAAGTACTTTTTCTTAATACCTTTGGCATGTGTTGTCACTATCCTCACCAACAAAAGAGTACTATAATTTTTTTTTTATAAGCAAGGATTTGATTTAATTTAAGAGAGTACTAGGGGTACTCTAACCCGCTTACAAAAAGGAGCTGAAAAGCTGAAGCTGGAAAATTACACACCAACTGTACTCTACTTTAAGGAACCCATAGGATTCTTACAAAAATCATAGAAGTTACATTTGGAGTGGGTAATTTCTCCAATACAAGACCACCTCCATACCTTTATCTTGATATTCCACGTGATATCATTGACATTGCACGCTCCGTTATCAAAGATAATGTCGTTTCTCTTTAGCTAAAGGCCTCTGATAACAGCCGCCCACACGATACTTTCCTTCCTTCTTTTGACTTTGGATTTCCGCCCATAGTCGCTCCACCTCAAAAAATCTTCCCAAATGTTGCCACAGTAGCTCGTGTCAAAATCAATCCAATTAGCAATGTTCCTCCATACCAAAGAAGAAACCGGGCATAAGAAAAGGACATGAGAGATAGACTCCGCCGTATCCTTACAAAGAGCACAATTCAACTCAGAAGAAGAAAAATTCATGCCTCTTCGATTTAGCTGGACTTTCGTGGGTATTTTGTCCAAAAAACATCTCCACAAGAATGCCTTAATGCTGTACGGTATTGCCGAGGACCACATAATCTTTAGCGCTTTTGAACACCTTTCGTCAACCGCGGCTTCGCCTTGTTGTTCTTGTTCAGTAACACAAAAATACCCCCCCTTTGCCGTGTATTCATCATCGCTATTGAAAGTCCAGAACACCGTATCCTCCTCGTTCTTGATCGGAGATGCTGACCCGAGAAACTCATTCAAAGTCATAACCGAATCAGCACACAGATTGGCCGGATCCGTCTGCAATCCAAAGTCCTCCCAGCTCCACCTATCCGCCACCCAAGCTCCCATATCACTTACCTTTGCACCCTTCTTAAAGCTCACCTCGAACAGCTCTGGGAACAAGATTTTTAAAGTGAAATCACCCAGCCATTTTGATTCCCAAAACAGAGCTAAATTCCCTCTTCCAAGCTTATATCTCGTATTTCCTAACAGCACCTTATGAGAATTACTTCCTTCCAAATTCACTATGTCTTTCCACCACCTTGATTTCATCCGGATTGCTCTCCCACCTCCCTCTTCGCTAAGCTCGCGAGTCAAGTGACCGTATCTAGCTTCCAACACTTCCAACCAAAGCGCGCTGCCTCCTTTGAGAATTCTCCACCGCCACTTCAATAATAACGCTTTGTTAAAGGCATCAATCTTTTTTATCCCCAATCCACCTTGCTCCCTTGGCCTGCAAATCGACTTCCAAGATAACCAATGAATCTTCCGCTTGAGCTCCTTTTCACCCCACAGAAAACTCGATTGGATTCTCTGAATTTCTTTGCATACCTGCACAGGAGCCTGATAAAAGGATAACTGAAAGATGGATATGCTAGAGAGAACAGATTTTAACAGGGTGATTCTGCCCCCCATGCTGAGAAATCTGTTCTTCCAATTTGAAAGCCTCGATTTCAGCTTCGTAATCAGCGGTGCCCAGGTAGAACATAAGCCAGGATTGCACCCTATCGAGATTCCTAGGAAATTGATAGGGAGATTATCAATTCTGCAAGACAGAAAGCTACCAGCCGCATCAATGAAACGATCCCCCACATTTATTCCCAAAAGCCTGCACTTATCGTAGTTAACTCTAAGACCCGAAACTGCCTCGAAGACACGAAGAATAGCCTTAATGGTCCAGACGTTCTTCCAAGAAGCAGAACCAACCAAAAGCGTATCGTCTGCAAATTGAATTAACTCTACCTCGCAGTCTCGACCAATCTTGAAACCCTCAAATTCGCCTTCACACTTAGCTTTCTTCATAATTCTAGTTAAACCCTCGGCTGCCAGAACAAATAGAAAAGGAGACATGGGATCGCCCTGCCTAAGACCACGACCCACCTTGAAATCAACGGTAGCGCTGCCATTCACGAGAACTGACATCCAACTCGAAAAGATCGTAGCCTTCATCCACTTCATCCACCGATCACCAAAACCCATCCTTTTCATTACTTCAGTAAGATAATTCCAACTTACGGAGTCGTAAGCCTTCTCGAAGTCCACTTTGAAAAGAAGACAACTCCTCTTTGATTTCTTCGCAAGATCCACAATTTTGTTGGCAATTAGAACTCCATCAAGCATCTGTCTTCCGGGAATGAAAGCGGTCTGATTCTCCGAAACAAGGGAACCAATAACCTTTTTCAATCTAGAGGCTAAAAGTTTTGCCACCACCTTGTAAATGCATCCTATAAGGCAAATAGGCCTGTAATCCCCCAGACCCATAGGACTCTCTCTTTTCGGAATAAGCGTAACGAAAGATGAGGTGATGGCCTTCGAAAGAACACCATATCTGTAAAAATCCTTGAAAAGACGAATAAAATCTTCCTTCATAAAGCTCCAGCTTCTCTTGACAAAATTAAGGTTCAGCCCGTCTGGACTAGGGCTTTTTGATCCATCACACTCCCACACAGCTTCCTTAATCTCCTCTTCGTTAAACGGCAATTCGAGCTGTAATACGGTGAACTGACTTTTATAATTGAAAATGTCGCGGTAAGAAAGAGTCGCCACCGACTTTTATTTTATCCAAACAAATTCAGAAAGGCAAAAAGAAACAGAAAAAAACCTTTTAAAGAAATCTAAGTTCGGGGGGTAATTTATGCAAAGGGAAGGTGTAAGGCACCCTTTGCATCCATGGTTTTCCATGGGCTCTTAACTGCTTTGCTTGCTCGTTTGTCTTTAGAAAAAGTAGATGAAAGAAAAAAGTGGACTTTAGCTCGTAAATGAGCGTAGCCAGTTTTCGAAGAATTGTGAGAAAGAATATTAAAGATGAGCATTGCAAGGCAATTAGGGGCAATTACCTTAAACTCAGATGATAGGTCTCTTTTTAGCCTTTCAGAATGAAAGGGTCTATCCTTGCCATAAGAGGGCAGGAAGCCTTTCGTTTGGAGGTTGAAGGGTCATCGAAGCATCCTTTGCCATAAGACTGTCCCATGCCATAGAGGGGCAGGTAGTCTAAGGTAAGGATCAGAATAAACCTTTTCGTAGGCAGCCAGAAGATACCTCAGCCCTTTTTTTTTTCGTAGGCAACATCCGAGGGTCGAGGTCATTTGTGTACCGAAGGCAGCATCATTTAGGGTCGTATGACCTTTAGTATTCGAGGCAGCATGGCTGAGGTATCTTCGAATTCGAGGGACATGGCTTATTCTGCAAAAACACAAAGGCAACAGGCAACAAGGCAACAGAGAGGGTTACCCAAAGAGCGTGCGTGTGTGTATCAATCACGTGATTCAATTCGAATATTTATCTTTTAATTAATTATTCTAAGTCAGTTTAAGGTTGCCACTCCCTATTTTACTAACCACGCAGTACATAATAATATAAAGCAATAAAGGGGGCGGGAAATTGTAACCAGTGGATCCCTAATCAGGGTTTGACACAAGTAATAATAATAAAAAGCATAAAATAAAATGAGGTTTAGGGTTACCAAGGACGTAGCTTTGGCATTTGAAAACCCTGAAAGAAAGAAAAATGGCAAACAAAAGAGGGTGAGTGCATTATCGGTTCGGGAACAATTGGGGTTAACCCTAATAAAATAAAAGATAAATAAATTAATAATGAATAATAAATAATACTTAGCTTTGATTTAGATTTGATCTGATATGGTTAGAGTCGGAGGTTGCTTTTGGGGTTGACCCTGAAAGGCAAGGCAGAAAAGGGATGAAATGCAAAGCAAACCCTAAAAGTAAAATCATCAAAATAGAAAGTTAAATTAAATTAAATAGAACACTTAACTTCGGGTTTTTGAGTCAGGCGCGTAGTCGGAAGCGTTGAAGGGTAAGCCTGAAAAGGCAAGGCAAAGAAATAAAACATTCAGTGTAGGGCATGATCTTCGTAAACCCTGATTTTGGGTATAAGTTAACGCTAGTTAATAGAATAAAAACAAATTAATTGTTGGTTTTCAACCCAATTAAGTAAATCGGTGAAAATCGAGTTTCGATTAAATTACCTAACCCTAATTATACTTCAATCGCTTGATAAAAAAATAATTGACAATTTAAACAAATGATTTAAATAAATTAAATTGACTTTAAATAAATAAAAAATTTAATGATAATAATAATAATGAAAAGTAAAATAAATATATTTTTTATTATGTAAAAAAAAAATCAGTTAAAAAAACAAATGTTGTTTTTCTAGAATATTTCAAAAAAAACAATTTATGTAATAAATAAAAAAACGAAAATAAAAATAAAAAAATAGAAGAGGAACTCAGCTGGTTCTGTGTGGTGCATCAGCGAAGTCCATGGTACTCCCTCAACCTGATGGACGTTGGATCCAGGAGGCCTTTGATCTGGAGGGTTGATGTATGAAGGTGCATCATGGTGGCGTGTAGGTGATGCTCACAGGATCTGCAGTTGAAAATTTGCAAGAAAATAATGAAGAGTGTGGGAATCTGTCATACCCCAAAATTTGCCCATACATCTTCTCCTATTCAAGTTCAAATCAAAACACAAAGCTCCTAGATATACTCTCTTATACAAAAGCCTAAAACTCAAAACGTTTCTAAATGGGCTCGCACTTTTTTTGTTCTACCCTTATTATAGGCCCATCCACGTGATAAAAACAAAGACCTTTTATTTTTCATAATTTTTATCAATTATTTATGATTTTAATTCATTTAAATCATGAATTAATTGCATAAAATATGAAAAATAATCAAAGATTTGATTTTCCTCCCAATTTCAATCATCATTAATCATCAAAATATTCACTAATTACTACAAAATTCGTGCAAGGGTTAAATGGTGAAAAATATTGAGTTTGGCCCTAATTAGAAATATTTCATTCAAGATCCAATCAAATTTTCAAAAGATTGATTCACAAGGATTTTTCTCAAATTTGTTAACCTAAAGCTTCTAATATAAATACAGAGTGTATCCACAAGGTTTAGGGGTCTTTTTTTTGCTGCATCCTCACGGCCACTAACAAATTCAAAAAAACTCAAAAATTGCAAGAGCAAAGTCAAATCGGTTTTCTAAGTTACAGAGGGATTCAGAGAGTTTCAAGCGCTGCTGTACATTCCTCGAAGAATTCTGGAGCTATACCAATCATCATCGATCCAAAAAACGTCCAGAAGCAGCGTCGTTGTTGTCACGGTTTGCCTTTATTTTGTCTAGTTCGATTTCGTTAATTTATGCATCATAAAAACTGTTTAGTTGCATATTCATATTCGTATGGACACGTAGAAGCTTTCTGGATCGTTGGTTCTGAGTTTTGATGCAGGGATTGAGAAACGCCATTGTTAGGTTACGGAGTTTTTAATTTGGGGTTTTATAAACCAGGCGAAATTGGGCTGAATTAAGGGGCTCAACCGACTCGGGGGTTATCTTATAGGTGTATGGGATTATTGTTTCGTGTTTATTAATGATATTTCGCAGGTCTTGAAATTGAAGGGCTATGGCCACGCTTAAAATCCGTAGCCAAAAGCGTGGTCTTTTGTAGAACCATCCCAGCGAAGAAGATGACTCAAGGGCGCGCAAATGCTTTCCCTTTTTTTAAATTGAATCGTTTTTTGTATATTATGCGTACCGATTAATTTATTTTCAGCGAACAAGCTCTGGCTCAGTGGAAGAGGAGGCGCGTTCGATGCATTTGTCTACAAGGGCGCTGGTTCGATCCAGCCCCACGGCGTTTTGTTTTAATTTTCTCTTTCAAATCATCCTTTCACTACAGATCCTACGCGATGCTTATACGAGAGTCTATCTTGTGCCCTCAATGGATAACCACTTGATCGTTCAGATGCAGATCTAACGCCCAGGAAACATGACATGCATCATACACCTTCAGGGGCGCATCATATACAAGCAGAGCTGAGTCTTTTCAATTTTTTTATTATTATTTATTATATAATCTTTTCATTCTTTTATCATTTGTGTTGTTTATTAATATTTATTATAAAAAAGGTCTTTTAAAATATCCCTTTTCACAAATTTTATTTTAATAATATTTATTTAATTCATTTATTTTTAATAATAATTTATTTTAAAAATGCTTTAAATTAATTTGACCTGGTTAGTTATTTTTCTTAATTCATTGATTAAAAATAAATATTAGGTTTAGGAGATTTAATCGAAAACCTGTTTTTGCCAATTTAATTAATTAGGTTGAAAACCAATAATTAATTAATTCAATTTTATTTGTTCTATTAACTATAATTAACTTGTGCCCTAATCAGGGTTTACGACGAACATTCAAATACACTGAAATACTTCCTTTTTCTGTGCCTTTTCAGGATTGTCTTTCCAGGTGCCTTCCGATTACGCACCACGTCAAATTAAAAGCTAAGTCCTATTTCATATTTATTTTAAATATTCATTCTATTTTATTTTTGTTTCTTCCCTCCAAATTAGAGTTAGCCTTAATTGTCGTTGAATTAGCCATACACTCACTGTATTTTATTCTTCTGTCAATTCTCAGATGGTCAGAGTCAATGCTTCAGGCTACCTCCGACTATCAACCTTCGTCAATCGAAGCTAAGTTTCTTTTACCCTTTTTCTTTTATTGTTATTTTATTGATTAGGGTTAACCATGATTGCTTCTGAATCGATAATGCACTCACTGTACTTTGCCTTCCTGTTCTTCCTCCTTTTCAGGTTTATCAATTGCCAAAGCTACGTCATTGGTAACCCTAAACCTCATTTTATTTCTTCCCTTTTATTATTATTACTTGTGTCAAACCCTATTAAGGGATCCGCTGGTTACAAATCCCCTCTCCTCCGCTGGTTTCATTTCCCCCTTCCCTTTATTGCTTTATATACTGCGTGGTTAGTAATCTTAGGGAGTGCAAGCCTTAAACTGAATTAGAATAACTAATTAAAAGATAAATATCTGAATATAATCACGTGAATGTTGCACACACGCACCCTTTTGGGGTAACCTCTTTGTTGCCTTGTTGCCTGTTGCCTGTTGCCTTTGTGTTTTTTGCAGAATAAGCCACGTCCCTCGAATATGAGAATACCTCAGCCATGTTGCCTCGATAAAAAGGTCACGACCCTAAATGATGCTGCCTTCGATACACTAACATGACCTCGACCCTCGGAAGTTGCCTACGGAAAAGGCTGAGGTATCTTCTGGTTGCCTACGAAAATGGCTTATTCTGATCCTTACCTTAGACTACCTGCCCTTCTATGGCATGGGACAGTCTTATGGCAAAGGATGCTTCGATGACCCTTCAACCTCCAAACGAAAGGCTTCCTGCCCTCTTATGGCAAGGATAGACCCTTTCATTCCGAAAGGCAAAAAGAGACCTATCATCTGAGTTTAAGGTAATTGCCCCTAATTGCCTTGCAATGCTCAAACCTTTTTATTATATTCTTTCTCATAATTTTTCAAAAGGGCAACGCTTATTCACAAGCTAAAGTCCCTATCTTTTTCATCTACTTTTTCTGAAAACGAGCAAGCAAAGCAATTAAGAGCCCATGGAAAACCATGGATGCAAAGGGTGCCTTACACCTTCCCTTTGCATAAATTACCCCCCGAACTTAGATTTCTTTAAAAAAGGTTTTTTTCTGTTTCTTTTTGCCTTTCCGAATATAGTTTGGATAAAATAAAAGTCGGTGGCGACTCTTGCTTACCGCGACATTTCGATCGATAAAAAAGTCAGTTCACCGTATTACAGAACTGGCGACTCTGCTGGGGAAAAATTTCGATAAAAGAGGGGTTACCTTAAAAGTTTAGGAATCACTTAAATGTTTTCTATTGTTTGCTTTGTTTGCTTTACTTTTGCAGGGCTGTTTTGGGTATTCTGCTGTGTGAAAGATCCTAACCCGGATCTGAGTACCTTAGGTAAATGGCATGAGATCAATGAGACTGCACAGCGTATACTGATGTGGTTGACCTGATGGCCATCGTTAGTGTGACACATTGGTTTGTCCTGGTGTTCCTTGGGATCCGACCTGAGGAAATGCTTGGCTGCCGCGTGGTGTCATTAAGCACTAATTCGCCCTTAGAACCTTAGTCGAACTTGACCTTGGCTTATTAGAAAGTAGCGAGATGGCTGGCTTTGGTTCCGACTGAAGTTGGTTGATACTCGAAGCTACACTCATATGGACTGGACTTTCAGGACCTTCTCGGTTGGTGATCCGATTGCCGTACTGAGATAAGCGCCTTCGAGAAAGGTCAATGATATGAGCTCCCTAGAACCCGATCTTTATATAGGACAGGTTGAACCAACTAAACTTCAGGGGGAGGGTACGTACCTGTGAACCACGTGCAAGCCTAACCATAAGGCAAAATTGTGTGACTTGTGTGACTTGCCTGACTTGTGTGACTTGTTTGTGTTTGCTACTAACCTTCATTTTCTCGCAGGTTTTGTTGAAAGGACTTGTTTGTCCTTACTATCTCACAATATGACTAATGAACTGCATTCGCATAACATCATGACATCATGACATGATCAACTAACCCTTTCAAGGATCTTAGGAATTTAGGGCGCACAATTTCAGGTGCTCTTATCAAGGACTGAATTCCTATCTATGGGCAAGAGGATTTATTTTCCTCTGGCCACATGCCTTCCAATTCAGAGACTCGACACCTATCAAGGGGCAAGAGGATTTATTTTCCTCTAGCCATGTACCTTTAAATTCAGAAGTATCCCGAATCAGAGGCGATGACCCACTCGATATGGTGAGCTTGATTCTTAAAGAAGGACGCTTAAAAATGAAAGCCAAGGTTCTTCAGACGAAGCTGTGACTGATTAAATTCCTAAAGTTGCTAACTAAATTCCTTAAAGATCCTTGAAAACATTTCATTTGCATTCATAACATTGCATAACAGGTTTCCTATGATGGGTTTCTCATCCTTCCTCGCTGTTTATTTCAGCATCATGAATCTCGAACAATCAATTAAGGATCTCCAAGCTCAAAACACTGAGTTCCAAGCCTTGATTCTGAATTTGTCCAAGGGGCAAGAAGAGCTGAAAGCCATGCTGACTAAAAAGAAGAAAAAGAAGGGTAAGAAGACTCAGGTGAAAAAGCTTAGACCAATCTTGCAACTCAGGGATGCTGAACCCTCTGAAGATAGTGATGAGGATGAGCAAGATGATGATGTTAGTATCAAAACTGATGCAAAAAGTAACCATGATTCTGCCAAACCCTCTGCAGAAGAAGAGGACTATCACCATGAGGATGAACATCCTGATGACAAATACAAGATGTTAGAAGAGCGTCTGAGAAGTGTGGAAATTCAGAAGGTACCTGGGCTGGATTTTGAAGAGCTTGGACTTGTGCCTGGGGTCGTTATTCCTCCAAAATTCAAAACTCCCGCCTTTGCTAAGTATGATGGAGTCTCTTGTCCTAAACTACACTTGAGGTCTTATGTAAGGAAGATTCAGCCTCACACTGCTGATAAGAGGCTCTGGATCCATTTCTTTCAGGAAAGCTTATCTGGAACTCAACTCGAATGGTACTATCAACTGGAAAGTACCAACATCCATACCTGGGAGGATTTAGTTGTTGCCTTCTATAAGCAATACCAATATAATTCCGATCTCGCACCAACTCGCATGCAACTACAAAGCATGTCTATGGGACCTAAGGAAAGTTTCAAGGAGTATGCTCAGAAATGGAGAGATCTAGCTGGAAGAGTCAAACCTTCCTTGGCCGACAGAGAGATGGTAGATATGTTCATGAATACACTGACTGGCCCCTTCTATAGTCATTTGCTGGGAAGTTCGTCATCTGGATTCACTGACCTCATACTGACTGGGGAACGTGTTGAAAGCGGTATTCGAAGCGGTAAAATTCAAGTGGCTACGTATGCTAATACCTCAAAGAAAGCGCACAATGAGAGGAATGAATCTAATACTGTGGGGACGGTCCTAGCCTCCAATCAAGTGCCGACACAACAAAGGGGCAACCAACGTAAACAAGGTGCATCTAAAAGGCAATTCACAAAGATCAACATAACTTTGGCCGAAGCGTTACAACAGTTGCTTAAAGCAGGGTTGATTACTTTAAAGGATCCTCCTCTGAAGCCCAACACCTTATCTCATCAGTATAATCCTAATGCAAGATGCGCTTATCACTCTGATAGTATTGGACATGACACAGAGAATTGTTGGCCGTTGAAGAACAAGATCCAAGATATGATCGACGCTGGTGAAATTGAGTTCGACCATCCTGCAACTCCTAATGTGATCACTGCTCCCATGCCTAATCACAACAAGATTGCTAATACTATGGGTAGCTAGAAGGATGAACGTTTTAGATCATTAGATTTACTTTTGTTTGCAATTTCTATTCTGTTTGTTTAAACATTCGACTTATGATAGACATTATCTGTTTTAATAATTATCATCAGTGCATTGCATATGCTTATCTTGAATACATTATTTTGTTACCACTCATTTCAAATCACGTATTTACTTTGCATATGTTTTGTGTTTATTCAACTCCTGCTAAGCTGTAAGCCTTTTTGAGGGAGGATGACGAAAACGATACCGCAACCTCATACAGTATGCTTTCGAGCGGACTATGCTGACGATGTACAGGCATTGTTTCAATTCCTAAACAGTGGAGATATAAGGATGATAATCCCTCGACAACCCCTTTGAGCCTAAGGAGTAGAAGTTTTCTTTCTAAATAAAACCCTTGATCATAACCTAGGGCTGGGTAGTTCTCAGTTAATTTGGCTGTGCATTCTATTTTAAGAGAACCATTCAGTACACCTTTTCGATAAAGGCTTCAATCACAAGCGTTCATCCGCACACATCAAAGAAGTGTTGGAGATGACAATCAAAAACAATGATGGTTCGTCAATCATCAAACAAGACAGTCAATATCTTCAAAAGAAAAAATGAAAAATATATATACAAAGAAAAGCCTGCTAAGTCAAAAAGTCAAAAGACGACTTAGGCAAAATCAAGGCATCCCGCTGACTGTAATCTCAGAAATAAACAGTTCAGGCAAAAGTTAGGGATATCAAAAAGATGAAAAAAGAGAAGTCAATATACAACACAATGTTGTGACTACCAAAGGAAGAAGCGACTGCCATCTCAAAAGCTTTCCTTGCTTGTGAACCATCATCATTGTCAAAGGTGCAAATCCAAAAGTCTCTTGGAACCTGAATGCACAAGTTGAATTAATTGAGCTTAGGACTGAAGAACATCACGAAGAAGGGAATGGGTATAAATAAATTTTGAGCCATTATCCTTTGTTTCTTAAACCGTGAACCAAGCCACGTTACAACCCTTGAAAGTCCTAATTGAAGCATGGTTAGTTCGAAAGCATACTGTCACCAAAAGGGTATCCTGACTCCTTAAGGTTTACCAAAAATGCTGAGTTGATATTTCTCTCTTACAAACATCACATTGTTACAAATAGCATGTTTTTACAAATATCACGCTTTTACATCTTTGGTTTTAATATTTTTTCAAAAAAACTCGAGACAAACGTATGCATTGCATCTCATGAATACATTATTAAACATATTCTGCTACATAATTTCAAATGTTAGCAACAGAAAGAATTTGCACAGGGTACAACTAATGATTGAAAAGGTATCCCGACAGACAAAATTACTCCAAGGAAGCCATGTCTCTTACGTATACAAGGGGCATGACATGTTTTGTCCAATCAATCTGGGGCAATCAAGTCAAGATTCCGAGAATCTCTCATGGATGCTCGAACAATCAGGGGCATGCATCCAAGCATATCTAAAGCTACTCCCCAATCAATGTGAGACATTGTCATGAGCCTATGATTACTGGGGGCATATCGCCCATAGTGAACATCTCATAAAGTCCTCGCGAGGCGAATCTTTCCAAAGTTCCTGCTAACTGGGGCAAATCTATGCAAGTCCAAGTTCAACATCTTGATCAATACTCAGTGGCGTGTCCTGAATCAAGTAGTAAGTTACTATGATACTGGGGGCAACTTTCCAGACACCCACATCTCCCCACAAAACCACGTTCGTAAGATCATATCCCCACAGAGCAATTCTCAAGAAGATATCTTCAAACATATTTGTCTCAACAAAGATATGACTCCCCAACAGAGTTTACATCTTCAGCATTATCGGTCATCCAATATGTTGCTCTTCTCCAACATGGTTTATCTCTAAAATCAGGATACATCAAACTACTAATCATCCCCAAGCAGAAACCATAAATCACCAGCTGAGCATCTTCAAGACAAGATCCGACAATAAAATCACAAGGATATAGAGATTTATTTTCTCAATCAGGACAACATAAATCATATTCGCATATCATATGTCATAAACATATTCATACATTGCATACATCACTTCATGCAAGTTTCTCATTTATTTTGAGAATCCCATCTCATTCATTACATGCATCATGACATTGCATACTTTGTTTTCAGGGTCCGCCTCGACAACCATTCCTCTCAGATATAATCAAGCTGGAGATTCATTCTGACAAGCCTTTTTACATTCCAAAACTTTGTCAAATAACTCATCAACCCTAACAAACAAACATTCTCTATCAGATATGGTCTAATATATGACCCGTTCCGGTATTCTTAATCAGATATGGTCTAATATACGACCCGTTCCGGTATTCTTAATCAGATATGGTCTAATATATGACCCGTTCCGGTATTCTTAATCAGATATGGTCTAATATACGACCCGTTCCGGTATTTTTAGTCAGATATGGTCTAAATGTATGACTCGTTCTGGCATTATCCATCAGATATGGTCTAATATACGACCCGTTCCGGTATTTTTAGTCAGATATGGTCTAAATGTATGACTCGTTCTGGCATTCACCTTCAGATATGGTTTAATGTATGACTCGTTCTGGTATTCACTTTCAGATATGGTTTAATGAATAACTCGTTCTGATATCCCTCCTCAGATATGGTCTAATGTACGACTCGTTCTGCTTTTTCTCTTCAGACATGGTCTAATGCATAGCTCGTTTTGATATTCTTCTTTAGATATGGTCCAATGTATGACTCATTCTGACATTCCTCTACAGATATGGTCTAAATGTATGACCCGTTTCTCTCATCACGAACAACGCTAACACAATCAATCTCTAACAAATACTTCTCAAACGCTCCAAACTGAATCTAATGCATGATTAGCTGGATGGCATCTTCAAGCCCATCTCCGACAAAAGTCCCTACATCAGCTAGGGCAAATTTCTTGGTATTCTAGTGTTCAATCACCTTCCACCTTCAGATACCGACTGGCATACAAACCACTCTACATCTTCAGGTTTAAGATAATTGAACAGGGGCAGCTGTCATACCCCAAAATTTGCCCATACATCTTCTCCTATTCAAGTTCAAATCAAAACACAAAGCTCCTAGATATACTCTCTTATACAAAAGCCTAAAACTCAAAACGTTTCTAAATGGGCTCGCACTTTTTTTGTTCTACCCTTATTATAGGCCCATCCACGTGATAAAAACAAAGACCTTTTATTTTTCATAATTTTTATCAATTATTTATGATTTTAATTCATTTAAATCATGAATTAATTGCATAAAATATGAAAAATAATCAAAGATTTGATTTTCCTCCCAATTTCAATCATCATTAATCATCAAAATATTCACTAATTACTACAAAATTCGTGCAAGGGTTAAATGGTGAAAAATATTGAGTTTGGCCCTAATTAGAAATATTTCATTCAAGATCCAATCAAATTTTCAAAAGATTGATTCACAAGGATTTTTCTCAAATTTGTTAACCTAAAGCTTCTAATATAAATACAGAGTGTATCCACAAGGTTTAGGGGTCTTTTTTTTGCTGCATCCTCACGGCCACTAACAAATTCAAAAAAACTCAAAAATTGCAAGAGCAAAGTCAAATCGGTTTTCTAAGTTACAGAGGGATTCAGAGAGTTTCAAGCGCTGCTGTACATTCCTCGAAGAATTCTGGAGCTATACCAATCATCATCGATCCAAAAAACGTCCAGAAGCAGCGTCGTTGTTGTCACGGTTTGCCTTTATTTTGTCTAGTTCGATTTCGTTAATTTATGCATCATAAAAACTGTTTAGTTGCATATTCATATTCGTATGGACACGTAGAAGCTTTCTGGATCGTTGGTTCTGAGTTTTGATGCAGGGATTGAGAAACGCCATTGTTAGGTTACGGAGTTTTTAATTTGGGGTTTTATAAACCAGGCGAAATTGGGCTGAATTAAGGGGCTCAACCGACTCGGGGGTTATCTTATAGGTGTATGGGATTATTGTTTCGTGTTTATTAATGATATTTCGCAGGTCTTGAAATTGAAGGGCTATGGCCACGCTTAAAATCCGTAGCCAAAAGCGTGGTCTTTTGTAGAACCATCCCAGCGAAGAAGATGACTCAAGGGCGCGCAAATGCTTTCCCTTTTTTTAAATTGAATCGTTTTTTGTATATTATGCGTACCGATTAATTTATTTTCAGCGAACAAGCTCTGGCTCAGTGGAAGAGGAGGCGCGTTCGATGCATTTGTCTACAAGGGCGCTGGTTCGATCCAGCCCCACGGCGTTTTGTTTTAATTTTCTCTTTCAAATCATCCTTTCACTACAGATCCTACGCGATGCTTATACGAGAGTCTATCTTGTGCCCTCAATGGATAACCACTTGATCGTTCAGATGCAGATCTAACGCCCAGGAAACATGACATGCATCATACACCTTCAGGGGCGCATCATATACAAGCAGAGCTGAGTCTTTTCAATTTTTTTATTATTATTTATTATATAATCTTTTCATTCTTTTATCATTTGTGTTGTTTATTAATATTTATTATAAAAAAGGTCTTTTAAAATATCCCTTTTCACAAATTTTATTTTAATAATATTTATTTAATTCATTTATTTTTAATAATAATTTATTTTAAAAATGCTTTAAATTAATTTGACCTGGTTAGTTATTTTTCTTAATTCATTGATTAAAAATAAATATTAGGTTTAGGAGATTTAATCGAAAACCTGTTTTTGCCAATTTAATTAATTAGGTTGAAAACCAATAATTAATTAATTCAATTTTATTTGTTCTATTAACTATAATTAACTTGTGCCCTAATCAGGGTTTACGACGAACATTCAAATACACTGAAATACTTCCTTTTTCTGTGCCTTTTCAGGATTGTCTTTCCAGGTGCCTTCCGATTACGCACCACGTCAAATTAAAAGCTAAGTCCTATTTCATATTTATTTTAAATATTCATTCTATTTTATTTTTGTTTCTTCCCTCCAAATTAGAGTTAGCCTTAATTGTCGTTGAATTAGCCATACACTCACTGTATTTTATTCTTCTGTCAATTCTCAGATGGTCAGAGTCAATGCTTCAGGCTACCTCCGACTATCAACCTTCGTCAATCGAAGCTAAGTTTCTTTTACCCTTTTTCTTTTATTGTTATTTTATTGATTAGGGTTAACCATGATTGCTTCTGAATCGATAATGCACTCACTGTACTTTGCCTTCCTGTTCTTCCTCCTTTTCAGGTTTATCAATTGCCAAAGCTACGTCATTGGTAACCCTAAACCTCATTTTATTTCTTCCCTTTTATTATTATTACTTGTGTCAAACCCTATTAAGGGATCCGCTGGTTACAAATCCCCTCTCCTCCGCTGGTTTCATTTCCCCCTTCCCTTTATTGCTTTATATACTGCGTGGTTAGTAATCTTAGGGAGTGCAAGCCTTAAACTGAATTAGAATAACTAATTAAAAGATAAATATCTGAATATAATCACGTGAATGTTGCACACACGCACCCTTTTGGGGTAACCTCTTTGTTGCCTTGTTGCCTGTTGCCTGTTGCCTTTGTGTTTTTTGCAGAATAAGCCACGTCCCTCGAATATGAGAATACCTCAGCCATGTTGCCTCGATAAAAAGGTCACGACCCTAAATGATGCTGCCTTCGATACACTAACATGACCTCGACCCTCGGAAGTTGCCTACGGAAAAGGCTGAGGTATCTTCTGGTTGCCTACGAAAATGGCTTATTCTGATCCTTACCTTAGACTACCTGCCCTTCTATGGCATGGGACAGTCTTATGGCAAAGGATGCTTCGATGACCCTTCAACCTCCAAACGAAAGGCTTCCTGCCCTCTTATGGCAAGGATAGACCCTTTCATTCCGAAAGGCAAAAAGAGACCTATCATCTGAGTTTAAGGTAATTGCCCCTAATTGCCTTGCAATGCTCAAACCTTTTTATTATATTCTTTCTCATAATTTTTCAAAAGGGCAACGCTTATTCACAAGCTAAAGTCCCTATCTTTTTCATCTACTTTTTCTGAAAACGAGCAAGCAAAGCAATTAAGAGCCCATGGAAAACCATGGATGCAAAGGGTGCCTTACACCTTCCCTTTGCATAAATTACCCCCCGAACTTAGATTTCTTTAAAAAAGGTTTTTTTCTGTTTCTTTTTGCCTTTCCGAATATAGTTTGGATAAAATAAAAGTCGGTGGCGACTCTTGCTTACCGCGACATTTCGATCGATAAAAAAGTCAGTTCACCGTATTACAGAATCGATCCCACGTCCCTTCACTCAATAATGAACGCGCCCTCGATCCACTGGGCTATGCTTGCCAAGCTGTATACCGAATCACTAACAAGCCTGATATATAAGAAAAACTAACCAGAATTTCAAATAAAAAGAAAAAGTCGCGCGCGTTTTGAATGGTCCAATCACACGACGACGCGAGGTCGTCTTCTTCCCTGGGCCGTCGTGTTAGCCTAACCTTTAGCTACGGTTTTCTGAACCGTCACTAGAGCACCTGCAACTAACCAAAATCGCATACAAGTACAAAAACTAAAATCTAAAGCCATATTCGTGATCACCTCCTTCATACGAACATGCCTGCATTAGTACCAACATCTGATTCTCTCTAAATCCAGAATTCCCAAATTCAAAGCATAAACCCTAAAACGGCAATTAGTTCTAAAACACGCATGGAAATCCAATTAAACTTCCAGAAACCTTCAACACGTTGTCATGAACAATAATATGCAATTAAATAACACTGATGATGCATGAAAAGAGCAATTCGAATCAATTTGCAGATGAACAAACCGTGGGACATTACCTCGTGTTCTTGAGGTTCTGAATCTTGATTTCGATCGCGAATGCTTTCTTAGAGGTCCAGGGACGGTTTGTAATCAACAAATATTCTTGAATTGGCTTGTAACTTCGATTTTGGTTTTGAAATTTTCTTGATTTCTTGAACTCGGGTGAAGCTTTCTCTGGCTGCCGAACCCTCCTTTTTTTTGGTGTGATCAAGTTCTGTACTTATAATAGAAGGCATTAGGTTAACAATTTTGGAGAGAATCTTATGAAATCAAAGATTGAAAATTAGTGAAAATTTGATTGAAAATTTAGGAAATATGTTTCTAAATTTAACCAAACTCAATCTTTTTATTCACCAATAAGGGGTACACGAATTTGAGGTTTCTTAGGGGAACCTTGGCCTAAAATTGAAGAGAGATCATATCTTTTTATTTTTATTATTTTACATAATTAATTTGTGATTTAGAATAAATAAAACCATAAAATAATTAATAAAAAATAAAAATAGTGAGATATAATTTTGGGACATGCATGGGCCTAAGATGGAGTTTGGATGGAAAAACATAGGCCCATTTGGAAATGTTTGGGTTTTTGAACCTTTTCTCTTCACATTCTTTCTCGAAAATAGTCCAACTTTGACAAGGTGTATCTCCCTCAATTTTTGAGGCATGGAGGTGTTCTAAGACATTCTAGAAACCTTAGAGAGTCCTTTAATCAGTGCTTTTGGTCTCATATCAAAATTAGTTTCCATGTTCATTTTATGTCCTTTTGAAAAAAGTGTCTTTTTGTTGGCTTTTGAAAAGGACCTATAATGTATGAAGCCATATCTCTTAAACCCTTGACCTATGAGCTCTGATTCTTGAACCATTGGATAGAGGAATGAATTCCTTTCAAAATGAGCTTTGATGGGAATTTTTCTAATGAAGTATGAATATTTGGTGAATTTCCAAAATTTGGTTGACTTTTCCTGTTCATGCCCGAAATAGTAACTTTTGACTTCTGACTTTTCTGATCTTTCCTTGCATCATCATGATCAACCCTTGATCAAATGATTATTTTAGGGTTATGAGGATGTTGTTGACCAAGTATCTGGAACTTTTGACTGTATTTTGGCTTGAAATGACTGTTTTGCCCTTGAGAGTCGACTGTTGACCTAGTCATGATTTGTGGGACTAAGTTTGCTCTGTTTGTCTTGAAACTTTATATGGAGATGCCTTATGGAACCACCTTGAGCCATTGATTCAATGATTTTCCTCTGAATTATTCAAACCCTAGTTTAGAACTTCTGTATAGGAGGGTGTGTTTTGGAGCTTTGTCTTTTGTTCTGTTTTTATGTGTGAAAAATAACATGGGCAAATTTTGGGGTATGACACGAGCGACTCAACTTCAGAAGACGATAGGGTACTAAACAGAACACCAGAGATGAAAGGACGATCTTGATCAGGTTCGTCATACAAAGATGAAAAAAACCTCCTTGTTTCCTCCTTCACTTCCGTAACCGAATCCACCATTCTGTCTTCCACCACTAAGTGATTAATATGATTCCTCAGAAATCTCTCCTTCATAAAACAATGAAAAAACTTGCTGTTCATATCACCGTAGTTGATCCAATCCACCCTGCTTTTTTGCCTAAGCAGATTTTCTTTTAACGCCAAATTCCTCCACACGGTACTGATCGCGACACTTCTTTCGTCCACCAGCTCCCTTGTTGCATCTTCCCCACAAACAGCCAGCAGATCATCAGCATGGTTGATCTTCTCTACACCATCTCCTATATCGAGATCTAACCTGCAAAAATGATCCTTACACCATTTCCTAATGCAAGCTTTTAAGGTTTTCAACTTCTCTTTCATCACGTAATCTCCCCTGCCCTCCATCACCATGTTTCTCCATTCCCTTTCGACAAACGGTAAAAAATATTTATCATCCATCCAGCTATCATTGACCCTAAAAGGCTTCGGTCCCCAGTCTGCAAAACTGGATACCAACCATATGGGGCAGTGATCAGAAATGTCGCGTTTGTCGATTAGCTGGCCAACAATGCCCCATTCAGAAATTAAAGACTCAGATATTAAGAACCTGTCAATTCTGCTCATTGATAATCCGTCCCCACTGTACCAGCTTAAAAGCTTCCCTTTACATTGCACATCTATAAGCTTGGAGTCAGAGGTAAAGAGATTGAAATCCCTCATTTCCGAAGATCTTCTTCTGGTGCCTTGCCCACGTCTCTCCCTGTCATTAGTCACAGCGTTAAAATCGCCTCCCATACACCACTTCCCATCCCTGAATTTCGATCTGCACTCTAGCAAATCCCTCCAAAGCTTCCTCTTGAGACGCAACGAGCAAGGAGAATACACGTTCAGAATGTAATAATTCCTCCCCTTCCAAACCACCTTGATCCCTATAAAGCCTTCTCCTCTGAAAGAAAAGAGCACCTGGCAAGAATCGACTTTCCACATGATTATCATGCCCCCTGAAGCACCCGCGGACTTGGAGAAAGACCACCCCACCTTATCAATGGGCCACAAGCTTTTAATAACCTCTTCATCAACACATTCCAATTTAGATTCTTGGATCAAGAACACCTCCGCCTTTCCGTTTCTCACAATCTGACCTATCCGTTTTCTTTTGATCGCGCTACCACCACCCCTAATATTGAAGGATCCAATAATCATGAAGCCTTCTTTGAATTCTCCTTCTTCCCATCCCGGGACAATCTCTTACATCTAGCGTCTTCTTCCAGCTCGATAATCTTCTTTCTGATTCCCTTATCGCCTCCCACAGATGAGACACCAATTTTGGAGATAATGTTCATGAGTTTCTCCCCCACATTTGTTTCCAATTGGTCCCAAAATCTAGAATTTCCTTTAGCAACATCAGAATCTGATATATCGTCACAACACAAAATCGCCCAACCTGAATTGATGCTGTCTCCTTTAAGATTAATAGATGATGATTGAATCTTAGAGGTGTCTGAATTTAGGGATTCAGAAAGATGAGAAAATTTGTTGGTATTCGTTCCTGAAAGAAAAGGCTTTGGTTCAACCGGCCCACTTTCCAAATGAATAGGTATGAGGGCCGCAGGTGCAAGGGCTCTTTTTTTGGGCCTAATGGGCTTACCCACTCTGGGTCCATTAATCAACTTGACTTTGATTACCCTATTGGATCCTTTCTTTGGCACGTGCTTACAATTCTTGACACACTCCTTTTTGAAGAAAGTGTTTATAGAAAGACTATCATCAAGATCCTCTGCGAAAAGAGACTTTTTGGCTGTATCTACCCTAGGTAGCACGGCTACCTGCTCCTCCATAACCTCCCTGACCGCCTTATCAAAAGAAAGACCCCTGGGCAAAACCTTAACCTCTGACACACAAATCCCATTTTGCTTTGCAGATGGGACAACTCTAAGCGCCTCCTCTGCTTTCCCGCTTTCCTCGATTATCTCGACATCATCTTCTTCCCCGTTGGACTGATCCACCATTGTTAGGTTAACTCCCTTCGCATCATTAACTAAAGATTCTTCTACAAAATTATTCCAGCTTGACTCACTCTCGGAGGAATAAACCGAAGCAGTTTTCCTGTTCGTCGTTTGGTTCAAGTTAATACGAAGCGGCCCATGAGTATCTTCGGTCATCTTTAGTCTGAAAATGATGCCGTTAATGCTCACACTGAAAGATTCGTTCAAAACAGAGGCACAAGTCGTTCTGACCAAGATCCTAGCAATGTCCATGTGTTCTCCTTTCTGAGTATTCTCATCACAGCGTACATATTTCCCGACCATCTTTGCCAACATCTCAAAAAAACCATAGTTCCATGCATGGCATGGAATCCCATATACCCTTATCCAAGTTGCTCTCTCCTTGTCTACGTCTTCTTCCTTCCACCTTCTGATATCTGAGAACCACTGCATCCACCAGCTCCTTCCTTCCTTGATAAGATCAGAGATAGCTCCCTCCTCTAAATCCTCCAACAGACACAGGTTTGCGCCCAAAGGGGTGACCTTGATCGAAAAGTAGCCCTCCACCTCAAAACTAGTCTGGATGTTGTAAGACATCCCAGGATTCACCATAACACCCACGTAAGCTTTCTTGAATCTTGCTAGATCCTCCGGATCCGCATTAAACTGCAAATGGCCAACATGATGCTTCCCCCTGACCGCCTCTGCGAAGGATTTGTTGACATCGACACCATAAGATCTTTGCGCTTTGCCCTCAGCGCGCCCTTGAAGATTTCTTCTGAAATGATTCGAATTATCCCCTGACCCAACTTGGCTCTTGTTGACGCCCTCGTTCTTCCTGACTAGATCACTCCTGTTGAACCGTGGCCGATTAGCATGTATCTTTTTCCCATCCACCATGACATTGTCAAGCTTGATAGCAAAAAGCCTGCCGTCGACGACATCTGCGAAACGAGCAAAACCAAATCTTTTTCCATGTTTATTTCTCCTTGGAGAGATAGCAACCTCCACAATCTCCCCAACACACCCGAACAACTCAAATAATTCCTTCGATGTAATTCTGTCTGGGATCTCAGAGAAAAAGAATGCCGTAAACAAGCTTCCTGCATCCTCAAATGCTCTACTCCCTACCTGATGAATGTCCTATTTGGGGGTTAAATGGCGAAACCTCCTTTTCCCTGCTCTAAACCACTCTGAGTCTTCCATCTCAAATGCACGAAAGAGTGGTTAATTTCTTTTTGTTTGTACAACATATATTATAACAAAATCGATTAATACTAGTACTTTTTATCAAAATTGATGTGATATTCTGAAGTGAATGTAATAATGTAACAGTCCAATTCAAATCATAGTTCCAATGATTTTTTTAGTTTCGTTATTCCAATTCAATTGTAACTTGTGTAAATGTACAAAGTGATATCGCAAATTTACATTTTAGTTAAAACTTAACTTTTAAATTATTAGACTTAAATGCACTTTTGGTCCCCCTAGTTTGAACATTTTAAACAAAGCGTCCCCCTATTACAAAACCAGCGAATCATATCCCTTAATTTAACATGACTTTGGATTTGCATGGTCCCCCATCCATTTTAGCTGATGTGTCATATTTTTTAATGAGGTGGCAAAAATATGTTGTATCCATGTCATCAGGTGATATTATTTTATTAATAAATTGTTTTTTATAATTCTGAAATGATTTTTTAATTAAATAAAACTAAGTTTTTTTTTCCTTTTATGCTTTGTAACGTTACAGATTTTCAATTTGCCCTAATCCCTAATCTATTTCCTTTCACGCCCTAATTGCAATCTTCTTCCAATCAAGAACCCTTCGCTGTCTTCCACCATTTACATACTCATCCAAGTTCTTGAGGTTTCACGTTGAAGTTCAAGGCCTGAGACCTCAAATGACGACTCCAGAACATGTGACAACAGCAAAGGAAAAGGTCAACTATTGTGTGAGGTATGTTTATTTGCTAAACTCGTCCTTCTTTCTATTCTCAGTGTTTTGTTATTTGTTGGTAGTCCAGCTGGTTATTTGTTTGTTTATGTGCTTTTGTGGTCCCGTGTGTTTCTATATTTTAGGGTTTAGTGGTCCCGTGTAAGGGTGGGGGTTTGATAAAGGTTGTTTCTATATTTTGGCTTTTGTGGTCCCGTGTGTTTCTATATTTTAGGGTTTCATTATGTTTGTTTCTGAATTTTTGTCGAATCTTTGTCAGGCCTCCTAAGACTAACAAGGTTAGATTGAGGATACACCATAGGGGACAACTAGTGGAGGAACCTGTTAAGTGGTATGTTAATGGCCAAGTTACTGAGATGAAATGGGGTTGGGATGTAGATTATATTTCATACATGCAGATACAAGGCATGATTAAGAGTGAGGGTTATGCAAATATTAAGTGTCTATGGTATTGGAATCCTGCATATAGTTTTGCCCGTGGTCTTAGACCATTGAACAATGATACAGATGTTCTGCAGTTTTCAAAAGATGTGGAAGGATATGAAGTAGTTGACTTATATGTGGAGCATTCAATTGAAATTCCTGATATTGTTGATGAAAGTGAGTTAGATGCTAACATTGAGGTTGATGATGATGTACAATGCACTGGTTTCAATTGTGCAAATAACATGAATGAGGATGTTGGGGCTGGAGTTGATAATGAGGATGAAAACATTGATGAGGCTGATGGTGTTGGTGAAGGTGGTGAAGCTGGAGTAGGTAATGAGGATGATCAGAATAAGGCTGATGGTGTTGGTGAGGGTGTTGAGTCTGGAGTAGCTAATGAGGCAGAAGCTGGTAATGAGGAAGATGATATTGATGAGGATTATGTGGCAAGTGAGAGTAGCTATGAGGATAGTGAGTTTCAATTTAGTGGAGAATCTGATGTGAGTGAGATGAATTGGACCAAGGTTCTTCCACAAGAGACTTTGGGTGAGGTTTCAAGCTGTCAGAAAGAGAAAGATCAGCCAAAGGTCCATGAAGATAGTGAGGACTCAGACCACTTATATACACCCCAGGGTCTGATGATGAGGATGAGGAGGGTCTGAAATTTCCTACTTATAAATCAGGTGAAGGGATGAAATTTCAATTAGGGATGATGTTCACTAATAAAGAGGTGATTAGGGATGCAGTGAAGGACTATGGTATGGAAAACCAAAAGAATGTCTACATCAAGAAAAATGATTCCAAAAGGGTTGTGGTTCTTTGCACTGATGGTTGTAAGTTCTATATGAGGTTCAGCAAGAGAATTGGGAACCAATTTTGGCAAGTGGTGAGTTTGATTGAAGAACACACATGCCACAGGACAGCTGATAATAGAAGTACAAACACAAAGTGGCTTGCCAAAAGGTTTGCAACCACTCTTAGACACAGTCCACAAATGAAACCAGCAGGCCTGATAGCTGAAGCTCTTGAGAGATGGGGAGTGAAATTGTCTCATGACCAAGCATATAGGGCCAAAAGGAAAGCAATGGAGTTGGTTCAAGGTGCTGGTATAGAGCAATTCTCTCATTTGAGATCTTATGGACAGGAGATATTGAAATCAAACCCCAATAGTACTGTTGTAATACAGTGTGCTAATAGTAGTGGTCTCCATGTGTTTGAAAGAATCTACATATGTTTAGAGTCTTGCAAGGTAGCCTTTGCTAAGACATGTAGGCCACTAATTGGGTTAGATGCCTGCTTCTTAAAAGGAGATTATGGTGGACAACTAATGGCTGCAGTAGGGAGGGATGGTAATAATCAAATTTTTCCAATAGCCTATGCTGTAGTAGAAGCTGAGACCGGGGATTCATGGCAATGGTTTTTGGACCTTCTTCTGCATGATCTGGAAGGTTACAATCAAAGGTCATATTCCTTTATATCAGATCAACAAAAGGTAACATCTAATATTTAAGTCTTTCATTTTTCATTTCATTTTATACATTTTATGAATGCTATTTTCATTTGTTTCTGTCTCGGGGACTTGTTCCAGCTGTTCAAGCCATTAGTGACAATGTGGAGTGTAGATTGTGTGTCAAGCATTTGTATGGAAATTGGAAGAAGAGACACCCAGGACTTGAACTCAAAGAAGTACTGTGGGCTGCTGCTAGAGCAACAACAATTCCTGCTTGGGAAAAGGCAATGTTGAAAATGAAGACAATGAAAGAGGAAGCATGGAAGGACATGGTGGATATACCTGCTGGCCATTGGAGCAGATCACATTTCAACACCTATACCAAATGTGATTTACAGGTAAACAATATGTGTGAAGCATTCAACAGGGCTATTTTAGAGCATAGAGAGAAACCTATTATCACATTATTGGAGGGCATCAAACAATACATCACTAAGAGGATTACAAATGAGAAGGAGTTACTTCAGGGGTACACAGGATCAATATGTCCTAAAATTCAACTGGTCATTGAGAAGCATAAGAAGCAAGCACAAGGGTGGAGTCCTACTTGGCATGGTGATGATGACCTTTCCATATTTGGTGTCACCAATGGCAATGATACATACTGTGTTGATCTTAAGAAGGAAACTTGCTCATGTAGGAAGTGGCAACTGACTGGTATACCTTGCAGCCATGTGATTGCATGCATTTGGAACATTAAGAAAAAGCCAGAGGACTATGTTGCTTCATGCTATAGGTATGATTATTTTTTAAGGGTCTAACTGTTAGTTTAATTGTGTATGGCATACAATTGATTACTGTTATGATTGACACAGGAAATCAACTTTTATGGAGACTTATTCCCACATTGTGTATCCAACCAATGGACCACAATTGTGGCCTGTGGATGATCAGAATAAGGTTGAACCCCCAGTTATGAGAAGAGAAATAGGAAGGCCAGAAAAACAGAGGAACAAAACAAATGATGAACCAAGGAACCCCCACATTTTGCCAAGGAGGTTTTCCACTGTTACATGTGCAAAGTGTGGTGCTATGGGACATAACAAAAGGAGCTGCAAGGGTAAGAGGGCTGCAGATAGGGCAATTCCAAAGGGTGGCAACAAACCAAAGAAGGCTGCCAAGACCAAGAAGGTGAAGACTAAGGAGAAGCAAGTAGAAATTGGTCAAGGGTCACAAGCTCCTCAACCTACTCAGGAGTAGTTATTTAGGTGTTATTTAGGTGTTATTTAGTTGTTATTTTGGTGTTATTTTGGCATTAAATGCAGTGTTATTTTGGTGTAAGGTATTGCAAGCACAATGTTAAGTTACTGATGTTAAGTTATTTTGGTGTAAGGTATTACATATTAGAACAATGATGTTAAGTTATTATGGATGTTGTAAGGTATTATGCTAACAATGTTAATGCATTTGAAATGTTATTTTGGATTAAGTTTTCTATCAAATAGCTTGTGTCAATATTACAGTTACACAATATGGACTATAATGAGGATGAAATGTGTCAAATATTGTGTCAAAATTACAGGTACATATGTTGTAAAAATGTTGTCAAAATGCTGTCAAATTGCCCAATTTCTAATATGTAACACTGGTGCCAAATTATATCATTTCATTGTTTCAAATTAACACCGGTGAATTAACATTGAATATAAGTTGACAAAATAAGCATTATATTGTTGACAAAATAAGCATTACATCATTACACCATTTCATCAGTGTTTCAACAGACTCCTACTTCATCAATGTTGTCCCAACAAATACAAACAACATGAAAAAAAACAAAATCCAATTGATCTTCAACTGTTTCTTCAAGATCTTGATTTTCATCTTCAATTCGTCTTCCTTTGCCTTGGATATGTTAACCAACTCCTTCTCTTCGTTCAAGTTCTTTAATAGTGAAGAGATTAACTCTTTTGCCCTGGGATTCATCTCCTCGTCTTGCCAAGCAAAATGACTGCATTTTTTGAATCCTTGGATCTGTTGTCACCAACGAAGAAGAAGATGAGTAACACTGGGTTCACATTAGACCAATTACAGACGAAAACCATTCATACCTTATACATGCCACATCCATAAAAACGGCGACCTGGGTTCGCATCTGTCCACGCCGTCATCAATGGAGCATCGAGACCACACTTGCATACGTACCTCGAACGACTTGAAGTTCTGCTACCATGGCTAAAACCGGACTGCTGTGACATGGTTTATGACGATGATGAACAGTTGCGAACCCAGAACAACTCAAGCTGCGCAAGGAGGAAGACGTAGAAGCTTCTCTATCAAATACCTAAATCCAATTATGTTTGAATTTAAAACAATATAATTTAGGTTATATTTAATTATGGAAATTATAAAAAACAATTTATTAATAAAATAATATCACCTGATGACATGGATACAACATATTTTTGCCACCTCATTAAAAAATATGACACATCAGCTAAAATGGATGGGGGACCATGCAAATCCAAAGTCATGTTAAATTAAGGGATATGATTCGCTGGTTTTGTAATAGGGGGACGCTTTGTTTAAAATGTCCAAACTAGGGGGACCAAAAGTGCATTTAAGCCAAATTATTATCATAAGAACATCATATTTAAGATGGATACTTTGACTTTCACACAGTTAACCAAATGAAAAGTCAACTTAATAGGTAATAACTCTGAAACCCCTCTTATCACCTAAAAGAATGCTTCAACACTCAATGTTATTTTGTTGAACCAATTTTGTTTTTCAATTAGCATCTAAAATCTAGCATTATTGACATTGTGAACTTTCATTTTCTAAGGTTCTGCAGTTCTGGTTTTATGGACTTACCATTTAAATAATAAGCATTTTGCATTGTATCTAAAACATTACATATTGTTGCTTGGTAACACATTTAAATTTGGTATTTCCACTTATTATGGATTGACCTTACCTCATTACATTTTCCCATTCCTCTTACAGGTCTTTCTCACGCATAAAGAAAAATAGGTGACAATGAAACTCACAGATGTAAAAACAATTAGATCCTGATTTTCAAAGTTGTTTTGTGCTTAAGAGGTAATATAGGACTTTTTCCATATGTGAGAGTACACAGTGGAATCAAATGTGAAGAAATGTGGTTGGGCCTAACTCAACCCTACAAAACCGGCTTGTAGGGTGAGGATTACCCCCACTTATAAGAACATGTTCAGGCCATATATTGTCCGATGTGGGACTCTTAACATCAAACGTAGGGACCAACCTTTTCGCTAAATTCTCCAATGTTGCTATAAACCAAGGCATTGAAAGTCAAGATCCAGCTATCCATGTACCACCTTTAACGGATACCTTAACAACATCCAAGTAAGAGCTAATCCATAGGAACATCTCCTTTTTGTAAATAAGCAATATATACTGCACTAACCCTTCATTACACAGGAATGAAATTAACCAGTTCCAACATAATCCACCTCAATCGCTGAAACGACCCAGAGGTCATCCCAAAAAGAGTCTTGGAGTGCCTGATCGAGCATAGAACCTAACAAGGAATGACCAGACAATATTCATACCAACCTTAACTACAAATTTTCACCATAATCCTATTTGTGAAACGTAAGCAACTATGTTTTCCACATTAATTCTCACTTTCAAGGAATGAACATTATTTTGTATTACAGTATGAGTTCATTCTTTGTTGTATAGCTCCGGTAATTCAATGTTCTACATTTTCTCATTATGTATTTATTTATCAAAACCTGTAGTTAGTAGTAGGTTTTACTTTATTTTCGGCGATTGTTAACTACCCGATAAATCTATAACAGTGTTATTTTAACAACAGCTCATGAATCGGATGATGACTCTGTTATGAATAAGGACAAAAGGAATATGCCTAGTGCTGAATTACATGAGGTAGTGGGACAGGTGGCGCACGATCCAAGTATTCAGGAAGCAAGGCGTGGCAGGAGAGATAAGATTCCTAACAGAAAATACCTTAAGGACTTTGTTAAATAGGGGATTGATTGGTAATGATTGGGGGTGGAAAATTAGTGGATGAACTTGAGTCTTTTCTCCCTTGGATCCAACAGTGCCTCTCACTGTTAGATTTCTTTTCCCTTTCCATTTTATAATTCAGTATTCTCAGTTAAGAGAAAGTATTGTACTGTGGATTGTTGATGAAATTATAGTACACTTACTTCTCTTTTACTTGTGTTATTCTGTGCTTTAAATTGAATCATTACATTGGTGCTCTCATTGATTTCCACCATGGCTGAGAATACCCGCATGAAAAGTATGGAAAACTCCATAGCGGAAATGACCAGAACCTTAAAACAATTTTTGGAGGATTCAGACCGCCGTCACAATGAGTATATACAGCACCGCCATATGGATCAAGTTCGCTTCGAACAAGTTGAGAAGCAGTTGAGCTCACTTCGGCCACCGCAGCACTCTGATGGCAAGACCCCAGTTCCGACGACGCCAACACCGTCCCAACCATTTCAGATGCGCAATATTAAGCTAGACTTTCCTCGTTTCGATGGATCTGAAGTCATGAACTGGATTTTTAAGGCTGAGCAGTTTTTCGATTATTATGCGACACCGGACAACCACCGTCTCACCATCGCCGCTGTACACATGGAGAAAGACGTTGTTCCGTGGTTTCAGATGATTACACGAAACCAACCATTCCAGTCCTGTGGGATGTTTACTCGTGCTTTGGAAATGGAATTTGGGCCTTCTCCCTATGAATCACCCCGTCCAGCACTGTTCAAACTGGCCCAATCCACCACTGTCTCCGATTACTATTCTGCTTTTACTGTGCTAGCCAACAGGGCCCAAGGTTTAAGCCCAGAAGCTGTTCTGGATTGCTTTATCAGTGGCCTCAAAACCGACATTAAGCGTGACGTCATTGCTCAGACTCCATTGTCACTATCACGTGCCTTCGCCCTTGCAAAACTTTATGAAGACAAATATTTTCCTCCACCACCAAAGCCGTTGCCGACGACCACCAACAAACCCTACCATTATCCAACTCCGTACCCTAACCCTCGCATTCAGCCACAACCACCCATTCTCCCTTCCCCTCAACCAAAACCACCAAATCAACCTCCAAAATCACACCCAATTCGTAACATCACTCGAGCAGAAATGCAATTGCGTCATGAGAAAGGCTTGTGTTACTACTGCGACGACAAATTCTCCATTACCCATAAGTGTCCCAATCGACATTTCTTCCTTTTGCAGATTGATGATGAGGATGAACTATCTCAACCTTCGGACCCACCCGACTCACCCATCCCTTCATCCATTGTCGAATACGAACACCACCTTTCTATGAATGCGTTGAATAGATCACATGGTGCCGGCACACTTCGCTTTCAAGGTCACATACAGGGTATAAATATCAGTATTTTTTTAGATAGTGGCAGTTCTGACAACTTCCTTCAACCACGGATAGCACATTGCCTCCAACTTCCAATTCAATCCACTGAATAATTCAAGGTTCTAGTTGGTAATGGTAACTCTCTGACTACTGTGGGTTATATTGCTGAGCTCCTTGTTGCTATCCAAGGTCACACACTACACCTACCAGTGTATCTTTTACCTATCACAAGAGCAGATTTGGTGTTGGGTGCCCCTTGGTTAAAAACCCTTGGCCCTCACATAGCTGATTACAATGCCCTGTCAATCAAGTTTTATGTTAAAGACACATTTGTGACACTCTTTGGAGACAAAAACAAAGGCCCAAGCCAAGCTCAATTCCATCACATCAAGAGACTCCACCATACCAAATCAATTGTAGCTTCCTATACTCTCCAATTCCAGGATATTGGGCCTGCGACTCCAATGGATCAGTCAATCCTACACCCTGACGTGGCAGCTCTTATTCACTCTTATTCAGATGTTTTTGAGGAACCACAGGGCCTTCCACCTGCTAGATTTCATGATCACGCAATCCCCTTGATTGAGGGCAGCAACCCTGTCAAGGTACGACCATATCGATATCCTCATAGCCAAAAAACTCAAATTGAATCTATGGTCACTGATATGCTGAAACAGGGTATTATCCAACCTAGCAACAGTCCTTTTTCTTCACCCGTGTTATTAGTGAAAAAGAAGGATGGATCTTGGCGGTTTTGCACTGATTATAGAGCTTTAAACGCTATTACTGTCAAAGATAGTTTTCCTATCCCGACAGTCGATGAATTATTGGATGAATTATATGGGGCACACTACTTTTCCAAGCTGGATTTACGGTCCGGATACCATCAGATTTTGGTAAAGTACGAGGATCGTTACAAAACTGCTTTTCGGACTCATCACGGCTTATACGAGTGGCTTGTTATGCCGTTTGGACTGTCCAACGCTCCGGCAACATTTCAAAGCTTGATGAATAACGTTTTTCATGCTCAACTCAGGAAATCTGTTTTGGTTTTTTTGACGATATCCTGGTTTATAGCCCATCCTGGTCTACTCATTTGAGTCATTTGGATGAAGTTCTTCAACTGATGCGCACTCATTCCCTGTTTGCTAAAATGTCTAAATGTTGCTTTGGTTTTACTGAGGTTGACTACTTGGGTCACACTATCTCCAATCATGGTGTTCAGATGGATAAATCCAAGATACGAGCGGTTCTCGATTGGCCTTTGCCTACCAACCTCAAACAGTTGCGCGGTTTTTTGAGCTTGTCCGGTTATTACAGACGATTCATTCGCCATTATGCGACGATTGTTGCACCTCTGACTGAACTGTTGAAGAAAGATGCATTTATTTGGACACATGACACCACAAATGCGTTCTTAGCTCTAAAAAATGCCATCACTGCTGCACCTGTTTTAACCTTGCCTGATTTTACTAAGCCCTTTATTCTTGAAACTGACGCATCTGGTACCGGCATAGGGGCAGTCCTTAGCCAGGACAAGCATCCTATCGCGTATTTTTCTAAGAAGCTAAACCCCACTATGCAAAGGAAGTCCGCTTATGTTCGCGAACTTTATGCTGTCACGGAGGCAATGGCTAAGTTTAGACACTACATTATGGGGAACAAGTTTATTATACGCACTGATCAAAAGAGTTTGAAGGCATTAACGAAGCAGACTATACAAACTCCTGAGCAGCAGAAGTGGCTTCATAAGTTCTTATGCTTTGACTTCTCCATAGAGTACAAGCCCGACAAGGAGAATATTGCAGCTGATGCTTTGTCCCGTTCATTTTTTGCTTTATCTGGCCCCAACAACTCTCTAATTCCACTTATTTCAACTGCTGTCATTGAGGATCCTCATTTGTCCAATATCAAACAACAATGTTTGCAAGGTGTGTGTCAAGAACCTTTTTTCCATGTGCAGCAGGGCATATTGTTTTGGAAAAATAGGGTGATGGTTCCCCCTAAACCGCAACTGATCCAAGCTATTTTAGAAGAATTTCATTCTTCTTTACTGGGTGGTCATTCTAGAATTGCCAGAACCCGAGCACGCATCGCGTCGCAGTTTATTTGGCCTACCATGACCAAAGATATTCGCTTATTTGTGTCTGAATGTTTAGTGTGCCAACAAGCAAAATCATCCACAGCTGCCCCAGCAGGCTTACTTCAACCTTTGCCCATTCCAGCTAACGTGTGGGAGGATCTATCTATGGACTTTATCACAGGGCTGCCCCCTTCTAATGGATTCACCGTCATCATGGTTGTGGTCGATCGTTTGTCCAAAGCCAGTCATTTTGCTCCCCTCAAAGCTGATTTCACAAGTCTAAAAGTAGCAGAATCGTTCCTCCATAATATTGTTAAACTACACGGTTTTCCTCGCAGTTTGGTGGCCGATCGAGACAAGGTATTCACTAGCTCCTTTTGGCAACATTTATTCAAGCTAAGTGGAACTACTTTGGCCATGAGCTCGGCCTATCACCCTCAATCCGATGGTCAAACAGAGGCGGTTAACAAGTGCTTAGAATTAAACTTACGATGTTTCACGGGCCAAATACCTCATAAATGGGCTAAATTATACAGTATCGGCATGACCCCTTTCAAGATTGTCTATGGGAGAGATCCTCCTACATTAGTAAAATATGACTCTGCAGATACTGCTCCCCCTTCACTACAGCAGCTGTTAGTTGAAAGAGATCACACTCTTCAACTCCTGAAAGCTAACCTACATCGTGCGCAGCAGGTTATGAAAAAATATGCAGATGCTAAGCGACGCTTTGTAGAGTTTCAGCTGGGTGATATGGTTTTGGTCAAATTACAGCCTTATCGACATCATTCGGTGGCATTACACAGGAATCAGAAACTTGGCATGCGCTATTTTGGACCTTTTCCAATCATTGAGAAGATTGGAGCTGTCGCTTATAAAGTGTTGTTGCCTCCTTCTGCAAAAATCCACCCGGTGTTTCATGTGGTCAATTTGAAGCTTTGCAAAGGCGATTACCACACTCAGTATTTCCCTCTTCCATTGCTTACTACTGCGACTGGTCCGATGATGATGCCAGAAGAAATTCTGGAGTCGAGAGTCTTACTGCAGAAAGGGCGAGAGCTACCACAAATCTTGGTCAAATGGACAGGTTTCCCCCACACCGAAGCCACGTGGGAGACTAAGGAGGAGTTTGCTGACAACTTCCCTACTTTTAACCTTGAGGACAAGGTTAATTTTGATGGAGGGGGTAATGTTATGAATAAGGACAAAAGGAATATGCCTAGTGCTGAATTACATGAGGTAGTGGGACAGGTGGCGCACGATCCAAGTATTCAGGAAGCAAGGCGTGGCAGGAGAGATAAGATTCCTAACAGAAAATACCTCAAGGACTTTGTTAAATAGGGGATTGATTGGTAATGATTGGGGGTGGAAAATTAATGGATGAACTTGAGTCTTTTCTCCCTTGGATCCAACAGTGCCTCTCACTGTTAGATTTCTTTTCCCTTTCCATTTTATAATTCAGTATTCTCAGTTAAGAGAAAGTATTGTACTGTGGATTATTGATGAAATTATAGTACACTTACTTCTCTTTTACTTGTGTTATTCTGTGCTTTAAATTGAATCATTACAGACTCATGCTTAAAAAATAACGATAGTAGTGACACCATTTCTGACATTCAAGGTACAACCAAAATGTCCATTCGTTGTTCTTGCTTTGCATCATGAAGTATTTTTCCAAGATCATTCAATTATTCTTTTCCAGCTTATGTTGATCGGGTAGATGCAATGATTGAGTGGTATACATTGTAACGCTTTAATGTGGTATCAGAAGTGGCAGCTTTAATTGTTGGTGATGTTGACACAGTCGAAGAAAGAGACATTACTAATATCCTTTGATATTTTTATATGGAGAAGATGGTTATAGACCAAATGTTGCCCATAGTGGTTTGGACGTATTTGATGACAACCCAAAAAACAGACTTACTATTCGAGAGTGGTTGGCATTTCGAATCCAAACTAGGTTTCAAGAAGGTAAAACTCTTTTATCGTCTAGGAGATTGTTTCAACAGTTTTTGGTCGATGGTTACACCATGCTTGAGGGAGAGAGGTTGAAATGGCTGCATAATAATCACTCCAAGCTACGAGTGTCAAAGTATCGGAGTCTCAACGAAGAAGGAGACCAAAGTGAAACACAAGGTTCAAGCACCGGAAAACGAGTGATATTACCATCATCTTATGTGGGAAGTAGAAGATTTATGGATCAACTATACTATGATGATATGGCAATTTGTAGTAAAGTTGGCTTCCCAGACCTTTTTATTACATTCACTTGCAATCCAAATTGGCCTGAGATTCAAAGAGCTTTGCATCCTCTCAACTTGAAACCGCAAGATAGACCTGATATCCTCGAGTTTTTAAGATGAAATTTGATAACTTATTAGCTGACGTGACTAAGAAAGGATGCTGAGGCAAAGTTCTAGCATGTAAGTTATTACTACTTATTTTTAGGTCATTTAGTAATCGGTTTTGTTTCAGTACTTTTATTAATAACTATTATGATCAATGCAGACATGTACACCATAGAATTTCAAAAGAGAGGTTTGCCGCATGCACACATATTACTTTTTTTACATCCATCAAATAAATATCCAACACCTAATGATATTGACAAAATCATATCTGCGGAGGTACCAGGTCCTTTGAAACAACCAAAGTTGTATAATCTTGTGAAGAACCACATGATACATGGACCTTGTGGTATGGCAAATCTTAAATGTCCATGCATGCATAAAGGATGGAAAGTGTTCCAAGTATTATCCAAAGAAGTTTTAAGATGTAACCATTGTGTATCAAGAAGGATATCCAATTTATAGAAGAAGATATAATAGCTATACAATTTATAGTGTTCTCTATGTGCTTCATACATACTTTTTACACATCAATGCTAAAGTATGTCTCACTATAGTATTCTGCTTATACATGTTGAACTATATATACATCCCATTTGGATATGACTTCAATTAAATCTCCTTAGACCAATGAGAATCATCCTCTTAAGTACCCTGAACACCTTGACAATCTGCTTGAGAAGCATTTTGCGTTTCGTGTCAAGTTTAAACCATACTACAAGCAGGCATCTGTCATAAAACTTACTGAAGATTCGGATGTTAGGAAACAGATTGAGGATACCATTGCTCCAACTAATGTAGGTTTTCTTGCATTTATACTTATTTCTAAATAAATTGTTTCACTTACAACGACTACATCAAATACATCATAACTTTGACTACTTCTATCTCCCTTTAGCAAGCTTCAAACATACCCATCAAGTCTACAGCTACTAATGGAAAAGAAATTGTTACCATAAAAGAACTTTCTCTCCCTAAGAAGCTAACTCTTTCGTCATCTCAAACAATATGCATTTCCCTTAATGCTTGCTATAATTATTGAACTATGAAATTTATACAGATTGATGTCTTACCATATTGTTTTCTCCCTTCAGAATGGATGCTTCTGCTGCCCATAATTGGAGTCCTGATTTGAGCTACAACAACACTCCTTCTAAAAGAATGTCAGAAGATGATTCTAACGAAGATTCTGTACCATCGGTTGATTTCTTAACTCCGAAGCAATCCGCCACCAAGAATCCAAGGCCCGAGAGTGCAAGACATTCCAAAGGAAAATGATTGGCAATGATTTCAACTTTAAAGCATTGCCTCATGTTATGCAATGGTGTTTTTTTTTGCTATTCCACTTATTTTGTTTAGGGAGCAGTTTTTATCTACATGTCTTTGCTATTCCTATTTTAATGTTTTAAAATTGTTCCAATCTATATTTGGCTGTTATGATTTGTTCTAATGTTTTAATGTATTCATTTGGCCTTCATTTTGCCATTTACAATTTCAGTTTTATACAACATGCTAATATTGTAAAGCATTTTAAATTTAACGATTAGATATATTTTCACCTAATGTAGTCAATAAATAGCTTTTCCAAACACGCTATCAATAAGTTTTAAAAGTTATAGAATTGTACCCCTATCAAAACATATATGTAAATTTAAGTTTCATAATATATTGACTTTCAATTTGAAATCATGGGATGTAATTAGACAAGATGTTATTGAGGCAGTTAAAGAATTCTTTTGCACTAGTAAGATGTTGAGGGTTATTAATTCTTCTTTAATTACCCTTTATCTCTAAATCATCTAAAACTAGAACTGTGAGAGATATGAGGCCTATCTCTTATGTACAACTATATACAAGGTGATCTCCAAGATCCTCACAACAAGACTAGGGGCAGTAATAGGTTCAATTATTGATGATAGTCAGTCTGCTTTTGTCCTTGGTAAGGTGATCCATGACAATATTATTCTGGCCCAAGAGCTTGTGATAGGATACAATAGAAAGGCAATATCCCCTAGGTGCATAATTCATATGAATATTCAGAATGCCTATGATACTGTGGATTGGGAAGCTGTCCACCACATCATGATTGAACTTGGGTTCCCTCATACTTTTGTTAAGTGGATCCTGGCTTGTGACAACACTAATCTTATAGATTCTCAATTAATGGCATTCCCTCCAAATTACTACAAGCAAAAAGGGATTGAGACAAGGGGATCCCATCTCCTCTTTTCTCTTTGTCTTGGTGATGGAATACCTGCATAGGGTTTTACAGAAGCTCACTCTTAACCCTGACTTAAATTTCCACCCTAAGTATGAAAAATTAGGGATAACCAACCTTTGCTTTGCTGATAATATTTGTTGTTTGTAAGAGGTGACTTGATATCTGTGCAGCTTATGATGAAACAGCTTCGAGAGTTCTCTTCTGCCACAGGGTTGTATGACAGCCCCTCAAAAAGAAAGGTGTATTTTGGAGGAGGTACTGCAGTGGAGCAGGAGAGGATTCAGATGGAAACTGGTTTTGTAATTGGAACAATTCCCTTTAAATATTTAAGAGTGCCTTTAGCTAGCAAGAAGCTTACCATTAATATGTGCCATCCTCTTATTAATAAAATGGGGGCTAGATTGAGTCACTAGAGCACCAGAGTCTTATCTTATGCAGGGAGGCTCTAGCAGGTTAGAAGTGTGATGTTTGCCATAGCAAATTTCTAGATGCAGATTTCCCCCTCCCTAAGAAAATCATTCATCATATTGAAGGGCTCTGTAGGAGATTTCTTTGGATAGGTAAGGATGCTATCTCCAGAAGAGCTCATATTTCTCGGGAGCATACATGTGATCCTATCTCTGCAGGTGGTATGAATTTGATTGCTTTGACTGGGTGGAATCGTGCTTCCATTTGTAAGTTGTTGTGGAATGTGAGTGCCAAGAAAGACAAGCATTGGATCCGATAGTTGCATTTATACTTTATCAAGAGTGATGACGTGAATACTTATATGCCGAAGCCCAGCTGCTCTTGGATCCTCAAAGCTATATTTACATATAGGGATAATGTCATAAAATCCACTATTTGGCAGGATTTTAGAGCTACGGGCAAATATGTGACTGGTAAGATGTACATATGGTTTAGAGGTGAAAAACATAAAGTGTATTGGAGGGACCTCATGTATGGCAACAAAGTTAGGCCCTGATCTATTTTACCTTATGGATGGCCTGTCAAAATCGCTTACCCACCAAGGACAGACTTAGCATGATAGGATTTGATACATATAGGAAATGTGTGTTCTGTGGGCATATCGAGAACTGTAATCACTTATTTTTTATCTGTGCAGAAACTAGAAGTCTGTGGATGCAGGTCTTGACATAGATGAATATAACTCATTGGTATGATGACTGGCAAAAGGAATTGGAATGGATCTGCTCCCAAGCGCGTGGTAAAAGTAACAGAGCCAGATTTATGAAAATTGCAGTGACTGAATTTGTCTATGCTATTTGGAGGCAGAGAAATAGAATTATATTTCAAGATGGGAAAACTAATGGTCTTTGCAACAGAGTTATTATTGAGCTTATTAAGTTGAGAATTGACAATGACCACAAATTAAGAACCTATTGTAATAGCCTGTAAGTAGGTATGTTGGTTTTTTTGCTTTGTCTTGTAGATAGCCTGGATCTTAGAATTGACTCTTGTTCTTAAAAGTTTTTGGAATAAAATTCTTTTTTTCTACAAATTTTAAAAATAATAATTAAAAAGGAATTTTTTCTCATCAAAGGGACTTATAAGAGATTGAAGTGTACAAGTTAAATTGTATTATGGTACTTTTCAATTAAGAAATGATTTTATTGTTAAATGGATTTTCATAATTATATGTTCTCAATCAACAAATATACTTAAAAACAATTTAAATTTGAGAAATTTGTGATGAAATATTAGGCAGTCTCTTATCTCAAAGTCTAAGCATAACTTTGCAAAGTCAAAGTCATAAAGGTTGTATGTATAAACTAGATTGAATTCTATTAATTTGAATTTTTTTTTGAATTTTAATTAATTTAATATATTAGATTAATGTAATTTAGGTTTTTTTGTTTTAGACTTTTAAAAAAATTGTATTTTTTAAAAATTATATTTTTTTAAAATTATATTTATGAAAAAAATTAATACTAAAAGTTTTTTTAACTTATCTTTTATAAATTAAAAAACTTATTTTGATATCTAGTAATATAAATAAATATTATTGAACATTAATAAAATCATGTAATTTTTAAAAAAAATATAATTCAAAATTATTTTTTATAAAGAGTTCTTCAAAATAGTTTTAAATTTATATTATTTTTTAAAATTTTGATATAAAAAAATCTTATAATAAAATAAGGAAATGTATAAATAATATTCTATGAATATTTATTTAAACTAATTTTTATTCAAAGTTTTTTTTTTAAAAAATTTTAAAATTTCTTTAAAAAATAATGTAACATTCAAAATCAATTAAAAAAAAACTAAAACAAAGGAATCCCTAATAGTTTATAACTCCTTCCTCGTCACTTAAAATATTTCATAAATTAGTTCTATTTAATGTTTTGATATCAAAATTTACATTAAAACAAAAACAAACTTCCGCTAAAAAAAGTTACATTAAAACTAATTCAACAATACTTGTAAAAAATTTCATTTATCTCCATCGCTAATTTAATGACTTATACATAGTTCAACAAAAAAATTGAAATTAAAAACAAAAACTTCAAATAACTTATAAAATTAGTAGTATTAAACTTTTCATATTAAGCTTCCACTCTTCTTATACTAAGAGCAAAGCATAAGTTATTGATTTCCGAATGACGAAGCATAGTTCATATTCATCGGAAGAAAACTCACAGAGATAATGACTACATAATTTTTCTTTCAACATATTTCAACTTTCTTTGAGTGTTTTTATTATGGCTTGTGTTTTTTCTTTGTAAACTTGTGATCTATTTAAATAGATGAATTTGAAAAGATTTAATGTCAAATAACAAAATTTCCAATAATTATACAAAGATTTTCTTTTTTAAAAAAATTGTTTTAAAAATAATTTATTATAAGATATCAAAAACAAATACGAATCTTTTTTGCAAAAATATATTAACATACATATTTTAATATTTTTTTAATATCAATCAATATTTTAAGATTTTTTTAATACTGTTTTCTAGGCCACGTGTTGTTTCCGTGTTAACTTCTAAATATTTTTTTAAATGCACCATAAATATCTCAACAACCTGCATATCTATCCATTTTTTATTTTTAAAATTAAAATAACTTTAGCTCTAATTTCATTTATCAAGCAATATTACGGTAAAAAAATATAATATTCTCAAAAGTTAATGAATGACGTTTTTTTTCCAAAACAAATATATATATATATATATATATATATATATATATATATATATATATATATATATATATATATATATATATATATATATATATATATATATATATATATATATATATATATATATATATATATATATATATATATATATATATATATATATGGATTTCAATTAATGGAAGATTGATATTATTTTTTTATAGAATATAATTTATTATATCATATCGAAAACAAATATGAATCTACATACTTTTGAAAAAGTATATCAATTTACATAATAATTTTTTTTAATATCAATCAATATAAATATAAATGATAATATTTCTTATGTCATGTGTCGTTGCAAATTTGTTATCTACCATGAATATCTCTAACAGAATACAAATATTGACATAAGAAAGTAAAAAAAAAAATAATAAATTAAAAATTCCACGTGACTATAAAAAATTTAATCAAAAATAAAAATAAATATATAGTTGTACTACCATATCATTGAAAATTGGAATCTAGGTCGAAATAGTATTCAGCAACTATAACAAGAGGGTTTTTATAAAAAATAAATGATATTAATAATTCAAATACATTTGAATCATAATAATAATAATAATAATAATAATAATAATAATAATAATAATAATAATAATAATAAAATAACTAATAGCTCTACATTCTAAAAATAGAAAAAAAATCCATTTAAACGGACCTTTCACTTAATTTATAAAAGAGTAAATTATATTGTTTTTTTTTTCTTCAGGAGATACTCATATTACACTATACTCTAGTGTTAAAATATCCATTCATCTTCTTTCTTATACAAAATATATTACATTCTTCTCTATGATATATACTCATATTACACTGTTCTCCTCTTTTGTATTAAAATACATATTCATTCCCTCTCTTATGTAGGAAAATATTCATCTCATTCTATGGGTGTGTTTCACACTTCTGAAATCCCAAAAAATGCTTTTATTGATATTCAGAGATGCATATTCAAACGCACCTAAAATCTCATCAACTCCCGTAATTCAACCACACGCTTCATTTTTGGCAAAATATGATCCGCAGATGCATTTATGTAAATTTTTAGGTGAATCTAGACATGCTTCTCCATAAATCCACATGTACTCATTTATGGTGTTTTTATTCACAAAGCTAGTTTATTTAACAACTCAGTGACGATTTCAGAGATGCATAACCGAACATGTCAAGCGAGAAAGTGAATAAAACACCACCTTGCAAATTCTTCTTCCTCGTGATTAAACTCAAATTCACTTTCAAAACCTTAAACAAATTTCTTCCATTCTTAATCAACTTTTCAATATTAAAAAATCATTCTTGTATTTTATCACATCAAAGGGAGGAAAAGAAACAGGAATTTAAGGTAAAGTTCATTCATTTCATCCCTTGTTCCTTGCATTAATATGGTTTTTTAGTAGAAAAATGTTGAGTTCGGATATGCATCTTCAGACTAAGTTTCATCTGTTTAAGAGATGCATCTCCAGAGTTTCTTGTTACTTTGAGTTTTTAATATGTTTTTTTGTTTTGATTAGTATTAGATATGGTGCAACCAGATATGTTTTTCAAGGGTACTGTGAGGATGAATGTTAAATTGGATGATGCTAAACTAGATAAAGTGAAGGAATATGTTAAACCAAAGAAGTGAATGATGATGTTAAACCAGATGTTAGACTGGTTATTTTCGAGATAAATGTTTGTGAACAATTTACAAATAAACAAGAGTTTATTATTCATAAACATATGCTACAATGGGTCCACGGAGGTCAGGAAATTAGAGTTTGGTGTTGTAATTAGAAGATCTGACAATGATTCTAATAGAAGACAAACATTTGTAACAATAAGTTGTGAAAGAAGTCACATATATAAACCACTGATTATGAAGTTGAAACGTTATGACATTGGATCGAGAAAAAATTATTGTAAATTTTAATTATATTTCAAAAGTTTTAAATAAGTTTCTTTTTAATTTTTAAAGTGACAAATATTTTAAAGAAAGTTCTGATGCAATATTATAAATTTTATACAAACAACTTATATTTTGAGAAAATTGTGTTGAAATATCACGCGTTATGTTATCTCAAAGTTTAAGCATAACTTTGCAAAGTCAAAGTTATAAAGTTGTATGTATAAACTAGGGTCGAGTTTTATTAATTTAAAAAATGTTTGAATTCTAGTTAATTTAACATATTAGATTAATATAGTTTAGGTTTGCTTGTTTTAGGATTTTAAAAAAAATGTATTTTTTAAAAATTATATTTATAAAAAAAGTTAATTCTAAAAGTTTTTTTAACTTATCTTTTATAAATTAAAAAACTTACTTGGATGATATTTGGTAACATAAATAAATATTATTGAAGATTAATAAAAATCATATAATTTATTTAAAAAAATATTTCAAAATTAATTTTTATAAAGAGTTATTCAAAATAGCTTTAAATTTAAATTATTTTGATATCCAAAAATGTTATGATAAAATAATGAAATGTATAAATAATATTGTATAAATATTTATTTAAACTATTTTTCATTTGAAGTTTTTTTAAAAAAATTTCAACAAAAATATGTAACATTAAAAATCAATTCTAAGAAAACTAAAACAAAGGAATCTCTAATCGTTTATAAGTCATTCCTCATTACTTAAAACATTTCATAAATTAATATGACTATGTTCTAGCAGTTTTAAAATAATTCTATTTAGTATTTTGTATTTGAGAATTAAAAAAAAAAAACAAAATTTTAAGTATTAAAATAGAATGTGTGATAATAGAATGAATGTTTTTAGATGAATGTCAAGTGACGGATCAAAATAAACTTCCATTCAAAACAATAAAAATATAAGTTCAATTATAATTAAACAAATAAAAATCTCATAACAAAAGAAAAAAACTGCAATTTATAAAGTTGTGTCAATATAATTATAAATCAAACTAGTCTTATTAAAGCTAAAAGAAAAAACTACATTAAAACTAATTCAACAATACTTGTAAAAAAATTCAAATAACTCATAAAATTAAAAGTTTTAAACTTTTCATATTAAGCTTCCACTCTTCTTAAACTAACAGCAAAACATAAATTATTGATTTCAGAATGACGAAACATCCACACCGTAATAAAATCTTGATCCGCTTTTAAATCATGTTCTTTGAAGAATTTCTGCCATCCAACTCCATTGAAGACATAATATTTATCACTCCAGAATTTGAACATCGTGTTAAATGTTTTTCCTTGCGTGTCAAATACAACGACATTTATTCCTTTGTCAACTTCTTCCTCTCTTTTCAACAAAGGTAGAAAATATGTTTTAACATGATTTTTCTTCAAAAGTAATCTATTTTGGCTTACGTCTAAATCACTAGATGTTAATTTTTTCTCGAATGGTTTGCAACATACAAGAATCCTATTGTTCGGTACACCGTGAATATTCGGTATATCGGGAGGATTGTATTCAACATTAGGGATATTGATCGGTAGCATTGGTTGAACATTGTTGATGTTGTTTCTTTCATAAATTGGTTTGCCACCAAAAGTTATTTTCAACTTTTTCTCATTCACTTTTTGGACTTGTTTTTGCAGTAAAATAAGTGCTTCAGCAACTTCATATTCCTCGGAAGAAAACTCACAGAGATAGTGACCACATAATTTTTCTTTCATCTTCAACATATTTCAATGTTTTTATTATGGCTTGTGTTTTTTTTGCAAACTTGTGATCTATTTAAATAGATGAATTTGAAAAGATTTAATGTCAAATAACAAAATTTCCAATAATTATACAGAGATTTTGTTTTTTTTTAAAAAATTGTTTTAAATATAATTTGTTATAAGATATCAAAAACAAATACGAATCTTTTTTTGCAAAAATATATTAATATACATATTTTAAGATTTTTTAATATGAATCAATATAAATATAGATGATACTGTTTTCTAAGCCACATGGTGTTCCGTGTTAACTTCTAAATATTTTTTTAAATGCACCATAAATATCTCAACAACCTGCATATCTATCTATTTTTTATTATTAAAATTAAAATAAATTTAGCTTTGGATTCAATTCATGGAAAATTGATATTATTTTTTGATAGAATTTAATTTGTTATATCATATCGAAAACAAATATGAATCTACATACTTTTTGCAAAAGTATATCAATTTACATATTAATTTTTTGTAATATCAATCAATATAAATATAAATGATAATATTTTTTATGTCACATGTCGTTGCAAATTGTTATCTACCATAAATATCTCTAACCGAATACAAATATTGACATAAGAAAGTAAAAAAATAATAATAAATAAGAAAATTAAGAATTCCCCGTGACTATAAAAAATTTAATCAAAAATAAAAATAAATATACAGTTGTATTAGCGGATCACTGGAAATTAAAATCTAGGCTGAAATAGTACATTCAGAAACTATAACGAGAGGATTTTATAGAAAAAAACAAAACTTAAGTATAATTCTGGTTCTTACTATTTTCCAATGAAAATATAACAAATATATATAAATATAATTTAGTGAGTGAAAATAGGAGAAATTTGCATAAGAGGAAATTATACACTTGTCACATTTTCAGTAAAAAATAGTAAGAACCACACCTAAAGAATGGTACCTAAGTTTTGTCCTTATAAAAAAATAAATAATACTAATAATTCAAATACATTTGATTCATAATAATAATAATAATAATAATAATAATAATAATAATAATAATAATAATAATAATAATAATAATAATAATAATAATAATAATAATAATAATAATAATAATAATAATAATAATAATAATAATACCTGTAATATTAGTGAAATTCGGTTTAAACAGTCTATATCCCATTTTTTTAATGACTTGACCGTCCTGCAAATAAAAGAAAAAAGTTACAATTTATAAAGTTATGTCTAAGATAATTATAAAACAAACTAGTATTATTAAAGCTAAAAAAAATTATGGTTAAATATATAAAACTCTATGTAATATTAGCGAGATTCGGTTTAAACACCGGTAATATTAGCGAGATTCGGTTCAAGTAATCTATATTCCATTTTATAATGACTTGGCAGTCCGGCTAATAAAAAAAAAGTTACAATTTATATAGTTATGTCAAGATAATTATAAACCAAACTAGTCTACTTTTAATATAATAAAGTATATTACATATGAAATTCTTTCATTATCCCTCTAATCACCAATTTGGGGGTGATATTCGGGGACATAACGGTAATTGGATCTCCTTTAATATTTTTATTAAAAATATATATTCCTTAATCATTGCATACCCTTTCAATTGTCCATTTTATTTTCCATCATTAATACTCTACGCTTTTTCTTTTTGGTTTTTGAAAAACCCTTAAACTTTCTCTCATTGATCTATATATATTATGGCTTTTGATTTCAACATGCAAACCCTAAATTACAAACCATTACATTTGGCTCATCTTCCTATTCTATTACCCTCATCGATTTTAACATGTCCCTTTCATTCCTTGATTTCATTCTCCACACATTGAAGGTTCGTCAAAATACTGCATCTTCCATTCATAGTTTTTCTTTAATTTCTAAAATCATTATCAAGTTGCAAATCAAAAGGTATCGTCTTTTTTATTCGATAATAATAACAATCAATTATGTTATCAAACTACAAAATTCAATTGATAATTTTTTCTTCAATTTTTCAACTTTAGTTATTTTTTGTTGTTGTTATATTACCACTACATAAACTCAATATCTTCTATTACACACATATCTCTTCATATTTCATACTCTGCATATTTTAGAAAATGTAAAGCTTTGGTTGTTGTTGCTGCCATTATCAGAACACCAAAAGTTACAAACTTTTCATAAATCATTTACTTTTGGGTTGTTTTTATTCATCACAACCAACCTCCCTATCTCTTGAACGAACAACAAGAGACCCATCCACAACGTCATAACACATCCACCTTCATCGCATCGCCGCTACAGTAAACTCTCCCACTGCAGTGACTTCCATTAGGATGAAGCGGTAAGCTTTTGTTGCGGTGGGCGTTCTTCCATCTAAAGCAGATAAAGAAGAACAAATGGGTTTTTCGTTTTGAGAAAAAAAGTGATTCTAAATAAATAATTTTTACGAGAGAAAAATATTGATGAAGTATATTGCTAATCAAATTATCCATTGTTTTGACCCATTTATTTTACTTTTACCAAATTATCCATTTGGTTTTCTTTTGTTTTGAACCTTTTATCTTATTATTTTAATTTTTTAAATTAGTGATTTAATTATAATTTAATCTACATGTATCAATTTATGTTTGATTTCATGTCATGATGAGATGAAAACAGCAAGGAAGTGTTATAATTGTCAGGATATTTCATGATTATAGTTGTCATTTTGATATTAGAATTTCTTCATTACTTCCTAAACATTTACTATTACATAAACCATTATAATATTGGGGGTTGTTGTCATAATTACATTTAATGTGATCTTTTAAGATGGAAAATAGAGATATGCTGATTGGAATCATTTAACCATCTTTACGTATTCCCTTATTGAAATCATTTAACCATCTTTACTCATTCCCAACTGATTTCTCTACATTCCAAAAAATCAAAATAAATAAGCAACACTATTTCTTCGTTCTAAAACATGACAAAGTAATTAAAGTTTTCTTTTTATGATGTTTTATGTTGTTTGAGATTACATAATTGTTTGTTTTGTAAGTTTTCTTTTTATGGCTTTTAGCTATTACTATAGGCTGCTATTAGTATGTATTGTAAACAATAAAATAAAAATAAATCAGACTATTAATCATGCCATAAATGTAATGATGATTTTAGTTTTTGAATTTTTTTAACTTAGTCAGATTTTTAGACATTAAAGCAAGAGTTAATATTTTGAGTGATGCATTTGCATTGGTAAGGGAGAGTTTTTGCATTTGTAATAGAAGAAATAAATTATTTTTTTGGTTAACTATTTTCCAAAGTAAAAGTCATAAAAAAACGTGTAAGGAAGTAATAGTGAAATCAATTTTATTTTTTTAATTAAAATAGTAGATAATAGTAGAATCATAAACATAAAAATAAATCAATATAGATTAAAAACAATTAATGCACTTATTGAAAGAAATTAAATTAAATCAATATATTAAAACTTGAAATTAAATCAATATAATTTGTTGGTTAACCATTTTTCGATTTTTTTTTATAAATTTAGTTGATGTTAATTTCCTTATTAACATAGTAAATGATTGAAGATAACACTAGAATTCAAAACATATAAAATTAAAGACTTATGTGCATTGAAAAAATATTGAGACTTTACAATTTTTGAGGCAGAATGATAATGAGAAGAAGCATTGACAAAAAAAAAATCTCCCTCATGCGTGAAAGCGTTTATGGGGAAAATCAATGGCTCAATAAAAATTAAATAAAATATGCTAATTAAATAGGATGCAATTATTTAGAATTAATAATAATTAAAAAAAGGTTAAGTAATAATTAGGTTAAGTCCTAATAGTTAATAAAAAAATTGTTAATCTAATTTAATATTAAAGAATTGATAGTAAAATAAAAAGTTTATTTTTTTCTTCAATTTTTTACAAATAGAGACACCTATAAAAGTTGCACAAATTTATATGATATTACGGTATAAAATCTTTATGTAATTTAAAATTGTTTGAAGATGGAGAGTATTAACAAAACACAGCAGTCGGTGAAAAACACTATAGACAAAAAAAAACAATAATGAAACAATTAATAGAAAGTGAAAAAAGTGGTACTTATTTATTTTCTTCAATTTAAAACCAGGAATGAGTCATTTAGTTGCATTGGAAAGACAAAGATGTTGTATTGGTAAAATGGAAAACATGTCAAAAGCATTATTTAATTTCCCTTGAAAATTGGGAAATTAAACATATAATAATTTTAAAATATATTGTGTTTAAAAAATTGGTTAAATATTACTTCTATTTTAATATATAAAAATTAACTACCACAAAAAATACTTTATTACCTTAATGAAATCAGTTTTAAGAGAGATTTGCATGTCCCTAAACGTAATATATTTTATTAGATGTCTCAAATTGAATTGTAAAAGAAAATTGTACTATGTTTGTAAAAATATGTAAGTATAGGATATTTTTTTATTATTTTTTATTTGTTTTGGAGTGTGTATTGTGTCAATGAAAATATGTAATTTCATGTGATTAATATATATTAATAATAATTAATATTGCAAAATTACTAATTATTGTAGCATTAATTTTCTTAATTCAAATTGATTTGAATCATTAGAATATTTTAATATTTTCTTTAACCATCATTTATGATAGTCCCAAATAATTGGTTTGAATCTTTGAAATATTTTTATATTTTCTTTAACCATCATTAATCCCAAATGTTTTTCCCAAATCGAATAAAATAGATAGTATTTATTAGGCAGGGATATCCTATTAAGTTCAAAATAAAACTTTTCATTCACTTGCCATACTATTGTAATACTTACTTATCATTAAGATTGGGCTAATTAATTCTCAATTTTATATTTCTTAAAATCCTATTCTACTTCCCCATATGTTTTCAAATAAATAAATGGGAAAATTGTTCTGATATTTATTAGTTTTTAATTTTTTTTACTATTTTTATTTATTTCAAAAAAACAAATATGAGGTATGTTTTTTTGATTTTTCATGAGCTGGGATACAAAGGCTCTATAGGAGAATACAAACTAAGAAAAGCAACACAAATAATTGGTGGTAACTCAATAAATAATTGGTTTTCATTGTAATATACAAATTGTGATGTATGGAATATACGTAGAATATAATATACGGTGTAAGTGTTTATATCAATAAAAAAAATTGGATTTTCTACAATGTCTCTTATATAAATTTTTATGATTTATGTTTGAATAAAAGATTTCAGTATGAAGCATAAATATCTCTATAATGTTTAAATTTATTTTTTTTTCAAATTTTTTCAGCATCTTTTCAATGCAATATTAAATAATTATAATCATTTCATTTCATATATGTTTTTAATCTAAAAAATAGGTCATTTTTCCGAAGAGAAGAAATAGGCCATTTTAATTGTGTTTCCTTACCCTTATTTTATTGAAAATGGTCACTTTAGTTATGTTTTCATCACAAATATATTACAATTTTTTATATTTTGAAACAAGTTAATGTTAAATTATATATTAATGCGATTTAACATTACGTATCATCGGTGTTGGTGTGAAATTTACGACAAGATTAATGTATAGTTTATTTTTTATGAATATCTAATATTTCTAATATAATATAATTATTATTATATTTTTTAAATATTTTTTTCTTCATTCCAAATATGAGGCATTAATATTTTTAATCTAAGATTTTTGAGTTCCCAAATTACTTATATTTTTCAACATTGATTGTTACCCGTATGTTTTTCCTCTGTAGACATTGTTTAAAAAAGTTATGATTTTTTTTTTAAGGAAAGAGTTGGACTTTATATAGTGGTGTTTGCTAAAGGTTTGATTATTTTTTTTTGACAGAAAATAGTTTTTGAATCAGGAGGGGAGCATTGTGGTTTTTGTTTATATCACTCCAGATTGTTTTTTTCATTACTCTGTTTGATATACACAAGTAGAATGATTTAATTGTTTATTTATTTTTTGGTGAGATATATGATTTTCACTACTATGTCATTTTATCTTTGTTTCTCTTTTTTATCTTATAATTTTTTGTATTGAAAATATTGGACTAATTAAGTTTTTTTGCATTTCTAATTTAATAAAGTCCTAATTTCCTGTTAATTCCCTCCCTTTCCCAGTTCCAGCAGTTCTAATTCATTCTAATTAATTATATTGATATGTTGCTTACAAAGTTGGTTAAAGATATTTTGTTGATTTGGTATTACATTGAGATCTATGCAGTAATGTTATGGTATGGCTAGCCTAGGAAAAACGTGTCAGCCGTTTCTTTTGCATGCACTATTATTACTATTCATATGAAACAACTATTGCTTACAATTTCCAACACACATGTGTTGTCCTTTAATCTACGTATAACACTTAAGCCAAAAGATCTTGGTAAGAATAATTTCATAATTTCATCTATAATGCTATAAGTTCATTGGAAACTGCACGTAGTTTTGATTTTCATAATTGGATATGCATTACCTATAATACTTTAATAATTTTAATTTACTTTATTAATTTATTAATTAATAATACTTTAATAATTTTAATTAATAATTATTTTTTTATACAATTGATTAATTTCTTACTATTCAATTCAATTTTGTCTCGAGTAGTTTTCACTATTATTTATTTTCTTATTTTATTTTGAAGCGTATAATTTGTCTATGTGAAAACATGTAGAATTTGTTATTATCTAGAAGTTGTATTTAGTTGATTATAGATAATTATTCTCAATTTTAATTATTATATTTCTCATTAGTAGTTTTAAATAATTAAACTAAAATAATCAAAATAATAAAATACAATAACTATTGATAATTAAGAAGTTTGAAATATCACATTTAATGAGGGCAATTACAATTGATACACTCATTTGTTATTCACGTGAAAAAAATATTAGTAAAAAAAAATGTTGAACTATTTCACTTGCAATGCGTTTTTGGAGGCTCACCATCACGTTTCATGTGCATAAACCAATTCCAACTCCATTTTGCAATCATTCTCTTACATTCACAACCCTTCAAATTATTATTATCTTTATTTTATTTTTTATTTATTAGGGCTATATTGTGATAGAAAGACTAAATATATTTAAGTTAATATGTTTTCAACACAACTCTCTAAATTACAAAACCACAAAATTTTGAGATCATGCTATAATCAAATGGATCATCAATAATAATAATAACTAATGATTATAAAATAATATTTGTAATTTGACATAATAACTTAATACTATATATATGCAAATTAAAATCTGAACTTTTAGTAATTGTAATTATAATTTTTATTTAAGAAAAGAAAATATATTTATTTTTAACTATGACATTTACTATTATAATAACCTATGATACTCACAAAAAATGAGAGCATTTATAATAAATTTATTAATTGATTGCTATAATAAATCAATTCATGCCCTTCAAAGGACCCAATAGAGATAGAGGTAGGTATTAGTGGTAGGTGATAATAATTAATCGTCTTTTTTAATTAGTTGTGATTGGGTTTAGGTGATAATAATTCATTTTTATAGGTAATTGTAGGTAATTATTAGTTGTATCAACAAGGCTAAATTCATTTTATAGAAAATTTTAAGAAAATATCATTGGGAATATGTAGTTTTAGGTGATAATAATTAATTAGTCTTTTTTAATATTTGCAATTGTTACTGTTTTTTAAGAAATTATTCATCTACTATTAGAATAACTACTATCATAATATTATTTATCTATGTGATATGGGGCCAATAATGATATATTTATTTTGTATTAAATAGAGTGAGATCCTTTTGTGTCATATCTTTTTATTTCATTTGTCAGTATAGTTTTTGTTTAATACTAATTATAAAATTATATTAATCTACTTTTAATATGGGTAATGGTAAATATATTTATTATAATAAATATATTTATTGTAGTAAATTCATTATACCCATAATAAATTTATGGTAATGGTAAATGAGACCTAAATAAACTCTTTATTATAAAATAACTATCTTATTTGTAAAAAAATTAAGATAAATAATTATTTAATATAGAATACTTATGATTGATGAATACATAATTTCTTATATAAAAAAATTGTTATTCTTTTTGTATTTTATATACATTTTTAACCATCACTATATTATATTAATTTACTATTTATAATGACATTGTATGAACTGTGTGAACGCACGGGTAAATAATTTCTTAATTATTTTCTTTATTTTTCTTTATTTTTCGAGGGGACAAAGCTACGGGACAAAGCTACTTAATCTGTATATATTTTATTTACATTTTTAACCATCATTATATTATATTTATTTACAACTGTGATAGATAAATACTTAATTATTTCCTTTATTTTTTATATGTACATATTAACCTATAACTAATATTTTTGAAAAAATAAATCTATTAAATATATTGAAATTTTTATTTAAAATAAGTAAAAAGATTTCAAATGCTTATAATAAGATAGGGGTATGAGTGACAAACAAAATTTGGACAAAAAAGTTTGGTACCTGTTACCAAATCAAATAAATATAAACATATATTATATTTATTTATTATTTATAATATTGTGCAATACGTGCGAACGGGTAGATGACTACTCATGATAGATTATAATTATATTGTATGATGTGTGCAAACGCACGGGTGAAAGACTACTTAATTATTTTATTTATTTTTTCTACTAAAGTATATATTTCTAACTAGATTAAATTAATATTTATTTGACAATTATAATTTCAAATGTTTTTTATTTTTAATTTGTGTATCTTTTATATATATTTATTAATTATTATTATATATTTATTTATTGTTTAAATCGATTTTGCGTGACCCGTGCGAATGCACGGGTCCTTTACTAGTATTATTAAAGTTAAAAAACATTATGGTTAAATATATAAAACTCCTTGTAATATTAGCATGATCAGTTTAAGCAGTTTATATTCCATTTTTTAATGACTTGACAGTCTAGCTTAAGCAGTTTATATTCTATTTTTTAATGACTTGACCGTCCATTTGAAATTTTATTATTTTACATTTTTTAATGACTTGACAGTCCAGCTTAAGCAGGATTTTTATTATTTTATTTGTAAGAGCCACGTAGAATTTATTTAATTTTTTGTATTAAATATTTATTTATTTTCCGTTTTCTTAAATTATATTTATTAATATTTTTTAGAAAATATTTTTAAATTTCAAAATAATAAATTTGGGTCTAGGCCCATTAATCTTTCAATAATAATCCAGTTACTCTCACATCATTTTTAAACCCTACGAAATAGTTTTACACACAACCAATCATAAAATTTTAATTAATTAAAAAATAAAAATGTAATCTTCTCTCTCCTTCATAATCACAACCACTCATGAATATAATTAAAAAATAAATTAAAATTTAAATAAATTTTAAATTTCCTCTCTCCTTTATAATGAATTGTCTTATTTCTATTGGTTGTGACTAAAAAGAAGGTTTTATATCCGTGTCCATACAAGAATTAAACACTGATTTTGTTTATTCACCAAAAGATGTGAGACTAAAACTGAAGCAACAATAAATAGACCATTGCAGGGTTTTCATTGGGTTTCACTTGCAGCCCTTCCCGGAGCCATCTTTCTTTTGTGGAATACCTGGCTGTAAGATTTAAAGCTCTAAATAGTGCCACCGATAAAGCTGCAATCTTCACCAAAAAAATCATTTCTTTTTCACTATAAGCATATGAAGAGGGTGGTTAAAAGACCATCAAACCATTTCATTTCAAAACAGAGTAAGGAACCGAGTGGCACTGACTGCCTCACGGTACACAGGTGATCAAAATTGTACACAGAAGACAAAATTTTCAAATAGTGTAGTTACATGACATTGTTTCAAGTCCAGAGATTGAAAGTGTAGTTTCGACTTTGAAATGTGTCGTGGCATAATTCAACTCAATGGTGTTGGATATTGAAATAGCTTCGCAAGTATGTTTCAAGGGCTTGATTGTTTCAATGGATGATAAGCACTCGAAAATGCTAATTGAGAATTTGCTGAATAATTCTTTCTAGAATTTGCTTATAAATATACCTTGTACGTGTCGCATATAACAGTTTTAGAATTACCATGTAATTCGTAAATATCATTCAAGACACCGGCAATGTAGGATGTAAAATAAAAAATTGGCAATGACAATGATAGAAAATGTGCATATTTGGTGAGTCTATCAAGAGTCATCCATATCCATATAATAGTATTGCGATGAAGACAAAGTAACTACATGATCAACTCCTTAGAGATATCTTTAATTGTTTATTAAACTATTTAGTTTTTTTGATAATCTAATAAATAGTTAGAAATTATTTTGACAAAAATGTAATTAATATTATTTTAAATTTTAAAAATAATAAAAAAGCTAAATCTCAATCTAAGAGGAATTTATCGGCGGCGCACTTGAAAGTGGGGGAAAGAATAGTTGTCACTCAAACGGTGGTGGAACCTGTGGTAACTGAGACTAAGACACCGGCTACTCCGGTGCCTGAAACTAACCGAGTAGAGGATGGAACGGAAGAGAAACCCAAAGTGGAAATGGAGCTGGTAAAGCCTTCATTGAAGCCATGGGTAGACATAATTCAAGGGAACCGAGACCTTTCACGAGGTATGGCAATGGATTTTATCCCCCCAACCTGGTGAATGGAGAGATTACCATTGATGACATAAGTGTAGATAAGGAGCTTGAATTTTGGGAATTTGTTGTGATCCTCTTTGCGTTGGGAGAAACCCTAATGATGAATGCGGTGCAGAAGTTTATGGAGAAGACATGGAATTTTGTTTCCCTGCCAGAACTCTACTACAATGAGGCGGGATATTTCATTGTGCGATTCAAAAGCTATGAAGATATAGAGAAAGTCATGGCCCAGGGACCTTACTTCATTTATGGTAAGCCCATCTTTCTTAAGAATTGGACCACTGATTTTGAAATTAATGAAGATTTACTGCGTGTGTTGCCCTTATGGGTCACCCTACCTAACCTGCCTTTACACTTATGGAGGAAAAGTAGCATATCGAAGATAACTAGTGCTATAGGAAAGCCAATCACCACGGATGAGTGCACTGCTAAGAAACTGCGTATTTCCTATGCAAGGGTGCTAGTGGAAGTAGACATTACACAAAAACCTCAAGAGGTAATATGTATCAAGGATCATATTGGGAAAATGATTGAGTAGAGAATAGAATATGAGTGGAAACTAAGCTACTGTCACTACTGCCTAAAAGTGGGTCATGACTGCTCTCAAAAGAAGCATTTGAAACAAGCTCCTAGGGTGTGGAAACCTAAGACAAGGCCTGAAACAAGTAAGAGGGGGGAATCCATTTAGCCTAATGGAGGTATACCTAACACACAAGCAGAGATGGTAGTAGAACAACAAGATAATCCCAAAGATGAAAACTAAATAGTGGTAACTTCAAACAAAGGAGATCGAGGAAAGGCACATATAATTCTTACAGCAACAAATAACCATACTGTGTAATTCCCCAACCCTTTTACTCCCCTTAGGGTTGGTGACTGTCCTAAAGGGGGCCAAGTTATGGGAAATGATGGTTACTTGGAATGTTAGGGGTATCATTAAGAGGCTAGAAATAATGAGGTAGCTCATACTTCCATAATTTCAGTGTTCATGTTGCAACCTTATTGGAAACTAGAGTTAAGAAGCATAATGCTGAGAAAATAAGAAGAAAATTTGGGAATAAGTGGAAGTATGTGGATGTTCACGGTGATTTCCGATAAACAACCGCTAGTCTTCCAAAATATAATAAATATTATTTGGTTACTCGCAGGATCGACTAGATTGATCCTAGGACATAGTCAAAAAGGTTGTTATTCATGATAGTTCGAATTATGTCTATGGTTGGTGTGTCTCGAAATAAGAAATACTTAATCAAGGAAATAAAGATTAGCAATCACCTTGTTATACACATAAATATAACATCAGTGAAAGGTAAGTTAAAGATAAAACATAAAACAAAACTGTAAAAGTGCAAGAATCTTAAAGTGCAGAACAGTTAAATGCTTCAAAAATTAAATGACATGAAAGTAAAGAATGCAGGAATATAAATGAAATAAAGTAAATGGAACGCAGTAATATCAAAAGATACTTGAATAAAGAAAAATACACATGTATTTAAAATGGTGTTGGTGTCATAAGTACATTTCTCAGCGAACTCTTTCTCTTAACACTTGACACTTGAGTAATATGTGAGTGATTTGTACAAAATAAACACCCGAAATCCTAACATTAAGACCCCTATTTATACTAGTTTCGACCCTAACGGTTCTATACTAATCTAATGCCACGTTGCTCATAGAAAATCCATGGATGCCATATGTCTTCGTGCGGTTACATAAACTACTTCGAAATTCAAATTATCCCGCCTGAATCCTCCTTCGACGCGTGGCAACATAATTAGAAACAAGAATACCACGAAAATACGCTAAGCTTCAGTACTTTGCATATTTCGTAAAAACGTTTAAGTCCCAGAAGACAATTTCTTTCGAACTTAGCTTCAGCGCTAACTATCTTTGTTCCAATTTAAACCAACACTTTCAAACATGGCCATCAGTAGCCATTTTTGGTCCCAAAGATGATCATCAGTAACCATCTTCCTTCGAGTTTCAGGTCTTCGAAGGATATTCTTCCCAAACGAAATCTTCAGCTAACAGTGGACAACTATGATTACCATGCAAATGGCACAATCTGGTTGATGTGGAAGCATAATGAGGTTTAGGTTAAGGTGATTCATATGGATGAGCAATATATTCATACTGATATTTATGGGCTTGGCCAAAATTTGCACTATAGCCTCCTAGTGGTTTATGCCTTTAATCAACTTGAGAAGAGAAGGGCCCTGTGGAACACTATGAATTCCTAAGCAATATTATTTCCCACCCTTGGATAGCTATGGGGGGTTTCAGTAATGTTATTACAAGTGATGATAGAATTGGAGGGAGCAGTGTTACTGAAGGAGAATATATAGACTTAGTCCAGATGATGAACAATTGTAGTTTGTATGAAGCTGAAACCAAAGGAAGTCACTTTACTTGGTCCAATACACATAACAATGATTTGATCTACTCTAGGATTGATCAAATGCTAGGGAATATGGAGTGGTTCCAAAAGTATCAAGATGTTATGGTGGAAGTGCTAGCTCCTAACATTTCTGACCATGCCCCTCTTAGGATTAGCAGAGTTTCCAACTTTCTAAAAGGAAATACATGTTTAAATTTATGAATTGCATCACTCAAGACCCCTCTTACAAGCAAGTTGTCCAGGATAGTTAGAGCACTAGGGTTCAAGGGAATGTTATGTACAACCTCAGGAATAAACTGAAGAGACTCAAGCCAGTTCTCAATCCCCTCATTAGAAAGTATACTAATATTTAGAGGCAAATTCAGCAAGCTAGGAAGGATCTTTTACAAGAACAAGAGCATTTGCTTATTGATTTATTTGATGTGTAGGCCAACAAGCAGGTTAAGAGATGTCATGATCAGGTTATCCAGCTGAATCAACAAGAGGAAGTCATGCTTATGCAGAAATCCAAGATCATTTGGCTTCAATTAGGTGATAGCAACAATGAGGCTATAAATAATGAGGTTAGCTCGTGCTTCCATAATTTCAGTGTTCATGTTGCAGCCTTGTTGGAAACTAGAGTTAAGAAGCATAATGTTGAGAAAATAAGAAGAAAATTTGGGAATAAGTGGGAGTATGTGGACAACTATGATAACCATGCAAATGGCACAATCTGGTTGATGTGGAAGCATAATGAGGTTGAGGTCAAGGTGATTCAGATGGATGAGCAGCATATTCATACTCATATTTATGGGCTTGACCAAAATTTGCACTATAGCCTCCCTGTGGTTTATGCCTTTAATCAGCTTGAGAAGAGAAGGGCCCTATGGAACACTATGAATTCCTTAGCAATATTATTTCCCACCCTTGGATAGCTATGGGGGATTTCAGTAATGTTATTACAAGTGATGATAGAATTGGAGGGAGCAGTGTTACTGAAGGAGAATATATAGACTTAGTCCAGATGATGAACAATTGTAGTTTGTATGAAGCTGAAACCAAAGGAAGTCACTTTACTTGGTCCAATACACATAGAAATGATTTGATCTACTCTAGGATTGATCACATGCTAGGGAATATGGATTGGTTCCAAAAGTATCTGGATGCTGTGGTGGAAGTGCTAGCTCCTAACATTTCTGACCATGCCCCTCTCAGGAATAACATAGGTCTTCAGCCTTCTAAAAGGAAATACATGTTTAAATTTATGAATTGCATCACTCAAGACCCACCTTACAAGCAAGTTGTCCATGATAGTTGGAGCACTGGGGTTCAAGGGAATGTTATGTACAACCTCTAAAATAAGCTGAAGAGACTCAAGCCAGTTCTCAATCCCCTCATTAGAAAGTATACTAATATTTAGAGGCAAATTCAGCATGCTAGGAAGGATCTTTTACAGGCACAAGAGCATCTGCTTATTGATTTATTTGATGTGTAGGCCAACGAGCAGGTTAAGAGATGTCATGATCAAGTTATCCAACTGAATCAACAAGAGGAAGTCGTGCTTATGCAGAAATCCAATATCATTTGGCTTCAATTGGATGATAGCAATAATGCCTACTTCCATGCCTCAGTGAAAGATAAAAAAACAAAGGGGATGTACACTCTTACTACTCTAGATGGGAGACGGATTTATACACATGACCAAATTGAAACATAAATCTTTCAATTCTACACTAATCAAGTGGGAACCATGGCTACTGAGTTTAAAGGCATTGATATCATTGCAATAAGGAGGGGAAGACTGTTACCTAGAGATAAAGCTCAGTACCTTATACAACCTATTCCAGTGGAGGAGATATGGAATGTTGTGCAGAGTATTGGAAACAACAAGGCTCCAGATATTGATGACTTTAATGCTTTCTTCTTTATACAGTCATGGGATGTAATTAGACAAGATGTTATCGAGGCAGTTAAAGAGTTCATTTGCACTAGTAAGATGTTAAGGGTTGTTAATTCTTCTTTAAGTACCCTTTATCCCTAAATCATATAAAGCTAGAAATGTGAGAGATATAAGGCTTATCTCCTATGTACAACTATATACAAGGTGATCTCCAAGATCCTCACATCCAGACTAGGGGCAGTAATAGGTTCAATTATTAATGATAGTCAGTCTGCTTTTGTCCTTGGTAAGGTGATCCATTACAACATTATTGTGGCCCAAGAGCTTGTGAGAGGATACAATAGAAAGGCTATATACCCTAGGTGCATAATTCAGATGAATATTCAGAATGCCTACGATACTGTGGATTGGGAAGCTCTCCACCACATCATGATTGAACTTGGGTTCCCCCATACTTTTATTAAGTGGATACTGGCTTGTGTCAACACTGTGTCTTATAGATTCTCAATTAATGGCATTCCCTCCAGATTACTACAATAAAAAAAGGGATTGAGACAAGGGGATCCCATCTCCCCTTTTCTCTTTGTCTTGGTGATGGAATACCTGCATAGGGTTTTACAGAAGTTCACTCTTAACCCTGACTTTAATTTCCACCCTAAGTGTGAAAAATTAGGGATAACCAACCTTTGCTTTGTTGATAATCTTTGTTGTTTGTAAGAGGTGACTTGATATATGTGCAGCTTATGATGAAACATCTTCGAGAGTTCTCAGTTGCCACAAGGTATATGGCAGCCCCTCAAAGAGCAAGGTGTATTTTGGAGGAGGTACTGCAGTGGAGCAGGAGATGATTCAGATGGAAACTGGTTTTGTAATTGGAACAATTCCCTTTAAATATTTAGGGGTGCCTTTAGCTAGCAAGAAGCTTACCATTAATATGTGTCATCCTCTTATTGATGAAATGGGGGCCAGATTGAATCACTGGAGCACCAGACTCTTATCTTATGCAGGGAGGCTCTAGCTGGTTAGAAGTGTGATGTTTGCCATATCAAATTTCTAGATGCAGATTTTCCCCTCCCCAAGAAAATCATTAATCATATTGAAGGGCTCTGTAGGAGATTTCTTTGGACAGGTAATGATGTTATCTCTAGAAGAGCTCATATTTCTCGGGAGCATACATGTGATCCTATCTCTGCAGGTGGTATGAATTTGATTGCTTTGACTGAGTGGAATTGTGCTTCCATTTGTAAGTTGCCGTGGAATGTGAGTGCCAAGAAAGACAAGCTTTGGATCCGATGGTTGCATTTATACTTTATCAAGAGTGATGATGTGAATACTTATGTGCCGAAGCCCAACTACTCTTGGATCCTGAAAGCTATATTTAAATATAGGGATAATGTCATAAATTCCACTATTTGGCAGGATTTTAGAGCTACGAGAAAATATGTGACTGGTAAGATGTACAGATGGTTTAGAGGTGAAAAACATAAAGTGTATTAGAGGGACCTCATGTATGGCAACAAAGCTAGGCCCAAAGCTATTTTTACCTTATGGATGGCTTGTCAAAATCGCTTACCCACCAAGGATAGGCTTAGCATGATAGGAGTTGATAGAGATGGGAAATGTGTGTTTTGTGGGCATATTGAGAACTGTAATCACTTATTTTTTATCTGTGCAGAAACTAGAAGTCTGTGGATGCATGTCTTGACATAGATGAATATAGCTCATTGGTCTGGTGACTGGCAGAAGGAATTGGAATGGATCTGCTCCCAAGCGCATGGTAAAAGTAACAGAGCCAGATTGATGAAAATTGCAGTGACTGAATCTGTCTATGCTATTTGGAGGCAGAGAAATAGAATTATATTTCAACATGGGAAAACTGATGGTCTTTGCAACAAAGTTATTATTGAGCTTATTAAGTTGAGAATTGACAATGATCACAAATTAAGAACTTATTGTAATAGCATGTAAGTAGATTTGTTGGTTTTTTGCTTTGTCTTGTAGATAGCCTGGATAAGTAGGTTTGTTGGTTTTTTGCTTTGTCTTGTAGATAGCCTGGATCTTAGAATTGACTCTTGTTCTTCAAAGTTTTTGGAATAAAATTCTTTTTTTCTCCAAATTTTAAAAATAATAATTAAAAAGGATTTTTTTTCTCATCAAAGTGACTTATAAGAGAATGAAGTGTAGAAGTTAAATTCAATTCTGATACTTTTCAATTAAGAAATGATTTTATTGTTAAATGGTTTTTCATGATGATTATATATCAACAAATATACTTAAAAACGATTTAAATTTGAGAAATTTGTGATGAAATATTAGGCAGTCTCTTATCTTAAAGTCTAAGCATAACTTTGCAAAGTCAAAGTCATAAACGTTGTATGTATAAAGTAGGGTTGAATTCTATTAAATTGAATTTTTTTTTAATTCTAATTAATTTAATATATTAGCTTAATATAATTTAGGTTTGTTTGCTTGTTTTAGACTTTTTAAAAAATTGTATTTTTTTAAAATTATATTTATGAAAAAAAATTAATACTAAAAGTTTTTTTAACTTATCTTTTATAAATTAAAATACTTATTTTGATATCTAGTAATATAAATAAATATTATTGAACATTAATAAAATCACGTAATTTTTATAAAAAAATATAATTCAAAATTATTTTTTATAAAGAGTTATTCAAAATAGTTTTAAATTTAAATTATTTTTTAAAATTTTGATATCAAAAAATCTTATAATAAAATAATGAAATGTATAAATAATATTCTATGAATATTTATTTAAACTAATTTTTCTTCAAAGTTTTTTTTAAAATTTTAAAATTTCTTTAAAAAAAAATATGTAACATTTAAAATCTGTTAAAAAAAAACTAAAACAAAGGAATCCCTAATCGTTTATAAGTCCTTCCTCCTCACTTAAAATATTTCATAAATTAGTTCTATTTAATGTTTTATATTTGAGAAAAAACAAAACAAAAATTTAAGCATTAAAATAGAATGTGCGATAATAGATTATAGATGGAATGAATGTGTTTAGATGAATGTCAAGTGATGGTGTGACAGATCAAAACAACCTTCCGCTAAAAAAAGTTACATTAAAACTAATTAACAAAAAAATTGAAATTAAAAACAAAAACTTCAAATAACTCATAAAATTAGTAGTATTAAACTCTTCATATTAAGCTTCCACTCTTCTTATACTAAGAGCAAAACATAACTTATTGATTTCAGAATGACGAAACATCCAAACCGTAATAAAATCTTGATCCGCTTTCAAATTACGTTCTTTGAAGAATTTCTGCCATCCAACTCCGTTGAAAACATAATATTTCTCACTCCAGAATTTGAACATCGTGTTAAATGTTTTTCCTTGCATGTCAAATACAATGACATTTATTCCTTTGTCGACTTTTTCATCTCTTTTCAACGAGGGTAGAAAATATGTTTCAACGTGATTTTTCTTTAAAAGTAATCTATTTTGGTATACGTCTAAATCACTCGATGTTAATTTTTTCTCAAATGGTTTGCAACATACCAGAATCCTATTGTTCGGTACACCGTGAATATTCGGTATATCTGGAGGAACGTATTCAACATTAGGAATATTGATCGGCAGCATTGGTTGAACATTGTTAAAGTTGTTTCTTTCACAAATTGGTTTGCCACCAAAAGTTATTTTCAACTTTTTCTCATTCACTTTTTGGACTTGTCTTTGCAGTAAAATAAGTGCTTCGGCAACTTCATATTCATCAGAAGAAAACTCACAGAGATAATGACCACATAATTTTTCTTTCATCTTCAACATATTTCAACTTTCTTTGAGTGTTCTTATTATGGCTTGTGTTTTTTTTTTACAAACTTGTGATCTATTTAAATAGATGAATCTGAAAAGATTTAATGTCAAATAACAAAATTTCCAATAATTATAAAAAGATTTTCTTTTTAAAAAAAATTGTTTTAAATATAATTTGTTATAAGATATCAAAAACAAATACGAATCTTTTTTGCAGAAATTTATTAATATACATATTTTAAGATTTTTTAATATGAATCAATATAAATATAGATGATACTGTTTTCTAAGCCACATGTTGTTCCGTGTTAACTTCTAAATATTTTTTTAAATGCACCATAAATATCTCAACATCCTATATATCTATCCATTTTTTATTATTAAAATTAAAATAACTTTAGCTTTGGATTCAATTAATGGAAAATTGATATTATTTTTTGATAGAATTTAATTTGTTATGTCATATCGAAAACAAATATGAATCTACATACTTTTTGCAAAAGTATATCAATTTACATATTAATTTTTTTAATATCAATCAATATTAATATAAAAGATAATATTTTTTATGTCACATGTCGTTGCAAATTGTTATCTACCATAAATATCTCTAACAGAATACAAATATTGACATAAGAAAGTAAAAAAATAATAATAAATAAGAAAATTAAGAATTCCCCGTGACTATAAAAAATTTAATCAAAAATAAAAATAAATATACAGTTGTATTACCGGATCACTAGAAATTGAAATCTAGGCTGAAATAGTACATTCAGGAACTATAACGAGAGGATTTTATAGAAAGGACAAAACTTAAGTACAATTCTGGTTCTTACTATTTTTCAATGAAAATATGACAAATATACATAAATATAATTTGGTGAGTAAAAATAGGAGAAATTTGCATACGTGTAAGAGAAAATTATACACTTGTCACATTTTCATTGAAAAATAGTAAGAACCACACCTAAAGAATGGTACCTAAGTTATGTCCTTATAAAAAATAAATAATACTAATAATTCAAATACATTTGATTCATAATAATAATAATAATAATAATAATAATAATAATAATAATAATAATAATAATAATAATAAAAATAATAATAATAATGATAAAATAACTAATAGCTCTCCATTCTAAAAAAAAATCCATTTAAACGGACCTTTTACTTAATTTATAAAAGAGTAAATTGTACTCCTTTTTTTTCTTCAGAAGATACTCATATTACACTATACTCTAGTGTTAAAATATTCATTCATCTTCCTTCTTATACAAAATATATTACATTCTTCTTCACGATATTACACTACTCTCTTATTTTGTATTAAAATACATATTCATTCCTTTTTATGTAGGGAAATATTCATCCTATTTCATGGGTGTGCTTCACACTTCTGAAATCTCAAAAAAATGCTCTTATTGATGTTCGAAGATACATATTCGAACGCACCTAAAATCTCATCAATTCTCGTAATTCGACCACACGCTTCATTTTTGGCAAAATATGATCTGTAGATACATCTATGTAAATTTTTAGGTGAATCTAGATATACATCTCAGTAAACCCACATGTACTCATTTATAGTGTTTTTATTCACTAAACTAGTTTATTTAACAACTCAGTGACGATTTCAGAGATGCATAACCGAACATGTCAAGCGAGAAACTGAATAAAACATCACCTCGCAAGTTCTCCTTCCTCGTGATTAAACTCAAACTCACTTTCAAAACCTTAAAAAAAATTCTTCCATTCTTAATCAACTTTTCAATATTATAACATCATTCTTGTATTTTATCACATCATAGGGAGGAAAATAATCAGGAATTTAAGGTAAATTTCATTCATTTCATCCCTTGTTCCTTGCATTAATATGGTTTTTGAGCTGAAAAATTGTTGAGTTCGAATATGCATCTCCAGGATAAGTTTCATGTGTTTAAGAGATGCATCTCCGGAGTTACTTGTTACTTTGAGTTTTTAATTGTTTTTTTGTTATGATTAGTATTAGATATGGTGCAACCAGATATGTTTTTCAAGGGTACTGTGAGGATGGATGTTAAATTGGATGATGCTAAACCAGATGAAGTGAAGGAATATGTTAATTCAAAGAAGTGAATGATGATGTTAAACCAGATGTTAGATCGGTTGTTCTCAAGATAAATGTTTGTGAATAATTTACAAATAAACAAGAGTTTATTATTTATAAACATATGCTACAGTGGGTCCACACGGAGGTCGGGAAATTAGAGTTTGGTGTTGTAATTAGAAGATCTGACAATGGTTCTAATAGAAGACAAACATTTGTAACAATGAGTTGTGAAAGAAGTGGCATATACAAACCACTAATTATGAAGTTGAAACGTTATGACATTGGATCGAGAACATGTGAGTGTCCGTTTAAATTGCACGGATATCGTAATGAAAATATAATGTGGTTTCTGGTATACATAATCATGCATTGTGTCACAAGATAGCCGATCATTCCATTGTATGTCGCCTTATTTCAGAAGAGAAGAAACTTATTTCGGACATGACATTAAACATGGCGGCGCCTAAAAATATATTTGCAACTTTGAAATAGAAAAAGCTCAAAATATTTCAAATATCAAGCAAGTATACAATGTGTGTGCCTAAAACAACAAGGCGACAAGAGGTCCAAAATCTAAAATAAAATAATTATTCAAGTTTTTAAAGTATGACCACTATATTTCTAGATACACAGAATTTGTGAACATAAATTCATTCTTCGAGATATATTTTCGAGATATATTTTGGACCAAGATTCCATCAAATGGTTGAACATATTTCCAACTGTGCTCATAGTTTGTTTTGAATTTTTTAAACTTGTTAATAACAATATCTAAGTGCTTATTCATATAAAGTCAATCTTCAAATACAAAATTAATATCCTATACTAAATTATCTTTCTACTGCATTTCATTTATTTCTAGGTGCTTAGTGAACAATTAGTTTGCACACATATTTTTATTGAGTTTATTTCTTAATTTCTTTTGATATTGGTGTGTTTGTTTATCTAAGATCTTACTTAGATTGCAAATTTATACTTCTTTATTCTCAAGGAGTAAATAATATTTTTGTCAATATCAACCAAACAACATCAAAACATAAGTACATTCAATTATTTTTTTTGTTTGAATTCTAATTAATTTAATATATTAGATTAATATAATTTAGGTTTGTTTGTTTTAGGCTTTTTTTAAAAATTGTATTTTAAAATAATTAATACTAAAAGTTTTTTTAACATATCTTTTATAAATTAAAAAATTTATTCTGATATCTAGTACCATAAATAAATATTGTTGTAGATTAGTAAAAATCATGTAATTTTGTATAAAAAAATATATTTCAATATTATTTTTTTATAAAGAGTTATTCAAAATAGCTTTAAATTTAAATTTTCATATAAAAAATGTTATAATAAAATAATGAAATGTATAAATAATATTTTAAACTAATTTTCATTTGAAGTTTTTTAAAATTCTTTTAGATTTCTTAAATAAATAATATGTGACATTAAAAATCAATTCTAGAAAAAACTAAAACAAATGAATTCTAGGCTCTGTTTGGTAAAACTAGCTGGTAGCTGGTGATTGGTAGCGGGTAGTTGGTGACTGATACCTGATAGCTGGTGACTGATAGCTGATAAGTTAATTTAAGTGTTTGGTAAATTAGCTGTTACACTAGCCGATAAATACAAAATGACACAAAAGGACATTCTTATTAAAAAAATTGTGATTTATTTATCTTATCATATTATATTATTATATTATTAAATTGATATATATTTGATAAAAATAAATATATTAATACAAACTTACAAAGCAATTTTAATATATGTGAAAAATTTAAGAAACATCAAAATATTTTAAATTTATATATAAATTATAGGGTTAAATAGGTTTTTGGTCTCTATAAATACTACAGTTTCGTTTTTAGTCCCTCCTGAATTTTTGCAACGGTTTTAGCTGATTTTGGCAACGATTTTTTTTTTTTTTTGTAAAAACCGTTACCTAAAGGCAGGAAGAGACTAAAAATAAAAACTGCAATATTTATAGGGACAAAAACTTATTTAATCCTAAATTATATATTTTTTAGGAGGATCAAGTGCTGCTGAATTTTGAAGGGTGTTTGCAATTCGATTTGGTTTTGTATGATTCCAGAAATGGTACTTTTAAGCTTCTGGATTTTGAAAGCATCCCTAAAGTCTGTGTTAGGTTACACTAAGCTACCAAGATCTAAATTGCATAAGAAGATAAAGCATAAGAAATAACTTTTCAGATTTTCATTGATTGCCTCCAACAAGAGGAAACATACAATATATAGTTAGGGTTTAACCTAAGGATTGGGCCATGGGCCAGCATAAGACATAATAAAATACTGAATAGTAATAATAAAATACTACAAAGCATCCCCTAAATTAATAATAAAAGTCTTTGAGCAAAATAGAAGGCTTTTTGTTTCTAATGGGCCGGTTCCTAACAATACTCAATGGGTCCAAAAGAACCTTGTCCTCAAGGTTCATAGTGGGCTGATCCATAATACATTTTTGAACTGGGCCGCCTGGAAATTGTTTTGAGGATGGGGAACCCAAATCCATGGAATTAGTAGCCGTTGGAACTTGTTGGGGAGCTGGGAACGGTAACATCTTGGCTGGTGGCTTGTTGGTGGGGCACGTGTCGCCTAGGGATACGGGGCAAGTGGGGTGCCGTGAAGGAGTGTGGGTTACAGCTGTAGATTCGGTGGATTGTGGAAGCAAAGTAGATTGTGCAGCAGAAGTTAAGTCACGTGAAGACCTAGCGTGTTGGGATGGAGGAAAAGTCTTGATGGCGTGGGGCCGCAGGACACGTGTCGCGCCAGAATGTGTTGTAGGTGCGGCTACAGCTGTACCAGTGTTGGAACTCACAACTTTCAAACTTGCTTTAGCACGTGAAACTGCAGAGTGGTTGGGGAGTTTCAAAGTATCACTTAAAGCCTCATGAGTTAAGTCTGTAGACTTAGATAAATTATTTCTCCTTGTACCGAATGTATCCAAACTCCTCTCTTCTCTCTCTTTTTGTTTCTCTAAACTCTTATCTTCTGCATTCAAAGCAACTTCGTATTCTGCTTCTTGAAAACGCAGATCAGCATCACAAGGCAATGGCCGGAACGTTGAGCTTCCTTCCTCACTAAAGTATGGTCTGAGAAGAGAAACGTGTACAACGGGGTGGATCCTCGAAGATGAAGGAAGATCTAACATGTAAGCAACTTCACCAATTTTTTTTATGATTTTGTATGGCCCAAAAAAACGCTTGGCAAGTTTTTGTGAACTCCTTCGACTAACAGTTTGCTGTCTGTAGGGATGTAAACGTAACAACACCAAGTCGCCGGGATGAAAGGTGAAATCTCTTCTTTTCATATTAGCTTGTTTCTCCATTTGGACTTGGCTTTTCTTTATGTTAGCTTTTAACTGTGTCACGATGGTGTTACGTTCTTGCAGAGATTCCCTCAAGGAGGTGTCATCCACTGTTTCGCACAAATAGTCCGGAATGTTCGGTGGTTCGCGACCATACAAGGCTTTAAAAGGTGTCATCTGGATAGCTGAGTGAAAAGACGTGTTGAACCAGTATTCCGCGAGGTGGAGAAACTTATACCATTTGCGTGGTTGATCACTCGTAAAGCACCGAAGGTAAGTCCCCACTGATCTATTCACTACTTCTGTTTGACCATCGGTCTCGGGGTGATATGCTGTGCTGTATTTCAGGGTAGTCCCTTGGATTTTGAAGAACTCTCTCCAGAAATTACTGAGAAATAAAGGGTCGCGGTCAGAGATGATGGATTTCGGGGTTCCATGAAGACGTGCTACTTCTACCGAGAAACGCATCGCAAGATCTTTGGCTGTAAACTTGGTGGGGAGAGCAAGGAAATGAGAAAACTTCGAGAGACGATCACAGATGACCCATATAACCGTGTGTCCAAAAGAGTTGGGTAAGTGCGTTATAAAATCCATTGTGAGTTCTTCCCAAACTTGATTAGGTGTTGGAAGTGGTTGTAGCAACCCTGTTTTTTTCTGAGTTTGATATTTGTTATGCTGACAAACTGTGCAATACTTGATGAGGTTTTTCACGGCTATTGAGATGCCTGGCCACGAGAAAGCTGCGGAGATGCGAGCAAGGGTTGCCTTAACTCCAGAATGTCCCGCTGCAGGTGTGATATGGTACTCCTTGAGGATGTTAAGTCGCAGCTGAGCAATGTCAGGTATGAAAAGTTTATCCTTGTAGTATAATAAACCATTGGAAAACTTGTAAAGTCCGTGAGCTTCTTTGTCATCTGTTAACTCTGATACTAATGCTTGACCTGCACTATCAGTCCTGTAGAAGTTTCGAAGTGTGTTGATGAAGTTCGGGATTGGGGAAGACAGACTCAGCAACAAGGACTCATCTGAGTGAAATTTCCGTCTAAGCATCAGCAACTAAATTGGATTTTCCAGGTTTGTAAAATATGTCAAAATTAAAGCCTTGTAATTTGGATGCCCACTTCTGTTGCTCAGGTGTTTGAATCCTTTGAAGCAACAGATTTTTTAAGCTCTTTTGATCTGTATAGATATGAAATTTTTGTCCTATGAGATATTGACGCCACTTCTTTACTGCTTCTGTAACAGCGAACATTTCCCGCACATAAACGGAAGCCGCTTGCATGCGAGGGCACATTTTTCTGCTGAAGAAAGCAATTGGATGACCATCCTGGGAAAGCACCGCGCCAATAGCAACGCCAGAAGCATCCGTCTCTATAATGAATGTTTTTGTAAAATCTGGTAACGCCAGGACCGGCATGTCGGTCATCTTCTTCTGTAACTGTGTAAAGGCTTCGGCCGCCTCTGTACTCCATAAAAATTTAGTGGAACGTAGCAAATCGGTGAGAGGAGCGGCGAGTGTGGCGTAGTTCTTGACAAATCGTCGATAGAAACCGGTGAGGCCTAAAAAACCCCGGAGAGCCGTGAGAGAACGTGGTGTAGGCCAATCCAACATAGCCTGCACCTTATCTGGATCTGGAGCAACACCTCCCACTGAAATAACATGGCCTAAGTAATGAACTTGATTAACTGCAAAAACACACTTGGGTAACTTAACAACAAAAGTATGTGACTGCAACAAGTCAAAAACAACCTGTAAATGATGTAGATGATCACTGAAATTAGGACTGTAAATTAGAATATCATCAAAGAAAACTAAAACAAATTTACGTAGGTAAGGTCTAAGTAAATCGTTCATAGCTGATTGAAACGTTGAAGGGGCATTAGTGAGCCCAAAGGGCATTACGAGAAACTCGTAATGACCGTCGAAAGTCCGAAAAGCAGTCTTATGCGTGTCCTCCGATGCAACGCGGATCTGATGGTAGCCAGAGCGTAAGTCTAACTTGGAAAAGAATTTTGCATTGCCTAACTCATCGAGTAGTTCATCAATAGTTGGGATGGGAAAACGGTCTTTGATAGTCACTGCGTTTAAGGCACGATAGTCAACACAAAATCTCCAAGTACCATCTTTTTTTTTTACTAGTAAAACAGGTGATGAGAAGGGGCTGTGGCTGGGTATAATGATTCCCTCTTTCAACATATCTTTTATAATAGATGTCATGGCTGTTTTTTGTGAGTGTGGGTATCTATATGGCTTAACATTGATGGGTGGTGTATTTGGGATAAGGGGAATGTGGTGGTCGTGGGGTCTGGCTGGGGGAAGGCCATCAATGGGCTGAAAGATGGAATTGTATTTGTTCAATAAGGTTTGAATTTTCGGGTGGATTCTGGGAATTGTTAGGTCTGAGGGAGGGTTAGATGTGGAGGGACGTGTTGTGACAGAAGTTGGCTGGAAAAGCATAAGGTGGAATGAAGCTACTGAATTAGTGTGAATGAGTTGTTTAAGCTGATGGAAGGTTGTGGGAATAGGGTGGGTGTTGGAATCACCTTTTAGTGTAATATGGTTTGTATCATGGGTAAAAGTTAAGGATGGGATAGAGAAATCGGCTTGTATAGGACCCAAAGTTCTTAACCAAGCCATGCCGAGGACGACGTCAGCTCCTTCTATAGGCAAAAGGTAAAAGGGTAATTTGAAAGTTGTCTTTTGAAGCACAAGTGGAACGTTATTGCAAATTCCCTCGCAATGTATGTGAGAACCATTGCCCACCATGACAGAAAATTGAGTGATTGGAGTGGAAGGGAGGGTTAAGTGTTGTGCTATTCTGGGCTGCATGATGTTATGTGTACTGCCCGTGTCGACGAGGACCATTACAGAAAGTCCATTGATTGACCCTTTAAATTTGAGAGTTTGGGGGGAAAATTGCCCTGTCACTGCCTGAGTTGAAAGTTGGAAATAAGTATCATGTAGGTTCTGTTCAACTGCTGGTTCAACATTTCCATCCTCAAGAAGAGGATCAACCATAGAATCTTCCTCAGCCATAAGTATCAAAAATCTACTAGGAGAGCATTTATGTCCAATCACAAACTTTTCATCACAATTAAAACATAAACCTTGGGCTCTACGCTCTTGAATTTGGGCTTGGGAAAGTTTTTTGATGGGTAGTTTTGATGTAGATGGGGCTGGCTGTGGTTTGGATTGTGGGGTAGGTTGATGGGCAGCAACTTTAGGGTAGGTATTGGTGAAGGGTTTAATGAACTTTGATTTTGCCTCTTTCAATTTAGACTCTATAAGTTTGGCTAAGCCAATAGCTTGTGATATGTTGGTGGGTTTATGAATGGCCATTTCATTGCGGATGTCCGTTGCCAAACCAGAAATGAAACAGTTTAATATGGCATCCGGAGATAGACCAACAACTTGATTTCCTAGCTTCTCAAATTTAGTTTGATAGTCTACTACTGAACCTTCCTGTTTTAATTTGAATAATTCAGCCTGATGGTTCTCAAAAGTAGAAGGCCCAAAACGTAATTCCAAGGCTTTGATGAAAGAGAACCAATCACTTAATAAATGACTTTGGTACATCCATTTAAACCAAGACAAAGCATCACCCTTCATATAAAATGAAATTAATGACAACCTATTTTCAGGGGGTAAATTGTAAAAATTAAAATATTGCTCCGCTTGAAATAACCAATCAAGTGGTTCCGAACCATCAAACATGGGGAGTTCAAGTTTGGGACTACGAGGGGGTGGTAAGGGAGGGATATTGGACAGATTTGGGTAAGAAAGTTGTTGGGGATTGTGGGAAAAAGGAATCTGATGTGAAAAAGGGATGGTATAGGGTTGGGTGGTTGTTAAAACAGTTGGGATGGGTGGGTAGGAAGGGAAAGGTTGAGGCTGATACTGTCTCATGGGTGTAGGTTGAGGGTTTGTGGTAGAGAAATGGGCAGAGTTACGAATGGGGGTGGCTGATGGGGAGGAATTAAAAGGGAAAGGGGCTGTTACTCTAGGGTTAAAAGATGGATTAACAACCATACCTGAGTGACTGGCTGTTCCGTGAACAGTAACGCTAGGGCTGGCTGACGCGTGAACAGTAACGCTAGGGCTGGCTGACGCGTGAACAGTAGCAGAAGTTGCAGCAGCTGTTTGTTGTAACTCCCTTTGTAATTCTCTTTGAAGAGAGATTTTGGTGATGGCAGCCATTAGAGATTCAAACCGAGAATCCTCAAGAGATTTATCATTGTCGAATCGTGTTTGAAGGGTAGATAGCTCGGAAGAGATCCGAGCAAATCGTTCGTCCATTTGTTCTTGAGTTTCTTGCATTGCATTGTTGAGGTGTTGTGTGGAAATTTGAATAGCTTCCTCTAAAATTTCTTTAGAAGAAGGGTTAGGAGGTTTGGGGGGAGCCATGGGAGGGATGAGAGGCAAAAGATGAAAGCACCAATGTTAGGTTACACTAAGCTACCAAGATCTAAATTGCATAAGAAGATAAAGCATAAGAAATAACTTTTCAGATTTTCATTGATTGCCTCCAACAAGAGGAAACATACAATATATAGTTAGGGTTTAACCTAAGGATTGGGCCATGGGCCAGCATAAGACATAATAAAATACTGAATAGTAATAATAAAATACTACAAAGCATCCCCTAAATTAATAATAAAAGTCTTTGAGCAAAATAGAAGGCTTTTTGTTTCTAATGGGCCGGTTCCTAACAGTCTGCGTAGAGATTAAAGCTAGGATGTAGTGCTATATGCCACTGGAGCAAGAGATTCATCTGCAAGCTATATGTAAGTTCTTGTTCATGTTATTTGTTTTGTACTTGTTTTCGTTACAATTGACTTCTTGAATTTCAATTATTCAATGGTTAGTTGATTTTGTAGCTTGAGAAATTGTTGTTATTTTCATTTGTTAGAAGTTTTTATTATCTCATTGTGCATTACATTTTATATTGTTCACAGTCGTGCATTGCATTCTATGGTTTGTAGTTTGATTTTTCGTGATACTAGTTCAGATTTAGATGTTTTGCAAAAGGTACTAATATTGTCTGCTAATGGATGCACAAATATTATAATGTTGGATTCAAATCTTGCGTAATACTTGTGAATTAAGAAAATCCAATTTTATCATGATGTTGTTTTTTGAGAAGGACTAAGATAAAGAATTGTCAAATTATAGAAGTGTTAAAAGAACCACTCAAAATTACTGAGATCAAGTTCTAGTTTTTTCCCATTAGAATGGTTGCCCGATTGCCTCTCGTTTTAATTGAATTTATCAAAGTTATAGGGAACACATCTACCGATGGTATTTAAGATCAAACAAAACATATTGCAAAGGACGAAGCTTTGTAAGAAAAGCAATGACCAAAGTTTTTAGGCAAATCAATGACGAAAAACTTAATTGTTCTTATCAGAAAGAGAATTTTGTTTACGCAATTAGAAAATGTTCTAGATTTTGTTGTTTGGCTTTTTTGTTTTGTTTCAAATGCATTTTCTCCAAGGATGTACCTGATATTTTAACTGTTGTTTGATGATATTAATTGTTGTTTCAAATATATTAGGGGATCTGTGTTGGTTGATGGGACTGAGCAAATCATATAAGAGAAACTATATGAAAGGATCAATGTATCAGAATTCTGCATTATTGAATTGGATCGCATCAAAATTAATTTACTGGAACTGCTTCTTATAACTGAACCGGTTTTCATTTCTCAACTCATCATGTATTAAGCTAAAATGTTTCTTTCTACTAAGATAGCATTGATTAGTTTGGGGGAATGAAGTATAATGTCTCAAGGGTTTTAGTAGTGAGCATGCTCTTTTAGTTTAATTCCATTAATATGACAGATCAGTAGAATGTTTTTTAGGATAGTATCAAGAGATGATAGACACCATATTGGGCAGCCATTCTTGTTCTATTAAGGATTTGACAAAACATGGGTTCAACTTTCCTTATTGCAAAGATTTGGTTGTCAATTGTCACAGGTGATTTGTAGTTTAAAATTTGCTTACTATTTTGAAAATGTGGAGTGATTTAGTTGGGGGATATTAAAGGTGAGCCTGAAATGATTGATTTAAGAATGAAATAAATAATCTTTAATTGTTTATTAAACTATTAAGTTTTTTGATATGTAATAAATAATTAGAAATAAGAGAAAACGGATCATGTCCTGACAGTGTAAAATATTTTTACACTGTTAATCAATCACCACCATGCATCCAATTAAAACATTATTTTATTTTAAAAAAACTTTAATGACTTGACACATTCATGACTCCCTATTGGATGACAGTGTAAAATAGTTTTACACTGTCAGTGCACTACCTTTTAACTCTAGAAATAATTTTGAGAAAACTGTAATTAATATTATTTTAAATTTTAATAATAGTAATAATTAAAAAGGATTTTTTCTTCATAAAAGTGACTTAGAAGGGAATGAAGTGTAGAAGTTAAATTGAATTATGATGCTTTTCAATTAAGAAATGATTTTATTATTAAATGGTTTTTCATGATTTTATGTTCTCAGATCAACAAATATACTTAAAAACAATTTTTTTTTGGATAAGACTACTTAAAAACAATTTAAATTTGAGAAAATTGTGATGAAATATTAGGCGTTCTCTTATCTCAAAGTTTAAGCATAACTTTGCAAAGTTAAAGTCATAAAGTTGTATGTATAAACTAGGGTTGAGTTCTATTAATTTAAAAAGTGTTTGAATTCTAGTTAATTTAACATATTAGATTAATATAGTTTAGGTTTGCTTGTTTTAGGCTTTTTTAAAAAATTGTATATTTTAAAAATTATATTTATGAAAAAAGTTAACTCCAAAAGTTTTTTTAACTTATCTTTATAAATTGAAAAACTTACTTGAATACCTAGTAACATAAATAAATATTATTGAAGATCAATAAAAATCGTGTAATTTATTTTAAAAAAAAATTCAAAATTAATTTTTATAAAGAGTTATTCAAAATAGTTTTAAATTTAAATTATTTTGATATCCAAAAATGTTATAATAAAATAACGAAATGTATAATTAATATTCTATAAATATTTATTTAAACTATTTTTCATTTAAAGTTTTTTTTAAATTTTTTTAATAAAATATGTAACATTAAAAATCAATCTAAGAAAACTAAAACAAAGGAATGCCTAATTGTTTATAATTCATTCCTCATCATTTAAAACATTTCATAAATTAACATGATTATGTTCTAGCAATTTTAAAATAATTCTATTTAGTATTCTGTATTTGAGAATAAGAAAAACCAAAATTTTAAGTATTAAAATAGAATGTGTGATATTAGAATGAATGTGTTTAGATGAATGTGAAGTGACAGATCAAAATAAACTTCCATTCAAAACAATAAAAAACACAAGTTCAATTATAATTAAACAAATAAAAATCTCATAACAAAAGAAAAAAAATTGCAATTTATAAAGTTATGTCAAGATAATTATAAAACAAACTTGTATTATTAAAGCTAAAAGAAAAAGCTATGTTAAAACTAATTCAATAATACTTGTAAAAAAATTCAAATAACTCATAAAATTAGAAGTTTTAAACTTTTCATATTAAGCTTCCACTCTTCTTATACTAAGAGCAAAGCATAAGTTATTGATTTCAGAATGACGAAACATCCACACCGTAATAAAATCTTGATCCGCTTTCAAATTATGTTCTTTGAAGAATTTCTGCCACCCAACTCCATTGAAGACATAATATTTATTACTCCAGAATTTGAACATCGTGTTAAATGTTTTTCCTTGCATGTCAAATACAACGACATTTATTCCTTTGTTAACTTCTTCATCTCTTTTCAACGAAGGTAGAAAATATGTTTCAACGTGATCTTTCTTCAAAAGTAATCTATTTTGATATGCGTTTAAATCACTCGATGTTAGTTTTTTCTCAAATGGTTTGCAACATACCAGAATCCTATTGTTCGGTACACCGTGAATATTCGGTATATCTGGAGGATTGTATTCGTTTTCCATGACAATATTAGGAATGTTGTTATCTAACATTGCATGAACATTGTTGTTTTGTAACATTGGATGAACATTGTTGATGATGTTTCTTTCACAAATCGCTTTGCCATTAAAAGTTATTTTCAATTTCCTCTCATTCTCCCTCACTTGTGTTTGTGTTTGCAACAAAAGAAGTCCTTCAGCGGCTTCTAGTTCATTAGAAGTAAAATCACTGAAGTAAATACCACATACTTTTTCTTTCATCTTCAACATATTTCAACTTTCTTTTAATTCGGAGTATGATTTGTATTTGTTGTTTTGGCTGACTTATGGTGCTATTTAAAGATGTGAATTATACAACAAATTTCTCATAAGATTGTGCATGATGTTGTTAAAAGTGAGAATATCACGGTGCCTCAAATTAAATACACCCTTAGTCTTATTAAAAAAATTGTGAATTAATGACAGATTAATAGGATTGATTTGATTTTTTTTAAAAAAAATATTTTTATATCATATCGAAAACATATATAAATCTACATATATTTTTGTCAAAATATATCAATCTAATATAAATGATAATATTTGTTAGACCACTTACCTTTACAAATTTTAAATATCTTTCAAAAATTGCTTTATTGTTATCTACCACAAATATCTCAACAAAATAGTAGACAAATTTTTTTTGGGTATATTATTACAAATATTGACTTTAACTCTGTCGATTGAAATTTTTATTTTTAAAAATCAATTTAAAATTTCATTTAAACATCGCTTCTTTCAATAAATTTTTAATTTCATTTATCATCCACATGTGGCAAATGGCAGTCATACAAATAATAAAAATAAATTAGATTGCCAAAAATATAATATCCACACAAATTAATGAATTTAATTTAACTTTATATGCTTAAACAAACCTGAAATTTAAGAATAGAAATAGAATAAATAATAACAGAAGGAAAGAATGTGTTTAGATGAATCTCAAGAGGGATGATAGTTTGGTCAAATAACTTATAGATATCCGCAAAAAATACTTACAATGAATACGATAAAAACTCCTAAAATCAGTACGGATACGAACACAATTAATTATTCATTAAAATAAGAAAATATGGATGCGGACACGGGTATTTTACTACCCACCTCGCCTCATATCCGCACTACATGTTTATAAAATATCATTTATATTATTATATAAAAATGCATCTTTATCAATTTAAAAGAAACATATTTCTATTAAACTATTACATATTTTAATAAAAAATATTTATTTCTTTCTGAACTGAACAATAACATGTATAATTTTTTTTAATATTACCACAAACGTGGATAAACAGACACGTGGAAGGGTATTGAGGTACCCATAGGGTATGGGTATGGTATGAACATTAATACCCATGCGGATACGGCCTCGCATACATAAATTTTGGAAATTTCTTTACCCACCTCCTTACTTTCTTGGTCATCCCTGGCGAAATTCTTAAAATGTCCTCTGTTTCGGAAATACATTTCCGAAGTCATTTATTTTATGAAAAAAAAAGGTGGTTTTGGAGATGTACTTCCGAAAACGTGTTTTTTTTATGAAAAACGCTAACTTTGGAAATGTACATTCGAAATATTGTTTTTTTTCCAGAAAATAGGTGAATTCGGAAGTGCATCTCCGAATTCACCCCCCTTTGAAGAATTCGGAAATGAACTTCCGAAATATGGTCTGAGACAGAAGAAAAATAACAAACAACAATGATTCGATTTATTTAAATGGGAAGATTACATAGATAACATTACATAAGATTAAAGTTACATATTGTTAAACACAAGTAGGTTAGGATGAGTCAACATTTTGATAATGTCGCCCCCCGATCTTTGAAGTTTCACATCCAACTCGATCGGACCCTTCGAAGAAAATCGGTTGAAAGTTGTCCATAAAACCGCTAAATCTTCGTCGTTCTAGACCTCGAATGGGGTAAACTCAACGGGGTGAACTCAACATCACTGAACCAAACCCAACCCTTGTTCACCTACCTCCTCCTTTTCATATTCCCGGTAATTACACTTTCTTTACTTTTATTATTTTTTTGTTCTTACATTCCACTCACATTACTCTCACGATCTTGAAACCCTAATGAAAAAATACACCTAATTTAAGGTTTGTTTCGATTATTCATCCAATGTTTTTTCCAAGAGGTGTAGAAATTGTTGCCCTTTTGTTAACATAGCTGTTATCATTTAAACATGTTGTACAATATCTTGTAGGATATTGTATGAGTACAGTCAATGAGTACTGGTACATTCATATATATGAAGCGTGCTTTAGTCAAGTTTAACCCGATTGATTCTCATATAAAGTCCTGATCCTGATGATAAAAGAATGAGGTTAGAAAGACGATGGAGGAGACGCCGCAACAGGTGGACGAACAACCGGAGCTGCAACAGATGGAGGAGTAGGAGTAGGGGTGACCGATGGCGAAGCATATGACGATGGAGGTGGATGTCTGGAGGAAGAAGAACCGGCGATACATCCACCGCAAGAGCCACGACCACCACCACCACGGCCTGATCCTACAGCATTGACGGGTGATTTTTGAGAATGTGCAGGAGATGATCGACTCCGGCGATTTTTGGGATGGTTTCCTCCACCGCGGCTAGACATTGTTATGAAAGCGGTTACAAGAGAGATAAAATGTGTGAGTAGAGAAAAAGAGTAAAGATCGAAAATGATTTTGGATGTGATTGGAAGAAAAATGGGTGAAAGAGCAGGCTTTTAAGTAGGAAAGTGTTACCACATTTCTTAGAAGGTAACCGTATGAGAGTGGTGGGGGAGAAAGAAAAGGCACTTCGAAATTTCAAATCAGGTTGATTACAACTTGTTATACATTTACTATCATTTAAGAGACTTCCCAATTTACTATCAATGCGATTACAATTTTTGTCCTGTAATGGTGAATAATTAAGAGACTACAATGCGAATTGCAAATCAGGTTGATTACAACTCGTTCTACATTTACTATCATTTATTTGATATGATAATATATTTATCATTTTTCCAAAATCCATTTTATTACTATTATTGCATTATTTTAAAACTTGATTTTGAGACGAAAAATGGTTTGATTTTGATGGAAGTTTTGGAGAGGGTTTGAGTTTGTTTTGGAGAAAAATGATGAAATAGTGAAGGAGGGAAAATGGTATATGAACACTTTTCCGAAATTTTACCAGATTGTAAAAAACAACGTATTTTTTGAATTTTCATGCATTTCAGAAATGCATCTCCGAAAACACCAATTTTTTGGTGTTTTCGGAAATGCATTTCCGAAGTCTAAAAAAAATCTTAAAAAAAATTACTTCGGAGATGCATCTCTGAAGCAATGGTAAGTTGGAGATTTCACTGGGGTGACCCCCATAGAGAGGTGAGTAAAGAAATATTCTAAATTTTTTTAACCACAACTATGAGACGGGTACTATAGTACCATGCTCAAATTATGTCATTTGCCATTGCTAATCTCAAGTGACCAATTTGTTGTGAAAAACGATACCAATAACAAAGTATAATAGAGAATTAGGGAGGAGAAGAAGAACACGAGAATTGGTTATAACTACTATTCTTTTACTTTCTCTTAAAACAAGATTACAAGTTTACAAGAATAGCAAATAACCTCTCTCACCCTAAATTAGGATTTGCAGCTTAGCAATGATGAGAGACTAGTATGCTATTCAGAATAAAACCTAACATACTAACTAATGAGCTTTTTCAGCAAGACCCATTATACAAGCCAACTTAGTACACAAGCTAACTTAACAAATTAGGGTTTAAACACTAAAACCTAATTTAACATGCTAACAACCCTAGCATCTTCGACATCTGCATGCTAGACCCATCTTCGACTACAACATGCACACTTCGACACCAGCATGTGAACAACCTTCGACTTCATGCTTAACTTTGTCGAACTGTCGAACCAAGAAGCTACCCTTCGACCATACTAGAGTTCGACCTAATATCTCACAAATCTCCACCTTGGATCTAACTCTACAACATCAAGGGAACAAACTAGCTTTCTTCATGCAGCTTTATCAACTGCATACAGTGGAAAAACTTGCAACTCGGCAATGTCTTGGTGATCATATCAGCAACATTGTCTTCAGTCGAAACCTTCAGCACTTGGACTTCTCCACGCTCGATTACTCCTCTCATGAAATGCAGCCTCACATCAATGTGCTTAGTTCGCTCATGATAGGCTGAATTCTTCGACAGATGTATTGCACTTTGACTATCACATTTAACAGTGATACCTCGACCTTGGAGTTTCAGCTCCTTTGCAAAACCTTCAAGCCACAATGCTTCTTTCACAGCTTCAGTTAAGGCAATATATTCCGCTTCAGTGGTTGATAGAGCAACAACCTTCTGAAGAGTTGCTTTCCAACTAATTGTTGTGCCAAACATAGTGAAAACATATCCAGAAATAGATTTTCTGGAATCCATACAACTTGCATAATCAGAGTCGACATATCCTTCAATTGCTGCTTTACTATCTTCACCCAAGGCTCCACCATAAATTAGCACTCTATTCAGAGACCCATTTATGTACCTTAAAATCCACTTCAATGCTTGCCAGTGAGCCTTTCCAAGATTCGCCATGTACCTGCTTACAAGACTTACAGCATATGCTATATCGGGTCTAGTACAGACCATAACATACATCAAAGAACCAACTATATTAGCATATGGGATGCTATTCATATAGGCTCTTTCGATATCAGTACTGGGACACTGATCAATACTCAGCTTGAATTGAAGGTTTGTAGGAGTCACAACTGGCTTCAAATTCGACATACCAAAATTTTCGAGAATCTTTCGTAGATATGCCTCTTGAGATAGGCATAACTTCGAATTCTTTCTATCTCTTCGAATGTCAATTCCAAGAATTCTGGAAGCAGCTCCCAGATCCTTCATATCGAACTCCTTATTGAGTTCAACCTTCAACCTTATTACATCTTCGACATTGTTGCTTGCTATGAGAATATCATTCACATAAAGCAACAAAATAACAAATGAATTACCAGGTCGAAATCTGAAGTAAACACAGTGGTCGAACTGACTTCTAATGAAACTTATGCGTGCCATAAACTTGTCGAATCTCCTATTCCACTGCCGAGGAGATTATTTCAGCCCATATAAAGATCTTTTTAGCTTGCACACATAATCTTCCTTCCCCTTTTCGACATACCCTTCAGGTTGCCTCATCAGGATTGTTTCGTCTAGATCACCATACAAGAACGCAGTCTTCACATCCATCTGTTCCAGTTCAAGGTCGAACTGTGCCACCATGGCAAGCAACATTCGAATGGACCTATGCTTCACAACAGAAGAAAACACATCATTGAAGTCGACACCTTCTTTCTGAGTGAAACCCCTTGCAACTAACCTTGCCTTGTATCTTTTCGACGTCACTCCTTTTATTCCTTCCTTAACTTTGAAAATCCATTTACAACCGACTAACCTTGCCCCAGAAGGTTTCTTGATCAGTTCCCAAGTGTGATTATCATGAAGAGATTTCATCTCATCATCCATGGCCTTCAACCATTCAGTCTTATTTCGACTCCTCATAACTTCCTTGTAATCTCTAGGTTCTTCGTCTAGAACCTCACTTGCAGAGATTAAGGCATAAGCTATAAGATCTGCATACCCAAGTCTCTGAGGTGCCTTGATAACTCTTCTCGACCTATCTCTTGACAATAGGTAGTCATCGACAGTTTCCTCATCCTCAGCATTTTCTGCTTCTTCTTCGACTTCATCTGGAATATGCAATTCAGCATCAACATGCTCCACCTCAACAGGAATCTCTACCTGTTCCAGCTCTTCGTCAGATGTTTCTGTACTTCGACCAACATCATCAATTTTCTTAAAAGCCATTTCAGCTTCATTGAAAACTACATCTCGACTGGTGATACACCTCCTGGGACCTGGCTCTAGGCACCATAGCCTATAAGCTTTGACTCCTTCAGGGTATCCCATGAACATGCATTTCAGAGCTCTAGGTTCGACCTTGTCTTGCCTAATATGAGCATAGGCTACGTAGCCAAATACTCTCAGTTTGTCGAGATCTGGTGGATGTCCCGACCAAACTTCTTCAGGTGTCTTCATATCTAACGCTGTCGAAGGACATCTGTTTATCAGATATGTTGCTGTCGAAACAGCCTCAGCCCAGAACACCTTCTTTAACCCTGCACTAGTTAACATGCATCTGACTCTCTCCAAAATAGTTCGATTAAACCTTTTAGCCAAACCATTCTGTTGTGGAGTACCTGCAGTAGTTCTATGCCTTGCAATACCAGAGGCAGCACAAAAGCTGTCGAATGCCTCATTGCAAAATTCAAGGCCATTGTCGGTTCTTAACCTTTTGACCTTTCTGCCAGTCTGATTTTCAACCAAAGTCTTCCAACTTTTGAAATTCTCAAAAGTTTCATCCTTAGTCTTCTGGATGAATACCCATAATTTCCTGGAATAATCATCTACTATGGATAGGAAATACCTCGCTCCAGAATGTGATGCACACCTTGCAGGCCCCCAAAGATCAGCATGGATATAGTCAAAGGATCCATTTGTTCTTTGTTTGCCTTTGTTGAACTTCACTCTGCAAGATTTTCCAAGTACACAGGGTTCACAAAACTTCAGCTTTTCAACTTTGTCTCCACTAAGCAGATTTTGTTTCCCTAATTCGACCAGACCTCTTTCACTGACATGGCCCAATCTCATGTGCCAGATTTCTGTCTTCGACAAAGGTTTCATGGATGCAACATTAGTCGAACCACTTACAAATTCAGCCTCAAGGGTATACAAGCCTTGTTTCATCACGCCTCTCAAGACTTCCTTCGACCACTTCATGACTCTTAGGATATTTTTCTCTCCTTGGAAAACGTATCCTTTCTTGTCGAATTCACCAAGAGAAAGTAGATTTCTCTTCAAATCAGGAACATACCTGACTTCAGTCAACAACCTTATTGACTCATCATGGAGCTTGAATCTCACAGATCCAATACTTGCAATTTTGCAAGCCTTGTTGTTTCCCAGCAATACTGATCCACCATCTTGATTACATAATTCCTCGAACAAGTCTTTGTTTGGAGTCATGTGCCAAGTGCAACCTGAATCCATAATCCACTCTCTTCTCGAGTCACTGCTTGAAACCACAAGAACATCAAATGATTCGAAATCATCTTGAACAATGGCTGCATTGCCATTATCCTTACCTCCATGATCTTTCAGGCGTTCAGGGCACACCTTTCTTGTGTGACCCTCCTTCTTACAATGATAGCATCGAATGCCAGATGCTTCGCCACTATAAGACTTCGACTGGCTTTTGCCGTTCTTGTCGAATTTACCATTCTTTTGCAAGAATTTTCCTTTAACGACCAAACTTTCACCAACAGTCGAAGGTTTATGCTCCTTTCGTTCATTCAAGTCCTTAGAATACAAGGCTGATTGAACTTCTTCAAACGTCAGGGACTCCCTTCCATACAAGAGAGTTTCTTTGAAGTGAGCATGTGATCGAGGCAAAGAACACAATAGTAACAGCGCTTGATCTTCATCATCGATCTTCACATCAATATTTTCAAGATCAAGAATCAGCTTGTTGAACATATCCAACTGCTCAGCCAACACTTTGTCTTCAATCATCTTGAATGAATACAAAGCTTGCTTCAGGTAGAGTCGATTTACCAGCGATTTGGTCATGTACAAACTTTCAAGTTTCACCCATAACCCTGATGCCGTCGTCTCCTTTGATACCTGCCGAAGAACCTTACCACCAAGGCTCAACAAAATTGCACTGCGTGCTTTCTCGATCATATTCGTCTTCTCCGCTGCCGTCAATTCTGCATTCATAGCTGCCTCCCCCTTCAACGCTTCCAAACAACCCTGCTGAACCAGTAGGGCTTTCGTCTTCAAGCGCCACAGACCAAAATCATTCACTCTGGTGAATTTTTCAATCTCATACTTTGTTGAAGGCATCTTCTCCACGCTCACCACACCAATTTGTTGTGAAAAACGATACCAATAACAAAGTATAATAGAGAATTAGGGAGGAGAAGAAGAACACAAGAATTGGTTATAACTGCTATTCTTTTACTTTCTCTTAAAACAAGATTACAAGTTTACAAGAATAACAAATAACCTCTCTCACCCTAAATTAGGATTTGCAGCTTAGCAATGATGAGAGACTAGTATGCTATTTATAACAAAACCTAACATACTAACTAATGGGCTTTTTCAGCAAGACCCATTATACAAGCCAACTTAGTACACAAGCTAACTTAACAAATTAGGGTTTAAACACTGAAACCTAATTTAACATGCTAACAACCCTAGCATCTTCGACATCTGCATGCTAGACCCATCTTCGACTACAGCATGCACACTTCGACACCAGCATGTGAACAACCTTCGACTTCATGCTTAACTCTGTCGAACTATCGAACCAAGAAGCTACCCTTCGACCATACTAGAGTTCGACCTAATATCTCACACAATTAATGTGAAATTACGTTAAAAAAATATTAATGTTTTTTTTGAAATGTTTTATATTATGCTAAATTATAACTATACAAAGTCTATGACTAAATTTTTTCGTCAAAAATTTATAATAAATAATAATCTTAATTAATTAATAATAAAATAATTAACAACTCTCCATTTTAAAAATAGAAAAATCCATTTAAACTCACCTTTCACTTAATTTATAAAAGAGTAAATTATACTCCTCTTTTTCTTGAGATACTCATATTATACTATACTCTAGTATTAAAATATACATTCATCTTTCTTCTTATGCAAACTATATTACATTCTTTTCTCTGATATATACTCATATTACACTACTCTCATTTTTTGTATTAAAATACATACTCACTCTCTTTTGTGTAGGGAAATATTCATTTCATCCCATGGATGTATCTCACACCTCTGAAAACTCAAAAATATTTTTATTGTGTTCGAAGATACATACTCGGACGCACCTAAAATTACACCAACTATCGTAATTCTACCACATGCTTCATTTTTGCCAAAATATGGTCCTTAGATGCATCTTTGTAAATTTTTGGGTGAATCTAGACATACATCTCTGTAAACTCACATGTATTCATTTATGGTGTTTTTATTCACTGAGCTAGTTTATTTAATAACTTAGTGACAATTTCAGAGATGCATATCCGAATATATCAAGCGGGAAATTCAATAAAACATCACCTTGCAAGTTCTTAACCCTTAAAAAAATTCTTCCATTCTTAATCAACTTTTCAATACCAAAACATTATTCTTATATTTATCACATCAAAAGAAGGAAAAGAAGCTGGAATTTAAGGAAAAGTTCATTCATTTCATCCCTTGTTCCTTTCATTAATATGGTTTTTTAGCAGAAAAAAATGTTGAGTTTGAATATGCATCTCTGAACTAAGTTTCATGTGTTTAAGAGATGCATCTTCGGAGTTGCTTGATACTTTGAGTTTTAATCTATTTTTTGTTATGATTTGTATTAGACGTGGTGGAACCAGATATGTTTCTCAAGGGTACTGTGAGGATTAATGTTAAATCAGATGAAGTGGAGGATGAGGCTAAAACAGATGAAGTGAAGGAAGATGTTAAACTGAAAGAAGTGAATAATGATGTTAAACTGAGTGCTAGACCGGTTGTTGTCGAGATAAATGTTTGTGAACAATTTACAAATAAACAAGAGTTTATTATTCATAAACATATGCTACAACGGGTCAACACTGATGTAGGAAAATTATAGTTTGGTGTTGTAATTAGAAGGTCTGACAATAGTTCTAACAAAAGACAAGCATTTGTAATAACGAGTTGCGAAAAAATGGCATACACAAACCACTAATTATGAAGTTGAAACGTCGTGACGTTGGATCGAGAAAATGTGAGTGTCCATTTAAACTATGCGGATACCGTAAAGAGAATGATACATAGAAATTTAATGTGGTTTCTAGTATACATAATCATGCATTGTGTCACAAGCTAGCCGATCATCCCATTGTATGTCGCTTATTCCAGAGGATAAGGAACTTATTTCGGACATGACATTAAACATAGCGACGCCGAAATATATACTTGCAACTTTGAAATAGAAAAGACCTCAACAAATTTCAAATATCAAGCAAACAACAAGGCGGCAAGAGGTCCAAGATCTAAAATGAAATAACTATTGAAGCTTTTGGAGGATGACCATTATGTTTCTAGGTACAAAATTTGTGAGCACAAAATCATTGTTTGAGATATATTTTAGACTTATCCCGATTTCATCAAATTGTTCAATATATTTCCAACTGTGCTCATTATTTATTTTGAATTTTTTAAACATGTTAATGACAATATATAAGTGTTTATTCATAAACAAAGTCAATCTCTAAATACTAAATTAATATCCTATACTAAATTATCTTTGAATTAATACTTTTTTGTCTCCTACTTATATTTCAGAGTCCATTTTAAAACAACCAAAATGATCCTTTATTTTTTCAAACCGTGTCATTTCTATCCTTTGTATTAATTTTGTTAGTCAAAATCAAATATCTGTTCCACACATGTACACTTGATAATCAAGAACCATGTGAGTATTAAAATTTAAAAGGCTGAGTATAGATAAAGAGACCAAAAAAATAATATTAAACCATTATCTTTCTACTGCATTTCATTTATTATTATATGCTTATTGAACAATTGGTTTGCACAAAGATCTTACTTGGATTGAAATTTTATACTTCTTTATTCTCAAGTAATCAATCAGTAAATAATTTTGTCAATGTCAACCACACAACATTAAAACATAAGTACATTCAATTATATTTTTGTTTGAATTCTAGTTAATTTAATATATTAGATTAATATAATTTAAGTTTGTTTGTTTTAAGTCTAAATATATTTTTAATCCCTATAAAATATTGACTTTTAATCCTTATAAAATTCCTATAATATTGATATGAGTTTGAAATCTAGATTTGATAATTTTTTAAAGATTTGAACACACCAGATTTTTCAGAGCAATTTAATGATTATAATAATTGATATGTGTTTGGAATATGGATTTGGTAATTTTTTGTTTTATTCAGAGCAATTTAGATGAAAAAATGATTATTTTTGAAGATGAATGTTTTTGAAAATGAACAAGATGAACAAGTGAGTGTTGAAAATGAAAAGGATGAATATGAAATAGAAATAATTATTCAAATTATTTAAAAATAAATTATTTAATATAAAAACATGAAATAATTAATAGTTAAAGGAGGAAAAAATGATATTTTGCCATTTTTACTTTTTATTATCTTTTATGTTTTCAGTTGATGAAATTAGAGAGGGCAAAATCGTAAGAGAGCTATTTTTCATCCTTGATTTTCCCTCCTTGCAAATTTTGGGGATAATTTCCCTCCTTTATTCTCTCTGTCTCTCAGAGTTTCCCAATTTCGTTCCTTTGTTTCTTCATAACCTAAATCCCTTCATGCACTTCTAGAGATCTCAAATTTCACGCGATTCTCTCTTCGTTCTTCGTCAAGGATAAGGTATTTATTTTCAATCTTCTCATTTGATTCTGTTTGCACGGTTAACGATTTCGATTTCATTTTAAGAGTTTTTTTGTTCGAGATTTTCTATAGTTAGGTTTGTATTGAATTGAATTCGACCGATTGTTATAAGCGAATCTTGCCGGAAACTCTGACGGAGTTTGTTATCAGCTGCCGGAAACTCTGACGGAGTTTGTTATCAGCGACCGGAAACAGTTAGAAAGCTCGTTCTTGTTTTCCTTTACTGATTTAGTTTTTGATAAACGGTTAGAAAGCTCGTAGAATAAGGCTAATGAACATTTAAATTCCTTTGTATCTAGAATAGAGGTTTATTCGAATTCCCCTACACTACAATGCTATCGCTCAACTCTTTGACAACCCTGCCTATCAAGTGTTGGTGATTTTAGTATCATCAATGTAATTTTGGTAGTAATGTGATTTACTGTAGGCCGATGCAATTATGCGCTTGAAACGAGTTAGGATAGTGCGGAGTGCACGCTTGTAGAGCCAAACGTGCAATTGAATACGAATAATAGAAACGGAGTGCACGCTCGTAGAGACATAACTGTTTTTACCGAACAGGTGTGTCATTTTGGTTTCTATTGTTGATCTCCTATATAAGGAGTCATTTGGCCTCGGCTTCGGATACGAAAAACATACTTCCTCTACATTCTGATCTGTTCTCTATTGTCAGAAACAGATTGTTCTTCGAAAATTATCCCCGCAAAGATTTCGTGAACCCAGACAAGAATAGGGTCGAAATACTTTGTTCGGAAAGTGAACGAACACGATTCTTGAAGATATCCAGGATTATCATACCAATTTCTAACATTAAGTGCTGTAAGAACCCAACTCTGCCTGTTCCTTTGGCACTCTTCTAGGGAAGGATGAATATAGAAAACTTTTTCTAGCCATGAAGCATACACTTTGTCAACTAAACCTCACTCTCTTTGTAGTCAATTTGTTTCCCATGAACTTTGAAATCAACTAACAGATTGAGACCAATTGACTTTGATTCCAACAGTAGCAGAATTTGTTGGCGGAGAATATGGAATTTGATGAGCAGAGAGTAGAGGGTTGAGTTGAAAGAAGCATAGCATCTTCCCATGGATTGGGAAGCTTCACAAGGAACTAGAATGTCACTACTACTTGCTAATTGAAAGTTATTTTAATTTAGCCAAACTTATTCAGGGTGTGCTCTGTTTGCTAAAATATACCTACCATTTGTCATTCACTCACTAATATAGTGAATTTGCCATTCTTTTTTATTGGAGTGTTTCTTTGAATTATGGATACCCGTTTTTTGTTTGTTTTTATTCTCCAACCGAATTGCTTTACAAAAGTTCTGACAGTATCACAAATTCTTGCAAATAGTATATTACAAAGTGATGTAAATGGTTATGCCGCGAGTGACACGCCTTTTCTCCTGCAAGTATTCTACTACCCTTTATTTCATCCTTAGCAGTGTAATCAATATGTGCGTATTGTGCTTGAGTTGGATAATGCGTTTTATAGCAATAGAATACCCGTACTGTTTTGTATGCATGATTGCTTCTGCTACATATAATTTTCATTTCTGAATGAACTTTCAGCTTCCTTTGTTCTGGAGTTAGAAAAATTGATGGGTCTGCTAGGATTGTCTAGACCTGTTGTCATTACTTGATGAGTAACTACTTTTGTATTCTAGTATAGATTTAATTTTCTCCAAAGGGCATGGACATGGTTAGTGTGTTGCTGAAATAACTATTTAATACATTAAATAATCATTAAAAGTACTAAATGTATTGAGTTACATTTTTATTCTTATTATTAATTAGTTTTCTTTAATCATGATGTCTCTGTTGTGTTACCCGTTTTTTATCTTAAGATTAACCAGACTGAAGTGAATGTTTTTTATCGTAAAGATTAACCAGACTGAAGTGAATGTAATCATATTCTCAATCTCAACACGTTTTTCTTTTCCACTAAAAAATGTTTCCGTGCAGTTTGATGTGAATCTTAATGTGGCAAAGGGGCATAGCATTATTTTATATAACCTTTTCTCAACCCGGTTTCTTATCTAACTAACGCGAGATTATCATTTATTCATTCCTTTTATATCTTCCGGAGGAAGGCGGGCTAGAAAGAGCCGTCTTTCATAAGATCAAAGCTTGAACATACTACACAGGTTGTTAAAAATTTTAAAATTTAAATTTTTTTTTGCATTCTAAATTAAACTTTTTTGGCTTGTTTTGAATTCTGTTTTGTTTTTGTGTTTTGTTGGATAGGGGTTAATTTTATTTGTATTATTGGGATTTGAAAATATTTGAAAATACTTCTAATATCACGCGATTTCTAATATCTTCAACACGTTTTTAATAATCAAACTCTTAATTAAAGCCCTGTAAGAACATTAAGTACACTAGCCCGAGTTCGATCCCCGATATTGCCATTACAATGTTTAAACAAAGGAAAATGCTTAATGTTAAAGAAAATATTAAAACAAGAAAGACAATAATAAATTTCAACCATTCAATATCACAACCACCCTATGATTCAAATTAAAAAAGAAATTAAATTAAAAATAAATTTAAAAATATCCACTAAATTAATGACACATGTTTATTATTGTATTTCTTATTCAAATGCTTTCGTACTAAATAGCATTACTCTTAAAAAAAAATAACTCTTAATTAAAACCCTAAAACAACCAAACAAAACGTAGCACCTCCATCAAAAACAACAAAATCCCCTCCTTTGCCCTTTTGTTGAATCAGAAAGAAACAATTTGCTTTGGACTTTGAAGTAACACTCAACTCAATCCACCGTACAAACGAAACGCTCGCCGGAAAAACTCGCCGGAGTACCTCGTTGACCGCCATAACTGTTAGAAGGTCCGCCGCAAGGTTTTCCTTCTATATTTTACTTTTCAGATTTTCATTCTTCAGTGTGATTTGCGTCCACCATAGATTGTCATACGTTTCTCATGAATTTTGTGAATCAATTTTACTATGCATTGCTTCTCTTGATTTTGTAGTTATTAGTTGTAGAAATGCACATTTTTGTATATGTCTATGGTATATAGTGTCACAGATTTATACTGAAAATTTGTTGCATCATATGCTGTATGCGGTTGATATCCAAACAACCGTCCTGATTCAATCAATGTTTCTTAAAATTGAATCAAAGCTGATGGCTCGACGCGATGAATTATGCGTATAGTTGTTTACAATCCATTTAATTGAATGGTTTCACTGTAGTTTTGTTCGGATTCGGGCGAATTAAAGCATATGCTAGACTGCAGTTTACACAATTCTATCACTTGTAACTAACTTTTTCATGTTGTTTGTTTGTTATAAATGAACTAGCTTATTGTAACTGCCTAGCGTCCTTATAAACAAGGGATTGCACTATTGTTACCATATAGAGAATCAATATTCGATAGAACAAACAAGAAGTTCAATTCAGTTTTTCTTTTGTCTGTGTTTCAGTAATGAATATTGAATTCTGAAAAACTCAACACTCGAATTCGTTCCATAATAGTTTTTAAGGCATTCACATTTGTCCTTAATAATTTTTGCTACCATTGTAATCTCTAGGAAGTGCAAAACCCTGCCAACAGTGTTGTAAAGCGGGATCGCAGACAATAGAGTTATGTTCAAATTCCCCTACATTTCAGTGCTATAGCCCCACTCTTTGACAATACTGCCTATCAAGTGCTGTGAGAAGCCAACGCAGTCTGTTCCTTTGGCACTCTTCTAGGGAAGGATGAATATGGCAGGGAAACTCTTTCTAGCCTTGAAACATACACTTCGTGAACTAATCCCCACTCTCTTTGTAGTCAACTTGTTTCCCATAAATTTTGAAATCAGCCAACATATTGAGACCAATTGACTTTGATTCCAACAGAAGCGGAATTTGTTGGTGGAGAATCTGGAATTTGATGATCAAAGAGTAGAGGGTTGAGTTGAGTCAAAGAAGCATATCATCTTCCAATGGATCGGGAAGCTTCTCATGCGGAACTAGACTGTCACTAATACTAGCTAATGTAAAGTTATTTTAATTTGTCGTTTGATTAAATATCATCGAAATCTATTCAGGGTATGCTCTGTCTGCTAAAATATACCAACCATTTGTCATTCACCCACTAATAGTATATTTCAAAGAAGTGAATGGTTATGCTGCGAGTCACATGCTTTTTCTCCTGCAAGTATTCTACTACCCTTTATTTCATTCTTAGCAGTGTAATCAATATGCGCGTATTGGGCTTGAGTTGGATAATACTTTTTATAGCCATAGAATGCCTGTACTGTCTAGTATGCATGAATGCTTCTGTTACATACAAATTTTATTTCGAAATGAATTTTCATAGTCTCTTTTTTGCTGGAGTAAGAAAAATTGGCGGGGCTGCTAGGATTGTCTAGAACTTGTTGTCATTACTTGACTGAGTAACTAATTTTGTATTCTACTATAAATTTTATTTTCTCCAAAGGGCATGATTAGTTGGTTACGGAAATAGCTATTTTATACATTAAAATAACCATTAGAACTAATAAGCCTATTGAGTTTCGTATTTATTCTTCTTATTAATTAGTTTTCTATAATCATGATTTCTCCGTTGTATCACCTATTTTATATCTTAAGAATTAAGATTAACAAGACTGAAATGAATGTTATGGTATTGATGCAAAGCATCATCTCTGCTCATGGTCGCAAGGATATGTATCCATATACTTGACATGTTTTTCTTTTTCCGTCAAAAAAGTTTCGGTGCAGTTTTATGTGAATCTTAATGTGACAAAGGAGCATAACATTTGTGTCATCATATATTATTTTATATAGCTTTTTCTCCTCCCGGTCCCATATCTAACTATCCTGTGATATCATTTATTCATTCATTTTTTATAGCTTTTGGGGGAAGGCGTGGAAGGAAAGACTCGTCTTTCTTAAGATCAAAGCTTGACATCCCGCACAGGTTGTTAAAAAACTCAGATTTTTTGCATTCTAAATTAAACTTATTTGCTTGTTTTAAATTCTGTGTTTGTATTTTGTTGGATAGGGGTTAATTGTATTTGTATCATTGGGATTTGAAAAGCCGTAGTAGTTATTTAGATATTAAGATAGATGATATAGACGAAATTTTGTTCCTATTAATTAGTGGCTTACCTTTATGATTACAAATTAGTCAGCACTTATACTTAACCCTTTGAGCTGTAAAATTAGCATTGCTTATGTTATAAAATCATTTATATTATAATTAGCTTCATGGTAATTGTCTTAATGTTATTATTGAGTAATTTAAACCATTAGTTTTCATCCTTAAGCATAATCAAACTGCCAAACCATATCTCATTTTTGACCTGTTTGCAAAATCAAAAGTTTTTCCCATTATTTTCATTAAATGAATATTAATGCCAACTACTTAAATTTTTTAGATGTTCTGGTTGCCTTTATTCTTGGTTCCCTTTGTGTACCTTTTGACATAATTGCATATATTCATAAAATTTTAATTAAAAGCTTTTCCATTTATAAAATTGGTTATTACGAATTATGTCTTAGCTTACGACCTACCTCCTTTTTTTTACTCCTTTTCAATGGAATAAGAACTTTTATTTTTGAAGAGTATTACAATGAGGGAGGATAAGTTATTGTTCAAAACAGAGAAAATGAAATAATCAAGAAAAGGTGGTCTAATTTCTCTGTATGTGTGAATTAGAAAACCACGTGAAATAGCCTCATTCAATCAGATCTTAATATGGGGTAGAAGCCATAGTGTAATCATACTACTGCCTTTTTCTTTGAAAATATGTTTATTTACTCTTATCTTATCTGCTTCAATATTGTAAACTGCAAATCACAGAAAAAATTGTTTGTTCAAATTCCGCTATGCAATAGTGCTATTGCATGCTATAGCTCTGCTTTGTAAACCGCAAATCACAGAAAAAATAGTTTGTTCAAATTCCGCTATGCAATAGTGCTATTGCATGCTATAGCTCTGCAATAGCTGCTATTTGATGACAACATTTTGAACCAAGTAGCGTAGCACATAACAATAGCAATCTCCTTAGAATCAATCCGCTTTGCTATACTATTTAACAACAACAATTTGTGTATAAAGATTTTGAAATTGTGACATACAGATTGAAGAGCTTTGATCACTATATCATGCTTATATGCTTTAAGAATATCGTCTAAAATTGATCGTTTGGTGGCCAATTCTATTTTCTTGTGGTGTCAACCTTAATTTGGATCTAAAACTTATGCTTTATATTACTATTATGCTTTTGCAGCATTCATTTGCGATATTTCTTTTTTTATAAGTTTTTGTATTTTATTTTAACTGCTCGTGGCAGATTAAGTGCAGTTGCTAGACGTTAGAGGCCGTTCCTTTTAACACTGCAGTTTGCGAAAGCCAAAATACTTACTGAATTCCATTTTGAACATTTGATTTAAATTTCTGAGGAAGAAGAGCCTGCCAATTCGAAACATTCCTTTATTAATTGTTAGACCTTTCTTCGTTTTTCTAATTTAAGTTAGCACATCCAATTTTCTTTTATTAGTTTTTTGAGCTACTGCTCTGTGTAGTTCTGAATTCATTGTCGTAATATGATGGGAAATTGTTAATCCAGGGAAAGTACTCAATATGTATGGGAGAAAAGCTTGCCAACTCGTGAAAGAATTTGCAAGTGGAGAAAAGGGCCAGCTCACACCATTTAATGTAAGCCCGGGTCTTCATTTTTCAGTTAGACACTCATTATTAATTTCTAGTTGCTGGTTTGTGTTGGAACATGCTTGTGTAGTGGAAAATAATATGCATGATTGGTTTGATTGTAAACTCTATTTTGGTACATAACTTTTGGTGAATTTTATTTTTGGAGTTTTAGGAAAACTTGGTACTTTTGTGTAAAATCTAAGATGTTCCCACCCTATATCATCACTGTCCTGGGATTACTAATCAATTATGATATTGCTACTTGTTATCTCGTGTCACTTTACTCTTAATATTTATCTACTGCAGACCTTTTTCCAATACTCTGATAAAAAATCATTAATCAATCTCTATATTGTTGTGAATTTGTGCTTGCTTTGACTTGATACTTTTTTCCAATGCTCGTGTAGAATGACTTGTTTGACCAAGTAATTTCAGAATGCAGCCAACATCATCTTGAGCTTCAGTCCTTGATAAGGTAATGGTTAAAGATAATGTCCTGGTTCTCTTTTTCCAGGTTTGTCCCTTTTCTTCTTGTTGGAGTATGACACCTCACACAGGCATGCTTTTTGTGGACTGTGTGCCTGTGTTGGTTGAGCCATTTTGCTAAGTTAAATGTGAGGCAATGCAGTGTCTTGCATATTTTACTCAAAAGTCCCTTTCCATGGTATGTTTTTCCATACGGACATGACATGAGTTTAGAGTTGTGTAAACAGGAAGATGCAGGAAGAAGGTTTGGATGTCCAAACAGCTAGAAATGCTGACCACCATGGAGCCCTCATTCATCTATTTGCTATTGTCCGAAATAAACGTTGTCTAACAGCCTATGTGTAAGTACATTTTTCAAATGCTATTTAGTTCCTTTATTATTGTTCTTTGATTCTGAACATATATCCATTCAGGTATAACCGAGCAGAAACAATACGGAACCTGTTATGGAAGATAGGGCCTGTGATTCCTAAAGAAATTGAAGAGAAGCTTAATCATTGGGAGAAAGAGTATTTCAAGAAGCATTCTTCAGCATTGAAAACTTATATGTCAAAAGCACTGGTTGATTTGACTGTGGTAACCTCTCCTCTCCCTCCCTCATCCTTTCCTTTCTCTTTCACACATGCACATCTTACCTTCACAAAAGAGAAAGGTACTGATTTATGTTATAAGTACGTCTACTGATTTACTTTTTCATGGTCTTTTATCTGTAATCAAACCTTTCTTAGTAAATTTAGCTTTAGCCGCTTATGATTTTTTAAGGAAACGTGTATGCATCTCAACCTTGTGTTCTAGGTGGTTGAATAATTCTGTTGATGTTAATGCAACTAAGGAATGTTAGGCATCCGAGTCAGAAACATTTGAGTCTAGTTAAACAGATGGAAGTTGAACCATCACGTGATTTTTTGTGCTGATGCACGTTCTGTCAGCTAGGCAGATCAGTGGATTCACATCAGTGTTTTTCTTTTGAAGCAAACTGAACCTTTTCATTCATAAATCAAACGCCACTCGTACAAGCTGTATCATCTTAGTTTTACATCTAAATATACTTTTCCTTCCAGTTTTACATCAAACTTCAAAATGTACATTCGAAGTCAGAAGCAACTATTGAACAAAACATCATCAACCATGATTTTTCATACCAAATCTAATTCACTATTAATTTGCAGTTTCTGGTTACAAAATGAACTTGTAAAAAACCATTAACTACTGTATTATCATTCATGAAACCTGGTTTTGATAGGATATGGTACCACCAAAAGATCCATATATTCAAGTAAGGGTACTTGAAGACATAAGAGAAGGCATTGTACTTAGTGATAATAAGAATCCCAATTTTGCCCGACATTCCATGCACTTTCTGAAGCGAACTGATGCAGAGAAATATATCTCACGGGTAAATTATCTTGTACTAGCTTATATTTGTAATCCAAAATAGTTTAAAATTCCATCTAATTTTATTCTCTCTCTGCAGGGCTTAATGGAAGAGCTCACTGGTTGACTTGAACTGCTAGTTCTACAAAAAAAATGTAGATGAAAAGTTTAATTTTGAACTTGATATGTTGGATTAATTATCATATTTAATGTTTTCTCTAGTCTTGATTATAAGAGAATTAGTCCTAACAGAAGTGTAGTGAAGGTTATGCAATGATGAGTTTATAGGAGATGAGTGTAGTTCAAGCTCTTGAGCAGAGATGGAAAAAAATGTACCCAATCATAAAACCTGTATTGGCATTTGGACAAGGATATTTATTGTATAAGAAAATTATGAAACTACCTGGACTTGGTGGTAGTACATGCATTCTATTGTATTTTAAAAAGTAGTTAAATTATTAGTAATTCTACTGCAGCGTTTAAGGTGAGCGCTCAATTATCCTCGGCAGTTTACCACTTGTATTAACCATTAGGTTAGATTTGCATATGTGATTGTACTAGTCATTACCCACACTGGATCAAACAAACTCACATTCATTCTTCATGGAATTCTTCAACACACCCATGACTCATACTATTACACACAATTTGGTGAAATTTTAAATAAGAACACACTCAATACATACAAAACCCTTTTGAAAAACAAGTCAAATCTTAGGTAAGAATATGTTCAAAATGAGTGGAAATAAATGCGGTGGGTGTGTCAAATTAAATGAGCTAAATGAATTTTCAGCAGGATTTTTTTAGAAGGGTTGGAGATTCATGGCTAGTAGCATGTGGTTTTTTCTAAATCCACCAAGAACAGCCTTGAAGAAATTAAAGAGATGAATTGCACATATAATTGCCTTCTTAAAATTAACTAGCCTGAATTTGTGAAGCAATTCAGACCCATTTTGCTTTGTAATGTTAATTACAAACTCATTACAGAGATAATGGTTAATTAATAGACTAAAGTCCATAATTGCCAAAGTAGTTTTCCCTATCGAACAAGTTTTGTGTCGGGTTGGAATATTCTGAAAAAACATTGTCATTGCTAAATAAATGTTGCATTGCATTGCCAATATGAGAAGCAAAGTGAGTTTCTTTATTATCAAAGTTGATTTATCGAAAGCATGTTAACATGTTGAAAAAACAACAATTATCATTGGCCTTATCCTCCTCCGTATCTAGCATTAATCTCTCTATAATGGGTGTTTGTGTACAATGTTAGACTATTACGTAGACACTTTATAATAGTGTTTAATTTATTATTTTTGTAAAAATTATTATTATTATCGTTGTATCATTGTCGGGTCATTTTCAAGATGTATTTCATAGGTTTTAAAATTTCATTAATAAAATCTTTTGTCGATTATTACATGCAATTTATTTGTATAAAAAATTTGTTTAATAAAAATAAAATAAATATATTAATATTTTAGCACAATCGTTTTTTTTTGTTTTTATTTACAAATAATTATTAAATCCATAAAAACATAAAATCCTTAATTTTCCTAAAAAATAAGTAATAATCAAGTTATTAACTAAAACTGTAAAACAACCCATCAAAACGCAGCACCTCCATCAAAAGCAACAAAATCCCCCCTTTGCCCTTTTCTTGGATCAGAAAGAAACAATTTCGTTTGGACTTTGGAGTCACACTCAACTCAATCCACCGTACAATCGAAAAGCTCGCCGGAAAAACCCGCCGGAGCACCTAGTTGACCGCCGTAACTGCCAGAAAGTTCGCCACAAGGTTTTCCTTCTATATCTTACTTATTTTACTTTTCAGATTTTCATTCCCCAGTGCGATTTGTGATTGTTATACGTTTCTTGTGGATTTTGTGAATCAATTTTACTATGCGTTGGTTCTTTCAATTTTGTAGTTTTTATTTGTAGAAATGCGCATTTTGTATATATTTCTGGTACATAGTGTCACAGATTTCTACTGAAAATCTACATCATATGCTGGAATGGATTCACATCCGATCAACCGTTCTGACTCAATCAATGTTTCTAAAAATTGAATCGAAACTGATGGTTCGACGCGGTGAATTGTGAATAGCATTGTTTGCCGTCCATTTAATTGAATGGTTTCACTGTAGTTTTGTTCGGGGGCGAATTAAAGCATTTGAACTACTTTCTATCATATGCTAGACTGCAGTTTACACAATTCTATCACTTGTAACTAATTCTTCCATGTTGATTGTTTGTTAGAAATGAGCTGGCTTATTGTAACTGCCTAGCATCCTTATAAACAAGGGATTGCACTATTATTACCATATAGACTCAATATTCGATAGAACCAACAACAAGTTCAATTCAGTTTGCCTTTTGTGTATGTTTCAGCAATGAATATTGAATTCTGAAAAACTCAAACGGTTGAACTTTATTCAACAATAGTTTTTAAGGCATTCATATTTGTCATCAATAATTTTTGCCACCATTGTAATCTCTAGGAACTGCAAAACCCTACCAACTGTGTTGTAATGCGAGATAGCAGAAAATAGAGGTTTGTTCAAGTTCCTTTATACTACAAACAATGCTATAGCCCCTCTATTTGACAACACTGTCTATCAAGTGCTGTAAGAAGCCAACACTGCCTGTTCCTTTGGTACTCTTCTAGGGAAGGATTAATATGGAAAACTTTTCTAGCCATGAAACATACACTTCGTCAACTAAGCCCCACTCTCTTTGTAGTCAACTTGTTCCCCGTGAACTTTGAAATCAGCTAACAGATTGAGATAAATTGACTTTGATTCCAACCGTAGCGGAATTTTTGGCGGAGAATCTGGAATTTAATGAGCAGAGAGTAGAAAGAAGCATAGCATCTTCCAATGGATTGGGAAGCTTCTCACGAGGAACTAGTGGAATTAGACTTAGAATGTCACTACTACTAGCTAATGGAAAGTCATTTTTATTTGTCTTTTGATTAAATATCAGCCAAATCTATTCAGGGTATCCTCTGTTTGTTAAAATATACCTACCATTTGTCATTCACACACTAATATAGTGAATTTGCCATTCTTTTACCTGTTTTTTGTTTGTTTTTATTATTCAACTGAGTTGCTTTACTAAAATTCTGACAGTGACACATATTCTTGCAAATAGTATATTACAAAGAGAAGTAAATGGTTATGCCACGAGTCACATGCCTTATCTCCTGCAAGTATTCTACTACGCTTTATTTCATCCTTAGCAGTGTAATCAATATGCACGTATTGTGCTTGAGTTGGATAGTACTTTTTATAGCCATACAATGCCTGTACTGTCTTGTATGCGTGATTGCTTCTGTTACATACAGTTTTCATTTCTGAATGAATTTTAATATTATCTTTGTGCCGGAGTAAGAAAAATTGAAGGGACTGCTAGGATTGTCTAGAATGTGTTGTCGTTACTTGATGAGTAGCTAATTTTGTATTCTAGTATAAATTTTATTTTCTCCAAAGGGCATGGTTAGTCAACTGGTTATTGAAATAGCAATTTTATACATTAAAACATATAAACCTATTGAGTTACATATTTATTCTTTTCATTATTAGTTTTCTATAATCATGATGTATCTGTTGTATCACCTGTTGCAAGAATATGTAATCATATACTCAACATGTTTTTTTTTTTCCGTCAAAAAGGTTTCCGTGGAGTTTTAGGTGAATCTTAATGTGGCAAAGGAGCATAACATTTGTGTCATTGTATATTATTTTATATAGCTTTTTCTCATCCTGGTCCCTTATCTAACTAACCTCTGATATCATATTCATTCCTTTTATAGCTTTTGGAGGAAGGCGGGGAAGGAAATAATTGTTATTCTTAAGATCAAAGCTCGGACATCCCATCCCATACAGGTTGTTAAAAACCTTCAAAATTTTTTTGCATTCTAAAATAAACTTATTTGCTTGTTTTAAATTCAGTTTGTGTTTTCTCGAATAGGGGTTAATTGTATTTGTATTATTGGGATTTGAAAAGCTGTGATAGTTATGTAGATATTAAGATTTAAGATAGATGACATAGACTACATCTTATTCCTATTAATTAGTGCTTTACCTTTATGATTACTAATTAGTCACTACTTAACCCTTTGAGCTGTAAAATTAGCATTGCCAAGGCTATTGAATAATTTACACAATTAGCTTTAAGGTAATTGTCTTAATGTTATTACTGAGTAATTTAAACAGTCAGCTTTCACTCTTTCTTAAGCATAATCAAACTCCCAAACCATACTTCACTTTAGACCTGTTTGCAAAATCTAAAAGTTTTCCCATTATTTTCACTAAATGAATATTAATGCCAACTGCTTAAATTTTTAAATGTTTTGGTTGCAACAAATTGGATATCAACATTTTGTACCAAATAGCATACCACATAACAATAGCAATCTGTTTAAATTCCTCTTTGCTTACCCACTATTTAACAACACCGAATATGTTTATCAAGATTTTGAAATTGTGATATACAGATTGAAGAGCTTTGATATTGTCAGTCAAGGATCTAACCATGCAAACAGCATTTTATAGCCATCCTGTATTCTGCTTCTCTTGCAGGTTCGCGCTCCTTTCCCCCCCTTACTTTTATAATTTCTATTTTCTATATTAATATTTAATTGTCTGTTAAAATATTGCAGAAATTTAAGTACAAATGCAAAGAGTAGTTCGGTGAAAATTCGTGCACCTTATCCCTCTCAACTGGATTCAAAATGTGAATTCAATAGGTGGCCTCGTACTTATAACTCTCCCTTCAACATTAAACCCAACAGATTGTTTGTGCTTCCTAACACAAGTGATGGCCAACCGACTGCGTCTACAATGGATGATGAAACAAACACAAATCATGCTCCTAATGTTATATCACCAATATTTCTCGGCAATTGGTCACCGCCAAGGTACCTATGGAGAGGACTATCAGTTTTAATCCTAGCAGGACAAGTAGTTATGAAGATTCTAAAGGGAAAGGTTCATTGGAGGAACACTCTTCAACAACTGGAGAGAGTTGGTCCAAAGTCGGTAGGAGTATGTCTTTTAACCTCAGCTTTTGTTGGCATGGCATTCACAATACAATTCGTGAGAGAGTTCACTAGGCTAGGATTGAATAGATCAATAGGTGGTGTCTTAGCTCTTGCTTTCTCTAGGGAGCTAAGTCCAGTTGTTACAGCAATAGTTGTAGCCGGACGCATCGGAAGTGCTTTCGCAGCAGAATTAGGAACTATGCAGGTTTCCGAACAAATCGACACATTGAGAGTTCTCGGTTCAGACCCTGTTGATTACCTAGTGACACCAAGAGTGATTGCTTCTTGTATCGCCTTACCTCTATTGACCTTATTGTGTTTCATATTAGGGTTAGCATCTAGCGCTCTTCTTGCGGATGGTGTTTACGGTATTAGCATCAACATTATATTGGATTCGGCGCAGCGTTCTCTTCGAGCATGGGACATTATTAGTGCGATGATAAAGTCGGGGGCTTTTGGTGCTATCATATCTATAGTGAGCTGTGCTTGGGGAGTTACAACAATGGGAGGTGCTAAAGGTGTTGGAGAATCAACAACTTCAGCTGTTGTTATTTCTCTTGTTGGAATTTTCATTGCTGATTTTGCTCTTTCTTGTTGTTTCTTCCAAGGAGCTGGTGATCAATTAAAGAATTGCATGTAACCACTTGATTATGTGTTTGCAATTTTTGCTTGTATGTACAAAAAGTGTTGGTTCTTTTTTCTTTCCTTCAAAATTTGTATTTGTTGTATTAGTCTTGTTCTTGTTTTCCATAGAAAGATAAATTGAATAATTAAACAAGGATTGACATTAATTCAGTATGTTGGTTGTGTTGTAAAGAATAGTTACACCACTTCATTGTCACTTTAGTGGAATTTTGATTTTACCTCTATTTTTTTTGTCTTTTGAAATTTTAGTGTAATGTTAATTATGATTTTACAAAAAAATACTCTTATTATTTGTTGTAGAGAGATAAACATGTAAAATAAACAAATAGTTAGGGAGTTTTAGGAATAAGACAAAATATATATGAGTTTAATTGAATTTACAGGAGTGAAAGGTAAATTGATCATCACATTAGTTGGTGCTAGGGGATAATATTTCCGATCGAATTGACAATATTCCTCATAATTGAAATTTCCCATACCATAATTGCGTAAGGTAAAAGGGAACAATTCATCGATGTTGGTGGATTTCCCATGCTAACATGTGCCCTAAGGGTATTGAAGAGTAATTCAATATTCAGAAGATGGACTGATCTTCTGATGGTTACTCAGAAGATAGTATTGACCAGAAGATGCTGTCTGGGTCCCATTAGCTTAGCTGTTTAGTAGTAAGGGTACTTTAGTATTTTGTAGTACTGGTAGTACTGTTTGTACTTTAGACTTGTTCACTAAGTTTACTGTTTTAGGGCTTATGTGGCAAGATTTTCTTTTCTTATAAATAACGCAAGTAGAATACAACATTTATTTCTCTCATCTCTTTTGCGCCGTTATTCTATTATTCTCTTTGTCACCATCTTTATTCATTGTGCACCAACAATTGGTATCTAGAGCTCCGGTTCCAAACACAGGGAAACACGAGTGAACGTGAGTTTGTGTGACTGTGTGATTGATTTTGTTTCGGGGAAACAAAGTTGTGTTGAATCACATTTTTTCTTGATTGTTTGTGGGTTGGGAAACACTGTGTGAGTGTGAGTGAAATCTGTTTTTTGTCTGCACAAGTTTAAAGATGAGTGGAAGCAACTTGAATACCAAACTTCCAGTTCTTGATGGTAAAAACTGGAATAGATGGATGATTCAAATGCGTGTATTATTTGGTGCTCAAGATGTTCTAGATCTTGTCACTGGAGGATATATTCCGGTTGCAGCGGATGCAACGGAAGAACAAAGAGAAGCGCAGAGAGAGACGAAGAAGAGAGACCAAAAGGCGTTGTTCTTCATCCATCAGTGTGTGGATGTGAATGTGTTTGAGAAGATTGCTGATTCTATGACGTCAAAGGAGGCGTGGGATATACTGGTCAGGTGTTACGGTGGTGACGTATCGGTGAAGAAGGTGAAGCTTCAATCCCTGAGAAAGCAATATGAGAATCTCAACATGAAGAACAATGAGAAAGTCTCTGAGTATATCTCTAGAGTGATTTTGATCACTAATGAGATGAAGGCTTGTGGAGAAACTCTTTCTGAACAAGTAATCATAGAGAAGATATTGAGGTCACTTACTCCTCAATTTGATTATATTGTTGTATCCATTGAACATTCTAAAGATCTGGAAACCATGAGAATAGAAGAGTTGCAAAGCAGTTTAGAAGCACAAGAGTTGCGTCTGACTGAGAGAACTTCTGAGAGAGAAGTTGAGCAAGCTCTGAAGGCTTCTTTTGTCAAGAAGGACCAGAAGCATAGACGTGGTGATAGATTCCAGAAGGAAGCCTCAACTTCTGATGATAAGAGATATCAGAAGGGAAAGGATAAGAAGAAAGTTCAATGTTACTGTTGCAAACAGTTTGGCCATTTTGCTAGAGACTGTTTGGCAAACAAAGGAAGGAGATCAGAAGAAGCAAATATAGCCAGAGGAGGATCAGATGATGAACCTGTGCTATTGATGGCTTCAGAGTCGGACAAAAGATGTTCGTCAGAATGGTGGTATATGGACACTGGGTGTTCAAATCACTTGATTGGAAACAAACAATGGCTGATAGACTTTGACTCTGAAAGGAGGACAAAGATCAGATGTGCTGATGATAAGTACCTATATGCAGAAGGTATGGGAAATGTCAAAGTCAAAGTGAAGAATGGAAAGACTGTTCTGATTAAGGATGTTTGGTATGTTCCTGGAATCAGAAGCAATCTGATGAGTGTAGGTCAGCTCATTGAGAAAGGTTTCTCAGTTGTTATGAAGAATAACCTCTTGAAGTTGTATGATTCCAATCAGAAGTTGATTATGCAATCTGAACAGGGAAGCAACAGAACATTCAAGGTGAATGTAGAAACAGCTGAAATAGAGTGTCTGAGTGCTGAAGGCTCAGAAGGTGATAGTAAGCTGTGGCACAAGAGGTTGGGGCACTTGAACTATAGAAGCCTGGGGCATCTAAGTTCTAAGAAGCTTGTACATGGCATTCCAAAGATTGTGAAACCTGAGAAGTCATGTGAGGTATGCATGAAAGGCAAACAACCCAGATTGCCATTTGTATCAGAAGTTGCTCCAAGAGCAAAGCATGCTCTGGGAGTAGTACACTCTGATGTGTGTGGACCATTTCCAGAACCTTCACTTGGAGGAAATAGGTATTTTGTGTCTTTTGTGGATGAGTTCACAAGAATGACGTGGGTAACTCTCATTAAGTTTAAGAATGAGGTGTTTACAGAATTCCAGAAGTTCAAGGTGAAGGCTGAGAAGCAGAGTGGTCAGAAGATAAAGATTCTCAGAATGGATGGTGGAGGCGAGTATAACTCTACAGAATTCCAGAAGTTCTGTGATGATAATGGAATTGAGCATGAAGTTACTGCTCCTTATACTCCTCAACACAATGGTCTTGCTGAACGTAGAAACCGTACTTTGCTTGATATGACGAGAAGTATGCTTAAAGAGAAGAAGCTTCCTCATAATCTATGGGGAGAAGCTGTTGCTACTGCAGCATATGTGCTCAACAGGTGTCCAACGAAGAGGCTGAAGGAAATTGTTCCTTTAGAGAAGTGGACTAAAGAGAAACAGAGTGTTAGTCATCTGAAGGTTTTTGGTTCTGTGTGTTACAAACACGTTCCAGAAGCTAGAAGGAAGAAGCTGGATGATAGAAGCAAAGTGATGTTATTGGTGGGGTACCACAGTACAGGTGCATACAAACTCTATTGTCCAGAGACTAACAAAGTTGAAGTCAGCAGAGACGTCATTGTGAAGGAATCAGAAGTTTGGGATTGGAAAGAGTCTCAACCAACTTCTGATGTAGAGATAACTTTTGAAGAAAAGTTAGAGTCAGAAGATGAATCTTCTGAAGACGAGTCAGAAGATGAAGCATCTTCTGAAGATGAGTCAGAAGGAGAATCTGATTCTGATCCAGATTCTGATGATGATCCAGATTCTGGTGGTAGTCATGATTCTGGAAGGGAAAACTCTGAAGACATAGGGTCTGGAGGACACGCTTCTGGAGATGATCATGGAGGTGGTGACTCAGGAGTAGCTGACTCTGAAGTAGCTCAGCGACCACAAAGAGTCAGAACTATACCAAGAAGGTTTGCAGATTTTAGCATGTTGCAAGACACAGAAGTTGACTCAGAAGGAGAGGTCATTCAGTGTGCTATGTTAGTAGATTCTGAACCAGTGAGTATAGAAGAAGCACTCAAGAAGAAGGTCTGGCTGAATGCCATGAAAGAAGAACTTGAGGCTATAGAAAGAAACAAGACTTGGAAGCTGACAGAACTTCTAAAGAATAAGAAAGCCATCAGTGTCAGATGGGTTTTCAAAGTAAAGCTGAAGCCAGATGGATCAGTTGGTAAACACAAAGCAAGGCTAGTGGCTAGAGGTTTTCTTCAGAAACCTGGACTAGATTACTTTGAGGTGTTTGCTCCTGTAGCTAGACATGAAACAATCAGACTGGTGATTGCGTTAGCTGCGAACAGAGGTTGGTCCTTGATGCATCTGGATGTAAAGTCTGCATTTCTGAACGGTCCATTACAAGAGGAGGTATACGTGTCACAACCCCCTGGCTTTGTGAAAAAGAATAAGGAAGGGATGGTGTATAAATTACACAAAGCTCTGTATGAATTGAAGCAAGCACCCAGAGCTTGGAATTTGAAGATTGATTCATTTTTCAAGAAGCAAGGGTTTCAGAAGTGTGAGATGGAATATGGAGTTTATGTGCAACATTCTGAAAGCAATATGATTCTGTTGTGTCTGTATGTTGATGACATACTGCTTACAGGGAGTTGTCCAGAAGATCTGATGAAGTTCAAGAAGGTGCTGATGAATGAGTTTGAGATTACAGACCTTGGGAAAATGTCATATTTTCTAGGGATGGAGATTCTGTACTCAGAAGATGGTATCATTCTGCATCAGTTGAAGTATGAGTTAGAACTTCTGAAGAAATTCAAGTTGGAGAATTGCAAAGCTGCTGTTACACCGTCAGAAGTGAATCAGAAGTTGGACTCTGATTCTGAAGGTGAAGATGTTGATGCTACGGTATTCAAACAGCTGGTTGGTTCTCTAAGGTATTTGTGTAATACCAGGCCTGATATATGCTATGCAGTTGGATTGGTTAGTAGGTTCATGAGTAAACCTAAGTGGTCCCATTACCAAGCTGCTGTCAGAGTCTTGAGATATGTCAAGGGAACTCTGAAGTTTGGCATATTGTTTCCTTCTGGGAGAAAGGAAGAATCAGAATTATTGAGTTATTCTGATTCTGATTGGTGTGGAGACAGAGTTGATAGAAGGAGTACTTCTGGATATTTGTTCATGTTTCTGGGAGGCCCTATCTCTTGGAGTTCCAAGAAGCAACCTGTTGTTGCTCTATCAACCTGTGAAGCTGAGTACATCGCAGGCGCTGTAGCTGCATGTCAAGCTGTGTGGCTTCTGAATCTATTAGAAGATCTGAAGATTAGAGTGAAGAAGCCTTTGAAGCTGATGATTGATAACAAGTCTGCAATCAATCTTGCCAAGAATCCGATGTTACACGGAAGAAGCAAGCATATTGAGACTAAGTATCATTTCTTGAGAAGCCAAGTCCAGAATGGAACATTAGAAGTTGTGCACTGTAGCACTCAGAAGCAAGTGGCAGATGTTCTGACAAAGGCGATCAAGACGGATCAATTTCTGCTCTTGAGGGATGGAATTGGCGTTGTCAGTTTTGATTGAAGAATATGAATTAAGGGATGGTATTGAAGAGTAATTCAATATTCAGAAGATGGACTGATCTTCTGATGGTTACTCAGAAGATAGTATTGACCAGAAGATGCTGTCTGGGTCCCATTAGCTTAGCTGTTTAGTAGTAAGGGTACTTTAGTATTTTGTAGTACTGGTAGTACTGTTTGTACTTTAGACTTGTTCACTAAGTTTACTGTTTTAGGGCTTATGTGGCAAGATTTTCTTTTCTTATAAATAACGCAAGTAGAATACAACATTTATTTCTCTCATCTCTTTTGCGCCGTTATTCTATTATTCTCTTTGTCACCATCTTTATTCATTGTGCACCAACAAAGGGCACATGTTAAGAGCTAAATGTAGAAAAAATTTCTTAAAAATTGTACATTGTTTTCATAAAAACTTTATAATTAATGTGTTTATTACGTTTTCCAATACAAATTTACTATATTTAGTTTTCTTAACATGTGCCATTGGGGCACATGTTAGCTTTATCCTTTGTTTTATTTGATAAACATTCATCTCCCTTTCAATGATTTCAAAATTGATGTTATTAACCACTTGTTAATCACCTCTTCATAATTACATCTGATGAGTTAGATTTACGTCAAAGTCTTTCAATACTGACGCAATTATAAGAGAAGGGTATTGACATTGACGTTTTTTCCCCATCTATTTTTTGTGTTGGTCATGGAGGACGCGTGGGAAACTCGGAGATAATATGACATTGTTGCTAGTTGTAATTACAAAATTTCTTATTGCAGCTATAAGTAATATATCCAAATTATTTGTAAGAAAATCATTGAACTTGTCTTATATCACGACCTTTACCTTTACTTTGAGAGACATATGCAACCGTCACAGACTTAGAAATGACAACTTCATTAGACATGACTCCTAAGACATTGTCCCTCCCTTAGAAGTTATGCGACACATGTATTTAAAGAAGAAACTATATTCCTATTTAGTAAAGTGCCTCTAACAACTTCAAATTAAGAGCGAAATTCCATGAGAAATTGATCTAGACTACTTATGATGTCCGCGAGAGAAGTCTTAAAAAGATCATCGTGTATAAGATCTAAGTGTTCTATCAACATATTCAGAAATCAGAGTAATATTCTTGAATATATAAAGTACCTTATTCGTAATTAGCTATCTCCAACTCCTACTAAAAACACTTGATTGCATTGTCTTTGTTGTAATCTTTAAGCAGTCCAAATTGCAAATTATTAATCATTGATAATCAATAATATTGAGAATTCAAATAATTATTTAAACATCTATAGATGTCTTATATGTAAAACAGACAAAAAAAATTCTTTCATTTTCCATGATATAACACACTTTTATCCTAAATAATAAAATAAATCCGCAGCAAATTTCTCTTTTTTATTTTATTTTAAAACTGCAGTAAATAAATCAAAAGAAATTGAAACGAAACCAAAAAAACTGAATGCAGAAACAGAATCACCAACCCCAATCTGCTAGCGACGCTGAACAACAATCAACCATCACCGAAACAAATTCAATCGCAACAAAACGAACACGAATCGATTGCGATAATCACAAAATCAAAATCACGAAACAGCAACAAAGATGAAATCGCAAGACTGTAACCGAAAACTCAGATTCACAAGCCACTCCAAGTTTTCAATTTCTAAAGAAACGATTTCGAGACAAACACCAAAAATCGGTTCACATTTGAAGCTGCATGCAGCGTAATTTACTCTAATTTTTCTCAATATCAAGAATCACGTTGTAGTTCAAAGTTCAAACCCTAGGTTTCACAAAGATGAATATAATTACTAGCATAGCTTCAAAAGTGACTATACCAGTCATTCAAGAATTCACTTATATATTCATGTACAATCAATACTTAATCGATCTCGAGACGCAGATTCAGAGGCTGCAGAGGGAGGAGAAAGAAATGCGGCACAGTGTCGAAGCTGCCAAGCGGAACGGCGAGGAGATCGAAGACACGGTGCGCGACTGGTTTCTTAGAGGTCAGGCTGCTATAGAAGAGGCAAAAGAGTTTCTTCATGGAGAAGATAAAGAGAGAGTTGGATGCTTAGATGTGTACTCTAGGTATACGAAGAGTCAGAGAGCGAAAACTTTGGTGGATCTGATTTGTGAGATTAAGAACGAGACGTTTGATCGGATTTCGTATCGGTGTGCTTTGAAATGCAATTTTAGTTCTAGTGCTAGAGGTTATGTGGATTTGGAATCGAGAACGGGAATGATGAATGAGATTATGAATGTGTTGAAAGAGGATTCTAGTGTTCATATGGTTGGTTTGTATGGAATGGCTGGTGTAGGTAAAACTGCATTGGTGAAGGAGTTAGCATGGAGAGCTGAGAAAGATGGAGTATTTGATGTGGTAGTGATGGCTAATGTGACGAATTCTCCGGACTTGGGAATGATTCGAGCCGAAATAGCGGATGGATTGGGGCTTAGGTTTGATGAGCTGACTGAGGTGGGAAGGGCGAGTCGGTTACGTCAGAGGATTAGGCAAGAGATGAAGATTCTTGTGATATTAGACGATATTTGGGGAAAGCTTAGTTTAACGGAGGTTGGTGTTCCGTTCGGCGACGATCATAAAGGTTGCAAAGTATTGGTGACGTCGAGAGATCTTAATGTGTTGACTGCTAACTTAGGTGCAAAGAAGGTTTATAGACTTGAAGTTTTGTCTGAGGATGAGAGTTGGAGTTTGTTTGAAAAGAGGGGAGGGGATGTTGTTAAAGATCTTAGTATTCGACCAGTAGCAATGAAAGTAGCGAAACATTCTGCTGGTTTGCCGCTTTTGATTATTAATTTGGTGGAGACATTGAAGAACAATGATTTATATGCTTGGAATGATGCACTTGAGCAGTTAACAAATTTCGACTTGGATGGATGTTTTTATTCGAAAGTGCATTCAGCTATCGAACTAAGTTACGATTATTTAGAGAGTCAAGAACTTAAAACTTTCTTCCTTCTGTTAGGTTCAATGGGAAATGCTTACAACATAAGAGACATGCTTGTGTTTGGTTGGTGTTTAGGTTTGCATAAACACGCCGATACGTTGGCAGATGGAAGAAACGGACTTTACAAATTAATAGACAACTTGAGAGATGCTTGTTTTTTGCTTGAAGGTGAAAGAGATTCGGTTGCTGCGCTTGAAGTTGTTCGCAATGTGGCTGCATCCATTGGGTCAAAGGTCAAGCCGTTCTTTACCGTGGAGAGGAACGCCGAATTAAAAGAATGGCCGAGACACGATGTTTTGAAAAACTGTCATCATATTTTCTTGGATTGGTGTTTGATCAATGAACTTCCCGAAAGGTTAGAATGTCCTAACTTGAAGATACTTAAAATTCACTCTCAAGGTAACTATTTGAAAGTTCATGATAATTTCTTCGATCAAATGAAAGAACTCAAGGTACTAAGTTTAGGAGGTGTGAATTGTACTCCATCACTTCCTTCGTCTTTCGCTCTTTTGACAAACCTCCAAGCACTCACTCTATGTAAATGCATTTTGGAAGACATTACTATTGTTGGAGAAATCACAGGTTTAGAGATTCTTAATCTCGAAAAATCCGAGCTTAAAGTGATCCCTCCTGAAATAGGCCATTTGATTAATCTTCGGTTACTAGATTTGACCGATTGCTCGAAACTAGAAATAGTACCTCACAATATGATATCTAGCCTCACAAGCTTAGAAGAGCTTTATATGGGAATGTCTAACACTCAATGGGAGGTTAAAGTTAAAGAAATTGAAAAACAAAACAATAATTCAGTTCTAGGCGAGTTGAGAAATTTGCATCATCTCTCAACTTTGAATATGCAGATAAACGATACGTCAATTTTTCCTAGGGACCTGTTTTCCTTCGGAAGACTTGAAAATTACAAGATTTTGATTGGAGATGGATGGAAATTTTCTGAGGATGAACATGAGAACTACAAAAATTCAAGAGTTCTTAAACTAAATTCGAGCATGGATTCAAGCATTCTTATGGATTACGGAATAAAATTGTTGATGTCTCACGCCGAAGATTTGTATCTAGCTGAACTGAAGGGTAAGTATTTAGTCTTTTGTATCAAGTCAGTTTCGAACATATTTTGCTATAATAATGTTCCTTTTTTATATCTAATATCACTTAACTTTAACAGGTGTCAAAGAAGTACTATATGAATTAAACGATGAAGGATTTTCGCAATTGAAGCATCTGAATATTCAAAATTGTGACGAAATGGAAGAAGTTATTGGATCAACCATATGGTCTAATCATGATCATGCTTTTCCAAACTTGGAATCTTTGATTATTCATAATATGATGAAATTGGAGAGAATATGCAGTGATCCATTTCCAACACAGGTTTTTTCAAAACTACAAGTTATTGAAGTGAAAAACTGTGATATGATGGAGTTTGTTTTCTTGCATTCAACGGTTAAACACCTTTCAGAACTTGTAGAAATTGAGATATCTGAATGTAGATTTATGAGCTATATCATAGCTAAGCAAAGACAAGTGAGTGCTGGACAAACCGACAAGTTCACGCTCCCGAAAATGCGTTCTCTTACGCTTGAATCTTTACCTTCTCTTGTTAGTCTCTCTCCCGAGTCATGCACTAATGATACCAAAAACAGCAATGATTTCTATAGTCAACTTTTGAGTGATGAGGTATAAACAAGACTTATTGTTGAACACGCGGTTTCAGTATCTCATCATGTCTATTTCTCAGTAATGACCGGCTTTTTTTGTTAGTGATAATTGAACTTTGATAACTTTTGATAGGTTGAATTTCCATGTTTGGAGACCTTGAAGCTTCATTCAATCAATGTCCAGAGGATATGGGATGATCAGCTTCTGTCGCATTCTTGCTTTGAAAATTTGACCAATTTGACCGTAGATGGTTGTGAAAGGTTGAAATATCTTTTTTCATACTCAGTGGCTGAAAAACTCGTCAAACTTGAACATCTTTTAATCAGTTCATGCAAATTGGTAGAGAAGATATTTGTCCGCGATGAAATTACAAGTAATATTTTTCACAGAAAATCTCCCGTTGAAATGGTAAGCTTTTAAATAGCTTCAAATTTTCCTTTGTTTATAATTTTTCTAGTTATTAGTTGAGCTTATCGATTGTCATTGTTATAAGCACTTGTATGAGTGTTTAGGAAAGCTGAAGAAAACAACTTATGGCATGTTTTTAAACTATATTTTTTGTTTATTTCCATAAGTTCTTCTAAATATAGCTCATGAGAACAACCTATAACTTGTATAAAAACCATTTGATATTATTTTTTCTTTTGTTATCGAAATATCTTATGCATAATAAGCCCTTAAATGGTAGACACTTGTATAATAAGTGATTACGCTAAAAGTGCTTAAATAAGCTTTACAATTGCTTATTGTGAATCTGAACTTTGATATAGGTTCCACTCTTCCCCAACTTGGAGACATTAGTGATTTCACAGATGGACAACTTGAAGTCAATATGGCCGGGCATACTCGTTCAAAATTCCTTTTACAAGTTGAAAAAATTGGAAATCACATCATGTAACCGGCTTTTGAATGTGTTCCCAAGTCATGTGCTAAACAAATTACAAAGCATGGAATCATTGAATTTAGGATACTGTCTTGCACTAGAAGTTGTATATGAAATAGATACTATAAGAGAACAAGAGCTTGAAATTGAGATTCCACTGAAAAAATTATCTCTAGAAGATTTACCAAATCTCAAGTATTTATGGAATAAGGATCCTCGAGGAAAAATCAAGTTTCAAAACCTGTTTATGGTAAAAGCTACAAAATGCGAAAGCCTAAAACATGTTTTTCCATTTTCTGTGGCCAAAGATCTTTTGCAACTACATGTGCTAGAGGTAAGTGATTGCGGCGTAGAGAAAATTATTGCAAAGGATCAAGGAGAGATAGAGGAATATGTTGGACTTGTTTTCTCAAGATTACTATCCTTAAAGTTTTTGAATTTGCAAGAACTTAGATGCTTTTGTAGTGGAAATCACAACTTCAGATTTCCATTGTTGAATCAATTATATGTGGTTGAGTGTCCTAAAATGGAGACTTTCTCTCATGGAATCTTAAGGGCATCGATTCTTAGAAAAATTTGTTTGAACGAGAATGGAGATCAATGTTATTGGGAAGGTGACATTAATACTTCTATCAGAAAGCTTTTCAGCAAAGGTATGTTTGTTTTAATCAGAACTTATGAATAACACATCTAACTGTAATTTTTATGTTAGAGGTTTTTCGATTCATGCACCATAAATTTTGTCGATAACTTAGAGCTCACTTTGTGTTGAATATACTTTTAACAGATTTCCAAGGAAGATCATTGGTTTCATAAAAATGACAGTGGATGAAATCGCAATTTCCATGGCTTCTTACTCTCTTCAATCATCAACTGAATTTCATGCTGGTGTGCTTACTTATACCCTAATGAAACTATAGAGACGATACTTCACCGTTCGCACCCTACTCCGGCCATCACCAAGGTCCAAATCCGATAAAAAAATATAAATATTTAGTGGTGAATGGAAACTTTCTGTATATGTATAAGTATTTTCCAAATCAGTATTTGTAGAATTGTGTGCTATCATTATTAAGAAGTTTATAATAGAAAACATCTACATGATCCTAACTAGAAACAATGAAAATCAAACGATGAACCAAATAAGGCATTGCATAATTGTGAGGAGCAATGTAAAAGTTAATCATGATGAGATAACCAAAGCCTCTTAAAAACATATATTACAAATGATAATAACAGTAAATTCTTAACAAAATTAATTACTAATAATCCAGTAAATCATATGTAGTATCAACACAAGTACAATATAAATAACATATGCATCAGCTAATATATAGATTGCCCTATAATCTCATGCTCAAATGAGATAGCACTCCATCTATTTTCTAGCAATATAACAAGGTGATATTAAACTCTCAACATAAATGTTTGTAGTGTTTTCAAAGTTAATAGACCAACAAGTCATATCTTTCAAATCATAGAGAACTAAAGTCAACTTAAACCCTATAAAAAATACAATTTAATCTAAGACTCTTTATTTCCGTATTCGTTTATAATCCAAACATAATCACCAAAAGTCATCTTTTCAAATACCCAATGCCAAAAATTCATTGATCCCTTTAGGAGGGAGAATCTTTTGACAAGACTATTTCGCTAAATCAAAAGAAATAATGAGACATATTCGATTTAAATTCAAATTTTTAGTGGCCAACAAGTTGTGCCACACAAATTTTTCTGATGACTCCTCAGGTGCACAATAAAAAGGAAACTTGCGGTCCGGCGACCATTGCCCCTTTTATTTTGGATGTAGCTATTTCCTTACATATAGAGGAATCGAGGAGATTCGTATACGCCCAGAAGCTCGCAAGACCCACGACGCCTTGCTACAATAACGAGTGGCTAGTTCGTTCGATATCTAGGGGATACCCGTCTACTTCGCTTCACCAAGTAGACCCCACGTACTTTAATTGTCCGTCTGCTACTACGAACCCGACCCATAGGCCCATACCTTTCTCGACCGAAGCCATAAGTAGTAGTTTAACGCTTGATCGAATCGGGAGTTACCAGGCCCGACCCAACTATCCCAGGGCAAAAGGACGCAAAAAGCAAAATGTTACAGGGGCTTGGGATGCCTCACCAGGATGAGGCGGTAGCACTTGGCGTGAGTGCACTAATAAACCAACCCATTAGGAGGGAGAATCTTTTGACAAGACTATTTCGCTAAATCAAAAGAAATAATGAGACATATTCGATTCAAATTCAAATTTTTAGTGGCCAACAAGTTGTGCCACACAAATTTTTCTGATGACTCCTCAGGTGCACAATAAAAAGGAAACTCCTGAATACTTCGTCAAAGATTGGTGCCCAAAGTATAAACTTGCACTTCAATTTTTTTAACACACTCATCATTATAAGTACTACTAAGTATATCATAGGAAAGAACAACGACCACCTTGTAATTATCCGAAAAGGAATCATAGCTGAAGCCAAATGTCATCATAATGTAAGTTGGCAATATATCTAGTTTTTTAAATGGGGCAATTCTCTGAGATGTTTAATAGAAAGATTCTATTGGGAGAGAATATGGACATCAAAAGGTCTAGAAAGGGAGGGGGAGTTAATTAAACTCTTTCTCGTTTAGACAATTTCAAAAACAGTTTTAGGCCCCATGTACGAAATAAGATATTTTAAGAAGTGCAGAAGCAAAACACATAAACAAGAATTAATCCATATGAAATGATACATGATATTCTCTATGCATTTGAATGCTTCAAATGCAAGTCAATCACAAAGCTATTTCAAAACACTTAACTCATAGATTCTAACAAGACACAATTGAAGTCACGATACCTCAATAAGATTGTTACATAATATACCTAAGCTTATACATTAAATCGATATAAGAAAAGCCTAACTTATGTGGCATACAATCAATGCAAAGATGCAACAATGCAATAGCATAATAATGAATACTAAAAAATAAAAGAGTTAAGAGAACAAGAAAAGATACATAATAATATATAGGGGTTTGACTTTCGTACTCGCATTGTCTATTCCATTCTTCAATGGTGTTAAAAACCATTGGAAAATAATCACGAGCTTCCACTATTTTTATAAGTTTGATTACAACGAAGTTGATAAGTGCCAAAATGTGCTTATTTTGTGTATGTAAATAGCGGCACTTATCGATACTTTTGTTAATACCGTTTGAATAATTCCCCGTTTTATGTATAAATACGTATACTTTGTAAATAGTTGTATTTTCATATACTTTTATACCATTTGATAGTTTTTCCTGTGTTTTGTAGGTAGTTATGCATATTGGAGCCTTGAGGAATAAAGTGTCAAAGGCACGACTTCGATTTCGCAGTTTTGGTGCAAGCCCGCTTAGCAACCATCAAGCAAACTTCCATAGGCTTAAAATAAGGATGAACAAAATCATCATTTTAGTTTCCATTCATTCACTATTGGATAGAGCATTGAATAAGCTTTCCAACGCTTCGAACCGGGCGCAATTCGGAGTTACGGTTCTCAAGTTACGGCGAAAACAAAAATTCACTTTTGCTGTCAACCGCTAAGCAGGATCCCTCCGCTAAGCGGACCTGCTAAGACAGCAGCTCGTTAAAAGGGGTCAAAAACACAATTTTTAGGTTATGTTTTGGGGTAATTGTTCTCAAATCATCAAACCTTCATTCTTAGTGTAGATTAGCTTAGAAAACAACTTCGGAGGTTGCATACGGATGATCGGGGGTGGATTAAGCGTCGAACGGAGCTGACAAACCGGGAGATTTTTGGTTCATTTCTCTTCTTCTTTGTGTATTTCTCTTTGGTTGGGTTTTGTTTGTATATTTACTTGAATCTTATGTATATTTACCGATTATAATGTTATATTTAACTTGCTTTATAAATCTGTGTTGATGTTATCCTGGATTTTTGCTCTATGCTGGGGATTTGGGTTGCTTTAGAGATAAACTTCTTGAATCCTTATCTAGGATGATAATCTGTTGGTTCTGAACTCTAGAGAAAGATTTAGAGCTAGCATTCACTGTTTGTATCTGTTCTTAATGCTTTCGTGTTTGAGCGGCGCATGAGAGATCGTCGACGCGAGAATACGGATGTTCTCGCGACTTCGCGTTAGAGATAACCTTAATTGTGAGATGATCTCGTTTGTGCTCCAGAGATGGACGCTTATGTGAGAGATACGTGATGACATAGATGAGTACCGTAGGTTGAGTATAACGGGTTGGTAAGTGTATGTTTGTGAAGAGTGAATATATTTACATTCCTGATAAGTTCTTTCTCTTCTAAGAATATGTTTATTTTTATCTGTTTATATCTTTTTATCTTTTGTTCATTCAAACCAAAGTTCGAAACCGTAGAAACTGTTGAATGACATCTCTCCATCTCTGAGGACGAATATTCCTGGATCAATATTTCCAAATCTTTTGTTGCTTGCCCTATACTGCATTCAACAAAATGGCGCCGTTGTCGGGGATGGTTGTGATTGCATCGCAATAGTTTTCTTGGTTTTGAGCTTTGTATATAACGTATATATTGTATAATTTCACGTGTATATAATTACTTGTTTATGTTCACCATATAGTTACTTGTATATGTTTTCATACAAGTATACTTTGTTGGTGAATGTTGGCGAAACACGTTGAGATCGGACCAGTTCGTTATTCAAAATCTTCACTTTTCAACTTGTGAATCAAACATTCACCAATTTTCTCTTTTTGTATGATAATAATTGTATTTGTTCCATACTTGTACATATGTGTTTGTTTGTGTATATAGTTGTATACTTTTGTTTTTATGTTTGTTTAATCATTGTATATATTTGTACCTGTAACGTTTGTTGAGTGCTTTGGTTAGGACACTTTCTTTAGGCTTGTGCGGTGAGACGTCACCATGGCATGATTGGAGGAAGCTACTTTCCAAACACCGAAACAATAAAGGCGTCGAGCTAATGACGTAAAACAAGCGCTTGTTGGGAGGCACCCCAACGGTTGTAAAGTTTTGGTTATTTTTATGTTTATGAAGTATTTAGGTGAAGTGGTGAGAGTTGGAACAGCTGTTTCTGTTCTGATTTTTCTGTCATCCGCTAAGCGAGCCTAGCTCCGCTAAGCGATGACAGTAAAATTTTGTTTTCTTGCTTTGTACCAGTGGGGTTCCTATTCCACTTGGTTCACTTCCTTTTTCCCACTTTCACCAAGGTTGTTTAATAGTATACAATAGTTTTGTTTTTCTAATTCTTTTGTGGTTGTTTGTACTCAAATTTTGTTCAGTAATTTAAAGATTTTTGAGGTGATTTTCCAAAGCTTTAGTGCTTCAACTTGCGGATGTATGGTAGGATATTATTTTTGAAGTTGTATCACTCAAGGTAATTATTTATCGATTTCTATAGCATAGCATGTTTAGGAAACTTTTCATTTGTACAATTACCATACCGTTCATTCTTTTGCATTACTTGCTTATTGATTGAATCACTTTAGTTCCCAAATCATAAATGTGAGGAAGCTTTCCATTGTTCATATATGCTGGAGGCCACAATCTTTGTTTTAACTGGATTTTATTATGCTTAATCTTTTGTTTATGTTGATTTTATGAAAGCATGAAAATGATCAAGGCATTTTGTTTCATTTTGAGCACAACCACCATAACCAAATAGTCAATTCACCTTGTGAGTGTGTGATCGTTTGTTAACCCTTTTGAGCCTTTTTGTCAATGTCGATGTTGTTTTTGCTAAATGCTTATCTTTGAGTGTTTAGTTCTCATTTTTGCATGGATGATTGATTCTTTATCTTCTTGAACCCTCAACCATGATTTTTGGTATGAATTTTTATCTTGCCTTAAAAAGTAGAGAGTATTCATATGATGATGTGGTTAAATTCAAGTTGGGGAGAGAAATGGTTGTTGCTTATGTGGTTGTTGCTATGAGGTTGAAAAGAAAGAAAAAAAAGAAGAAAAAAATGTGAAAAGAAAAGAAAGAAAAAAAAAGGAGAAGAAGTTTTGAAAAACAAAAAGAAAAGAGAAGCGAATAATTGTGCTAATAAGTATGGTGTTTTGGTTGTGACAACTTGGAATAAGAAAGAAGTTTGATCGAGATTTTGTTGTTTGAATCTTTGGTGGATTGATCCCTCCCTGAGGTTTAGGCAAGTTTTTGTTTCGATTAGCCTTAGGACTTATCCCTTGTTTGTTAACCAAGCCACATTACAACCTTGAAAAGTCCTTGTGATTCTTGCTTTTGTATCTTCAATGTGATTTTTGGATGAATGCATAATTTAATCTTTTGTTTGCAAGATTGTTGGATGAGTGTTAAAAGTCCTTCACCTTTGTGTGTTCTTCATCCATTGATGAAATTTTGCTAGGTGTGATTCATGAGATAGCATGTATTGGTTTAGAATGTTTTGCATGATTTTTGTACTTAGGATTAGTTTCATTTACATGTTGTCGTTGTAGTATAGTGGTAAGTATTTACTTTATTTATACATTTTTGTATTGAGCCATACATTTGTTTTTGATTTTCAAAACTTGTTGATTCACAATTCTTTGGTTTATTACTTTTGATTCTTTGATTTATTTGACATTGTTTGAGGACAAACAAAGTTTCAAGTTGGGGAGAGTTTGATAAGTGCCAAAATGTACTTATTTTGTGTATGTAAATAGTGGCACTTATCAATACTTTTGTTAATACCGTTTGAATAATTTCCCGTTTTATGTATAAATACGTATACTTTGTAAATAGTTGTATTTTCATGTACTTTTATATCATTTGATAGTTTTTCCTGTGTTTTGTAAGTAGTTATGCATACTGGAGCCTTGAGGAATAAAGTGTCAAAGGCACGACTTTGATTCACAGTTTTGGTGCAAGCCCGCTTAGCCACCATCAAGCGGACTTCCATAGGCTCAAAATAAGGATGACCAAAATCATCATTTTGGTTTCCATTCATTCATTATTGGATAGAGCATTGAATAAGCTTTCCAACGCTTCGAACCGGGCTCAATTCGGAGTTATGGTTCTCAAGTTACGGCGAAAACAAAAATTCACTTTTGTTGTCAGCCGCTAAGCGGGATCCCTCCGCTAAGCGGACCTGCTAAGATAGCAGCTCGTTAAAAGGGGCCAAAAACACAATTTTTAGGTTATGTTTTGGGGTAATTGTTCCCAAATCATCAAACCTTCATTCTTAGGGTAGATTAGCTTAGAAAACAACTTCGGAGGTTGCATACGGATGATCGGGGGTGGATTAAGCGTCGAACGAAGCTGACAAACCGGGAGATTTTCGGTTCATTTCTCTTCTTCTTTGTGTATTTCTCTTTGGTTGGGTTTTGTTTGTATATTTACTTGAATCTTATGTATATTTACCAATTATAATGTTATATTTAACTTGCTTTATAAATCTGTGTTGATGTTATCCTGGATTTTTGCTCTATGTTGGGGATTTGGGTTGCTTTAGAGATAAACTTCTTGAATCCTTAACTAGGATGACAATCTGTTGGTTATGAACTCTAGAGATAGATTTAGAGCTAGCATTCACTGTTTGTATCTGTTCTTAATGCTTTCGTGTTTGAGCGGCCCGCGAGAGATCGTCGACGCGAGAATACAAATGTTCTCGCGACTTCGCGTTAGAGATAACCTTAGTTGTGAGATGATCTCGTTTGTGCTCCAGAGATGGACGCTTATGTGAGAGATACGTGATGACATAGATGAGTACCGTAGGTTGAGTATAACGGGTTGGTAAGTGTATGTTTGTGAAGAGTGAATATATTTACATTCCTGATAAGTTCTTTCTCTTCTAAGAATATGTTTATTTTTACCTGTTTATATCTTTTTATCTTTTGTTCATTCAAACCAAAGTTCGAAATCGTAGAAGCTGTTGAATGGCATCTCTCCATATCTGAGGATGAATATTCCCGGATCAATATTTCCAAATCTTTTGTTGCTTGCCCTATACTGCATTCAACAGAACTATCAAAAGATAATTTCCTCTGTTGATGCAGATACTCAACTGCTAACAAAAACAAGATCTCTAAAAGATCTTGATACAATAACCTCGCTATCCATATTAATTATTCTCCGAGTATTTGTATGTGGCAATCCACCTGATTCCACTGATATCTTGTTTGAGCGATTGCCATAGTCAAGCGTTGATTGGACTACTTCCAACTTTATCTACGAGCAATCTTTCTCCAACGCCATCAAAGATGGACAATTAATGCTAGATATAGCCAAAGTCTTCCTTGGAGTATAATGGAAACTCTATTCTTGATGAATAACAACTGTGAATAAGAATTAGTTTAAATGTATTTATTTAGTGTAATTACCGATATAGCCCTGTAACCTTTATATATACGAGAAATAATAATGAGAAAAGTATGAAGCCAAGAATTATTGACATGGTATCAGTAGGTTTTCGATCAAACCTGTGAGTCTTAGGTTAATCTTGGCTTTATTTAGCGACACCCCACTGGGTCGCTCTTGAAATCATCTCGGTAGATCTCGTTTCTTGGTAATTGAAATCATCTCGGTTCTCGGTAATCTCTTCCAAGATTGCGATTCTAATCTCTGGTGCTTACAATCGTGTTTCTGGTAGTGCTCGTAAGTTAAAATTTTGTTATTCCTCCTTGTTTGCAAATCGTGTTTGCTTTGATCGTGTTCTCGTATTGGTGTCGGCAAATATTCTGAATTAGGGTTTTGATTTGGTGTCGGCAAGTATTCTGAATTAGGGTTTTGATTTGGTGTCGGCGAGTATCCTGAATTAGGGTTTTGATTTGGTGTCGGCGAGTATCCTAAATTGGGGTGTTGATTTGGTGTCGGCAAGTATTCTTCCGTGTTCCGTTGGTGTTTCTTGTTTCACGTTAACAAAATTGTTACGTTAACAAAATTGTTCTTAAGTCATCTCTGATATTATGGCTTCCGAAAAAGAGAGAGATCATATTTGTGTTCGTTTTACTGGAAAGAATTATTTTGTTTGGGAATTTCAGTTTCAGATGTATGTCAAAGGGAAAGGATTATGGAGTCACTTGGACGATGTCTCTTTGGCACCGTTAGAGACAACTGACTTAGATGCATGGGAAATAGAAGATGCTCAGATTATCACTTGGATTCTCAGTACTATTGATCCTCACATGATTAATAATTTGCGATCTTTTTCAACTGCTCAAGAAATGTGGAACTACTTGAAGCGTATCTATAACCTAGACAATACGGCCAAATGTTTTCAGTTGGAGCTTGACATTGCCAATTACAAACAAGGCAACCTGTCTGTTCAAGAATATTATTCTGGTTTTTTGAATTTGTGGACAGCACACTCTGCGATTATACATGTTGAGGTACCCAAGAGTTCTCTCGCGGATGTCCAAGAGGTCTACAATACTAGTAGGCGAGATCAATTTATCATGAAGCTTCGTGCATAATTTGAGGTTGTCAGAGGTGCCTTGCTGAATAGGAATCCTGTTCCTTCTTTAGATACATGTGTCGTTGAACTTCTCAGAGAGGAACAACGTCTTGCTACTCAAGGATCCATGTCTCATGATGTTGGCATTTCTGAGTCTGCTATGCTTGCATATGCTCCTCAGGGTAGAGGTAAAGGTCGTGATATTCGACATGTCCAATGTTTCTCTTGCAAACAATTTGGACATTTTGCTCAGAGTTGCAGTAAGAAGTTTTGTAGTTATTGCAAGCAGCGGGGCCATATTATCTCTGATTGTCCCACTCGTCCTCCACGACCAGCACAACATTCGGTGCAAGCATTTCCTGCTAGTACAAGCTCTGCAGTTGGTCCTTCCATCACCAATCCATCTAATGGTGGTGCTCTCCAACCTGAAACAATCCAACAGATGGTACTTTCCGCTCTTTCAACCTAGGGAATTCAGGGTAACTCTTCGAATGTTTCTTGCCCGTGGTTTCTTGATTCTGGTGTATCCAATCACATGACAGCCTCTTTTGAATACTTGCACAATTTACATTTTTACCATGGTCATCAGAAAATTCAAATTGCGGATGGTAATGATTTCTCTATCACTAATGTTAGTGACCTCAACTCTGATTTTCGGGATGTGTTTGTATCACCTGGACTTTCTTCTAATTTATTATCTGTTGGTCAATTGGTTGATAATAATTGTAATGTAAATTTTTCTCGTGATGGTTGTCTTGTGCAGGAACAGGTGTCGGGGAAGGTGGTTGCGAAGGGGCCTAAAGTGGGAAGACTGTTTCCACTTCAGTTTATTTCTAGTCATTTATCTCTTACTTGTAATAATGTCTTGAATTCCTATGAGGATTGGCATAGAAAATTGGGTCATCCTAACTCTGCTGTTTTATCTCATTTATTTAAAAATGGTTTGTTGGGAAATAAAAATGTTGTTTCTAATGTCTCTCTTTCATGTTCTGTTTGCAAATTAGCTAAAAGTAAAACACTTTCTTTTCCGTCTGGTGCTTATCGGGCTTCCTCTTGTTTTTAAATGATTCATAGTGATGTATGGGGTATGTCTCCTGTAGTTTCTCACGCTCGCTATAAATATTTTGTCACATTTATTGATGATTATAGTCGTTTTACTTGGATATATTTTCTTCGGTCTAAATCTGAAGTGTTTTCTATGTTTAAGAAATTACTGACATATGTTGAAACTCAATTTCATGAAAGTGTTAAAAAATTTCGCTCTGATTCTGGTGGTGAGTACATGTCTCATGAGTTTCAAGAATTTCTTCAACAAAAAGGCATTTTGTCTCAATGATCTTGTCCCAATACCCCCCAACAAAATGGGATGGCAGAACGCAAGAATCGTCATTTGCTTGATGTGACACGCACTTTACTTCTTCAAGCTTCTGTACCACCCCGATTTTGGGTGGAGGCTCTTTCCACAGCTGTCTTCATCAATCGTCTTCCTTCTACGGTTATTGATCTCGATTCTCCTTTTTTTTGTCTTTTTAAAATTCAGCCTAATTATAATGATTTACATACCTTTGGATGTGTTTGTTTTGTTCACTTACCTCTATTTGAAAGACATAAGCTTGGAGCGCAGTCTGTTCAATGTGCGTTTATGGGGTATAGTCACTCTCATATGGGATTTGTGTGTTATGATGTCACTAACCATCGTTTTCGTATTTCTAGGAATGTGACATTTTTTGATAATCAGTTTATGTTTCCATGTGTTTCTCCTGTCATGAATGATATTGTTACTCTTCCTAAGTTTTCTATTATGCCTCAATCTATAGAACGCTACAAACTAGGTCATGTATATGTCAGAAAACACAAACAGAAGGTTCCCACACCCCTTCCCGACGCCGAACCGCCGTCTGATCCTATAATGGTTGAACCACGACGTTCTGGTCTAATATCTCGAGCACCAGATAGATATTCACCAGACAGGTATGATTCCTCACATACTTCTCTGACTGTCACTCTCTTTAGCATATCTATTCCTACTTGCTATTCACAGGCTGTTAAAGATGTACGTTAGATAAAAGCAATGAATGAGGAACTTCAAGCTCTTCAAGAGAATTTCACATGGGATATTGTCTCTTGTCCTCCTGATGTTAAACCCATTGGCTGCAAATGGGTGTATTATGTGAAATTGAATTCTGATGGGTCCCTCAACTGTTTCAAGGCTCGCTTGGTTGCCTTAGGAAACAAGCAGGAATATGGAATTGATTATGATGAGACATTTGCACCGGTTGCCAAAATGACATCTATTCGTACGATACTCTCTATAGCTGCTTCTAACGGGTGGACTCTTCATCAATTAGATGTGAAAAATGCTTTTCTTCATGGTGACCTGGCGGAAGATATTTATATGACTCCTCCTTAAGGTTTATTTCCGTCATCTAAGGGTATGTTCAAGCTCAAACGCTCCTTATACGGTTTGAAACAAGCGCCTAGAGCATGGTATGAAAAATTTTGCTCCACTCTACTTGGGTTTTCCTTTACTCAGAGTCAGTACGATTCTTCTCTATTTATTCATAGAACATCTACTGGAATTGTCCTACTTCTTCTGTATGTTGATGATATGATTATTACTAGTTCTGATCATGCTTCCATTCAAAGCCTTAAACAAAAGTTACAAGCAGCATTTCATATGAAAGATCTTGGTAATTTGCATTATTTTCTTGGTCTTGAGGTTCATTCTACATCCAAGGGCATATTCTTCCATCAACACTAGTATGCCACATATTTAATTTCTATGGCTGGTCTGCAATCGGCTAATCCAGTAGATACTCCTCTTGAGATTAATGTTAAATATCATCGTGATGATAGTGATCTGTTGCATGATCCCTTATTGTATCGTCAACTCGTGGGTAGCCTAAATTACTTGACTATTACTCGCCCTGACATATCATTTGCTGTTCAACAAGTAAGTCAATTCGTGCACTCTCCTCGCCACCTACACTTGGCAGCAGTTCGACGTATAATTCGTTACTTGAAGGGAAGCTCTCATCGTGGTTTATTCTTTCCTACTGGAGTTCCTCCTAAATTGAGTGCTTATAGTGATGCCGATTGGGCAGAGTGCCCTGATACTCGACGACCTGTCACTGATTGGTGCATGTTTCTTGGCGCTTCATTGATCTCATGGAAAAGTAAGAAACAAGCGAGAGTCTCTAAATCTTCTACTGAATCTGAGTATCGTGCCATGTCTGCTGCTTGTTCTAAAATAATTTGGCTTCGTGGTCTTTTGTCTGAACTTGAATTTCCTCAAATAGAGCCAACTTCACTTTATGCTGACAATACAAGTGCCATCCAAATTGTTGCGAATCCTGTTTTTCATGAACGCACCAAACATATTGAAGTTGATTGTCACTCAATCCGTGACGCTTATGATGACAGAATAATATCACTTCCTCATGTCAGTACTCAGTTGCAGATTGCAGATATTCTTACCAAGGTTGTTCCGCGTCCACGTCATCAGTTTCTTGTTAGCAAATTGATGCTCATCGACAAGCAGCATCAATTTGAGGGGGATGTGAATAGGAATTAGTTTAAATGTATTTATTTAGTGTAATTACCGATATAGCCATGTAACCTTTATATATACGAGAAATAATAATGAGAAAAGTATGAAGCCAAGAATTATTGACAATAACAACCAACAAACGTCATTCAAGAAGTAATACACGCACCTGTTACAAATAGAAAACTTCATACAAAAACATTAGATACCTAATGTACCACTAGTCTCCCTCAACACTCAATATTTAGAGATGAAGGTCCTCAACAATGGAACAAGACTAAATATGAAGAGGATGAACAATGGCAAAATATCTCACAAACAATACAAACACAAGGTGTTAGTCAAGTGTTTTAGATAAAGGTGAATGAAGAACACACACACACAAGGTTCTCTCAATTTTCTAGATGCATGGGTATTAGCTTTAATTGTTATCAAGAAATTGATTAACCATAAACACGCGTCAAGATTAATCAACTCTCTCTCTAATTCACTCAAACACAATAATAAATTGCACAAGAACAAGATGCAATAAAAAGGAAAATGAATTTGACATGAATTTATAATCAAGAAGTTCTTCCAAGGAAGAAGAGAAAGAATCGTGGTGATGGGGATAAACACACTAAGAATAGAAGACAAAGTCACTCTTTGTCTCTATGGGTTTTTCCATAGGTTTCACTCACTTGTTACTTTTATCAAAGAAAAATATATTTAAATCAAGGATGAAAGTTTTTCAGGATTTCAGATGATTTAAATCAACTTTTTCACTTAATTCAAATCACATGAGGTTGTGATTCGGATCATGTTCAATTTTTTATTTGAATCAAATTGTCCAAAGCCAAATCCCATTTTCCACATAGCTCCTGATTCGAATCATGTTCATTTCTTGATTAGAATCAAATCATTAAAAAACCAGATTTAAGTTCTTTAACTTATGATTCAAGCTACCTATGATGAAATGACAAGGTAGCAACTAAATATGCTCAAAAAGGAATACTAACAAGGGACAAACACTCTTATTAATTGAGTAAGGAGGATTCTAATTGGTACAACAATCACAATAACCGAAGTAATTACAAATGAAGTACAAAAGAGTTAAAGTATAAGCACACGGCAATATAATCAAATTACAAATGCGCAATTACTAGGAGTGTCTATATCAAAATGACAAAAACATTTAAACACATAGGTGATACCATATGATACTATGACTGCACGTTCAGATTCCACAATATAACTGAGCATATATAAGTGTCTACAACACAAAGGATGCTGTAGCAAGAGCACATGAGATTATATTTATTGAGGCGACAACAGTCTTCATAAGAACTATTCTTAAATATGTTGTGGTTAATAATTATGTTGGTGGAAAGGGAGTCGAATGGATAAGATGTGACAATGAAATTCTGGATCAATAACTAAAGGCGGAGAAACTTTGATTGTTTGTGATGCTTCTTAGTGGATTTGGAATCAGAGATAAGAGAGTTCCAAGACTTGCAGACGCATTGGAATTAAGTGAGGAACTTTATTGGTAACCTACATAGGATTTCTGAAATGAGGTTGAAAGGAAGGGTGGGAAGCGGCGGCGCGTGATCATTATTCTCGCTACTAGATGCCATTTCAGATACCTTAATGTAAGCAAAATCAACATGGTGTTAGCTATGATTTTTGACTCAGGTTGTTCGATAAGTAATATGGATATGAGATAAATATAAATGTTAAATGCAAGTTGCTAAGGTATGACTTTCAACACCAAACCATAAGATTTGATAGGAAAATTTTCGATATAGGAAGTTAGAGAAATTGAAGACAATTTCTAGTGTGATAGCAGTTTGAGGCAGTTCAAGAGCCAAAGACACGTGAAACAAATTAGAAGACGAAAGCCCACATAACAAGATATGTGTCGAATTTTAATGTAGTAACTGTTGTTGACAGTTACTAATGTACTTAGTATATAAGTAGATTTCAATTTTTGAAATAGGGTTCACATTTTCATTCTTTTCCTGGAAAATTCATTTATCCAAGTTACAAAGATCAAGAATTTGTGAGAAATGTATGAACTTGTGTCCCACTTTTAAATTCAAGCATTTTTTTCCAATTGCATTTGTTCTTCATTTTTTTTCATTTACTTTACCTATTTTCAAACTCTCATGCATTTATTTTCTTTAAACTTTTCACTCCTGCATTTATTTTCTTTGAACTTTATCCAGATACTCAAAAATAAAATATAAACTTTAAAACACTATTACACTTTCTCAATTATTTCACACAAAATGTCATGACTCAATTGTCGTGACTCCATCGTCGTGACTCCATTGTCATGATCGTTTCTGAACTGAATACCGAGACTAGATATGTGACTCCATTGTCGAGACTCCATTGTCGTGACTTCATTGTCGTGACTTCATTGTCGTGACTTCATTGTCGTGACTCCATTGTCGTGACTTGTTTGTCGTGACTCCATTGTCGTGATCATTTATGGTGACTCCATCGTCGTGACTCCATTGTCGTGACTCAATTGTCGTGACTCCATTGTCGTGACTCCATTGTCGTGACTTCATGGTCATGACTCCATTGCCGTGACTTCATTTTCGTGACTCCATTGTCCTGACTTCATTGTCGTGACTCCATTGAGATTAATTTATAATAATTTATTATGTCATCGAATTACATCAAAATTAACGTTATATGAAAGTTCACTTTAATGTTAATCTTTAGATATATTTATGTAATATTAAATCATTATATATTATTTTCTAATTTTATATGTATGATCAATATGATATTATGTTTCAATCCAACGGTTGATTTTAAAAATTATTTATTCGAAATGAAATTACGAGCGAGTGTAATTCGTAGTGTGACTCTTCGAGTGTTATTTATATATATATATATATATATATATATATATATATATATATATATATATAATATAATATAATATAAATATATCAGTTGACTTTTTTGTCTATGTATTATCTTACAAGTTTCATGGTAGTGGTTCGTTATTCTCCAACTACTTTTTAAAATTTTACTAGAATAATTGCTTAAAAATATAAATGTTTTTATAAAGGTTTTTATCTCGCAACCCTGGTCTATAGAAAACTGTTGTAATGGATACGCTCCTTATATAACACTAATAATAATTTGAACATAAAGTATGTATTATAATGTCGTTCCCCAAAATTTTGAGGCCTCGTTTTTTTGAAGTCATGTGCAATACGTTAGGTTCCACAAGCCCAAAACTGACCATGTTTGGTTATGCAGTAAAAAAAATTAGTTTTAAGTTAATTAATTATGTAAAACTAGTTTTGATTAAAATTTATTGGAAAATAATGTGATTTATGTTTGGATAAATTTTATAAAAGTGGATTGAATAATAAATTTAAACGTAAAAATCATGTTTTGTCTCAATAGTTATAAATTCTAACTACACAACTAAAATAAATTCTCGAAAGCATAAACAATTCTACCTTAAAAGTAAAACCAAACATACACTTAATTTTTTTAGACAGATGGTATTTGGACTCAGGATGTTCATCACACATGATTGGTAGGAAAGATTGGTTTGTCTATATCAGTCAATCCATGAAGAATAAACTGAATTTTGCAAATGATAGCAATTTGGAAACTGAAGGCATTTGTAATGTCTTGATCATGAGAAAAGATGGCAAGTAGTAATTGATCTCAAATGTGTTATACATTCTAGGCATGAAGAGCAACCTACTTAGTATTGCTTAGTGATTGAAAGGCACTATAAAAGTGTTGATATAAGAGAAGATTATGAGAGTACTTGACTTGAGTGGAAGATTGATCTTGAAGGTCCATATGTCTCAAAATAGGACCATCAATATTGAACTTGATGTGTTGGAGCATAAGTTACTAGAAAATCCAATTATGAGAGATGAGTGGTTATGGCACTATAGCATTCACCATCTAAACTTTAGAGAAAATAGTTATTTAAATAAGAAAAACATGGTTTCAGGTTCACATAAAATTCATATTCCTAATGGAGTGTGTGAAGAATGTATTCAAGCTAAGCAACATAAGAATAAATTCATCAAATATAGAGGAAGCAAGCCTAGAGCTTCTCTTGAAGTCATATACCCAAATGTGTATGGTTATATCCAAGTGAGCTCAAATGGAGGTAACAAGTACTTTGTTACATTTATAGATGATTTCAGTAGAAAATTATGGACATACTTGATTAAGAAGAAAAATGAGGTAATTGATGTGTTCACTAAATTCAATCCATGGTGAAAAGGCAAAGTGGTCACAAGATAAAGATATTCAGAACTAGTAATGGATGAGAGTATGTATCAAGTGATTTTGATGCATTATGTGAAAGAGAAGGAATTTTTCATGAGATGGTGGCACCATACACACCTCAACAAAATGGGACTATATAGAGAAAGAATGTGACCATCATGAACAAAATGCACACTCTCATGAGGTTAAAATACAAATATTGTTTATTCTAAAGTTTTTAATAAGACTTGTTGAAATATATATATATATACGAGGAGGGGTATTCTTACTCCAATAGTAAGTTATTATAATTTACTTTACATCCTCACAATTAATTCTTCTCAGTCTAATGGTTTAAAATATTAAGTAATAGTTTTATCTCTCCACGGTTAATTACATATTATTTTTAACCATTATATATTAATTGTGAGGATGTGAAGTAAGTTATAATAACTTACTCCTCTTTTATATATATATATATATATATATATATATATATATATATATATATATATATATATATATATATATATATATATATATATATATATATATTATTTTTCCCAAGCAGATCAATCATGACAAAAAAAATTATTCCTTAAAAAAATCTATTACATTAGAAGAAAAAAATTTATATATTTAACATTTTAAATAGAATTTTTTCGTAAGTAAATTTTTTTAAAAGCATATATATATATATATATATATATATATATATATATATATATATATATATATATATATATATATATATATATATATATATATATATATATAATGCTCAAAAAGTACAACGAGATATTGACGAAAAACACAAGGAATACTAAAACACCAGTAAAAAGGACAGAGAAAGAACACCATACAAGAAAAGTGAAACCTGAACGAATCTAGAGCTCCCCAAACATAAACTAGGAAATCGAAAAACTACCTCCACCAAAGCACCAAGGATACCCTAAACGAGAGGATACTATCTTTTAAGTCACTTGATTCGATACTTGTTTAACCACGTCGATCTAGTCGATTATCTCAAGCACTTGATAGATATTCACTAAACAAGTATGATTCTTCACATACTTCTCTGACCGCCTCACTTTCTAGCATATATATTCTTACTTGTTACTCACAGGATGTTAAAGATCTACATTACATTAAAGCAATGAATGGGGAGCTTCTGGCTCTTCAAGAAAATCTCACATGGGTCATTATCTCTTGTCCTACTAATATAAAACTCATTGGTTGCAAATGGATGTATCATGTGAAACTGAATTCTGATGGGCCCTAAACCGTTTCAAGGCTCTATTAGTTTCCTTGGGAAATAAGCATGAATACGAACTTGATTATGATGAGACATTTGTATCGATTGTCAAAATGACAATTGCTCGCACTCTACTTTCTTTAGTTACTTCTAATGGGTGGTTTCTTTATCAAATGGAAGTGAAGAATACTTTTCTTCATGGTTACATGACTGAATATATATATATATATATATATATATATATATATATATATATATATATATATATATATATATATATGTTTCCCCCTCAAGGTATGTTCTCTTCGTCTAAGGGCGTGTGCAAGCTAAAATGTTCCTTATACGAGTTGAAACAGGCGCCCAAGGCATGGTATAAGAAATTTTGCTCCCCAATTCAACTGTGTAAAATGTTGATAACATATGTTTAATAATTTCAAAATAAGAGTAAACAAAAACATCAGTAGGCTTTATTTATATAATGCTTGAATTTCGTACATGATAAATACAAACACGGACATAACTTTTCTATTGGGCTATACCTTGTTTATGCATCATTCAAAACCTGACTAAGGTGATAACTGGTTATTTTGACGCCATCATCGTCCTCTTGAACTAACATACTTCCTATTGTCAATTTAGATGCAGAAATGTACAGTTTCATAGATCTATTTCTTATATGAGGTAACAAAATAGGGGGTTCATCAAGTAACTCTTAATTTCAACAAAAGCTTGTTTATCTGCTGGTTATCATTTGAATCCCTCCTCTTTCTTTAAACGCACCAGTGTCGAGAATACCTTTGTTCTATCACTTAAGTTTGAGATAAGCGTCCTCAGGAAATTGATCTCGCCCAACAAAGATTAAAGTTTCTTTTTATTCGAAGACAAGCTTGTATTGAATATTGCCTTTGTCTTGTTTTGATTTATTTATATGCCTCTTTGTGAACCACAAAGCATAGAAAATCGCTTGCATGGACACCAAAATAATATTTTAATGGATTCATTTTAAGTCCATACTTTTTCATCCTTTTGAGTGATTGTCAAAGGAGGTCTAAGTGACCATTTTTCAACGAGGATTTCACAACTATATCATCAATATAAACCTGAATAAAGGTTGTAATGAAATCATGAAACATAGTATTCATTACTCTTTGGTATGATTCATCAATATTCTTCAGGCTAAAAGGCATCACTATCCATTCATACGTTCCTAAAGCACATTTAATTCTTCTGTTTTTTCCATTTTCTTTAAATGCCACATGTGATAAAATATTTTTGAAAGGACATTTTTACCGTCACGTTGTTTTCTAACCCTATTCTTAAAAAAACCATTCAATTTCCTCCCTTTATCTTCATCGTTGTTCATTCACGTAACCCTAAACATCTCCTTAACCCAGTTTCCACATAATGCATGTTTGATTCGTTAACTCTCGTTTGCTAGAGCGAAAAAGCTTGTTGGAGTGACAAAGATTGTTGGAGCGACAAAGATTGTTGGAGCGACAAAGACTGTTGGAGCGACAAAGACAAAAAGGTACATTGTTCAATAACTTTAGTGGTCCATTCTCTTGAAATCTATAAAATGTACCTGGTCCCACCTTGAATTTTTCTTGTTGCGATTATTCATTCATGGGTTAAACTTTATTGTGTCTTTGCAGAAAAAGAGATTATTTTGTGTTGTCTTCCACCATGGGGGAAATTTTGTGCATGATAAACATGTGTTTTACAGGGGAGGGAGTGAAACAACCGTGGAAGGACAAGACTCTGATTTGTGGAGTTACTTTGAGGCAACGAGCTTGGTGAAAGACTGGGGTATGATGGGTTTAGGATTTGGAGAAAGATTCCAGGAAAGGATGAAGAGTTTACTCAAGTTATTGATGATGTACATGCTAGAGAGCTTGCTAATCACTGCATAAGTGGTAATGTAGATGGGCATCTATGGGTTGAGCATGGTGTTATGGATATGAATAGCAAAGTGTCGAAGCCCGATGTTGATCAGTTTAGTGAGTGCAGTGATGATGAGATCTCTGATGATGATGGAGGCATAAGTTTCAATGATAGTGAAGAAGAAAGAACATTTGAAAATGATGATGAAGAGTTTGTTCGAGTTGAAGTAGGCATACCAGAATCAGGTAACAGGGTTCAGGTTAATGGGAGGTCTTATAGATACAAGAGAATGACATCCAAAGATCCTAAAAAAATGAAAGACATGGAGAAGTCACCCAAGGTGAATGTATTGGTTCCTAAAAGTGTTATGGGGAGTAGTTCTAGGAATGGTCAGTATTAAATGGAAAAGAGATAACATTTGTCAAGAATGAGAGTTATAGGGTTAGGGTAGAGTGTAAGGGTAAATGCAGTTTTTTAGCTTTGTGTAGTAAAGTGGGAAACATGCACACTTATCAATTGAAAACTTGAGTGGGGTCACATACATGTGCAAGGGTATTAAATAACAAGTCTGCCAATTCAAAGTGGGTGTCTAAGCTGGTTGTTGAAAAAAGGAAGTCTCAAGGGAAAGTAAAGGTGTCTGAGATGATGTCTGAACTAAGGCAAAAATATTATGTGGGTGTAACCAAAGGGAAGGCTTGGAGAGCTAAAGTCATAGCAGATGGAATTGTGGAAGGAGATGCAAAGGAACAATATAACATGCTTTGGAGATATGTTGGTGAAGTGAAGAAGCACTACAATGGTAATACAATGAAGATTGAGACTAAGAGGCCATTACCAACTATACCTCATAGGTTTGACAACTTTTATTTTTGCTTTGATGGAAGCAAGAAAGGTTTCATAGGTTTCATATGCAAGAAAGGGTTAGAAAACAACATGAGGGTAAAAATGTCCTTCCAAAAATATTTTATCACATGTGGCATTTAAAGAAAATGGAAAAAACAGAAAAACAATGACACATCAACATTTTAGGCGAGTTGGCATGAGAAAGGTCTTAATAGTGACTTTTTCAAAATTTTAGGATCATCCATGTGACTTTTTTTTTACAGGAGGATTTTTCGTAAAGGCCCCATATGACAGGGGGTAAATAGCTATTAACCCATGTTTTAATGATAATGTTTTCAGTGGATCTGATGGGTGCTAACACATTCTCCTCGCATAATTGATTTCCGAACCTGAATTAATTGCGACAACCATATTTTTGTTCTTATATGGTCTTATCTACATTATCCCTTTTAAAAAAATAAAACTTCGATGAAAACTCTTTAGTATTTCGAGCATTCGTACGCTTGGATATTTTTTGCTTCGTGATGAATAAAATCTACTTTGGTGTTCACCTAAACAAAATAGTGAAAACCCTAATGAGCTTCAAACGTTAGATCATCTACCATGTTCCAAGAGAACAAATATTGAAACTCATGTGTTGGCTAGAAAAACTATTAAAGAAAAAAAAACACGTTCTAGGTGAAATATGATATGTGTAAAGTTTCTTTTCTTTAAAATACATCATATTTTCCCCAATATTATCCTATTTAACATTAAAATATAATATATATATATATATATATATATATATATATATATATATATATATATATATATATATATATATATATATATATATATATTATTTAAGGATCAAGTAGTGTTATTGTACACAATGTTAAATAAAAAATGTAATTATTAATTAAATGTAGCATAATCTTAAACCAAAATGAAATATGATACGTGTATATACAACATCCGTGCTCCCTTTATAAGAAATGTTCTCCTCAAGATATATTATATTTTCTACAATATTTTCCTATTTAAAATTGAACTATAGTATATATGCATAAGTTATTTCTGTTTTTTTAGTTTCATATAGTTTAAGGAGGAAATCGTGTTAATGTACACAATAATAAATGAAAATATAATTATGTATTTAAATGTCACATAATTTTAAACCAAAATCAAAATGAAATATGATATATATATATATATATATATATATATATATATATATATATATATATATATATATATATATATATATATATACATTCTTGCTCTCTTTAAAAGAAATAATCTCAAGAAGATATATTACATTTTTCACAATATTATCTAAATTACGCGGGCGCGCATATATATATATATATATATATATATATATATATATATATATAAACTTTATCTAAAATTATTGTGATTATAAATGGAATGCTAATGTGGGGATGCTTACTTGGTGTACCGAATCGTAACATGCGACATTATGCTATTTAGTAGCTTTTACCATAAAGAGAGTTCGAAACTTAATTTTTTCTCGAGGATCCTTTTCCATAAATAATTAAAATTTGGTAAATGTTTTGATGATAATGTTTCCAGTGAAATCCCAATTCAATTTCTATTGGAAGACAATACCATAAATTCAATGATTCCACGCTTTCTAACTTGTTTAGCATGTGACTTGGGAAAAAAAATTAAAATCAATAGTAAACAATTCATTTTAGCATTTTTAGATAATCTTAAACCAAAATAAAATAAGATATGTATGTATAACATCATTACTCTGTTTGAAAGAAATGTTCTCTTCAAGTTACATTATATTTTCCACAATATATCCTATTTAAAATTGAAATATAATATATATGCAAGTAAATTTTTTTTTTCATATCATTTAAGGATGAAGTCGTATTATACTACCAGTATAGTACATTACGTAATGTTAAATGAAAAATGTAATTATGTACTTAAAAGTCACATAATTTTAAACCAAAATATAATATGGTATATATGTATATATTGCATCCATGGCGGAGCTAGGATGAAAAAGTTAGGGTGGTTATATATATATATATATATATATATATATATATATATATATATATATATATATATATATATATATATATATATATATATATATATATATATAATATCAATTTTTTTTTGTCTATTATAATAAAATTAATCAAAATAGTTTTTCTAAATAGAAGATGTACAATTTCAATCTTAAAATAAAATTTTAAATTAAAAATTTACATTGTCACCAAAATAAAGTCTTGAAATTAAAAAATTAGAATCAAATTTAGCTAAGGCCGTCTGCCTCTCTAAAGAACCAAATTAACTATTTGTAATTTTTATTATTATTATTTTGAAATACTCAAATATATCTTTTGTAAAAAAAATTGATACAATTAATAAATTTGTAGAATTTACTAATGAAATCCACTTATTAAAATAGATTTTATTAATTTTTTATTTTTATCAATTTTTTTATATATTGTAAATTTTTCACTTAACATAATATTATTTGAATATATTACAAAAATTTAAAATCTTGTATATAATATTAAATTTGTTGACAATTAAAATAATTTTATAAATTTATTTTGAAAAAAGAAAAATAATAATGTTCAACTTATTTTTTATAAATTATAAAAAACAAAATTAAAAATATTAGTTATAAAATAATATTTAATCTAGTTGAATAATTGAAGAGATAGACATTAATAATTCTGTTTTTTTATGCAGAGAGAGATTTTTCTAGGTTGTAGACTCAATAGCTTGTAAACTAAATGAATGAACTAGAAAGAGTGCATGATATGTGGGACTAGACATTAGACTCCAATATTATTACTATACAAAACTAGTGTTTCTTAAATTCATTTCTTCACTTAGTGTTTCTTAAATCATTCATAATAATACATAATTTTTTTTTTTTGATAAGCCATAATAATACATAATAAATACTAGTAGTTTTTTTTTTCAAGTAACCTCTGTCTATAAATTGTTTTGTAAAAAGTAATGGGATGGCCATGGCCTTCCCCTGCCAACCCCAGCTCCGCCATTGATTGCATCATTGCTCTCTTTGAAAGAAATGCTTTCTTCAAGATATATTATATTTTCCACAATGTTATCTTATATATATATATATATATATATATATATATATATATATATATATATATATATATATATATATATATATATATATATAATTCCTTTTTTTTTTAAAGTTTCATATCATTTAAGGAAAGAGTCGTGTATTATGAATTTAAAAGTCTCCTACACGCACGCGCACGCATGTAATTTTTAAGGAAATTCACAATTGTTCATTCATATTATAAATACTCACCTATCTTTTGCAATATTTAATTTAACAAATAAGCTATCTACATTTTTATTCTTTTAGTTCTTTTGGCCACTAGTTATTGCAATTATAAATGAAATCCTTATTCCCATGTCATCACAACTGCATATAATAGTGAGAACTCTACTAAGATTGGAGACAGTATTTGTTGCGCTAAATTACAACATGCAACGTTATGCCAGTTGACCATAATCTTAGCGTTCAAATTTCTGTGAAACATTCTTTGCAGGTTTGTCCCTTTCTCACTTTGTTTATTAAAAGATTTTCTCACTTTGTTTATTAAAAGGTTGTGGTCTCATGAATGTCGTATTGTTTTGGAATAGTATGAATCATATGTTTATTCAAGTTATACTAAATACAATATTTGTATTGTATTTGACTTAATTTGATTTTTTTATCGTAAGTTAATTATTGTTCAGGCCATGGGTAATTTTAAGGTTGTGATTTTTACGCTAAGGGTTGATTTGAAAAATACCCTAACGTAAGATATGAGAGTGGGGAAGTTTATGCATATAGTTGTCAAGATCTAGATTAGTGGTCCTATTTTGAAGCATATGAATTAATTAAAAGGATTGATACTGAGTCTGATGCCAGGACTGTGAAAATGTGGTGGAGATACTTGCACTTGTAATTATTTGGATTTGGTAGAGATACCATGTAGACATGGTGTGGCTGTAATCTATATAAAAGTAGATGACCCCATAAAGTATGTTCATGTATTCTATCATAAGATCACATAAGAAAAATGTTATAGTGAAATGATCACCTCCTTACATGGCGAAAACAAGTGGCATAGGACCTTTGATCTTATGATATTGCCACCCATGTACAAGTGTGGCCCAAGCAGGCACAAGAAACTTCACAGGAGAGAACCAGATGAGGCAAACTAACATAAGTGGCAAAGAACAAATATCAGTCATATGCGCAAAAAGTGCCTAGAATTTGGCCCAATGCTAAGACTTGCAAGAAAAATAAGCGAATTGTGCTTGTTTTATATGATAATGTAAGACATGAGCTGCCTACACAGACCAGACAGACTGCCAAAGCCCAAGTGGCATAAAAAAGGGTATTATTCTAACTTTAACTTGTGTTTATGGGTAAATTATTATGTGTCTTAAAAGGGTGTTTTTCTAACTTTATTACGTGTTGTATTTGGAGAGACCTAAGGGGTCAGTCAATGCTAGCACAAGTCAGACAACAACTAAGAATAAAAATCCTCAGAAACTTAAGAAAAAGAAGAAAAAAATTGATGTGGAACAACCATATGTCAATGTTGATCAACCTTCTGTCATTGTTGGACAACCATCTATCAATGTTGCTCAACCTTCTGTTAATATTGATCAACCTTCTAAAAATGATGAACAATCATATATCAATGTGGATCACCTTTTATGAAAGACTTGGACAAGTACTATGACTAGGATGCTGAGACATTCGAAGAATCTGTGAATAATGAAGATGTCTTGGACATTCAACCAATAAGTATTAACACATCGCCTATTAAGCCAAATGCATCAAAGCCAAATTAATCAAAAGCAAGCTTATCAAAGCCAATTCAATCAAAGGTAAGTCCATCAAAGGAAAGCACATTAAACGAAATTGCATCAACGGCAAGTCAATCAAAAGCGTGTACCAATAATTCCTTCAACCACCCTGTGTTGGAACATTTTTTGCATCAAAGTCAAGTAGTCATGATCCAGTGAGTATATCAAATTCATCATATTCCTTATGTGATTTAGTTATGACATTTATCACTTATGTCTATTTCTTCTTCTTCTAGGTCAAGAGATTGATCCTAACTTACAATTTGAAGTAAAATGTTGACTTGACAATTGTAAAAAGAAGGGTTAATAGTAATTCAACCCCCTGTAATGTTAGCGAATTTTGCTTTTGCCCCCTCCCTACCTTTAGGCAACGGTTTTTTCAAAAAAACCGTTGCCAAAACCTGTCTTTGGCAACGGTAGGGGGGTAAACCAAAACACGCTCATATTACAGGGGGATAAACTACTATTAACCCTAAAAAGAAAGAGTGACAAACTAAGGACTCTCAAATCAAGAGACATAACTGGCCTTGGTAAAGAACCTGATAATCCATTGGTTATTAATGAAGAAGAATAGACCATAATATATGTCATTGTTGGTGCTAAGATTTCCAAAATTTGGGAAGAAATTTGCAAGGGCCTCACACTATTTTGATATGTGATATATGTATTGTCATTAACTATATGTGTACTGTCATCATATTGAATATATTGTCACAACCTAAATTGCTAAAGTCAAATGTGATATGTGTTTTCCTAACTAAGGAAAATTAAGGCCAAAAATCTAGGCAGACATTTTGCAAGGGCCTCATACACTGAAGAATGTGTTGATAATATGATGTTTATGTATTGTACTGTCATATGTTTATGTTTATAAGATATTTTACTAGTGTTTTATAATCACCATGTCAATTGTAATATGATCAATTATGTTTTCTATTTTGTTATGTACTTCAATGGAATGGATTAATGGTGTTGAAGATATAGAATGCTTGGATGGGAAATGGCTTCAACATCTCACCTCTCTCCATACACTTGAGATTTATGACGCACCTAAGCTCAAGTCGTTGCCAGATCCGGGGGAGTTGCCTTCCTCTCTTAAAGTACTGCATATCTATAAATGTCCGTTATTGGAAGCAAATTTGCAAAGGAAGCAAGGGAAAGAGTGGAGTAAGATTCCTCACATTCCCAAAATATATATAAGCTGGAAAATGATCGAATGAGTATTACATCAAGGTGAGTCACCAAAATACATCTTTCATTTTCCTGTTATAAATGTGTTGGGTTTTGAGGTAGTAGTGATAGTTTAGAATGTAGTTGGATAATGTAAAGATTTCTGATTGATAGTTGAAAGATAGTAGCAAGTAGTGTGTGAGCTAGTATCGAAGCATGGCAAAACATATGTAATCAATTTGTTATAGGAGGAGAGTAATAGTATGATGAAGCCTTCACTGTTATTGATATTAGACCTTAAAGGCTTAAAGGCTTGAATACAATTACACATATGCTTGCCTATTTATAGGTGTTTTAGGATGTTTCTAGAATATATTTATCCAGACTTTTGTTTGTCTTTTCTACAATACATTGACTTAGAACTTTCTAGGCTATAAGTTAATATAAGATTTATTGGAACACTCTAGAAACATCTAGCAACTTTAGACTATTCTAGTTTTCTCTAAACATTATCATGTATTTATGCTAGAATATTCTAGAAATGTGCATCAATTTCAACAAAATATTATCAAGTTTTTCGTTCCATGCATCTGGGGTTCTCACATCAAAACTATTTTGTTCTTGCTGTTGACATGGTTTGCTGATAAGGATTTCAGATTTGACCCATTGTCCTATTGTCCTATTGTCTTATCTTGGAGATGGCTAGTTAGTAGTAATCACTTGTTTAGGTCTAGCTTTTATGATTGGTACAAGCTACCTTTGTCTTGTTTTATCACGAAAATTTCTTCACCCACCTCCTAACTTTCTTGCCCACCCCGGTGAATTTACCACACTACCCCTTGTTTCGGAAGTTCATTTTCGAAAAGGTACTTTTTTTGTTAAAAAAGGTGTTTTCGGAAATGAACTTCCGAAAAACGTGTTTTTTTTAATATAAAATATTGATTTCGGAGATGCATCTCCGAAATAAAGTTACATTTTCAGAAAATGTGGTGTTTCGGAAGTTCATCTCCGAACTCACCCCCTTGGAGGAATTCGGAAATGCACTTCCGAAATATTCCAAGACCAAATTGGTCTTGGAATGTTTCAGATATACACTTCCGAAATAATTAATAATTATTAAAAAAATTAAAATCAAGGTGATTCAATACAATTAATAGGTATAAAATTAAGGTGAATCAATAAAATGAAGCTGAATCAATAAATTCAAGGTGAATCAAAACATCCTAAACTATTTGAAAGTTAAAAATTATTTTACTAACTTATATAAATCAAAAACATTTTAATTCCATAAGTAAATTTTGAATTATATAGAATTAAATATAAAATTTATTCATTAAATAAAATTAAGACAAAATCTTTTTTTAATTTTTTTAAACTAAATAAAAAATTATCTCATTTTTAATTATGAATCAGAATAGAAATATATTAATATATAATAATAATTATTAATTTTGTAAGTGAAATATAGAAATATATAATAATTAATATTTAAATATATAAATATATAATAATTAATATATAAATATATAAATATATAATAATTATTAATTTTGTAAGTGAAATATATAAATATTTATTTTTTTTTGTAAATACATAATGATTATTATAAATATATAAATATATAAATAAAAAATTATAACTCATTTTGTAAGTGAAATTATTTTAATTTTTTTAATTAAAATAATTTTAAATTTTAAAATATGAATCAGAATAAAAATATATAATAATTATTATTCATAACTAATAAATTATATCAAAATATATAATTATTATTATTTATTACTCATAAATTATATCAAATTTATAATATATAAATTAATTCATATCCTAAAATTAATTTTTGGAATTTTTAGATTTTTTTGGTTTTTTCGGAGATGCATCTCCGAATTAATCAAAATCCCAATTTTTGGGATTTTTTTCGGAAATGCACTTCCGAAGTCTGAAAAAATTTAAAAAAAAAAAATTTCGGAAATGCATTTCCGAAGCAGGGGTAAAATGGGATTTTCGCTGGGGGTGACCCCATAGGGAGGTGGGTAAAGAAAAAACCTTTATCATTGTGTAGTTTTTTAATTGTGAGGGTTGCACCCCTAGTGCATTTTCATCTATCAATTGCTTATTGAAATTTTTTTTTTATAAAATAATATTGAAAAGCTTGTCAATATGATGATTCATTGCAATTTTATTGTTGTTATAAAATAATATTGAAAAGTTTGATATAATGATATTTGTGATTAAGGTACCAACTTTCATTTTTGCAAAAGATATGTTTTATAGACTGCACCATATCAACACGTGTCTTTTAAATTCACGTGCATAGATTTATTGCTTAGAAATTTATGAAAGAAAATTGAAAAGCATGTAATTTGATGATTTAATATAATTTTGAAATAAACTAATTGCTTTTGGAAATTATAAAAGATGTGTTTTTGTCCTAGCAAGTTATAATGCTTTGATATGCTGATGTGTAGATGAATTTGAATCCAAACTTTCAAAGCTGTGAGTGTCCCTAATTCAGTACTATGAATATTAATGTATGTCATTTCTATTCATTTTATTATAAATTCTCGTATTCTCCTAACAAATTGAACCAAGTAGCTTGTCAAGAGTTTTGACTATGCTGAATTTTATTTAAGTTAACCAAATTTAAACTATAAAAAATGTTTATTCAATAAGGCTTACGAGATGGCTTTTTCAAGTGTAACCGTGGTGTTCGGCAAGGAGATCCGCTCTCGCCCATTCTTTTCGTTTTGGCTCAAGATGTGCTCAGCCGTCTTATTTCAAGTCATGTCTCCAAGGACTCTATAAGCCTCATTCGTGCCTCGGTTGGAAATTGGGTTCCGTCGCATAGTATGTATGCCGATGACATTATGGTTTTCTGCTCGGGTCGTCGCTCAAATATCAACTGCCTAAAGAAATTTTTTCACACTTATGCTGTTGCTTCCGGGCAGCATATCAATCTTGCCAAGTCTCACCTTTTCATGGGAGGCATGTCAAACAGAGCCAAGGAGAGATTACTTGCAACCACAGGTTTTCAGTTGGGTTCTCTGCCTTTCTTCCATCTCGGTGCGCCGCTTTTCAAAGGCAGAGTCAAAAAATACCATCTTGCTCCTATTACTGACAGAATTACGGCCAAGCTTGCAGGCTGGAAGGGTAATTGCTTGTCCATGGCTGGGAGAATGGTCCTCATCAAGGCTACTATTCACAGCATGGCTCTTTACACCATCTCTATTTACAACTGGCCGTCGACGGTGATTAAGCTTTTGGAAAAAGCTTGCAGAAATTTTCTTTGGTCCGGTAACACCTCAACAAACAAAATGTGCGTGGTTTCTTGGAAGAAGATTTGCCAACCGTTTAACCATGGTGGTTTGGGCATCCGCTCGTTTCGATGCCTGAATGAAGCTACGAACATGAAGATGATGTTCGACATTATTAACAGCAAGGAAGACTGGGCTGTTTTAATAAAGAAGAGAGTGCTTAGGTCTTATGGTTGCATTAGATATCACATTTTCTCTTCCATATGGACTAGCGCAAAGGCGGAATTCGATACTGTCCATTCTAACTCTTGTTGGGACCTTGGTTCCGATAAAAACATTATGTTCTGGATGGACTCTTGGTGTGGCTCCCCTCTTATTGAGGAAACTAATATCGACAACCTCACAGAAAAAGGCATTGATCCGCTCCTCAAAGTCTCGGACCTGGCAGATAACGGACAATGGCGCATCCCGCATAATTGGTTTATTTGGTTCCCCTTTCTATCCTCTAGGCTGCTGCACCAGAAAGCACCCTCTATCGACTCTGAGGATAATATGGGTTGGAAGCATAGCATGTCGGGTGTGCTGGAGCTTAAAGATGCGTACCGTTTCAAACAAAAACTCCTAGCGGCTGTTCCATGGTGTAAGGCAGTTTGGAACATTTCTATTCCTCCCAGTAGATCATTTCTGGTGTGGCGAATGCTTCACGGTAAGATTCCCACGGATGACTTCTTTATATTGCGTGGGTTTGCGTCTACTTCCATGTGCCCTTTATGTCGCAACAGCACTGATTCTTTTCAACATATCCTCTTCGACTGCGACTTCTCTAGATCCCTTTGGCAATGGCTTGCAGTCAAATTTCATACTACTGCTCAGCTCTCTTCTATTGTCGAGTGGCTGCACTTTTGTCTTCTGAACAAACCGCCTCAGCTCGCGCTAGTCCACTGTGCCGCTGTAATTAATCTCCTTCACTTCTTATGGCATGCCCGAAATGATGCGAGACATAACCTCACAAAGCCAAGCTATAGATATGCCACTGATTGGATTTTGAGTCAGGCTCGGTTATCAGGTAATGCTTCTAAAAAGGCATCTTTTATATATATGCTTGATTTCACCCTCATTAAGGAATTCAAAGTCAACATCATCCCCCCTAAAGCTCCTTCCATCTCAGAAGTGATTTGGAATCCTCCGGTTTTTGGTTGGCTGAAGTGTAATTGTGACGGTTCTTTCATCCAAGATTTTTCTAAAGCGGGTGGCGCCGGTTTGTTTCGTAACTACAAAGGTGATTTCATCCTTGCTTTCGCAGAAAACTTGCGGTGTAACTCGTCTGTTCATGCTGAATTTGGTGCTGTTATTCGCGCCATGGAGATAGCTATTGATAGGGGTTGGCAAAAGCTTTGGATTGAAACCGATTCCTCCATGGTTGTCAAAGCTTTTTCCAACCATTGTTTAGTTCCTTTTTCTTTTAGATCCCGTTGGAAAATTTGTTTACAACACTCTAACTTCACGAATATATTTATATCTCACATTTTTAGGGAAGGTAATTCGTGCGCCGATTTTTTGGCTAATTTAGCGCTCGGCATAGAATCTATCACCCTTTTTGATTCCATTCCGTTAGGCATTCGGAATGATTTTGTAAAGAATAGGTTAGGTATACCTTTCTTTAGATTCGTGTAATCTTGGGGCTAACTGGTTCCCCGTTTGTTCCGCTTTTTTGCTATATATATAATATCTTATTCAAAAAAAAAAAATAGTAGATAAACTACGTGTTAGTATGATAGTTTAAGAAAAAATTGTGAAACAAGTTTTAGTTTTTTAGTATGAAATTAGTTAAATAAGAGACTTAAAATTAAAATTTCACGGATAAAAATAATTTTTGAAATTTTATTCGGTCATTAACAAAATGTCACATATAATATCGAGACAATGTGTAAAGTGATGAACAAACAAACAAAAATCAAGTAAATAACACATTAACACAAATATTTGAAAACTCTATTCGGTGCAATGTCATTTACGTCTAGAGGTTACGTCTAGAGGGTTATAGGTTAAAGAAAAAAGAAAATTCACTAGTTCAACTAATTAGTAGTGTAACACCCCATTTCTACTAAATGAATATTTGTGGATCCTGATTTACAACAAAGACCTGATGAAGTCTCTCGTAAAAAGAACCAATGGACACTTTCAAAAATTCATTAAGAAATAGATTACTCAATGACTTGCGTGCCATGGGAGATTGGCTACTAAGCGCCGTCAGAAAAAGTTTGGCGTGATTATTGATAATTGCTGTTGTTTTTGTTCTAATGAGAAAAATTATAAACCACCGATTTTTTGAAGGTGCTGTATTAAGGATAATTTGGTCTAAAGTCCTTTAGTGGATTCAAATTTATAGAGTTCCACATAAATGGATGGAAGAACTAGATTGGTTGATTATCTCCACCAAAGGGAAAGGGGTGGAGAGTATCTATTCTAAAATTGGCCGCTGTAGATACTCTTTATAGAGTTTGGAAATACCGTAATGACATAAATTTTATGGTAATAGTGTGGATCAGTGTTTTAAAAATCAGACCAGACAGGCTGGTTGGACCGGTTGAACCGGGAACTAGCCAGGTAATCAATCTAGTTCAATTGCTGGATCAGACATGTCATTGAACCGGTGTGAACCGGTATAAACCGCTAAAATAAAAAAAACTGGCGGTTTAAGTGCATTTTTAATTTTAAAAAAATTAAAACGACGTTATTTTGATTATTTTAATAAAAAATTAAAATTAAAAATAAAAGAAATGAAATAAAAAATTGAAAAAAGATAAATAAAAATGTTGCAGCAGTTGATTTTGTTGTAGATGATTTTGATATTGAAGAAGAAGAGTATTTGATATCCAGTTTTTAGATAATACTAAGCTAGTTGAGAACATTATTAACATGATAGTTTAGTTTATAAGGGGCTGGTGGAACAATTCCAATTTGGCCCAAATTATGTTACTAATTGTTGCAAAAAAGTGAGGGAGAGACAGTGATGTTATTGGGCTGAAAATAGAATAAAAGAACATAAAAAAAGTTAAATAAAATAAATCGGACCGGCCGGTTTGAACCGGACCAGACCGGTTCGGCCATCTCTTCCTCCTCCATCATTTTCTCGTGAAAACACCATGGAAAGAAGAAACATGGCAGCCCCCCATATGGGGGCGGACGATGGTGATGCAGCGGCGGCGCCCCCATCTCTCTCAAGCTTCCATTAAAGACATGAAAAAAGCTTCTTGAAGGTAATGAGAAATTGATCAAAACTCAATCAAATTTGGTGAAATAAAAGTCTATCTCACTTATAATTTCATGGGGATCAAGAATATATGATTAGTTTTTGTTGATTTTGTCATTTTCTTAGTTTTTGAATTTTCAAGAAATGTGAAATTTTGCTCATTTTCATGAAAGGTTTTTTTAGTGAAAAAGAAGTGATTTTTGAAGGATTAATTCAAATGCTTATGCTATAATTAATGCTAATTGTTTATTGTTTTTATGTATTGAATTTGATCTTGTGAAATTGGAATTGGAAGAAAACGCTTATTCTATGTTTATGTCAAAAAATGAGTTTCACGAGAAAAAGTGATTATGAAAATAAGCTATTTTATGTTATGTATTAGAACCAATGTTAATGCCATGCTAAATATGCAATTAGAACTGTATTAACAAAAGCTAATGTCAAATTTCAAGTTTCTTGAAATATGGTTTTTTGGTGAATGTATATAAGTGTTTATTAGTGTAAAAGTGATTATTTTGACTAATTGTTGCATATTGCCTAAACCAAACTTGTTGCTATACTACATGCAATCAATTCTGATACTAAATGCAAATTGGTGATTAGATTAAGAGAGGAGTCTATACTATGTCAATTTTCATGCTACTTTAATGTGAATTTTCATGAATAATTAAGCTACTTTTATGATCAAATCAATTCCAAAACAGCGGCATAATCTATGTAAACACCATATATATTCAACAAGAACATTTCATACAAGCAAGAACATGATCGGTGGCATGGGATGAAGAGAGTTCAAGGCTTACTGACGGAGCGGGGATTTGCTCCGGTTAGTATTGAAAATTGTCGATAAATTTACCAACGAGAAACGCGGAAAACTTCAAAGTAAGCTTTTTTCACTCCAATTAATTTCCAATGATGACAATGATTGAATATAGATGAATAATCTTGAATATTACTTGTTGAAACTTTGATGATGAATGTAGATTAGAACCTTGAAGTAAAATGATGAATATATGTTGATGAATGTGGTAAACCTTTAAGCCTTGAAACTTGATGAAATCTTGGAGGATGATGATGATTGAATAATTGTTAGATGCAGAATATAACATTTGCACTTGAATATGAATAACATTGAGATGATAACACTTGAATTTTGTTAATTCTTGAATGATGAATACTTGTGGAATTGTTGTATTTTGTTGAATTTTGGATGGAGGTTTAGTTTTCCCAATCTAGAATTTCCATTTTTGAAATTCTAGATGGTGATGGTGATGAACTTTTGTGATGGTTAGGGATGAAGTAATGGAAAATTGAGAGAGAGTGGAGAAAAATGAAAGTACGAAAATGGTTAAATTGCTTAGGTTTCCAAAATTATGGAAATGGAGGATTTTTATAGTTTTTGTGGGTGGTTGTGAACCTTTAGATTGTCATTCAAGTTAGAAGTTTATCAATGGTTGAAAAGCAATTAGAGGTTTAGTTGCGGATCATTAACCGTAGCCGTTGGATGAAAAGTTATCAATGGTGGAGGTATAGTAGAAAGTTGGTTTGATTTTGTGTTAGTTTGAAATCTTTAAGGAAGTTGAAGTTAGTTAAAGGTAAATGTGTAAATGCATAAGTTTGAGAATAAATAGGTAGTTGAAGGAAGTTAGAGGGAAGACATGTTGAGGTTTAGCATAAATACCAAGTCTCAATGTAAGACTAATGGTCACCTGATCTAAACTTGAATTTTGCTTTGTATTTCCTTTTGAATTTACCTTTGAATTCACCACTTTTACTTTGAATTTTTGTGAATTAAGCCATTCCTTTGAAAGTTCTTTTTTGAGAAGTGATTTTGTTGGAAATAAGTGCTTTTGTTGGTGGTCAAATTCTGACTTTTTACTTGAGAAGTACATAAACCCCCTAAGCGTGAGGCCTGGTAAGGGCAATATGCTTAAGTTTATCGGTTGGCAGATTATCCGAGATATGCATTCCGAACGTACATAAGTCCTAAAGTAGTTTATCGGTTGCTTTATTTTACTGTATATGTGAGATCTTATTTGTTTTGATACTAAACAGTGATGCTTTGTATCCGTGTTATTTTGTGTTTGTTACATTCTTCCTAAAGTATTTCCTACTAAATTAAGTTGATAAAATGGACACTTATATTTTATTTTTTATGTTGAGAAATGAGAATCATAACAATCTGTTTCTCTACATATTTCAATTTATTTATGTTTTTCAAACAATTTTAGATGAAAAAAATGCAATATAATACATATATCATTTTCTCATATATCAATAGCATACTCGAAATTTAACTCACTAATCAACATTTTATTTTTATTATAAGAAATATTTTGAAAGATATGGATTTAAAACTTATTTTGAATTAAAATTTTTAACAACACAAGAATCACACCAAATAAATATATTTAGTTAGCTGAGTATTGAGTTTCTATTTGAGGTCACAAGTTCAAATTCCAACAAATACAAAAATATATTATTTCAAATATTATTTTTTTAAATATTAAAATAATAAAATTTAAAATTCAATAGTGATATATGATTTATATGAAGCAGATTTACTTACTATCCTACTTGGTTATCTAAACTAAACAGCCCATGTGAGTTGTGAGCAGATAATCCAATACACCACTTACTCCTATGTATTTTTAATACATTACTTAATACTCCACTAGTCTCGTTTCCCTCGAAGAATCTGTTTTTTTTTTCAGTATGTAGTTGTTTAAGGAGACCAATGATACTCCACTATTATTTTATTTCTATTTGAGGGAACGGTTCGATGAATTATATTTCCATGACAGTGAATTATTAAAATAATTATTAATTTATTTTGGTTGACTGTCACTGTAGCTTTTCTTCTATACATTGCAACTTGCATCAAGTTACAAGTCTTGTTAACTTGCATTTCCTTGCATTGCATTTTCTTTCCACTTCAATATTTCAAACTATTCTTACTCGGTTCAACTAAGTTATGGCTGCCATTGTTGGAGGAGCACTTCTTTCAGCTTCCATGGAGATGCTGGTGAAAAAGGTTGTTTCTGGTGAGTTTATTGATTTGTTTCGGAGGACTAAGCTGGACGTTGAGCTGTTGGAAAAGCTGGAGATAACACTGCTGAGTCTTCAATCTGTACTTTATGATGCTGAGGACAAACAGATCACTAACCCTGCTGTCAAGAAGTGGCTGGAGATGTTGCAAGATGCTGTCTTTCAAGCTGACGAACTGTTCGACGAACTCAACACTGAAGCTTTAAGGTGCAAAGCTGAAGGTGGTCAGGTTCTTAATAAGTTTTTGTCTTATTTTAAGAGGTTTAATAAAAAGATCAATTCTAAACTACAAAAATTATTTGGAAGATTAGAACATTTGAGAAGCCAAAATCTTGGATTGAAAGAAGGTGATTCCAACTATGTTAGGAATATAACTCCTACAAGTCCTTTTTTAGGAGATGAAACTGCTATTTATGGCAGAGATGATGACAGAAAGAAACTTAAAGAATTTTTGCTGTCACAGGATGGTTGTGATAGCGGAAATAAAATAGGAGTGATTTCCATTGTGGGTATGGGAGGGTTAGGAAAAACAACACTAGCTAGACTCCTTTACCATGACCTTGATGTGAAGGAGAAGTTTGAAGTCATAGGGTGGGCACATATTCCAAAAGACTTTGTTGAGGTCACAGTCACTAAAACAATCCTTGAATCTGTCACTCAAAAAACAATTACAGACCCAAACTTAGTTAAACTCCAAGTTCAATTGCAACAAAGTTTAAGTAACAAAAAGTTTTTACTAGTATTGGATGATATAGGGTATGGAAATTATGTTCGTTGGAATAGTCTAAGTGATATTTTTAATGTTGGACAAATAGGAAGTAAGATCATCATCACAACTCGAGATGCAAGAGTTACACTACCCAAGCTAAAATCTCTCTATCTCCACCATTTAAGATCTTTGAAAACTGAAGATTCCTGGTCTTTACTAGCCAGGCATGCATTTGTAGTAAGAAACTACCAAGAACATCCCGAATATCCCAATCTAGAAATAATTGGTAGGGAAATCGCAAATAAGTGTGGCGGTTTACCATTAGCCACAATAGCATTGGGGGGTATTCTTCGCATTGAATTGTCGGAAGATCATTGGAGAGGGGTATTAAACAATAGTATTTGGGAACAAACAAACGGTGCTCTGCTATTGAGCTATCGTTATCTTTCAAGTTCTTTAAAAGGATGCTTTGCTTATTGCTCAATATTTCCAAAGAACTCAATCTTATGGAAAGAGATGGTGATTGAGTTGTGGATTGCAGAAGGCTTTATACCTCAGCCGAAAAGTGAGAAAAGCTGGGAAAAAGTAGCTGAAGAATACTTTGATGAGCTAGTGGCAAGGTCTCTAATACTTCAACGATCAAGTCGTGGTGGAGTATGCTTTGAAATGCACGACCTCATCAATGATTTAGCTATGGCAGTTTCATCTCCCTATTGCACTAGGTTGGACATACATAAGTCAGATGAAAGGGTAGATAAAAGAGTGCGTTACTTGTCATTTGAAACTGAAGAAGATAAGCCATATGATAGGTTTGAAAAGTTGCATGGATTAAAAGGTCTACGAACCTTTTTACCCATGCCATTGCAAGCTTCATGGGGGTATGATAATTCCATGTCGTGCAAGTTATTTTTTGACTTGTTGTCCGCAATGACACACTTACACGTGTTGTCACTTCAACAAAACGAAAACATCACTGAGTTGCCAACCTCTATTGGAAGTTTGATTCACTTGCGATACTTGAACCTCTCTGGAACTTTGATTACAAGGCTGCCTTCTGAAACATGCAAGCTTTACAATTTGCAGACATTGTTGTTGTCAAGTTGCGAGAAACTCACTGAATTGCCAAAGGATATGGGGAAATTGGTGAAACTACGCCACCTTGACATTAGAGACACCCAATTGAACAAAATGCCGGCACAAATATCCAAATTAGAAAATCTACAGACATTGTCAAACTTTATTGTGAGCAGCGCTGGGGATGATGGATTGAAGATTGGAGATCTTGGAAAATATCCCCAATTACAAGGAAGTCTTTCCATTTCACAACTTGAAAATGTAACTGACCCAGTCCATGCTTCACAAGCAAACTTGGAGATGAAAATAGGAATTGACCAGTTGCAACTAAAATGGTATTACAAATATGGTTCAAACTTAACAATACAAAGTGATGTATTGGAACAGCTGCGTCCGTCCACAAATTTGAAGTATTTGACCATCTCTGAATATCGTGGAAACAAATTACCAAGTTGGTTGGGCGATTCTTTATTTAGCAACATGGTGTTTTTGTCGATCTGGCAATGTGAAAATTGTTCAAGTCTGCCATCCCTCGGGAAACTACATAATCTAAAAGAACTCTTTATTAGTGGAATGCAATCAGTAAAGAGTGTTGGCACAGAGTTCTATGGAAGTAGTTCTCCTTTGTTTCAACCATTTCCCTCTTTAGAGATTCTAAGCTTTGACTATATGCCAAAGTGGGAGGAATGGAAGTTGATTGAAGGTACATCTACAGTTTTTCCTAGTCTTATATGCTTGTCACTACATTATTGTCCAAAACTCAAAGAAAACATACCGATCAACCTTCCTAGGCTTACACATCTGTGTGTTTCACACTGTCCCGAACTCAATGGGATGACACTTAACAACCTTCCTTCCCTTATTGAACTTGAGTTACAGAATTGTCCTCTACTGATGGAGACAAGGAACTTAAATGATATTACTAACCCACCATTTGACAAATCCAGCCAATTGATGATTAGTCTGAATTCTCTTCAAAAGATGGTCTTAACAAACATTCCATCTCTAACCTCCTTTCCGAGAGATGGTCTTCCCAAAACCTTACGATCTCTCACAATTAGAGACTGTGAGAATCTGGAGTTCCCTTCTCATGAATCTTTTCACAATTACACATCACTTGAGATTTTAGAAATAATCAGAAGTTGCAATTCAATGACATCATTTACCTTGTGCTCTCTCCCAGTCCTCAAAATTCTATGTATTCAGGGGTGTAAACATTTACAATCCATTTTAATTGCAGAAGATGCATCAAAACAGAATCTCATGTTTCTTAGAACCATCAATATATGGAATTGCAGTGAACTGGAGTCGGTTTTGCTGAGTGGATTGCCTATTCCTAACCTCATTGATTTAACTGTGGGTTGGTGTGGGAAGTTCTGTTCTCTACCTGAATCAATAAAGACGCTAACTAGTCTTCAAAAATTGTCAATTGACGGCCTTCCAAATCTGCATTCGTTGCCAGAAGAGGGGGGATTGCCTTCCTCTCTTAAAGAACTGTATATTTCATGGTGTCCGTTACTAGAAGCAAGTTTGCTGAGGAAGCAGGGGAAAGAGTGGAGTAAGATTTCTCACATTCCCAAAATATTTATAAACCACCAAATCATCAAATGAGTACTACTACATCAAGGTGAGTCACCAGTACTTGTTTTTTGTTTCTCCTTAAATTTTTTATGGGATTGATTGTTATGTCTAATACTAATAGTATTTTTTTTTCCAGAAGGTAGATTCTAAGATTGTAGTAATTCTAAGAGAGCAAATTGCAAAGCTAGAGACAATAATTGTATGTGTTTTCTCAATCTGTTTTGCATTACCTCTTTCTTTTTCTATTGTTTACCACTTACAAATAATCGCCTGTTTAATGAAGGCGCATTCTTTGTCCAGGAAAGAAAGGTTTTATGAACTTGAAATAATATGGACTTCACAAACAGAAGTGCAAGAAAGTGTTTGTATCCCCTATGAGGCATTTAACCAAATGTTTCACTCTCCAAGACTACATGGCTGGCTGTGAGTATTTTATAAGAACATATCAATTTTGTTTGATGTAGATGTCTTGGTTTTCTATATGCAAAGATAATGTGTAGTTTCTCACTCAGTAAGTTATAATGCTTTTGATGCAGATGTGTATATGAATTTTGAATCCCAACTTTCAAAGCATGGAAGTCTTTAAGAAAAAGTACTTTAATGACTGGCACATTATAGCTGTTAGTGCGATGAATATTGCTGCAAGTCGTTTCTATTCATTTTAAAGCCATATTATGTTCCTATAGCAGGGCTTTCTCAAGTTTGATTTGCATGGCTTGGGATTGTTAATACTTTTTCAGAAGAGGTGAAAAATCCTGCCGCAACTGCAGTTTCTATGGTTCAATTCTCATTCTTACTCATCTCTAATCTTAAAAATATAGAATGCTTGGATGGAAAGTGGCTTCAACATGGTTTCCAAAAGAGGGGGAGGTGCATTCCTCTCTTAAAGAACTGAAAATCGTCCGTTATTAGAACCAAGTGTGCAGAGGAAACGAGGGAAAGTGTGGTGTAAGGTTGCTCCATCGTGTTCTTCTTTGTTTTCTTTTATCCTCGCATTTATTATTAGATTGTTGTGTTTAATAATATGCTTTTATTCCAAAGGTAGATTTCTAAGTCGGTGAAGATTCTAAGAGGGCAATTCGCAAAGCTAGAGACAAAACAAGTGTAGTTGTTCTCTCAATCTGTTAGAGTACACCAATCATGTGTTTTAATGGCCCATTTCAATGATAAAGCCAAAATGAAGACTATTGCCTCTAGAGGAAGTAATACGCGAGGTTCGGGAAGTGACTAGTAATTATATGTTAGTGTTACTTACTGCAAATCTATCTTCCGGTTTATTGCATATTCTGGAAAGGCGTTTGTGAAAAATATGTCTTGCGGTAGGAAGGAGTTCGTTAAAGATGAAGATTTTGGCACATAAATCTTGAGAGTCTGGTTAGCTCTTCTCTTTTAGTTTTGTTTCTAATTGGTTATCTTCCCGTTCATGTACTGCATGAAAAATACATCGAAATCGAATGAGTATCAATTATGTTTGTACTTCTGTTTGGATATTTCAAATGTATTTTTGACAATATTCAGTTCAAATATATCTCCAACTTTACAAATACCAACTTAATCATTAGTGCCTATAACCTTATCCATTTTTAATCTTATTTGCTTCTGGTTACCATTTTGTTCTATTATAAATGAACACCATCAATCCTGACACGATATATCCATTTATTTTTATGTAGGGTAGTATGATCCAAAGGTTTTTACTACAAATCTGAATGATTGATATCCGAAAAACTTCCATGTTTCTGTAGAGAGATCCTCCACATCAGTCAAAACTCATTCATCCTACATATGACACATTCAGTAAAGGAACATCTCTTCCATTCAAAGAAAGAATTGAAGAGAGACACTTCAACACCATCTTTTTATTGATTTTGTTTTGTGATAAGTGAATTAGTTGCTCGACTTCAGACTCTGATAAATTGTAACTTCGTTATCAAATATTGGGTGTTCTCTTTATGTATATTTTTCATATTTATTTTGTTTTGAATTGAAATTGTTTTTCAAACAAATTAAAATACATTGAATTTTGAACCCCTTTCTTGACCTGTAAAGATGTCATGAGTTTAACAAAAGTATATCACAACAAAATGATTACCAAGTGGCTGAAAACATGGATGAAGAAATGGAAAACATTTGTGTTTATTGACACAGTTCTCTTGTGAACGCTTATCTTGAGAAACAAGGAAAATAACAGCATGATATGTCACATGAAAGAAATGTTTTCTTAGTATGGACTGGTAAACATGCTGCCATGATAAAGTGCTGGAGGGGACTTAAAATTTTCAGGGTTGCAGAAACTTATGGCCATGTAGTTACTATAGGAGTTGTTATGCTAGATGTTAGGCAGGAAGATGTTGCAGAGCCTTCAATGAGAATTATTGACATATCCATATTTCTTTTACCCCATTATGTTGAATGAGCAATGCTAACTTAAAACATAAATTAACACTATATCATATAAAATACAATTGATTTAGTTTTTTAATATTTTATTGCAACTTTAAAATGTATGCTAATATATAATTGAGTTTAGCAATAGTATAGTAGTATCCAGTGCCTTGGAATTGATGTCAAATTTTGTGTTAAGGTGACATTGCTCATGTTAATTCTCCAAAATTAGCAAACCACATAGTTAAATATATTTTGACTTAAACGCACTTTTGATCTTCCTATTTTAATATTTTTTAATTTTTAGTCCCTCAATTTTAAAAATCAGTTTTTTGATCTACGAACTTTACATCACTTGAAATTTAGTTAGTCGATCCCCGTACAAGTTTGCATATTTTTTTAATGATGTGGCAATGATGGCTACGATTAAAAATAACAAAATTATTAATTAATATTTAATAATATTATAAATGATTTTATTTATAAAAAATCAAAATAAATTTTAAAATTTTAACAAATATTAATTTAGAAAATAATTCTCATTTTTTTTTTCAAAATAAATTTAAGTTTAATATTTTTTCCAGAAAAAATTTATTAACAATTTTAAATTAGTTTAAGAAATTAATTAATAAAAATTATTAAAGAAACGTTTTAGACTTCTTGACCCATATTCTTCCAGCATATTTTTATTTGGCATAAATACACTTTTAGTCCTCGTGTTTTGATCAACTCCTGGAATTGGTCATGCCTTTTCCAAATCAACGAATTTGGCCCTTACTTCCATTTTCCCCCATAAGAAACGCTGATGTGGCAAAAAACGCATATGTGGCAGTGCTTATTTGGAAAAATACATTTTAAAATTCATTCTCATATTTGCAAACAAACTGAAAAAATCTAAAAAATCTTAAATAACCCTAATCGCTAAATTGGTTCAGAAAAGATTCATTTGATCCCCCATCCTCGTCTTCCTTGGTTCCCCAAACTGAAAATCTGAAATTCATTCTCGTCTTCTTCATCAGTTCCTATCCTCATCTTCCTTGGTTCCCCAATCTACATTCACTTTCCTCTTCTACAGCAACGTTTTTCTCCATCCTTGTCTTCTTCGTTATCTCCATCTTCATTAATGTCACAAGCATATTCCGTGTCGAGTAATAGTTGCGCATCACGATGAAAAGAACTTTGTTGCTTATGTGATCATGATTCACCTTTCACTACTTCGTAGACTACTGGGAATCCTGGGATGAGGTTTAATGATTGTTGGTTATACAAGGTGAATGCAGTTGTTAGTTAGTTTGTTTATGAATGTGTTGTAGGAAATCTGGGGGCAAGTTTAACAATGTCAATCTTGTTTGTGAATGCAGTTGCAGGGAAGAAAGGGATGCAATTTCTTCAATTAGTACGATGAAGGAATGTCTGTTCGTGCAAAGAAGGTTATTTTGTCACTAATGAAGAGAATTGATGAACTTAAGATGAAGGATAATATAAAGCTGAAACAATAGGAGGATTTGAAGAAGAAGCTAAAGTTTTGCCAAGGATTGGTTGTTGTATATGTTCTAGTCATAATGGGATTGCTCTGCATTGTTACCGTGAAGAATTGAAGGCTACTATTTTCTCTGCTGATTATGTCTAGGTGTTATGTCTAGGACGGATTGTTGAGGTGTTATGTTTAGGATTGTTTAGGTATTATGTGGAGATGTTGTGGTGTACTTATTCTTGTTTGAATGAAAATGAAAGTTGTTGAACTTCAATGATGTTTGAATGAAAATGAAAGTTGTTGAGCTTCAATGATGTTTGAATGAAAATAAAAATCGAAGCAATAAATTGTGTTGAACCAAACATGGATTAATTGTCATTACAGTTAAGCATACTTGTCATTACATCTCCAAAATAGTTGTCATTACACCATCAAAATAATACCATAATTATAACAAAACCAAAAAACATTTATTTGTGGAGCATACATTGACAGCACAATTAACCTATAAATTGCATCCACATAAAACAAAAAAGCAACTTAAGTTTAATCTAATTATGAAATGGTTGTGCCTGTGGAGCATGTGATCCTTGAGACACAATAACTTCAGCCTCATTTTCCTTTTGATACTTCTTTTTCTGTCCAGATGGTCCTGTTGGCTTTTTCTGCTTGTTTCCTCTCTTTGGAATCTACCTGTTAGCAGCACTTTTTTCTTTGCAAGCCCTACTGTTATGTCCATACTTGTTACAATGTGTTCATTTCACTATCCTTAAATGTCTTGGTAGCACACCATCATTTCTTGGCTCATCATTGGACTTGTTCCTTAATTTCTTGGGCCTTTCTAGTACCCTTATCATAACTGGTGGATGGATGTGATCAGTATTTGTGTCTGGCTAGAGTCTTGGTCCATTTGATGGTAGCACAATGTGAGAGTAAGTAGCCAAGCATTGTGATTTCCTACAAATAAATGAGATGTATAAAATAATTATACAATAAGTAGACACAGTCTTGTGCCAGATGCAGATAATACACATTAAAAAATTCAAATACCTATAGTAAGATGCCACATAACTTTCAACAGCCAATCCATTGTGCCAAATGCAGACAATAGCATGTGCACAAGGTATACCAAATAGGTCCAACTTACGACAAGCACGAGACTTTTCTGTCAGGTTCACAATATATGTATCAGTCTCATTAGATACACTAAACTGAGTTATTTCCACATCACCATGCCAAGTTGCCTTCCATCCCTCTACGGCTCTTTTTTGTTTTTTTTCAATTATTGACTGGGTCTTAGGACATATTTCACCATTGTACCTTTCAAGCATTTTCCTTTGCTTCACAATCCTCATTGTTATATAATGCTTGACACCCTCAAGGAAAGTGATTATTCCTTTCTCCCTTATGCCAAGTATTACCCTATTGAAAGCTTCACACATGTTGTTGACCTGTAAATCACATGTTACGATAGTGTTAAATATTGATATTGTCTATTGTGCAAGTTGAACCTTGGACATTACACTGTATGCATCTCCATTTATGTCCTTCATTTTTTGCATTGCATTGTTCCAATTTGGTACAGTAGTAACTCTAGCAGCTTTCCACAATAGTTCCTTCACGTGTGTTCTTGAGAACCTCTAATGATACCATCTGACATGCAAAAATACTAAGTTTTCCTATAGTTTTGACATCATGCAAAATCTCTAATGGTGAAGTTGCACTCACATTGATTTGATGATATGAGAAGATTTCAAACGGAAGAATCGAGTATCAGACATGAAGACGTAGAAACCATAGGAATCAAAAGTCTATTCCCACATACAGCTTCAATGTTTCATTGTAGAACCAAAAAATTGAGTGAGGATTGAAGGTAATGACTGATATGAACTTACAACGCAACGGAGAGTGGGCTGACCTGCAAGGTTAGTACTGAAATGCTCATGTCAGTATGTTAGGGAGACAAGTGAATTGAAATTGAATTTAAAACTGAGTAGCTGAAGAATTTGGCGCCTTCCTTATATATAGTAGAGAGGAAATAACAAATTTGTTGTTTATCAAACATTGATCGCTAGAGTCGTATGATGCACCTGTAAACTGAATCTCTAGTAATCAGCAATATAATATCTCTCGTGTACTTGAGAAGGTTCTAGAAGGATTATGAGTCTTTTAAAATAGTTGGCTTGCACTAATATGATAGACCCCGAACAATCCTATATTTATATTCATGTATTGATTTTTTTTATCAAAGTTTATGCAGATATTTTAATGAAATTAAAGCATGTCTACCCGTTTTTTTGTCTTATATGTGTATTAGTTGTTTATTAATGTATAATTTATTTTAACCAAATACTTGGACTCGAGTTCGATTTTTGGTGGAAATAATACTTGACCAGTGTCATGATCTCTTAGCACGAACTATGGATAACTATTTCTCTGCAAGAAACTCTAAATTACTAGAGTCTTATTCCCCTTTAAACTAGTTTGCAAAAGAAAAAAATTTTTTTAAATGTTTTTATAACATTTGTCATAATTAAGTTAGGTGTATAAGAGTGGTGTATATATATATATATATATATATATATATATATATATATATCAATTTTTTATAATTTTTTAACAAAATATAATTAATTAGAAATAATAAAATTAGTTTTTAAATTAAAAGGTAAATATTAAATATAAATTGAGGGGACTTAAAAAAAATAGGAATTAAGCCTCCAAATTATAGTTAATTTATAAATAGGACATTTTAGCATAATCTAAATAAAACTTGAGGCCATTATTTTTTAATTATGTCACTTCAAAGTGTGACCAAGAATATATATATTTTTTCCCTTATATACTACTACATGCATAGGGACAAGAAAGATATAGACTTATACAGTTATACCTAACGATGGAAATTGGAAATAGATAAAAGAATATATGGACACAACACAATCAATAAACCATCGGTCAATCGATGTTAAATAAGTGGAAATAGATAAGAAATATATGGAGTATATTATTAACTTATTTTTGTTGACACAATCAATCTACGAGTCACTGTAGCATTTTCTTCTATACGTTTCAACTTGCAACACTTTACTAATAAGTCTCCTGTGAAACTGCATTATCGTCTACCTTGCATTGCATATTCTTTGTACACTGTTGAACTAAGTTATGGCGGCTATTCTTGGAGGAGCACTTCTATCGGCTTCCATGGAGATGTTGGTGAAAAAGATTGTTTCTAGTGAGTTTCTTGATTTGTTTCGGAGGACTAAGCTTGACGTTGAGCTGTTGGATAAGCTGGAGATAACACTGCTGAGTCTTCAATCTGTACTTTATGATGCTGAGGACAAACAGATCACTAACCCTGCTGTCAAGAAGTGGCTGGAGATGTTGCAAGATGCTGTCTTTGAAGCTGACCAACTGTTCGACGAACTCAACACTGAAGCTTTAAGGTGCAAAGCTGAAGGTGGTCAGGTTCTTAATAAGTTTTTGTCTTATTTTAAAAGGTTTAATAAAAAGATCAATTCTAAACTGCAAAAATTATTTGAAAGATTAGAACATTTGAGAAACCAAAATCTTGGATTGAAAGAAACTGTTTCCAGCGGTGTTTGGAGTATAACTCCTACAAGTCCTTTTTTGGGAGATGAATCTGCTATTTATGGCAGAGATGATGACAAAAAGAAACTCAAAGAGTTTTTGCTGTCAGAGGATGGTTGTGATGGTGGAAGTAAAATAGGAGTGATTTCCATTGTGGGTATGGGAGGGTTAGGAAAAACAACACATGCTAATCTCCTTTACAATGATCCTGATGTGAAGGAGAACTTTGAAGTTAGAGGGTGGGCACATATTCCAAAAGATTTTGTTGAGGTCACAGTCACTAAAACAATTCTTGAATCTGTCACTCAAAAAACAATTGCTGAGACTAACTTTGTTAAACTCAAAGTACAATTGCAGCAAACTTTAAAGGACAAAATGTTCTTGTTAGTATTAGATGATATGACGCATGAAAACTATCTTGAGTGGAATAGTCTAAGTGATATCTTTAATGTTGGGCAAATAGGAAGTAAGGTCATCATCACAGGTCGAGATGAAAGAGTTGCACTACCCACATTAAAATCTCTCTATGTCCACCGTTTAAGCTCTTTGGAAATTGAAGATTCCTGGTCTTTACTAGCCAGGCATGCATTTGTAGAAAGAAACTACCAACAACACCCCGATCTAGAAGAAATTGGTAGAGAAATTACAAAAAAATGTGGCGGTTTACCATTAGCTGCAATAGCACTTGGGGGTATTCTCCGGTTCATGTCACCGGATCGTTGGAGTGATGTGTTAAACAGTAGTATCTGGGAACAGACAAATGATGTGGTGCAGCCAGCTCTGCTATTGAGCTATCGTTATCTTCCAACTTCTTTAAAAGGATGCTTTGCTTATTGTTCAATTTTTCCAAAGAATTCAATCTTACTGAAAAAGACGGTGGTTCAGTTGTGGATGGCAGAAGACTTAATACCTCAGCAGAATAGTGAGAAAAGTTGGGAAAAAGTAGCTGAAGAATACTTTGATGAACTAGTTTCGAGGTCTCTTATACTTCAACGGTCCATTGATGATAAGTCAGAAGAGTTCATTGGTGATGAAAAAGCATGCTTTGAAATGCACGACCTCATCAATGATTTAGCTATGACAGTATCATCTCCATATTGCACTAGGTTGGACAAACATAGGCTAGATGAAAGGGTAGATAAAAGAGTGAGACACTTGTCATTCGATAAGGAAGAATATAACTCATACGATAAATTTGAAATATTGCATGGATTAAAAGGTCTACGAACCTTTCTACCCATGCCATTGCAAGATTCATCGGAGTATTCTAATTCCGTGTTGTCGAAATTATTTTCTGAATTGTTGTCGACAATGACACAATTACACGTGTTGTCACTTTCACACTTCGAAAATATCACTGAGATGCCAAAATCTATTGGAAATTTGATATATTTGCGATACTTGAATCTCTCTAGCACTCGAATTGAAAGTTTGCCTTCAGAAACATGCAAGCTTTACAATTTGCAGACGTTGTTGTTGTCAAGATGCGAGGAACTCACTGAATTGCCAAAAGACATGGGGAAATTGGTGAAACTACGCCACCTTGACATCCGAGGCACTAAATTGGAGAAAATGCCGGCACAAATGTCCAAATTAAAAAATCTACATACATTGTCTGACTTTATTGTGAGTAGTGTTAAGGAGTTTGGATTGGAGATTGAAGATCTTGGAAAATATCCCCATCTACGAGGAAGTCTTTCCATCTCACAACTTGAAAATGTGATTGACTCATCCCATGCTTCTCAAGCAAACTTGGAGATGAAAAAAGAAATTGACGAGTTGGAATTAAGATGGTCTCACATTGTTCCTTCAAACTCACAAATACAAGTACTCGAATGGTTGCGTCCGACGACAAATTTGAAGAGTTTGACCATCTACAAATTTGGTGGAGACAAATTATCAAATTGGGTGGGAGATCCTTTATTTGTAAACATGGTGTGTTTGAAGATCACAAGGTGTAAAAAAATTTCAGTGCTGCCATCTCTGGGGAAACTAAGTAATCTTAAAGAACTCTCATTTTCTGGGATGCATTCACTAAAGAGTGTTGATACCATGTTCTATGGAAGTGGCTCTTCTTCATTTCAACCATTTATCTCTTTAGAGACTCTGAGCTTTGAAGATATGCCAGAGTGGGAGCAATGGAAGTTGATTGGAGGTACATTGTTAGGGAGCAAATTCAAGAACCCTAACAAAACTACTAAAAACTCTAAAACTACAAGACAAATAAAACTAGGCTAAGAAAATAAAGATAAAACATAACTTTTGATTTCATTCATTGATTTTCAAGTGTCAAAGACATTACATATATATAATAATACTAATGGATAGTAAACTAAAGGCCCAATACTAATTAAAACCCAATTCAACAACATTTAAAGATCCTAATAACATTCTAGAGAACATTATAAAATAAAATACTAATATAAATTCTACTCCTAATTTAATATCTAAAATATTTATTTAATCCTAATTCTTACTCTATCATTACTCACCTCTTCAAAAACAACCTTGTCCTCAAAGTTGTAAAATAAAACTATCAAATACTGGATTTTTTTTTTTTTTTAAGATAATTGAAATGAAATTGGAGTCTTTCTTATAAAAATGTGGTTGAGAAATTTGAAGGAACATGTGATGTGAGTGGTCATGAAAAAATGGGTGGGTTGTAAATTTCAAAAAAGTTGCCAGCTTGTCTTTCAAATTGAACTAGTAACAAACCCGTGCATACGCACGGGTTCTGGTCTGTTACGCGCATTTGTTTATATAATATATTTATTTTAAATAGAAGGTTAAAAAAGAAAAAATATTTAGATCAATAATAAAAAAAATTCGTATATAAAAATATTTAGATCAATAATAGTTTTTTTTTCGTATATCATTTTTGGATCAAAAATATTTGATCATAAATATCATTTCTCGTATATAAAAATATTTAGATCAATAATAGATTTTTTTCCCGTATACAAATATTATTTTTTTCTTAGATATCATTTACAATATTTGGATCAATAGTAAATTTACGTATATAAAAATATTTAGATCAAAAATAGATTTTTTTTCCCGTATACCATTTTTTAATACAACATATTTAAATCATAAATACCATTTTTCGATAAAAATATATAGATTAATAATAGATATTTTTTCTCGTTTACAAATATTATTTTTGTTTAGATATTATTTACCAAAATATTTGGATCAATAGTAAATTTTTGTATATAAAATTATTTAGATGAATAATAATATTTTTTTTCGTATACCATTTTTTAATAAAAAATATTTGAATCTTAAATACAATCTAGTTGATACATATGCGTTCGCATGGGTACTGATATGGTAGGCACATTTTTTTCCAAAATATAATAAAAATGAAATGAAAGAAAATTAGTTTATAAATCATAACTTAAAATAAAGTCAAATTTATTTTAAAAAATAATCAAACACATTAAAATCAATTATACACCTTTAAAATTAGTTTTGATTTTTTTAAATAAAAATTAAAGATACATTTATCAAAATTTTGAATTTTTTTTGTTAATCATTCATTATTAGGGTAGTTACATGTAACCAATTGCTTCATGATCATATTTAAATTATTTGTCGTATTTCTATGTAACTAAGTTAAACTCATAATGTTGAGAAAAAGGAAAATGTAAAACAAAAGTTGATTAATAAAAGTAGGGGTGATTTGGATCAATTTGGATCTAAAATCACCCCTCCAAATCGTTCTTGTTTCTCTATTAGTTAAATAAGTGGTTTTCACATATATTTAGTGTTTTTTTTTTTGGTGATTTCGTCATTTTAGTGCGTCGTTTGTTTTGATTTACCGTCTTTGTGCGGTGTATTTTTGTTTTTCTGTCGTTGTGCGCAGTGTTCATTTGTTTCAGGTTGAAAGATGACTTTCGATCTAGTGCAGATCATAACCATGTCTTTGGTGCCATTAACGCTACAGATTTGGAGGCATGAATATTTCAAACATTTCAATATAGTCATAGTTATATTCATAGGCATATACAATTTACCGTTTTATGCTATTAACATGGATGCTGTGAGTTTGTTTACAGATTTATCCTTTTTGTTTTTGGCGATTTTTAAATTGTATTACAACAATGTACTCAATCGAAATGAATATTTTATTTAGTAAAAAAAATAAAAGTAGGTGCATGTCATAGGATATTGATTTGTTGGAACTCTGCATTAATTATGCTACAGATTTTTAAAATGTGGCCGTGTTGGTTAGGGATGTCAATGGGGCGGGGCGGGGCGGGGATATATTCCCATCACAATCCCCGCCCTCGAATTTATTCCCCATTCCCACTTCGGGGAAATTTTCTCCCCCATCTCCGTCCTCGCGGATCTCCGCGGGTCCCCACGGATCCCCGCGGTTCATGCGGAGATCCATAAACAAAATTTTTTTTATTTATTATTTTAAATCAAATTAATAGTAAAAGCTTCAAAAACTAACCACAAAAAATTTAGAAATTATTCCTTTATGATAAATATATTGTTTTAACAATATTTAATCTATAATATTGAGTGTCATGACCACCAAAATTTCAAAAAAAAAATTAAAATAATCATTTAGATCCCACTCTTTTACAAACAATACATATATATTTTTAATTTTTGTATAAGATTAATCATATGAAATGAAAAATAAACTTACATAATAATTTAAAATTATACATAAATTCAGGACATTATGCTATTTTAGGCGGGGCGGGAGATATTTACGCCACCCCCGTCCCCGAAGTGTCTTCGGGGAGACTTTGTTCCCCATCCCCGTCCCCGTAGGGGAAAAATTCCCTGTCTTTGGGGCTCCAAACAGGAAATCCCACGGGGATCCCCGCTAACGGAGATAAGTTGACAAGTTGACATCCCTAGTATTGGTCCTATTGTCTACTTTAGTGTAGGAGTTGACATGATTTAGACAAATAACTATTATATATTAATATATAAATTGCAAAATAATATTACATATCAAAATTGTATTGATGATTGATAACTTTTTTTCCTTATGTTATTGCCATGTGACCACTAATTACTTGTATATAGTTTAGCCACCCGCATATCGGAATATTAATTAATTTGTAATAATGTCACTTGTTGATTTGATTTTATAAATCAAACCGTGATATATATAAACTTAAATAATTTATATTTAAAACTATATTTGATTAAATAAAAATTAAATTTTTTTTATCTTAATAGTAAAATTAAAGATATTAAAAATAAATCTATAACTTTAAACAAAAGTTTAGATCAATTTTTAATAATGTATTCCCATTAAAAATTGAAACAAACCACGTATATGGGTTTAGACCTATTAAAAATTGGGGGTTTAGACCCATTAAAAGTTGTGATGAATGCATAAATTATTGAAAAAAACCACGTATTTCTTATATTTAAATCAATCATACATGTATAATGTTATAAACATGTATCCTAATATTTTCTCGTATTTCTCGTATTTGAAGCAGTTGTACATTTTTTTATCGTATGACTGTGGTATAAACAACACCAACTAATAATAACATAAATTTTAAAATTTTAAAATTTAATACTGAAAAAGATTTATTTTTTTCTATTTCCATTTAATGTATCTTAAATACAAATTAAGAATCATTTATAATGAAACATTCTTTAAAAGAAAATGAATGAATGCAATTATTTGTATATTATTTCTTACCAAATTAAAAAGGACCACAATAATAAGATAATATTGTATGGTACTACTTTATAATTACATCAACGTGCATCACTTTATTACTAATAAATTGATTCTGTGATAGTTTTAGCCTTTTCAACTGCAAAGTTTTTCTCCCATTGATTTTACACTTTTAGAAAAAAACTTTGTCTAAATTCAATTATCTATAATTTAAGAATTTTCAATTGATTAATCACCAATTAACTTTGGCAAAGTTTTATGGGTTTCTTGGAAAATTGGTTTTGAAAAGGTGGCAGAGAACTGTCCCTTTCATGATTATCACGTTAAGAAAAATTAATGATGGCAATACACGTGTCGCATGAAGGTGAAGGGAGAAAAAATTACAGATCATCTGACGGTTGAGGGTTGTTGTTTCTTGAGTAGTACGAAATGCAAAAAAAATTGATCTAAACTACCTCATCACTCATTCACTCTCAATCACTCATCCTCTTTTATTACCCTTTATTTTAAAATTCTAGAAACTACCACATCCCACACATACACTTAGATTAAGTCATAAAGACAAGTTCATATTCTTTTCTCTATGATTCACAGTTCACACAACTCTAACTTAACCTCACCATAAAATTCTCGCCACACCTTCCATCAAACTTTTTCACAACAAATCTAAACATATTCAAACTCTTCTTTCTCCATCTTAAGTTTATTTCTTGTCTGATGTGCATGAAACCTTTTTTTCTCTCCATATGTTCAAGCAAAAGCGATACGACTTTAACATATTGGAGACACACAATACAACTTCTTAGATGAGTTTGGATTTAAGTTTTTTGTTTTCTTTTAGATCTAGTTTTGTTTGCTTCTAAATGGTAAAAAGAAAATTTAGTCTTTTTATGTTCATTTTTTCCAAGATCTAGTTTTTTGGTGTTATTTATTTATACAAAAACCTTCTCTTTTTTCTCTGTTTCATTTAACTAATTTTGTTTTAAATTATTTATGTATCAACATTTTTTTCTTCTAAGATTACAAATTTTCTTATACTTTTTCATATTTAACAACTATAATGAAAAAACTATCTATTTATTTTAAATCTAATATTTTCATCTTAAATTTGTTTAAAATCTACAGTAAAAGAAATGGGAAATAGATAAATGTGGTATTATTGTATTGATTCTCTTATGATTCTTTGTAATCTATGATAGTTTAATGGAAATTGAAAAAGAAATGATAAAAATATTCAGATAAAAAAAGATGTATCTTTAGTGTTGAAAAAGATAAAGAGTTAGCGAAAAATTGAATGTAAGCCGGAGAAGGAAGCAACAATTTAGAAGGAAATACGAGTTTGTTCTATAAGATATTCAACAAAGAATGACTAAGAAGCACCTCTGAAATCAAGCTCATTCTTTCCTTGCTAAAATAAGACTGCAAAGATCAATTTAATGGTGATAAGATTGTTAGGAACCAATCAATATTATTAGAAGAAAAAAAAACAATCACAAAAATAAAATATACAATTTTTATCTAGAAAATCTTACCTGCATTTGGATTAAGAAGATGAACACTTACTTCCACAACAAACCTGTCTGAAAAATTAATCAAAAGAATAATGAGTTACACAAATCGTTAACCATCTCTGAAAAATAGAAATAAAGAGAAGAAAGAATAATCAAAATATTTATAAACCATTTTCATAAATAATTTTTTCATAAACCATTTTTGTAAACCATTTTGAAAGAGAGAGAGAGAGAGAGAGAGAGGGAGAGAGAGAGAGAGAGAGAGAGAGAGAGAGAGAGAATATGATAAGAAGATGATGAAGAAAGAAGAGGAAGAAAGAAAGTAAAGTGGAAAGAGAAGTGCTAGAGAGAAAGGAAAAGGTAGTGGGAGAGAGAAACGAAAAAGAAGATTTGGAAAATAATACATTGATGTGATGAGAGCAGGTTTTCTACATCAGAAAAAGTGTTCACTCAAAAAGTATTTGAAAATTCAAAAATAGTACTTTTTTAGTTACTATTTTGTTGTAGTTGAACTACTAATAGAAAATGTGTTTGCAATTTGTACATAAATGAAAGTAAGTCTATTTGAGTTAGAACCAATAGTACATTTTGGTTGCAAAAAGTAATTTTTGGACACAAAATGCCCCTAAATCAATGAGGTGGAGGGCAAAGAAAAAAGGTTAAAATTGTGTATTCCAGAGCATCTAATTTTCTTATATTATAGATTCACGTGATGGCCAAAGTGGGTGTATTCTATTCTATTCACGTGATGGCCAAATTGAATACCACATTAACTCAATTTTTTTTAAAATGAAAAGATGCAAAATGAGTATACGTGACGTGAACAAAGTGGGAGGGATGGTGTGTAGTGTGCACCTTAAATGACACATTTAATTCAAAATGAATTAAATGAATGATGATGAATGATCCATTGGATTAAAGAAGTATCCAATGAGAGAAGGGATACAGCTGGAATTGCAGGCGCGTGGGAACGTTTTACAATTGTTCTTTCTTCCTCTTTATTATTTCTCTCTCCTCTTTTCTTATTCTCTCTCATTCCCGTACTATTTTTCTTTTTCTCTTCTTCTATTTCTCTGTTCCTTTTCCTTCTTCTTCCAAGTAAAATAAAAGATGGTGGTGGTTTCGGCGGCGGCCGTTGAAAATATGACGGCATCTCTGATGATGACGGTTGTAATTTTGATGGCTTGGCATATGATAGCGAAAGTGGTATTGTAAATGTTGACCAAACGTAAATTGCAAAAATCGCCGGAGATACTGTTACCGGAAAAGACACCGGAAGTGTTACCAAAGAAATTTTCAAAGGTGTTACCGTTGTTTTTGTCGGTGGTTGTTCCAAATCTGAAAGTGTTGCTCGAGGAGATGATACCGGAGATGATTTCAGAAGTGTTGTCTGAGCTTTCATCGAAAGAGAAGATGACAGAAATGTTACCGGATTTGTCTTTGAAATTGTCGCCGGTGGTGTTGCCGGAAATTTCACCGGAAAAAATGCCGGAGTTCGTAAAATCGCCGAAGAAGATGACAGTAAAACCGGAGTTGTTACCGCTGTTTTCGTCGGGAGTGGCACCGTAGATGAGTTTTCTGAATCACATACCTTTTCTATGCCTTCTTTTTCTGCTGGCTGTTTTCCATAAGTTCGCCTGAATGAATATTTTTCTTTCAAAAACTTTTGTGAGTTTTTGAATGAATCTGAAAGATTTTGAATATCTTTCTTCAAATCTTCTCTATATTTGTTTGAAATCTCATGAGACTCAATCAAATATTGTTTTAGAGTTTCTAACTCTTGGTAAAATGTTTCTGATGGTGAAATGGAATTTTGAGGTTGTTGTTGGTGTGAAATGTATGGGATAGGTGAAGGGTATGAAATGTGTGGGATATATGATGGTGGATATAATGTGTATGGGTTAGATGATAAAGGTGGTGTGGTTGAAACAGTGGAATAATAAGGATGGGTTGGAGGAATGCTCCATTGATGAAATGGATGTGTGAAGTTGGAATACTCCATGGGAGAGATTGAGTGCAAGGATGAAAGCACCAATTGTTAGGGAGCAAATTCAAGAACCCTAACAAAACTACTAAAAACTCTAAAACTACAAGACAAATAAAACTAGGCTAAGAAAATAAAGATAAAACATAACTTTTGATTTCATTCATTGATTTTCAAGTGTCAAAGACATTACATATATATATAATAATACTAATGGATAGTAAACTAAAGGCCCAATACTAATTAAAACCCAATTCAACAACATTTAAAGATCGTATAACATTCTAGAGAACATTATAAAATAAAATACTAATATAAATTCTACTCCTAATTTAATATCTAAAATATTTATTTAATCCTAATTCTTACTCTATCATACATCTATAGAGTTTCCTAGTCTTATATGCTTGTCTCTAGACAGCTGTCCAAAACTGAAAGAAAACATACCTAGCAACCTTCCTAAGCTTGAAAGTTTGTCACTTAAACATTGTCCCAAACTTGAAGGGATGACACCCAACAATCTTCCTTCTCTTGCCGTCCTTAGCTTAAGTGATTGTCCCTTATTGATGGGGTCAAAACATTCTATCACAAACCCACCATCTGGCTTATTCAGCCAATTGGTGATTTGTCTCAATTCTCTTCAAAAGTTGACCTTATACAATATTCCATCTCTAACATCCTTTCCGATAGACGGTCTTCCAAAAACCTTACGATCTCTCTCTATCACTCTTTGTAGGAACCTGGAGTTCTTTTCTCATGAATCTTTTCATAATTACTCATCACTCGAGGAATTGGAGATATCCAATAGTTGTGATTCAATGACATCATTTACCTTGGGCTCTCTCCCTGTCCTCAAAAGTCTACATATTTCCGATTGTAAACATTTAAAATCCATATCAATAGCAGAAGATGCATCCGAACCAAATCTAGTGTTTCTTAGAATCATCGCAATAGGGGTATGTGATGAACTGGAGTCAGTTTCCTTAAGTCGATTACCCATTCCTAAACTCAGTTATTTAAGTTTGTGGGGTTGTAAGAAGTTAAGTTCTCTACGATTCACTCTAACTAGCCTTCAAGAAATGGCAATTCATCACCTTCCAAATCTGCAATCTTTTCCCATAGATATGCTTATCAATTTGCGGGAACTGTCGGTCGGCAATGTTGGAGGGATTTTGTGGAATATAACTTGGCAACATCACACTTCTCTTTCAAAGCTGGCTATTTGGGGTGATGATATTGTGAAGGCGCTGATGGAAAGCCAAGTTCCGTTTCTACCCACTAATCTCGTTTCCTTACGTATCTATGGTTTTGAAGATATAGAATGCTTGGATGGGAAGTGGCTTCAACATCTCACCTCTCTCCATACACTTGATATTGGTTATGCACTCAAGCTCAAGTCGTTGCCAGAAAAGGGGGAATTGCCTTGCTCTCTTAAAAAACTGCATATCAATTATTGTCCGTTGTTGGAAGCAAATTTGCAGAGGAAGAAAGGGAAAGAGTGGCGTAAGATTTCTCACATTCCCATAATATATGTAAACGACGAAATCATTGAATGAGTATTACATAAAGGTGAGTCACGAAAATACATCTTTAGTGTTTCCTGTTATAAATATTATCAATAAATATGTTTAATTTCACGTGTTTATGGGTAACATTTTCTTCCTAATCTAGGTTTTCATTCCATTTGGGGTTCAAATTGAATGAAATGCTTCCTCGTTCTCACATCAAAACCCCTTTGATTCTTCATTATATTGTTGCTGCTGACATGGAGGAGATTCTAAGAGAAGAAACAGCAAAACAAGAGACAACAACTGTATGTGTTTTCTCAATCTGTTATGCATTACTTCATTTATATATCCGTTGTCTACCCATTACAAATATTTCCCTGCTTAGTGAGGGGATATTCTTTGTCCAGGAAAGAAAGGTTTTATGAGCTTGGAATAATATGGATGTCACAAACAAACAGGATTGCAAGAAAGTGTTTGCATCTCCTCTGATGCATTTAACCAAATGTTTGACTCGCCAAAGCTACAACATGGCTGTGAGTATTTTTGAGAAGATATCAATTTCTATTTAATGTAGATATGTTTACTCTTACATGAGAGGAAAGGAACTCTAGTGAGTGTACATTGATTTATTGCTTTGAAATTTATGAAAGAAAATTGAAAAGCATGTTAATTTAATATAATTTTGAAATAAACTAATTAGTTTGGAATTTTTAAAAGATGTGTTTTTGTCCAACTAAGTTATAATGCTTTTTATGCATACATGTTATGTGTCGATGAATTTGAATCCCAACTTTCAAAGCATGGAAGTCTTTAAGAAACAATACTTTTATGACTAGCACCCATAGCTGTGAGTATCCCTATTCCATTTTCATTAGAACGATGACTAATTTAGTACTATTCATTTTAAAGCCAAATTATGTTTCTATAACAGGCTTCCTCAACATTGTTGTGCATGGCTACAAATTGCTAGTATTTTTTCGGAAGAGGTGAAAAATCATGGCCCAACTGCAGTTTCTATAAGAGATATAATGCTTGGATGGAAAGTAGCGTTAATTCCATCTTTGACTCTTTCACTTCTTTTTTCAGCCCCAAATCTTCCACTTTGTCTTCCTTTGTGGTTGTGTTGCCACCTTTCTCTAATTCCTTTAAAAACAACTCAATTTCTTTTTCTTCTTCTTGAGTAAGTACATTAAAAGAATCAACAAGAGATCTCTCTAGAGGGCTAGAAAGATGAATTTGATTTGCCACTTCTTCCACAATCTCTTCAGTAACATCCATGCGAAAGCAATCGTTTTTGTCTTTGGGTTGTTTCATGGCATCGAAAAGATTAAAACATACCTCTTCATCTTGGACTCTTAACTTCATTATACCATCATCGATGTCGATCATCATCCGAGCTATTTTCATGAATGGTCTTCCAAGAATGATAGGTGAATCCTTGTCTTCTTCCATGTCAATCACCACAAAATCCACCGGAAACAAAAATTTGTCAACTTTCAGTAACATGTCTTGTGCAACTCCATAAGGAAGAGTGGTAGATTTATCTGCTAGTTGTAAAGTCATTCTTGTTGACTTCATCTCAATATTTCCCAGCCGCTTCACTATTGATAGAGGAATTAAATTGATACTTGATCCTAGATCGATCAATCCATTCCCAATATTTTGATTCCCAATTGTAACCGGCAATGTGACTTTTCCAAGATCTCTCACCTTTTGAGGGAGGCGTGATATTATAGCACTACATTGTGCATCAAGTATAACAACTTCTTCTTCCGGTCGTTTCTTCTTTGTCAAGATATCTTTCATGAATTTCGCATATTTTTGAGCAATTGCTTCAGAGAATGGAATATTAATTTGTAGCTGCTTAAAAATTTCCATAAACCTGGCATATTGTCTAGCATTGTCCTTCTTTGATGGAGCATGGGGATATGGCAAATGTTGACTTGGTATCATGTTGCTTGCCATCTTTTCTTTAGCACTCCTTCTTCTTAGTTTCTCCTTTTTTTCGACTTCTTTATTCACATTTTCTTCTTCAGCCCCATTATTGATAATTTCATATTCTTCATCTTCTCCATCATGTTTTTCATCTTCCTTTTCTGTATCACCCTCAACCTCATTCTTTTCAGTTTCATCCTTACTACCTTTCTGTCCAGTCCTTGTCACCACCGCTTTGCAATGTTCCTTTGGATTCTCTTGAGTGTTGGCAGAGACTGTGGCATTTGATTGATTAGTTGCAATCTGTTTAGCCAGTTGGCTCACTTGAGTTTCCAAATTCTTTATAGCTGCCTCTTGACTTTTTTGATTTGTTATTGACATTTGCATGAACTGATTCATGGTCTCTTCCAACTTAGATTGTCCTCCTTGTTGCTGTGGCGACGGTTGGATGTAAGGTTGAAAGGCTTGTTGTTGATATCCTTGATTATGTGGCCTTTGTTGATAACCTGGATTTTTATTCCTTGGTGGATAACCTTGTTGATACGGAGGATTTTGATATTGATTCTGCCTTTGTCCTTGATTGTTGTTCATGTAATTCACTTCTTCTTCCAACACCGGCGGGCAAAATCCTGTCTGATGCTCTCCCTTGCATAACTCACACTTCGCAACTTGATAAGAATTAGATACACCATTCAGCTCCTTGAGTTGTTGTGGTATTTTAGACATTTGTTGCGTCAAAAGTTCCACTTGCGATGTTAGTAACTTATTTTGGGCCAGCAGAGCATCACTGTTATTCAATTCCAAAATTCCGGCTTTCTTATCTCTGACAGTTCGATCATGATTCCCCTGACGATCATTCAGAGCCATTCGCTCTATTATCTGAGTAGCTTCAGCAGGTGTCTTTGACATAAGTGAACCACCAGCTGTGGCATCCAAGAGTGTCTTGTTTGTAGCTGTGAGACCGTTACGGAACATGTGGATTTGATCAACTTTTGCAAAACCGTGTCCTTTGCATTTTCTCAACATAGCTTTATACCTTTCCCATGCTTCATTCAATGATTCATTACAGCCTTGAGAGAATACTGCTATTGCTGTTTTTGCTTCAAAGAATCGGTTTTGAGAGTAAAACCTTTCTAAAAATTTTTCCTCTAAGGTATTCCAGTCGGTCATCACTGTTTCGGGTTGATCCAAGTACCAATCTTTTGCCTTAGATAACAAAGAATGTGGGAACAACCTCTTGAATAGTGTCTCTTCATCAGCTTGAGCTACACCAGTTGTACCCGCTAATTCATAGAACCGAGTAAGATGCGTGTACGGATCTTCATGGTCCAATCCGACGAAAGGACTCGCACAAATCAATTGGATGATGCCGGTCTTCAATTCTGACGTCCGCCCGTTGGCGGCAGTTCTAGCGAACTGTGGGTTGAGTCTTGGACTATTTGCACATGGACCAGGAGCAGCCATGTTAACAACAGTTGGTTGTATAATAACTTCCAGTTCTTCTTCCGCAAATAGTTCGTGAAAGAAAAGTCCTTCTTGCGACTCGTCAATTGTTCCAAGTTGTTGTGACGATGTCGCGGTTGCGTTGTCTCTTGCTCTTGCTATGTTTGTTCTTCTTCGTGTTTTGCTATTTAACCTCCTAGCGGTCCTTTCGATCTCGGGATCAAAAAGAAGTTGATCACTGGGAACTTTGCTGCGCATACACGAACTTCTGCAAAAACTAGCAAACGAGTGAAACAACCAAATCGAGAAATTAGTAACAAAAACTCAAAATAAAACTATTGCAATGCGTGCATTATTGACACCAATCCCCGGCAACGGCACCAATTTGTTGAAAGTATTTGTGGGTAAATATTTTCGATATATATCGTATCCACAGGGATTGGTTTAATATCACTGTCGTTCTATAGTTGGTTATTTTGAGTGAGAACAAGTAGTTGAATTTGTTTTATGATTATAATGCTATTAAATCTAAACAATAATTTAAATGCAATTACTGAAAGTTTGTTAACGATTAAGGAGATATGTTGAGCTTTAGGGTTCATCAACCTATTCCTATACAATTTGTTAATTAATTCACAATTGAACAATCATTTGAAATACTATCTCCACTTATCCTCAAATATGATTCCATGTCTGCAAATCAAATTAGATAGATTTTTACTGGTATGAGATTCGATCTCTCCAAATATCAATATCGATAATAGTAATAAAGAACGATAATTATGAAAACTCAATCACAATTCCATCTCTGCAAATTGAGATTGAATCGATATAGTAACCTAGGGCAAAAGTTAGAATCTTTTCTTTCGATCAAAGACTCCACGATAATTTAATATAAAAACAAGGTTTCTTATTGATAATAAATTCAAACAATTGTTCATAGGAAATAATCAATGGTATTGTATATTCATAGGCTAACTACTACCTTAAACTCAACAAGGGGAATTTAGCTCTCCATAGACATGAAGAACACACAAGAATTAATAGAGGGATTCATCTTCATCAACGGGATGTCTTCAATTGGTAAAGATTTGGCCTTCGATTGTTGTTCTCGGCTTCAAACTCAGAATGCTCTCCTAATTTCGCTCACAAAAGATCTGTCCTTTACTTGGAAGCTAGGGCTTGTATTTATAAGTTTTTGGGCCTGAAACGCCGCGGCCGCGGCGCGGCACGAATAAGCGCGGCGCGGTCAGAAACAGAGACTTTTTCGCAGCGCCGGCTAGAACTCCCGCGGCGCACCCTTGTTAAACTTCGTCTTTTTGCTTTGCCTTTGAGACTTCTAGCTTTCTTTCCTCTTCTTGTTCTTATAAAGCTCCTTTTCAGCTCCAAACCTGCATCAATAGTACCCACAAGTGATTCGATTTGCTTTACACATGAACTAAACTTATTCAGTTCAATTCTCACTAAAAACCTATGGATCTATCACAATTTACATTAGTTTAGAAAAGAAATTACTTATATTAACACATGAATTTACCATTAATTCACTCCTAACAATATGATACCTTAAGCTCGTCCCAAATCATGTCTTTTTTCTCGTCCAACTCTTTGCTTTTCAGATTCCATTTAGCTACGGAGACTGGAATATGCAAACGAACAAGTGTACCAATATAGCTTGTCAACTTTGCAGAATTAGGACCAATTGGTTGGTTATCAGAATTCCATTCCAAATTATATATCAATCCTTGGTCTCTATGTCGAATGATTCCCTTCATAAGGGACACACCTCGTGCAACTTCTTTTGATGATGTATCCGAAGCATCTATATCTTGTGAGTTTTCTTGTGGCTTATCTTGTGGGTTTTCTTGTGGGTTTTCTTGTGGGTTTTCTTGAATACTAGCCATTGAACCTGTATCAAACAAACTAAAGCACATTAGTACACTATTAATAAGCTAACAATCTATACAAGTCAAATGGAAGTCAAACCATGCATGTACAAGTTAATCGGAATCGAAATCGGTGAAATCAGAAAAAGCGTCAAAAAAAGAAAGTTGTCGGAATTGAACGAAATTTACATGGCTATGGTAAAACGTCCTCACGGACTCAAAAATGAAGTCGGTTTTCCTAAATTCAGACCCTAAGCCCGACTTTTGATCACGGGAAGAAGCAAAACCAATAAAAAACAGTCCCGAAATGTAAAGATAAGTGAATGAGCAGCTCCGGAATTGTCAAAATAGTATAGTTACATGTAAAGAAGTCGACAAACGGATACATGGTTCAAAAGTTATGTACAAAACGAAAATATGCACCAAAATTGAATAAGTATTGTAACAATCAGAATACAAATTGAAAAAACTATACAAATTGAATATATAACAATCGGTACAAATTGAATAACGCACATTAGTCGGAATATGTATACTATTACCTTTTTCACTAACGTCTCTTTCTTTTCTTGGTAGGATTGTGTTCTACGCGTCTCTTAACAACGCTGGCGGTTGGATTGATCCAAATATCCTCATTATGATCATTTCTAGTACAAGATTCGTTCTCATTTTGATCGTTTCTTGTACAAGATTCAATGCCAACACCAATATCACCTTGATCTCCAATGTTTTCATCAACTATTTTGTTTGATAAAAGCACTATAGACCATTTCGTACTTGTCGGATCATTGACATAGAACACTTGTTTAGCTTGAGAGGCTAGAATGAAAGGCTCATCTTTGTACCCCACCCTGTTGAGATCCTGACTTATCCATTCGTATGCCATTACTATTTTCAACCCACTTGCAACCAAATACAGGAATTTGAAACTTTGCGTAATCAAACACCAAATTGCGCTCGATAACCCCAAAATATGACAAATTTGCAAATTTCGGATTTAAGTCATTCACACTTGATATGTGCATTGCTTCAGCTACCAAGGTAACACCACTATTTTGCATAGTACTTTTATCATCCTGTTCTTTGGTATAAAATGTGTATCCATTAATTGCGTATGCGCTATAAGAAAACACAATTATACTTGGACCATAGGCTAAACATCTCAACCTTTCTGTTATTGAAGCAGGATCTGAACGATACTTTGAATAAATATGTTCCCTAAACCACGGTATGAAACTTCGATTGTGCTCTCGTACTATCCAATTCTCATTTCTATTCGGATTTAAATCTCGGAGAACAACCTTGTGCATTTCAACATACGGCTCAACCTCAATCTCATTGTGCAGAACAGACAAGTGCGCTTGATCCCGTTCGACCATTGATACTGTCACAACTTTATTTCCAATTAGCCTTTTTCCTTCTTTTTTTTCGACAATATAAGATTTGGGGAGTCCAATTGATTGAACATTTGACAAATATTCAGTACAAAACTCAACCGCTTCTTCAACAACGTATCGTTCGGCAATACAACCCTCCGGTCGACTTCTGTTTTTCACGTACCCTTTTAATATTTTCATATAACGTTCAGCAGGGTACATCCATCTCATATAAGCTGGTCCACACAATTGTGTCTCTTTCACAAGATGAACGACTAGATGAACCATTATGTCAAAAAACGAGGGAGGAAAATACATTTCAAGATCACATAAAGTAACAACTATCTCTTTTTGCAATGTTGGTAAGATCGCGGGATCGATCACCTTACTGCAAATTGACCTGAAGAAAAAACACAGTGTAGTTATCGCGCTTCTTACTTTTTCTGGCAGAATAGAACGTATACCTATTGGTAAAAAATGTTCCATTATAACATGGCAATCATGCGTCTTCAAACTCTTTAACTTGAGGTCTTTCATGGACACAAGTCTTCTAATATCTGAAGAGTAGCCTTCTGGAACTTTAACTTCACTGAGGAACTTACACAATGTTTTCTTCTCCTTTCTAGATAGAGTGTAAACAGCAGGTGGCAGATATGTTCGTCTTCCTTTCGTCACGGGTCCCAATTCAGTTCTCATTCCCATGTTTACCATGTCCTTCCTTATGTTAAGGCCATCCTTAGACTTTCCTTGTATATTGAGTAACGTACCTATAATGCTGTCAAATACATTTTTTTCAATATGCATAACATCCAGGAAATGTCTTACGTACAACGACTTCCAATATGGAAGTTCAAAAAAAATTGACTTCTTCTTCCACCCACCCTTGACAAGTGAATGTGCAAAAGGCTTGCCAAACTAAGTGCTCACATCTTTCACCTATTCAAAAATTTGATCACCTGACAAAAAAGGCGGGTCTGTACGATGTTCGGCCTTTCCATTGAATGCTTTTCTCCACCCACGGTAGTGATGATTAGAATTTAAGAATCTAAGATGGCCGAGAAAGACATTCTTCTGACAAAGCTCCAATCGTGTCGTATCGGTTTCATCTTCACAAATAGGACACGCTTTTTGACCTTTATTGCTGTACCCGGATAGATTTCCATATGCTGGGAAATCATTAATTGTTCCAAACAACATCGCCCTCAAGTTGAAACTTTCTTTCCTATACCCATCGTAAACCTCCACACCGTTCTCCCACAAAAACTTTAAATCTTCGATTAAGGGTGCCAAGTATACGTCTATGTCATTCCCTAGTTGTTTAGGCCCAGAAATTAGCATAGATAACATCATGTACTTACGCTTCATACATAGCCACGGAGGTAGGTTATAAATCATAAGAATCACAGGCCATGTGCTATGCGAGATACTTTGAACACCATGCAGGTTCATTCCATCAGTAGACAATGACAAGCGAAGGTTTCTTGCTTCTTTTCCAAATTCAGGATAATCAGTATCAACTTTCATCCACTATGGTGAGTCTGCCGGATGTCGCAACTTTCCATCAATAATTCTTTCATCTGCATGCCAAGTCAAGTGTCTTGAATCGGTTTCACTACGATACATGCGTCTAAATCTCGGAATTATAGGAAAATACCATAAGACTTTGGCCGGAGACAACTTTTTCTTATATCGAGGGGCACCGCATTTAGCACAATCATTCAACGCTGCATACTCGTTTCAAAACAAAACGCAATCGTTTGGACATGCATGTATCTTATCATAGCTCATGCAAATAGAGGACAACATCTTTTTGGCCTCATACGTTCGATTGGGAAGAACATTATCATCTGGTAGCATATCTTTCATAAGGGCTGTAATACGGTGACCTGACTTTTATATTGAAAAATGTCGCGGTTAAGCATGAGTCGCCACTGTAGCAACCTGCCCTAAAAATTGATATTTAGAGTCGCCACCTATTCTACCAAGGCGAATAGGAAACCTCGCGCAGTTAAGAGATCAGGGTAAGATACTATATTCAGGTCAAGGGAAGGTGTTAGGCACCCTCAACCCTTTCCTATGGTTTGCATTATAAGGTTAATATAAAGAAAGGTAACAGACAGTTAATAGGGTTAAAGGCAAATATTAAGATTAAGGGTTTAAGATTAAAGAAGCAAAATCGGGACAAAATGAGATTTATGGGGGAGGGGACTCGCCTTGTTGCCAAGTTCCTACGTACCTCCTTACGGAGGATCAGAGTCTACGTAGTTCTGGCACAGGGTTGTACGCCTTTGAGTTTGATTTGATATGGTTTGAAGTTGTTTACAAGGCTTTTTGAATGGCCTGTCGTAGTTTTGAATTTGATTTGAAAGGCATTTTGAATTGCCTTGTCGAGAAGGATAAAAATCCGTAGTGTCGTGGTTTAGTGTGTTTTAAATGTTTGGCATACAACCCTGATTTGATTTGTCACCATTAGATGCGGTGATCGATAGGTTCGATCAGTATAGCTAACGGATTGCGGGGTATTGCTGGTTACTCTGATCGATAAATTCGATCGTCGCGGGCAGCAAATTAAAAGTGTTTTGATTTTTTATGTATTTTTATCTCTCGTCTAATGCGACTAATAGATTTAGTCGGGTCGAGGAGAAAATTAAATAAAGAATTTAATCCATTTTATCATCTCTCGTCTTTGCGACTAATAGCTTTAGTCGGGTCGAGGAGAGAATTAAATCAGAGTTATTTGAACTATTAACAAATATATTAATTAAATCATTATAAATAAATTAAATTAATCAAAATTATTTCTCGCCTAATGCGACTAATAGATATAGTTGGTTCGGGGAGAAAATTATATTGAATGTTACTGTTTCACCAAATGGGATTGGGTAAACCCTATAACCTTTTCAGGTTTTTTTGTGATTTTTATAGTTATTAAAATTAATTAAATTAATTAAATCGAGTAGTCGAAATAATTGAATAATCGGGAGAAAATCCTAAATAGTTATAATCCTAGTTATTAACCTAATCTATAAACATAATTAATTAAACCTAAGAAACAATTAAATAAAACCTGGAAAAAGATCCAGTGTATGCAGGAGCAACACCGGATCCGGAAGTTTGTGTATGCAGGAAATTGTGTAAAAATAAGGAGAGACGCCAGGTATCGAACCTGCGTCTTGATAGTCAAATACACATGTCTCTTGCCAACTGTGCTGGATTCGCTAGTTGTCATTTTAATGAAGCAACTGCAATATAATAAAAAACAAAATTTTAAATTGCAAGCAATCACGCGCCCAGAACTCTGCACTTCTTCTTCTTCGTAAAATAGAAAAACGTAGACTTATGGCAACGGTTTGTATGTGTAGCTATATCCCTGCAATTGCCAAATTTATCATATAATCCGAATAAATCTAAATTAAACATCCATATTAACTAAGAGACATCTTCCGAATTCAATAGGACTATTAATTTTGTCCAATTTTGCTTCTATCCATGGTTCCTAATTCGAAGTCATAAAACCCTAACTATGGTAGTTCTTGCAAAACAGCACAAAAATCAAATTAAATCTCCAGAAAGATCATAAACATCAATATGAACACAAATACACGAACAAAATTCAATTACAACGCATGAAAGAACGTAATCGATATTAAGAAAGTTTGACGAAACCGTGGCCAATTGTAGGGAATTCTGAGCGCTTCGAATCTTGCTAGCAATTGGAATTGATTCAAGGATGCTCCTGGACCGTGTTTGAATCATCAAAACCAAGTGAAACGCCCTGCATCCGAAAATCAAATTTCAGTTTTTTCCTTGATTTTTTGTGTTCGATTCTGATTCCTTGCGGCCAAAAACCATCCTCCTGCGTCTGCAATTGCTATCTCCTTATATGTGGTTGATTTAGGTCACAATCCTTGGACTGAATCAAGCTTTTCCTCTCAATAAGATTTGATTGAAAATCACCTTTAAAACCTTCTATATTTGCATCCAAAATCTCCAATTACATTCCCATATTTCATTTATCTTTTAAGACTAATATTTGATTTGATTGGCACTAATCTTTGATGAGATATTGAAATAAGTTTAGAATAATATATTAACCTTTGGTTATTCTTAAGTATTTTATTTAATTTAAATTGAATTTAGGTGATTAAATTCAAAATAAAAATAAATAATATACTCTCAAAAATAAGTTGAATGACTTATGGGTCATGGATAATTCATGGATCAAGTTGGAGATCAAATATTTAAGCCCATTTGGTTAAAAAAACTCAAAATGCTCCATTCTTGCCTTTTATGTATTTCACCAAGATCGACCAACTTCTGAACCTTGTATCTCCTTCAATTTTTTTTCATATGAACATGTTCTAGGATTTTTTTTGGAGGACCTATAATCTCTTGTACCCTTCAGATGAAATGAGATGGGCAAATTTTGGGGTATGACAGCTGCCACTGTTCAATCTTCTTAAACCTTGAGAATTAGATAGGCACGTCTGCCTATCGTGATCTAAAGGTAGAAGATGATTGGACACTGAAATGCCCTGAAATTTGCATTTGATGGAAAAAATTCCGTGGGAGATGGGCTTAAAGATGCCACCCAAGGTAAATACCCCTCTCTTTTGAATGTGAAGCAGATACTTTCGAAAGGAACCACTGTGTTTTGATTGTAGCACGGCCTAGAAAGGCAACCTGAATTTTGCAATGTTATGATGCATGTAATGTATGATGCAGTGAGCTTCTCAAAATAAATGAGAGCGATGTATGTATATACATTATGTATGAATGAGGCATGTTAGTTGAATGATGCATGATTGTCAGTTAAAGTATGTTAGTAGTTCTGAAAAGAAAGATAACACCTTTGATTGTTATTGATGGTGTTTTGAAAGAGATCACTGCCGAGGGACTAACGTGATAAGAAACCCAATTGAAGAATCCTTTGTAAAACCCTGTGTGCCTGGAAAAGCTCCTAGAAAGGATGGAATACGTCTTAAAGAAGACTGCTTGGAAAGGTTCCTGAAAAGGATGGAATATGTCTTAAAGAAGACTGCCTGGAAAGGCTCCTAGAAAGGACTGATAATATTCATTTGATTGTAGAATGACCACTATGTGGTTGATGTGTATTGATAACTCCGTATAGAAGATCCTGATATGGGAAAATAAATCCCTGCACCGATAGGATCATTTGCTATGGTTATAGCAAACTCACCTGCACCAATAGGATCGTTTGCCATGGCTATAGCAAACTCACCTGCACCAATAGGATTATTTGCTATGGTTATAACAAACTCACCTGCACCAATAGGATCATTTGCTAGGGTTATAGCAAACTCACCTGCACCAATAGGATCGTTTGCGAGGGTTATCACAAACTCACCTGCACCATTAGGATTATTTGCTATGCTTATAGCAAACTCACCTGCACCATTAAGATCATTTGCTAGGGTTATAGCAAACTCACCTGCACCATTAGGATCATTTGCGAGGGTTATCGCAAACTCATCTGCACCATTAGGATTATTTGCTAGGGTTATAGCCAATTCACCTGCACCATTAGGATCATTTGCTAGGGTTATAGCAAACTCACCTGCACCATTAGGATCATTTGCGAGGGTTATCGCAAACTCACCTGCACCATTAGGATCATTTGCTAGGGTTATAGCAAACTCACCTGCACCATTAGGATTATTTGCTAGGGTTATAGCAAACTCACCTGCACCAATTGGATTATTTGCTATGGTTATAGCAAACTCACCTGCACCAATTGGATTATTGGGTTTTGCTGTAACAGTCAGACAGGAACTGACTACCAAACGAGAATTGGATTTTCATGTACCAGTCAGACGGGAACTGACTACCAAACGAGAATTGGATTTTCATGTACCAGTCAGACGGGAACTGACTACAAAACGAGAATTGGATTTAATGTTTGCCAGGCTGGAACTGGGTTTTGATGTGATTTTCCAGGACGAGAACTAGACTTTTAAATGACCTGCCAGGGCAAGAACTGGACTTTGAAATGATTTGGATTGCTAATGAAAATTGGACCTCTGTGATATGTAGTATGTGAATGTCCCAGATGATATGCATATGCTAATGCGTATGTATGTATGTTGATGCTGATGCTGATGTCAACCCCAAGATTTTATCTCCTTATTGAACTTGTTTAAACCATATTTGCACCTACACCACGACTATGCTTATGCCGGCTTGGTAATGTGGATAATGCTTATGCTCAAGCGTATGTTGATTGATGTAATGAGTGGAACGAACTAATGTCCCCCATAAGACTACCTGAAAAGGCTTCTGGATTGGATATGAAAACTCGTCTTAAAGAAGGCAACCTGAAAAGTTTTTTAGAAAGAATAAAATTGTCTTAAAGAAGACTACCTGAAAAGGCTGCGAGATGTCTTAAAAAAGACTACCTAAAAAGGTTCTTGGGAAGGATGATGAATGTCTTAGAAAAGACTACCTAGAAAGGGCTTTAGAAAAAGAATGTCTTAAAGGAGACTACCTCAAGAGGTCCCTGGAAAAGATAACAATTCGTCTTAAAGAAGACTACCTGAAAAGGTTCTTAGAAACAGAACATTTTAAAGAAGACTACCTGAAGAGGTTCCTAGAAAAGATGACAATTCGTCTTAAAGAAGACTACCTGAAAAGGTTCCTAGAAAGGATCGTAGGGTTTGTCTTAAAGAAGACTACCTGAAGATGTGTAGTGTAATGTATCAACAGCGAGGAAGGATGAGAGACCTATTGTAAGAAACCTGTTATGCGATGTTATTAATGCAAATGCAATACTTTCAAGGATCTTTAGGCATTTAGTTAGCAACATTAGAAAATGATTTGGTCGTGTCTTTGTCTTGAAGAAATCCGAATTTTGTCTTTGAACGTCTTTCTTTGAGAATCAAGCTCACCATATCGAGTGGGTCATCGCCTTTGATTCGGGATACTTCTGAATTTGAAAGTATATGGCTAGAGGAAAATAAATCCTCTTGCCCCTTGATAGGTACTGTGTCTTTGAATTGGAAGGTATGTGGCCAGAGAAAAATAAATCCTCTTGCCCTTTGATTAGGAAATCAACCTTTGATAAGGGCCCCTGAAATTGTGCGCCCTAAATCCCTAAGATCCTTGAAAGGGTTAGTTAAATCATGTTATGCTTATGATGTCATGATGTCATGATGTTATGCGAATGAAGTTCATTTGGCATAGTGTGAGATAGTAAGGACAAACAAGTCCTTTTAACAAAACCTGCAAGGAAGCGAAGGTTAGTAGCAAACGCAAACAAGTCATACAAGTCACGCAAGTCACACAAGTCACACAATGTTTGGCTTAAGGCTTGCATGGAGTCTGATCAGGTGTCCTTCCCAAGGGTATTTCTATGGATAAGGAGATTTCAGCAACGGGTTCTACCAAGTGACCCAGAATTGTCAGCCCCCTCTAAAGCACCCTCGAACATGGTACATGCATACCACGCAATGATACTTTAGGAAGAAACCTATCTGAGCTGTAGTATCGGGTAGCGACCATAACTTGGCATGCACCAAGAATAGCCCTCCCACTACGTTCCTAAAAGTGAGGATGGGTTAAAGGTGACTAAAGGTCCTTGAGCTCTGACGCACCCAAAGATACATGCGTAAACCTCTCTCATGCAAAAGAGGTACACAATAACCAGTGGAGGCCTAACTCAAGCGCGAACTTCATTTTGACCAACCCCAAGCATGCACAAGGGGGTCTCCATGACTATGTCGCTCCTAATCTTAGGTGTTCTTGAATCCGGGAATATGATTCGTCCTTCATTTTTCCCAAAACAGCCCTGAAAAAATAAAACAAGCAAAACAAACAATAAAAAACATTTAAGTGATTCCTAAACTTTTAAGGTAACCCCTCTTTTAATCGAAAAATCCCCAGCAGAGTCGCCAGTTCTGTAATACGGTGATCTGACTTTTATATCGAAAAATGTCGCGGTTAAGCATGAGTTGCCATCGACTTTTATTTTATCCAGATATTAGAAAGGCTAAAAGAACAGGAAAAAAACCTTTTTAAAGAAAACTGAGTTCGGGGGGTAATTTATGCAAAGGGAAGGTGTAAGGCACCCTTTGCATCCATGGTTCTCCATGGGCTCTTAATTGCTTTGCTCTTTGTTTTCAGAAATGTAGAAGAAAAAGATGTGGACTTTAGCTCGTAAATGAGCGTAGCCATTTTGAAGAATTATGAGAAAGAATATAGAAAAAGGTTTTAGAGCAAGGCAAAGCAATTAGGGGCAATTACCTTATAGTTTGAAAAGGAGGTTCTTTTAGCCTTTCAGGGTGAAAGGGTCTATCCTTGCCATAAGAGGGCAGGAAGCCTTTCATTCGGAGATTGAAGGGTCGTCGAGTTATCGTTCGCCTTAAGACTGTCCCATGCCATAGAGAGGCAGGTAGTCTAAAGGGAAGGATCAGAATAGTCTTTTTTGTAGGCAACCAGAGGATACCTCAGCCTTTTTCGTAGGTAACTTCCGAGGGTCGAGGTCATATCAGTGTATCGAAGGCAGCATCATTAGGGACTTATGACCTTTATTTGTATCGAGGCAGCATGGCTGAGGTATCCTCGTATTCGAGGGACATGGCTATTCTGCAAAAAAAACACAAAGGCAACAGGCAACAGAGAGGTTACCCCAAAAGTGTGCGTGGGTGCAACAATCACGTGGTTAACTTCGATGACATTGATCTTGTAAAATTAATGATTCTAGATTCAATTCAAGGTTATCACTCCCTAAAATTACTAACCACAACAATTTATAATTAAAGCAATAACGGGAGAGGGAAATTGAAACCAGCGGAGGGAGCGGGGAATTGAAACCAGCGGGATAATAAATAACAAAAGATATTAGAGTTTAGGGTTTAGGGTTAACGATACTCGTAGCTTTGGCAACTGACAAACCCTGAAGATTGGAAAAGGAAGAATAAACAAAAAAAATGGGTGAGTGCATTATCGGTTCAAATGTCAATTAGGGTTAACCCTAATTTAATAAAATAAAATAAAATCAAATAAACAAATATTTGAAATATAAAAGAGCACTTAGCTTTTGATTTGATCTGATATGGTTGGCAGTCGGAGGAAGCCTCGGGGTAACCCTGAAAAATGGCAAAGGCAAAGGAGAATGTATGCACAGTTCAAAGAAATATAAAGGGCAAACCCTAAAATCAAAAAGGAAACAAAATAGACTTTGAATTTTAAATGAATACTTAGCTTCGTGTTTTTGATCAGGCGCGTAGTCGGAATGTATTTGAAGAGTCAACCCTGAAAAGGCACAGAAAAAGAAATATTCCTAGTGTAGGGTTAATTCTCGTAAACCCTGATTCGGACGTAAATTGAGTAACATAACGTGAACGATTTAATTAATTATTGGTCTCGCGACCTAATTAATTAAATCGAGAAGACAAAATAAAATCAGACACAAAGGTATTTTTTATGGATTTTTTTAGAATTAAAATAAATCATATATGAATTTTTGAATAAATAAATATGATATAAATAAATGTTGTTGTAATTAAAATACATAAATGTAATATGAAATAAAAAACATATATATATATATATATATATATATATATATATATATATATATATATATATATATATATATATATATATATATATATATATATATATATATATATATATATATATATATATATATATATATATATATATATATATATATATATATATATATATATATATATATATTAATATAACAAATAAAGGATTTTATGTAATAAATAAAAAATAATAAAAAATAATAAAAAAAGAGAAGAGAGGAACTTAGCTTGGATCCAATGTTATGCGCCTTGGATGTCCATGGTGGAGCTGAGGAGTGCTGGAGCGTCAGATCCATCTTGCTGATAATCCAAGGGTCCTGGTGTGAGGGCGCATCATAGCCTCTTCCGGTGGCACACACATGATCTGGAATAATAGCAATTCACTAAAAATAGTGTGGGTGCTGGGAATCGAACCCATGCCACTGGGAATAACATCAAAAGGTCCCAACCACCTGTGCTGCGCCTGCCTTGTGAACAAATACTGACCTTATATAAATATATATTAAACATGATAAATCAAACAGAAAAATCAAAATCAAAATCGCGCGCGGGTCCCCTGGATTTGAATCGGACCAGTGAGACGCCGCCACCTAGTCATCTTCCTCGCACTTCCGTTGCCTTAGACATGGACTTTTAACCACGGGCAACCTCCATGGCTATACATCCTGCAAATCCACAACAACAATATGCGCCATATAAACTCAAGATAAAACCATGGTTAGCCTCGGTTTGACCTTGCGAAATCAACCATGGTCCCAATTCAGTCCAATTTCACCTGCAAAGAAAAGCCCTAAACGCAAACCCTAATGCTCGTTCATGGTAGATTTGGCTACGATCATGCAAACACACGAGTAATCACCCAAAACCATTCATAACATCACCACAAACAAATCTATATGCTCATAATACATTTAGGTGTCGCGAATCATGGAGTTCAAAATAAAAAAGTTTAAGACAAACCGTGGCCAATTGCGAGTGATTCTGGGTGCTATATGACTCGGTAGCGACCTGGACTGCTTCAGGGATCTTGTGGGAGTGCGAAGGGATCTTCAGAGCTCTTTGAAATCACCCCAATCCTCACAACCGAATTCACTTTGTTCTTGATTTTTTTTGAGTTTTTTCGTGAAGTATTCCTGAGTTGCAATCCTTATTTTTTCGTCCCCCTGCATCAGAGTGTGTTTCTGTACTTATAGAGAGTGCATTAGGTCACTATAATTGGATCAAATCATATTGAATCATGCCCTTGATATTTGATTGGAAAATATGAATAAAAGCTTCCAAATTTAGTCAATCTCAATCTCTTTTGTACCAATATTTATTTGCACGAAATTACATTGAAAATATGGTATGAATGGTGATTGGATCTGATTAGTACAAGATCTCTAACCAAATATTTGATTTTATTTTGATTTACTTACTTTTAATCATCTTTTAAATGAATAAAAAAGTCATAATAAATCAAATAAATCATATAATTTTGTGGAAATTGGATCTTGAATCTTGGATATCATGGGGATAAATATTGGGCCAAAAAAGATTGGACTTATTTGTAAAAGGATTCATTTTGGAGCCTTTTACTTCACATTTTTCCCTTGAAATCGACCAACTTTGACGAGGCATATCTCCCTCAATTTTTAGGATATGGAGGAGTTCTAGGACTTTTTGGAAACCTCAAGATGTCCTCTACAAGCCACTTTGGAAGCTTTTTTCCATTTGAGCATTTTATCTTGATGATATTGCCTTTGACAAAAAACTGCTTTCGGTTGACTTTTGAAAATGACCTATAATGTTTTGATCCATATCTCTCAAACGAAGCATTTTTAGACTTGGCATGTGAGAGACAAATTTGTAGAGAATCAAATTTCCTTAATAATGAGCTATGGATGGAAAATTTCTGATGTTCCATGTGAGAGTTATGACTGGTCAAAGTTCAGTTGACTTTTCCTATAAAAACCCTAATTTAGAAACCTTTTAATTTGTTGATTCTTGATCTTTCCTTGATGAACCATGATCAATTCTTGATCAAATGGTGAATGATACTTCAATAAGAGGATCTTGACAAAAAATCAGGAGTTTTGACTTTACTTTGACCACAGTTGACTTCTAGGTTAACTTAGTCGACTGTTGACTTTCTGAACAATTGAGTGACCAATCCTTTGAATCGAGACTTGCCATTTGTCATAGAGATAATGTGAAATATATTGAGCCATATAGGATGCCTTGGAGCCATTGATTCACTGATTTTCCTTTGAATAAATCAAACCCTAGTTTCAAAGCCTTGTATAGGAGAGTGTGTCTTGAAGCTTTATGTACTGATTTGAATTTGTATAGGAGAAATAGTATGGGCAAATTTTGGGGTATGACAAGGGCTAATAACTCTGTGAAACTTTTATCCGATCTTCCATTGTCCGTCTTTAAGTTGTACAACTTTAACACCGCAGACAATCTTGTGAATTTTGTACAACCATCATACAACGGTTTCTCTGCATCGCTTACTAACCTGTCGAACATTTTGGGACAATCCTCAAGATCTTCTTCAAGCGCTTTTGCAATCTCTTCGACTCGATCATAATCATATGTGTCTGTGCAATCGTCGTTTGAAGCATACTTCGTATTACACCTCGACTCAACATTCCCGTTACTTTTCTCACCATGCATTGTCCAACATGTATAACTTCTATCAATTCCAAACCGTAGTAAATGCGATGCCAACTTATTCCCGTCAACCTTACCCCCATAACAGCAACCCAAGCAAGGACACGACATTTGAATCGGGTCTTCGGAGTGCGCAACCGCAAACTTAACGAATTCCCATACCCCTTTCTCGTACTCTTTCGACAATCGGTTTGAATTCATCCATGTTTTATCCATGTCTTAATTAAGCTAAACAAATGCTTTTTCTTCTTGGTTTCTCTATCAGGTACTAAGGAATTCTGTCAAGATAAGAAATAGCTATCATCATTATGTCTTTATCAGAATACCTAATGAGATCCTATAAAGTGTGAATAATAGAAATAAATCTTGTCAAACCACTCAAGTCTTGAAATAGAATGTTATGCAACTATAGTACAAAAATATACTACTGTGAATAAGCAACACTTAAGCAATACCTAATGAGATCCTATAGCTTTCATATTGGTTAAGTTGGTAGTTAGCTAAAGATAGGAAGTTACAGTTGTCTCGATTGTTTGAGTCTCTAAAAGAAGACAGTACCTTATTTCAGCCTACCCCCGATTTCTTAAAGAAGACATTACCTTATTTCAAGGTAATATAAGTCCATAAACCAAAAAACTGGTTGAGAGACACTAAATTGAAATTAAATAGAACCATAAACAATAAACTATAAGCAGAAAACAACAAACTATAAGCAAGAAGAAAGGGCTAGTAACCTGAGTTGGACTTGATGTGGGAGACGGGTAGGTTTGAATCGGCGTTGTACAAGTAGAAACCAGAGGCTTCAAAGTAACTGTAAAATTAAACACACACGATGCAGTTAAATACACCACTACTAACACAATATCAAAAAAACCCCAATCTAGAACTCAATTATTTAATATGATATGAAATCAATTATCAATTAGCTAGTAACTACAAACACCCGAATTTACAAGCTGATATTCATTTGGTTAAAGACTCAGGCACATGCTTTGTCCATAAAATAAACTTTTCAGATCAATGCTATATCATTTGAATAACATAACAAGCTGATATTTTCTAATGCCATTGGCATTTTAGTTTAACAGTATACTACTAACTTATTACTACTCAATCCATAAACTTATTGAGTGCAGATAACAGATCACAGAGTAATAATACAGCAACACTTTAAGTTCTTAATGTTCAAATAAAATGTAATAAGCACCAAGAAGTTCTTTGATTTAGATTGACGACGCACACCATTTCAGTTATATATAATAATAACTAAAAACTAGGATCACAATTTCACCATTGGACTATTCCCATAACTTAAATGAAGACAATGAAAAAAAAACACAACAGATTAAACTAACAGATTAGAAGGTGCATTAACAACTACAACAGTACAACTAAACTACAAGGATAAACCATTGTTGATTCATCCCACCAAAGAAAACTTAATCATCAAACCAATCTCAAAGGACTAAGAGTAGATACAAAATGCAAATAGACACTATTCGTTATCCAACAGCTTAATCAAGTGTTAATCATACAAGTGTTTATGAATAAGCTATTTCCATATCAAAAGATTAAATAAAGTCAAATTGTTCTCATATAAGCTATAAGTTGTTTGTTTTCACTTCTTTTAAGTTATTCCACAGAGTTAAACAAACGAGAGTGAAAACACAACCAAACTCACTACAATAATAGTTAAACAAAATTCCAGTAGATTCCAAGATAACTTGAGAATCAGCATAGAGAATCAGCATATAAACGTAAATGAAGAATTGAAATGAAAATGGAAGAACCTGTACGTTTCTTCAGCTTCAATATCTCCTTCGTCTTCTCTCGGCTTCTTCTTTGTGTGAGTTGTGGATAATCAGTTTCTGCAGCCGACGGTTGAATTCGTGAATTCGTGGATTCGTGAATTCGTGAATGCGTGTGCGTGACATCGTGAATTCCTGAATGAGGTTGAAGTTTGCAAGTTGATTTTCTGAGTTTTCTGGGTTTTCTGGGCAGAGAAAGAGGAATTAGGGATTATGAAACGCGCGTTAGTATAATTTTGTTTTTAAAAATTTTAATTTTAAAAAGGCTATGACAGCGCTTCTGAAAAGCGCCTTCGTAGCCAGGCCTTTACCAGCGCTTTTTAGGGCAAAAGCGCTCTTGTACCCCACCCCCTATAGCAGCGCTTCTGAAAGCGCTTTCATAAACCCCCTATAAGAGCGCTTTTGAAAAGCGTTTTCGTACCCATGCCTTTACCATCGCTTTTAGAAAGCGCTTTCGTAACCCCCCTATAAGAGCGCTTTTTTTGCGTGTTTTTTAATTTTGTTTTTAGCGAAACCTATACCAGCGCTTTTTCATAAAAGCGCTTTCGTAGGGGTGCTGCTAAAAGACAAATTTGGCATAGTGAAATGGCAGAAGACACAAATCAAGTATTGATTAATAGGTTGGAATGCATATCAAGAGATTTGCATGAAACCAAAAATCTGTATGAAAAATTGCGGATTAGAAATGAAGAACTAGGGAATTCGGTGATGGAAATACAAATTCAACTAAACAAGATGTTGAAGTGGAAAAAATCCTTGAACCTGATGTGTTTTGTAATGTTATCTGTATATCTTTTTAATTTTTTTTAAGAGTATGTATCAACTGTTATGTCTAATGTCATGTGTTTTTGTAACACACTCTATCAGCTGTTATGTGTAATGTCATGTGTATTTGGTCACAATTATCAGTTGAATCTTATTTATATTGTTTGACACAGTTTATTAGTTGATTATTATTCCTAATGTTTTGGCATATGAGCTAGAAATTTTTACATTCATAATGATACAAGATTGAAATTACCTAAACATATATTAAATCACCTACACATTAATAGAAAATGTTTGGCTTATCTCAAAATGACATTAAGACATAAGTGGATATTGTTGCAAGACAAAATGACATTAATTGATATTGTTGCAAGACATAAGCATATTTCCATAAAGGTTCCAAAATGCATTGACATGTTACATAGACATGTTCAAACTACAGTATATAATATCAAAATGTTACATTGACATCCTAAATCCATAAACTAGATAAGACCTAAATACTACTAGATGGTTCTCTTTGATGTGCTTCTCTTGGTTGGAGTATGTAACACCCTTATTTTTCTAATTTTAATTTAATTGGAATTTAAATTAATAATTAGAATTATTTTGGTTTTGTGAAAATTATTTGGAAAAGATTAGTTATGGCATTGGGCCATACGTGGTACTAGTAAGAAAGGGGGTGTTATTTTAGTAAAGCCCTTTTACTAATTAAAAATCTATTTTTTATAAAAATAAGGAAATTGGAGAAGAATGAAATAGAACGTGAAAGAAGAGCTGAGAAGTAGAGAACTCAGAGAACGTGAAAGAGGAACAGAAGAGAAAGAGGAAGAGGACCAATCAAGAATCTTTGGCTAAGGTAAGGGGAGACTCTTCTGATTAACATCTCTTATCTTGTTATAGATAATAGGGCTGATTAGGTGTATTGTTTATGTCAATTTCGTTATATGTTAGATTGGGGTTTAGGATGATTTTGAGGAGAATTATATGATTGATTTTACCCATGTTGAATTCTATGCGTAATTGTGTTTTGATTGATGTTATGGTATGAATATGATGTTATTGATGTGTTGTTGTGTTCATCCATGAAAACTAATATGAGAATATTGTTTTTCTAAATAATTGAGTAGAAGGTTAGGTTTTTATATGCAAAACTGATGTAGGATAGTAGATTGATGAAGTTGGATGACTCCTATAAGTTAAAGGGTGTAAAAATGTTGTTTTAGACTCAAAATCGCAGACTGTTAATGGTGAAAACGAGTGGAAAACGAACTGGTACGATTGCAGGTTTTGGGGAAGACGCTGGTGATTTGCGTATGATACTGATAAGTGCCAAAATGTCGATATTTTGAGTATATATTTGTGGCACTTATCGATTCTATTCTTATGGTTTTTGTAATAAAATCCTAACTTTTGTGTAAATATGTGCATACTTGTGTTTTTGATTCATTTTATACCAGTTAATAGTTTTCCATTCATTTTGTAGGTATTCATGCATATTTGGAGCATTGAGTAATAAAGACCAAAGGCTATGCTTCAAGAATGCAAATTTTACCAATTCATCAAAGAATAAGGCTCAAAATTAGGATGATAAAAATCATCAATTTGGTTACCATTTAGTCATTGTTAGATAGAGAATTGAATAAGTTTTCCAACGCTTCGAACTGAGCGCAATTTGGAGTTACGGTTCTCAAGTTATGGCGAAAACAAAATTTGGTTTTTTCTACTACCCGCTTAGCGGGATCAAACTTGCTAAGCGAGATTTTCTGATATAGCAGCTCGTTAAAAGGGGTAAAAATCACATTTTTTAGGTTACCTTTTGGAGTATTTGTTCCCAACTCATCAAACCTTCATTCTTAGGATATATTAGGTTAGAAAACAACTATGGAGCTTGCATTTGGATGATTGGAGGTGGATTGATCATCGATCGGAGCTAACAAACCGGGCGATTTTCGGTTCATTTCTCTTCCTTATTGTGTTTTCTCTTATAGTTGGGTTTAGTGTATGTATTTACTTTGAACTCATGTATATTTGTCTCCCATGACGTTATATAAAACTTGCTTTATAAATCTGTGTTGATTGTTGTCTTAGATTTTTCTTTGTGCTTGAGATTTGGGTTGCTTTAGAAATTTCCATACTAAATTAAAATACTTATATATTAAATGACCAAATTGTGAGCATATATAATTTTGGTGGTTTACTAATCAAAACTTATTTACACTACATTATTGTGATTAAAGCTTCCACTGTCGCACGTTTTAGACCAAGAGTCAAAAAGATTACACCGTTTGAGACTCCTTTTCGATAAAATCGGTTCATGTATACAACATATATATTTTGCATCTAAAGTTACTTTCATTTGTTGGAAACTAATTAAGCAAACAATTTGAGATTCAACTCTAAAAGTTAATTGGTTAATTAATATGTCTTAATAAGGCCACACAAGGATCATTCATTTCATGCTTTAATGTTGGATCCCTACCTCTCTATCACTGCGGATATAAAGCTATTTTAAATATTTTTAAAATAAAATCTCATATCTTAAATAATTCAAGAGTTTTGAGATATTTTATTTTATAAAAATAAATTTTATTTTTGTATTTAAAAAAAGCTGGTCCACTGATAAATTATTGTATTAGACTGAGTTCAAATTGTTTACAAAAAAAAAATTACAAAAAAAATTGTGATAAACTTGAGCAGAGTTTTGAATTAAGTCAGTTTTAATCCAATCGAGTTGAGCTCAACTAAAATTTGTTCAACTCGATTCAATTTAAAATCTTTATTTTTTTATTATTAACTATTTTAAATTAAATTTTATTATTAGATTAATTTTATCTTGTGAATATATGTATACTAAGAAATTTTACAGCCCATAAAATCCTTCATTTTTGAATTATATGATTTCAAAGTAAGTGTGAACAAGAAATTATTTCTTACTGGCATAGGGACAACAAGAAAGATAGGACAAGAAAGATATTTTTTTCACATTTATTGATTGATGACTACACAAAATACAAGCAGTCGACTCAAATAATAAGCGAGTCAATCAACTTATGTATTATTATGGTCAGATATTGTACATTTTTTATTTCTATTTACATTTAGATTTCAATATATATTTAATATGTATGACAAACTACACTATTACTATTATTGAGTATCAATCATTAGGCAGTAAAAAAGTAGTTGACACAATCAATTCTCCATCCAAAAAGTAGTTGAAATATCTTTCTATAATAACTCTTGTGAACCTGCAATTTCTTCTTCTACGTACGTTGCAATTTCTTCTACATTGCATTTTCTGAATCCAATCTCACTATCTTATTTTGTTGAACTAAGTCATGGCGGCTATTCTTGGAGGAGCACTTCTTTCAGCTTCCATGGAGATGTTGGTGAAAAAGGTTGTTTCTGGTGAATTTGTTGAGTTGTTTCGGAGGACTAAGCTTGACGTTGAGCTGTTGGAAAAGCTGGAGATAACACTGTTGAGTCTTCAATCTGTACTTTATGATGGTGAGGACAAACAGATCGCTAATCCTGCTGTCAAGAAGTGGCTGGAGATGTTGCAAGATGCTGTCTTTGAAGCCGACGAACTGTTCGATGAACTAAACACTGAAGCTTTAAGGTGCGAAGCTGAAGCTGGCCAGGTTCTTAAAAAGTTTTTAGATTATTTTCAAAGGTTTAATAAAAAGATCAATTCTAAACTGCACAAATTATTTGAAAGATTAGAACATTTGAGAAACCAAAATCTTGGATTGAAAGAAGCTGTTTCCAGCAGTGTTTGGAGTATAACTCCTACAAGTCCATTTTTGGGAGATGAATCTGCTATTTATGGCAGAGATGATGACAAAAAGAAACTTAAAGAGTTTTTGCTGTCAGAGGATGGTTGTGATAGTGGAAATAAAATAGGAGTGATTTCCATTGTGGGTATGGGAGGGTTAGGAAAAACAACACTAGCTAAACTCCTGTACAACGACCGTGATATAAAGGAGAAATTTCAGGTGAGAGGGTGGTCACATATTCCAAAAGATTTTGGTGTTGTTATTGTCACTAAAACCATTCTTAAATCTGTCACTTCAGGAACAATTATAGACACTGACTTAGTTAAACTCGAAGTTCAATTGCAGCAAAATTTAAGTAACAAAAAGTTTTTGTTAGTATTGGATGATATATGGTATGGAAACTATGTTGGTTGGAATAGTCTTAGTGATATTTTTAATGTTGGGAAAATAGGAAGTAAGATCATCATCACAACTCGAGATGTAAGAGTCGCACTACCCAAGCAAAAATCTCTCTATGTCCACCATTTAAGATCTTTGGAAACTGAAGATTCATGGTCTTTATTAGCCAGACATGCATTTGTAGAAACAAACTACCAACAACATCCCAGTTTAGAAATAATTGGTAGAGAAATTTCCAAAAAATGTGGTGGCTTACCATTAGCTGCAGTAGCATTGGGGGGCATTCTTCGCACCAATTTGTCAGAAAATCATTGGAGTGATGTATTAAACAATAATATTTGGGAACATACAAATGATGAGGTGCAGCCAGCCCTACTATTGAGCTATCGGTTTCTTCCAGTTTCTTTGAAAGGATGCTTTTCTTATTGTTCTATTTTTCCAAAGAACTCAATCTTAGTGAAAAAGATGGTAGTTCAGCTGTGGATTGCAGAAGGTTTAATACCTCAGCCGAATAGTGAGAAAAGTTGGGAAAGAGTAGCTGAAGAATACTTTGATGAACTAGTGTCAAGGTCTTTGATACGTCAACGGTTCCTTGCTCAAGAGGAAAGCGACTTTGAAATGCACGATCTCATCAATGATTTAGCTATGGCAGTTTCATCTCCATATTGCACTATGTTGGGCACACAAAAGCCAGATATAAGGGTGCGATACTTAGCATATGACAGATTTGAATATAACTCAGATGATAAATTTGAAAAATTGCATGGATTAAAAGGTCTACGAACTTTTCTACCCATGCCAATACAAGTTTTAGGGCGTTATGATATTTCCGTATCGTCGAAGTTATTTTCTGATTTGTTGTCGAGAATGATAAAATTACATGTGTTGTCTCTTTCAAACTACAGAAATATCACAGAATTACCCAACTCTATTGGAAATTTGATTTACTTGCGATACTTGAATCTCTCTGGCACTTTGATTACAAGGCTGCCTTCTGAAACATGCAAGCTTTACAATTTGCAGACGTTGTTATTGTCAAGATGCGAGGAACTCACTGAATTGCCAAAAGACATGGGGAAATTGGTGAAACTACGTCACCTTGACATCAGAGGCACTAAATTGAAGAAAATGCCGGCACAAATATCCAAATTAGAAAATCTGCAAACATTGTCGGACTTTATTGTGAGCAGCGTTAAGGATGTTGGGTTGAAGATTGAGGATCTTGGAAAATATCCCCATCTACGAGGAAGCCTTTCCATTTCACAACTTGAAAATGTTATTGACCCATCCCATGCTTCTCAAGCAAACTTGGAGATGAAAAAAGAAATTGACGAGTTGGAACTAAGATGGTCTTACACTGCTCATTCAAATTCACAAATACAAAGTGTTGTATTGGAAAGGTTGCGTCCGTCGACAATTTTGAAGAGTCTGTCCATCTCTGAATATCCTGGAGACAAATTACCAAATTGGTTGGGCAATCCTTTATTTAGCAACATGGTGCGTTTGAAGATCTTAGGATGTAAAAACTGTTCAAGATTGCCATCCTTGGGGCAACTAAGTAATCTTAAAGTACTCTTTATTAGTGAGATGCAATCAATAAAGAGCATTGGTACCATGTTCTATGGAAGTGATTCTCCTTCGTTTAAACCATTTACCTCTTTAGAGACTCTAAGTTTTGAAAATATGGCAGAGTGGGAGGAATGGAAGTTGATTGGAGGTACATCTATTGAGTTTCCTAGTCTTATACACTTGTCACTAAATTGTTGTCCAAAACTCAAAGGAAACATACCAATGAACCTTCCTAAGCTTGAAAGATTGTCATTTGTTAAATGTCCCGAACTCAGTGGGATGACACCCAACAACCTTTCTTTCCTTACAGAACTTGTGTTACGGGATTGTCCCTTATTGATGGAGTCAAGGTATTTAGATGATATTAACAATATTATAATTACAAGCCCACCATTTGGCGTATTCAGCCAAATGATGGTTTGTCTCTATTCTCTTCAAAGGATGATTTTAAAAAATATTCCATCTCTAACATCCTTTCCAAGAGACGGTCTTCCCAAAACCTTACAAACTCTCGTAATTGAAGATTGTGAGAATCTGGAATTTCTTTCTCAGGAATCTTTTCACAATTACACATCACTTGAGCATTTGAAAATACTCCATAGTTGTAATTCAATGACATCATTTACCCTATGCTCTCTCCCAGTCCTCAAAAGTCTAGATATTTACGGCTGTAATAATTTAAAATCCATATTAATTGCCGAAGATGCATCACAACATAATCTCTTGTTTCTTATAAGCATCAAAATAGGGAGTTGCCATGAACTGGAGTCAGTTTCCCTATGTGGATTGCCTATTCCTAACCTCACTCATTTAACTGTGCATTTTTGTGAGAAATTACGATCTCTACCTGAATCAATAAAGACTCTAACTAGCCTTCAACAAATGATAATTACTAATCTTCCAAATCTGCAATCGTTTTCCATAGATGGTTTGCCTATCACTTTACGAGAACTTTGGATTATCAAGGTTAGAGGGATTTTGTGGAATACAACTTGTGAGCATCTCACTTCTCTTTCAAAGCTGAAAATTTCGGGTGATGATTTTGTGAATACAATGATAAAAATGCAAGTTCCGTTTCTACCCACTAATCTCGTTTCCTTATGGATCTCCGATCTTAAAGATATAGAATGCTTGGATGGGAAGTGGCTTCAACATCTCACTTCTCTTCATAAACTTGAGATTTATTACTCACCCAAGCTCAAGTCTTTGCCAAAAGAAGGGGACTTGCCTTCCTCTCTTAAAAAATTGAATATCTATGAATGTCCGTTATTGGAAGCAAGTTTACGGAGGAAACGAGGGAAAGAGTGGCGTAAGATTTCTCACATTCCCAAAATATATATAAACAGCAAAATCATGGAATGAGTATTACATCAAGGTGAGTCACCAAAATACTTCTTTCTTGTTTCTTTTTATAAATATCATCGATAAATATTTTTAATTTCACGTGTTTATAGATAACATTTTCTTCCTAATCATCTAAACCTCTTTTATTCTTGTTGTTGACACGGGTAGCTGAAAAGGATTCGTAATGCCAACAACAGACAAGTGAATAAATGAACCTTGAGTATATTTTATGTGACTGTTTTAGTTATGATTTTAACTATATGAAGCTTAATTCTAAGAGAAATGTTAATCTTTCAATGGCCGTTGTAAATAGTCTACTTGATAGTTTATTTCTCTGTTGTCTACTTACAATACTTTTCTTTTTGATTATAGATTACAAAATTATGGACCTCACTATCCAAGAGGACCACAGAAAAGTGTTGATATACGTGGTAACAGTTTGACATAATGATATTTGTGATTAAGGTACTAACTTTCATTTATGCAAAAGATATGTTTTCTGCATCATATCAACATGAGCCTTTTACATTCATGTTATTATTGACCGTCATGTTTCTGGTCATAAAGGCAGAAGAATTTATTTTATTCTTTAGAAATTAGAAATTTATGGAAGCAAATTAGATTGTTAGTGACTTAGTATCATGTCTATTGATTCAGTAAATTAACATGCTTTTGATGCAGATGAATTGGATTCTACCATCACTTAATTCATGTTTGGTACATACGGTCATGGTTTTAAATTGCGAACGCAGATGCGGTTGCGGCTATTGCGGTTGATGGGATGCGGTTGAGGCCATTTCGGCGTTATGATGCAGTTTTTATTGTGATTTGCAATCACACCGCAATTGCGGCCTAATGCGGATGCGGACACTACCGCAACCGCAATATTGCGGCCGCATCACGTGATGCGGTCCGCAATTTAAATTCATGCATACGGTGTTCTCGCGTTAAATATTTTTAGATATATTTCATTGAAGTTAAATATTCAGGTGTTGTTCAAATCTTTTTCACGATTTCTGTTTCTGAAACCCAAGTGCAATAAAATATTGTTAATCTACAAAATTGTGTGAGAACTTGAATCTGGTACCAAATTGTGGTAGGCCATGCTAAGTACTTTACCTTTAGATTTACAGATTTGAGATGCTAAATACCAAAAGGAATTGGCATTTTTCAATTCTAGAACTCAAATGATTTTTGTTTTCCTCCCATGTTTAATTTACCAACATATTACAGGCTATTCTTATACACATATTCTGGATATTCTTGTGTTGTCCTGTCAGATCAATTTCATACATAAAACATGCTTTTGATATTATTCAACTAGTGTCAAATATAGGTTTTCTGGACAACATCATAACAGCGTGAGCGTTTGATGTTCATGCGCATTATTAACGAGCATTGTCCTCATATCAGAGGCTGAATAACTTGACTTATTAATTAAAATTTTATGAAAGAAAATTTTAAAGCATGTCTATTTGATTATTTAATATAATTTTTAAATAACTAATTACTTTTGAAATATTAAAAGATGTGTGATGCAGGTGTGTAGATAAATTTGAATCCCAACTTTCCAAGCATGGAAGTCTAAGAAATAATACTTTTATGACTAGCATGTCATAGCTGTGAGTGTCCCTATTCCATTTTCGTTAGAATAATGCCTAATTTAGTGCTATGAATATTGATGTATGTCGTTTCTATTCATTTAAAAGCCAAATTATGTTCCTATAACAGGGCTTCCTCAACATTATTGTAAATGCCTAGTATTTTTCCTAGCTGGATGGAAAGTGACTTCAACATATTGTCAGAAGAGGGGAAGCAAGTGTGTGGAAGAAACGAGGAAAAGAGTATTGTAAGATTGCTCACATTCCAAGCATACTTATCGATTATGAATTAATCATATTTACATTCCTTGCATCATATCCCGGTGAGTAGCTGAAATACTTCTTCTTTCATTTTTCTTGTTATAAATATGTAATTAATAAATATTATTATTTCTTAGATCGGGAGCTGAAATTCAGAATTCCAACTGCAGACAAGTCAGATTTCTAAGATGGTGAATATTCTAAGAGAGCAAATTGCAAGCTAGCTAGAAAACAAATGTATGAGTTTTCTCAATCTATTAGATTACACACATAAACGCAAAATTTTGTTAATTGATACTTTTTTGTTGTGTCTTAATAGATATGTTGCTTTTTATTTACTGTAGACAACTGTTGGGCACAGTCATGGAGAAATTTGGAGGAATTGCAAAATTTCCATTTGTGGTGAACTGGACCTCACAAACCAAGAGTACCACCGATGAATCATTTAACCAAATGATGCACTCTGTAAAGAAGTCGTTTGTCTGAGTAAATTATTATGATTTTGATGCAGATGAACTTGAATCCCTACTTGAAAAGCATGACAGTCCGAGGGTTGTACTTTTATCACATCGTAGCTGTGAGTGTCCCTATTCCACCATTACCCAATTCATTGATTGATAAACTATAGCCTCTAGAAGGCTAATAATTATTATTAATTTTTTTTCCTATACAACAATTATCATGACTTTTTCTCCCTTCTTCATTTATTCATGAGTTGTGTATCTTCTGGTTTATTGCAGATTCTGAAAACGGGGCTGTTAACAATATGTTGGATTTTGGTTAGCTCTTCTCTTTTATTTTTGTTTCTAATTGGTTATCTTCCAGTTCATGCACTACGTTTCAAATGAATATCAATTACGTTTGTACCACTTTGTTCTATTATAAATGAACACCATCAAGCTTGACACAATATTTCCATTTTTTAATCTTAGGTTTGTGTTTGCTCAACTGGATGTAGATTCTTCCAATGGTTTCGCAAACAAATATGAATGATGTCCAGAAACTTTCCATGCCTCTGTAGAGAGATCATCCACATCATTCAAGACACATTCATCCTATATTCGAGGAATTCCGCAAAGGAACATCTCCGGCATTCAAAGAACAGAAGAGAGGCACTACAACACCATCTTTTTATTGTTTTTTCGTCAGATATGACTCATTGTTTACCAATAAGTAAATAGGTTGCTCGAGTTCAGATGCTCTATCAAATTGTAATCTGTAAAACATATGTTTGATTAATACAACGGAACTGCAGCTGCCCTGCAGTCGGAGACGTAGGCACAATTGGCCGAACTTCGTTAGCAAATACCGTGTGTTCTGTGTTTCTGTTTTTTTTTTTTTTTTTCAAATTTGTTTTCTTTTGAATTGGAATTTGTGTTCTAACAATTTCAAATGCATTGAAATCTGAAGCCCTTTATTGACATGTAAAGATATCATGTGTTTAACAAAATTATATCACAACAAAATTATTATTAAGTGGCTGAGAATTTGGATGAACAAATGGTAAACATGTGTTTATTAATGCAGTTCTCTTGGGAACACTGATGTTGAGAAGCAAGGAAGTACTCACATGAAAGGAAACTGTTCATAAAAGATTTAGAGATTGGAATGCTTTCTTATTGGGCATGTCGACCACCAAATGTAAGGACCGATAAAGTGCTGGAGTTTAAACAAAGCTTTGACAAGTCTTTTAGGGCTTGTTTGCCACCAAAACTATTTGACACATTCAGAAGAGAGCCATGTTGGCAAGACTTAAGAGTTTAGTTGAGTGACACTGAAACATCTTTTTGTTGAATATGATTCATAGCTTACTCATAAATGAATAGGTTGCTCGAGTTTAGCCGCTTTGATAAACTATAACCTGGAAAACCTATTTGATTAATACAACGGCACTACAACTACTCTGCATTCGGAGACGTAGGCACAATTAGCCGAATTCCATCATATCAAATATTGAGTGTTCTCTATATTCTCTGTTTTTATTTTATTTTGAATAGAAATTGTTGTTCTAACAATTTCAAACACATCAAATTTTAAACTCCTTTCTTGACTTGTTCAGATGTTATGAGTATGGTACATTGGCATTTTTATTTCTTTGCTAGGAGTAGGACTTCATCAGTTTACTAGATCTGATCAAATATCATATATACTTGCTTGTGTATCCATTTCCACACCCTGGTCTCTTTTATGAGCACAACAGGTCACCAATTGCAAATCATATTCTAAATAATGGTCTTTCAAGATATATATTTTTCTGAACTCTGAGATATTCTCTTTTACCAATAAGCTTTTTGATTTTCATAAATTGTTAATTTTCTTTCAAAGTTATTATATGTGATTGCAAAAGGTCATCAACAACAAACTAGGAATTTTTAGCTGTGTTCACCATGCTAATCTTTAACTGAAACTAAAATAAATATTTTCAAAGAAAATTATGAACTACTTTATTCCTAAAATATGTTTTTTCTAAAGAAAAAAAAAAGCCCACACATAAGTTTCATTTCAAATTTATTTTTTATTATTTTTTTAATACCTCCAATTAATATTACTTGTTTTCTAGATGTAAAATCAAAGATGAATACATCTATAAACAAAATTGTGCTGCTGACATATTAAGAAATTATTTGACCTAAATCTGTAAGTAAAAAGGTTAATTTTAAAATATATTAATTTTACTATATATGGTGTAAGGAAACGTAACCAAAGATATAAAAAAAAATTGCATTGTCATCATAAAAAATGAGAAGAATGTAGATTTATGTGCTTCTAAATAAGAAGGTGAAAATGGCACAAAAGATTTATCTCAAGTTTTGATGACAAAGATAGTTAAAGTCAGTGATAATAACTTTTAATCTTAATAATGGTGTTCCAATAAAAATATCTCATACATTATCAATAAAGGAGACTCGAGATCAAAGTGCATATATAATCAGAAGCAATATGACATAGAATTTTGAAGTCTCAGATAAAGTGTGAAAGCTCGGCAAGTCATGTCTGTCTATCTATTTGAGTGACCCGAATATTGTAAAAGTAAGGAAGTAGCTAAGAAGTGTTGTGATAATGATAAGGTTTAATTTCAATCAACATTTTGATATGTGAGGCAAAGAACAATAACAGCTAAAATAAATGGCCTTCAGCAATAATAATAAATAAGCAAAAAATATAACCGAATAAGGCGAGAAAAGATGAAAGATTTGTTTACCAAGTTTGATAAAAAGATATACTCTAGGGGCGGGAGCAGCTCTCCAATTCACCATACACTACAAAAAACGCTCATTAATGACGTGATTTTCACGACACAACGTGTAAAATCATGTCACAACCTGTTTTTTGCGACGTGAACATCTATACCGCAGGGGAGTGCGTGACAACTTTATATTGACATAATTTTAATGTTACTAATTAATGACGTGACAATCACACCGTAATATCCTGCACGCAAGTCAAAAGTTTTTTGTTGCAGCAGACATGGCAGATGGGACACAAAAAACACATCAATTTAGTGACGTGAATGTCATGACACAAAGTTGCGACGTGACACCCATGTTACTAAATAACTGATTTTGTTTTTTAATTTCTATTTGAATTTAGCAGGTTGCGACGTGATCTACATGTCACTAATTTGTGACATGTATTTCACGTCACTAAAATTAATTTTAAAAAAATAAATAAAACCTAATATAATATTAATAAAAAAAATTATTTATTATTAATTCTGATTTTAAATTAATAATATTAATAAAAAATATTTATTTAAATATAAAATAAAAATTATAATATAATAATTAATAAAATATAATTAATAAAAAAACTATGAATTAAAATTAAAGTTAATATCTTACATTAATTAAAATTTAATATCTTAGACAATTTAAAATTTAAAATTAAAAAGAAAAAATAAGACTAATCTTTATAGGTCTTCTGGGTAAAGAAAATCATCATTGTTAATATCATCATTATTCACCTCATCCGTCGGTGCACCACTAACTCATATGCTTCCACCAAACGTTTGGTTACCAATTCCTTGGAATTGTATAAATAACCGCATTTTTCCTCCATCTCTGCTTGCATCTTTGTCGTTGCCTCTATTTATCGATGTTGCTCCTCTATTGACGCTTTTAGTCTATACATTTTTTCAGATTTTTAAAAAAAATATGAAAACAAAAAATAAATCAAATAAAATAGAAAAACAAAGAACTTAGGATTTTTAGAGTGGCGACCCATATTTTGTCCTTTTCCTAAAATAGAGTACTTTGATCCCTGATTTTTTTCTTTATGAAATAACACTGTAAAATTTCGCTTTAGAGTCGATTTTTAGAAAATCAAGTTTTTTACGTTAGATCGCGTAAAGGTCCGAACACATGAACGCAAGGGTCAGAACACGAGAATTCAATTTCTATGACTCTAATATTGATTAAATTAAAAATCGACAGAGAGTTTCCGACAACAATGTCAATTTTAATGAAAAGCGTGTAGTAAATAAGATCAATGGTGTTTTTGAAGATGCATCTCAAAACTAATTTTTTATATATCGTTAGTATGTTAGGGAGAAGAGTGAATTGAAATTAAGTTTGAAACTGAGTAGCTGAATTTGGTGCCTTCTTTATATATCGTAGAGAGAAAATAACAAATTTTTTATTTATCAAACATTGATTGCAAAGACTCATTGGACGCACCTGAAGCCTGAATCTCTTATAATCAACAATAAAATATCTTCTGTGTACTTGAGAAGGTTCTGGAAGGATTGTTGTAACATCCCAAAATTTCTTATTTAATTAATTTAATTAAGTTTTAAATTAATTAATTTGAATTAGCATTTTATTGGAATTATGTTGGGAGAAATAATAAAATGTAGTGTTGGGCCATTGGTGGAGTTAGTAATGTGGAGGTGTTAGTGTGAAGGAGCCCATTACTAAATTATGTTATGTTTTCATAAAACAAGAAAACAAGAGGAAATTGAGAAATAGAGGAGGTAAACCTAAGAGGGAGAGAAGAATAACTCACGGGCAAAAGCTATTTTCGCAACCCTTTGGCAGCCTTCACAAAATGAGTCATAACTTCCTACTCGTAACTCCAAATCAGGTAATTCTCGAAGATTCGGATTCTACACGAAATTTCCTTCGATTTGATATATTAATTTGTGTCAGGGAGGTTCTCGATGAGGGAGATAAGCGAGTTTGAAGATTGGAGATTCTTGCTGAATTTGGAGAAAAAGGGCTTACGGGTTTGAAGGAGATTCTTGCTCTATTATCGGGTTGTAGATGATAGAATTAAGATTTGTATGGTATTGACTCAATAGAGAGGTATGTTCTAGGTTGGGGTTTTGACATTCGGGTTCAAATTGATAAATTATGTATAAATGCTTGTTGTGATGTTTGATTATGTTTGGATGTGTTGTTGAAACATGAAATAACATGGAATGATTGTGAATTGATTATGTTTTTCGTGTATGGTCGAAATGATGCGATTTGGGTTGTGTTGGATGGAAATAAGTTGTTGTCAAAAGTGCTTTTTTGCTGTTACAGGTGATGTAACCGGTTACGGTTGGGCTTGTAACCGGTTACGACTGTGAAAAATGGGGTTTTTGGGCTGGTTACGAGTTCGTAACCGGTTACGGTGTTGTTCGTAACCGGTTACGGCTGAAACTGTTTTAGAAAATTATTTTCGTAACCCGTTACGCCTTTTCGTAACCCGTTACGGCTGAAGCTTTTTTGAAAAATTGTTGTTCGTAACCCGTTACGCCTTTTCGTAACCCGTTACGAAAAATATTTATTTTCAAAAATTCGTATCTTTTGAACCGTAAATCCGTTTTAGACGCCGTTTTGGACGTTGTTCCTTAAATTAAATGCTCTACCCTATGAAATAAATAAAACAACAATAACTTGATTTTATTTTGAAAAGTATTGTTTTCTCCAAATGTGGTTTATTCTTATTTTGCATAATTGATGAGGTGCACTGAATTGTTGGTGGCATAATTGAATATGTGCAATGATATGTGTTGTTATAATGTGATTGCTCCTGCTTGTTATGCAAATGGATGTTGTTCATGGTAAATACGGTTATCATGTGTTTTGATGAATGATGACGTAAATGCTCTGTTGTTGTTGGGTTGATTTGTTGTACTTGATACACGATTGTGAGAGGTGCTATTGTTGTTGCACTGTGTGGTGGATGTTATATCTGTTATGATGTTGTGGCTGTAATTGGTGTTGTTATACATATATTGTTGATGTAAAATATGTATTCTATTTGGTTGGGAATAGCATAACTGTGTGTGTGGCTATTGATTACTATATTGGTTGATGATTATGACATTTGTTGGTCTATGTGGATGATGAGCATGTTATGGTTGATACATGCATTTCATAATCATTATGTGGCTGATCCTTGACAATGGTGGATCAGTGGTAGCTAATTCCCATTGTGTGGAATTAGTGAGTGGGTGTCGCCGTATCCTTGACGATGGTGGATCGGTGAGATGGGTTCGTCCCATGATTGGTACCACATGCATGTAGTTGCATTGCATTAGGTGTTTGGTTCATTATAACATGAATGGAAGTTTTCCAATGTTATAATGTTGTGTGTTTGATGTATGTGTGTATAGCCTGAATATATGTCGATGTTGGGTGAATATTATACTGTTGATGTTTTATCGTTTATGAACTGATAACATTGTTTAATTGCGAATGAGACTCACCCTTACTGTTGACTATTTTTCAGATTAAGGATTAGCGGCTTGTGCTGGGTGAGGATAACTCGTAGAGTTACTTCGTTTAGTTCGGTTGTGTCGGTGTCATGCTCTGGTCTTGTAACACTAGGGGACGGTTGTGTCTAGAGTTGGATGATAACTCTAGTTTTGGTTTTGTTGTTGAATAATGTTGGTTATGCCTTGAACGTGGTAGATGATGGTTTTGATTATTCAACTAATAAAGTATTCCGCTGTGTTTTAAACATGTTTGCAATTGTTTATGTTCCTCAGAACAGCATGACAAATGTTTTATTTTATATGAGATAATTGTAACGCTCTTAATTACATGTTTACTCTGAAAATATTATTTAATTTATCGGGGGTTTAGAAGGGTGTTACAATTGTAACTCTGTTAAGATAGTTGGCTGGGCCCAATATGTTAGACCTCGAACAATACCGTATTTATATTCATGTAGTGATACTTTTTGTTTATCAAAGTTTATGCAAATATTGTAATGAAATTAAAGCATGTCTACCCTTTTTTTTTGTGTTATGTGTATTAGCTGTTTACTAATGTATAATTTATTTTAATCAAACACTTGTACTCGAGTGGTAAACGAGTTCTTGCTAAAGGAATGAAGGTTTAAGGATTATTGAGTTTGATTTATGATAAAAATAATATTTATTCACTGTCATGACTTCTTAGCACAAGCTCTGAATTACTACTTCTCGATACAAAGCTATGAATTACTAGAGTTCTATTCCCCTCAGAACCAGAATGCGAAAGAAAACAAATTATTTTCTTAAATATTTTTATAACATTTCTCATAATTAAGTTAGGTGTATAAGAATGATGTATACTGATGTTATATTAGTTTTTTATAATTATTTTAATAAAAAATAATTATTTATAAACAATTAAATTATTTTTTAAATTAAAAAGTAAATCGAGGGAATTTTAAAAAGTCGGAGTTAAGCCTCCAAATTATAGTTAATTTATATATAGGACATTTTAGCATAATCTAAATAAAATTTGAGGCCATTATTTTTTACTTATGTCACTTCAGTTCAAAGTGTGAGCAAGAATTTTTTTCCTTATATATACTACTACATGTATAGGGACGAGAAAGATATAGACTTATAGCTGACGATGAAAAATGGAAATAGATAAGAAATATATGGAGTATTATTACAATAATAGAATAGATAAGAAATATATGGACAATAGAAAATAGAAAGCAGTGGACACAATTAATTATATTTCCATGATTATTGATTTATTTTTGTTGACACAATCAATCCACGAGTCATTGTAGCATTTTCTTCTATACGTTTCATCTTGCAACACTTTACTAATAAGTCCTGTGAAGCTGCATTATCGTCTACCTTGCATTGCATATTCTCTAACTATTCTTACACTGTTGAACTAAGTTATGGCGTCTATTCTTGGAGGAGCACTTCTTTCAGCTTCCATGGAGATGCTGGTGGGAAAGATTGTTTCTGGTGAGATTGTTGATTTCTTTAGGAGGACTAAGCTTGACAGTGTGCTATTGGAAAAGATGAAGATAACACTGCTGAGTCTTCAATCTGTACTTTATGATGCTGAGGACAAACAGATTGACAATCCTGCGGTCAAGGAGTGGCTGATTATGCTGCAAGATGCTGTGTTTCAAGTTGATGATTTGTTTGACGAAATCAACACCGAGGCTTTAAGGCGCAAAGTGGAAGCTGACCAGGTTCTTATAAAACTTTCTTCTCCTTTTAAAAGGTTTAATAAAAACATCAATTCTAAACTCTCAAAGTTATTTGAAACACTGGAACATTTGAGAAAGCAAAACCTTGGCTTAAAAGAAGGTGATTGCAGTCGTGTTTGGAACATAACTCCTACAACTTCTGTTGTGGGAGATGAATCTGCTTTTTATGGAAGAGACGATGACAAAAAGAAACTTAAAGAGTATTTGCTGTCAGAGGATGATTATGATAGTGAAAGTAAAATAGGAGTCATTTCTATTGTGGGTATGGGAGGATTAGGAAAAACAACACTAGCTAAACACCTTTACAATGATCTTCGTGTGAAGGATGAATTTAAGCTAAGAGGATGGGCTCATATTCCCAAAGATCTTGATATTTTCACAGTCACTAAAACCATTCTTGAATCTGTCACTGCACGAACAATTACAGATACTAACTTGGATAAACTCCAAGTACAGTTGCAACAAACTTTAAGTAACACAAAGTTTTTACTAGTTTTAGATGATATATGGTACGGAAAATATGTTGGTTGGAATAGTCTAAATGATATCTTTAATGTTGGGCATAAAGGGAGTAAGATCATCATCACAACCCGAGATGAAAGAGTTGTACTACCCATGCAAAAATTTCTCTATGTCCACCATTTAAGATCTTTGGATACTGAATATTCTTGGGCTTTATTAGCCAAACATGCATTTGTAGAAAGAAACTATCAGCAACATCCCAATCTAGAAATAATTGGTAGAGATATTGCCAAAAAATGTGGCGGCTTACCGTTAGCTGCAGTAGCATTAGGGGGTATTCTTCGCACCAAATTGTCACAAGATCATTGGAGTGATGTATTAAAAAATAGTGTTTGGGAACGGGCAAATGATGAGGTGCAACCAGCTCTACTACTGAGTTATCGTTATCTTCCAGCTTATTTAAAAGGATGTTTTGCTCATTGTTCAATTTTTCCAAAGAACTCAATCTTAGTGAAAAAGATGGTGGTTCAGTTGTGGATTGCAGAAGGCTTAGTACCTCAACCCAAAAGTGACAAAAGTTGGGAAAAAGTAGCTGAAGAATACTTTGATGAGCTAGTGTCGAGGTCTCTAATACGTCAAAGGTCTATTGATAATGTGCCAAGTGAGTTCGTTGGTGATGAGAAATCATGCTTTGAAATGCACGACCTCATCAATGATTTAGTTATGGCAGTATCATCTCCATATTGCACTAGGTTGGACAAACATAGGCTAGATGAAAGGGTAGATAAAAGAGTGAGACAGTTGTCATTCGACAGGAAAGAATATAACTCATACGATAAATTTGAACTATTCCATGGATTAAAAGGTCTACGAACTTTTCTACCCATGCCATTGCAATATATATGGCCTTGGGATAATTCCGTATCGTCGAAGTTATTTTCTGATTTGCTGTCGAGAATGACAAAATTACACGTGTTGTCTCTTTCAAACTACGAAAATCTCTTTCATTATTAATTAGTACACTCATCTTCTATATCTTAAATTCTATCTCTTTCACTGAATCCTTGAGATACATCTTCTATCTTAAATTCTATCTCTTTCACCAATTGCTTGAGTTACTAGAAAACTAATTATATTAATTTAATATAACAAATAGATCCTCTAAAAGGAAAGACCATGTAAAAAGCAATCGACTATTTTGACTCAAATTTAACACCGCAGAACGACTCATAAATTTAAGTGGAATTTCTCGTTTTCTTTCTCTTTCTATATACAAGAATTGAAAATGAGACATTACTTCAAAGAATCTAATCTTGTTCCATTCCAATAATGGCAATGTCGGTACAAATAAGTCATCCAATCTAGAAAATATCAGAAGAACTATCTATATAATAGAAAGAAAAAACAATCCAAATTAGTTGTTCTATCTAGAAAATATCAGAAGAACTACCTATAAAAAAATCCATGCAGAGCTGTAAAGTACAACAACCTTACAGTACGAACTGAGTCCAACATTAAATTTGAAACAGTCAACTTAGAAAGACCATTACGCGTATGTCACACAGAATTAGATTCATCCAATTTTGAGGTGCAAATAGCAACATTTTCTTTAAGAACACCACACGGTTGTAACATAAAAATAGGTAGTAGTTGGTACACCAATTAAGTGCAGACAGCCATTACTAGTTGGTTCCCAAGTCTCACTATTTTCATTCACCTAAACCTAATTTTCTAGCCACTTCCTACCTTTAAAACTTTCTCCTTAATCAATTAACACATTAATCAACTACTATATAGTGACTAAATTTTTTCTTCACTACTTATAATATTGCATATAATCTTCCATATAATAGAAAAGTTTTAAGTTTAACTGTCACGGTCGCAGCAATCGTATTGCGGCTGCATAATTTTTCTTTGTAAATTCGATTGAAGATCGTCGCAGGGTAATCAATCATGTTTATAAAAAGGTTTTCCTTATTTTGTATTTTTATATTTTGATGTTGAAAATCTGTTTCCAATAACAACGTATCATATTAATGCTTCGTCGTAGTCATAACGACTGTTTGTCTCTGATTTTTTTTCTCAGAATAAAAACAGTGAATAATAGTATTGTTATTTTTTAATACTGATTTGTCGCGGCCGACTTTTTTTTAAAGTTGGATATTTCGGGTGATGATATTGTGAAGGGGGTGATGAGAACGCAAGTTCCGTTTCTACCCACTAATCTCGTTTCCTTAGGGATCTCTCGTCTCGAAGATATAGAATGCTTGGATGGGAAGTGGCTTCAACATCTCACCTCTCTCCATAAACTTACTATTCGTAACGCACCCAAGCTCAAGTCATTGCCAGAAAAGGGGGAATTGCCTTCCTCTCTTAAAGAACTGCATATCAGTTATTGCAATCGGTTATTGGAAGCAAATTTGCGGAAGAAAGGGAAAGAGTGGAGTAAGATTTCTCACATTCCCAAAATATATGTAAATCACAAAATCATCGGATGAGTTATTACATCAAGGTGAGTCACCAAAATACATCTGTCGTGTTTCCTATTATAAATGTCATCAATAAATATGTTTAATTTCATGTGTTTATGGATAAACATTTTTCTTCTTTATCCAGGTTTTGGTTTCATTTGGGGTTCGAAGTGAAATGAAATACTTGCTAGTTCTCACATCAAAACCCATTTTATTCTTGCTGCTGACATGGGTCACTAAAAAGGATTGATACAAGTCACATTCTCAAAGAGGATATCATAAATGGGTTGCTCAACATTGTTCTGCTTGGCTTGGGATTTCTAGTATTTTTCAGGAAGAGGTGAAAAGAGTAATGTAAGAATTGCTCACATTCCTAGCTTGCTTATAGATTATGAATTGATCATATTCAGTAATCATATTAGTAGCTGAAATACTTCTTCTTTCATTTTTCTTGTTATAAATATATAATTAATAAATATTATTAATTCTCAGATTTGGGGCTGAAATTCAGAAGTCCAACTGCAGACAAGTCAGATTTCTAAGATGGCTAGAAAACAAGAGTATGTGTTTTCTCAATCTGTGAGATTACGCACTAACACAAAATTTATCGATACTTTTCTACTGTGTCTTAATAGATTTCCTTTTTATTTATTATAGACAACTGTTGGGCACAGTCAGGGAGAAATCTGAAGGAATTGCAAACTGGACCTCACAAACTAAGAGGATTGCCGATGAAGCATTTAACGAAATGATGCACTCTCCAAGACTTCATGGTAGTGAGTTCACAAACTAAGTCACATTCTCAAAGAAGGTTAACAATGTAAGTTCTTACTGTACTCTTTGCCAATTCACGAGGTCCTGGTTGTTTCTACTTTATTTTTTTTAAAAAAAAAAAAAAAAAGAGAGAGTATGTTTTATGTGATTGTTGCATCATTTACTATATGAGAAACAATAAGCTTAATTATAAGTGAAAACGAGTAAGCAAACATAAACAGTAGCTTTTGTTTTCCCTCAATTCTAATACTGTAATCTATATTGAGTATTAGTTGATTTTGATCTCAATTCTAACCATGTAAACTATGTAATTCGCCTTTAAAGATAGATTCAAGATGCAGAAAACCAAAGGGAACCAATAATTTTTTTCTTCTTAAATTGATTAATTAGTTAGCAATATGTTATACATGACTTCAGAGAAATTCTCCGCTTTCCTATTTCTTATTCATGTCAATAACATGTACTGTCTCGAAGTCATCGTTTATTCTGCATTAAATTTAAATACATTATGTTTCGTTGTTACTTTCGATCCTCATTAGATTATTTATGGGATTGATTATTATGTCTAATAAGATATTTTTATTCATATGGTAGATTTCAAGATGATGGAGATTCTAAGAGAGCAAATTGCAAAGCTAGAGACACTACAATTGTACGTGTTTTCTCAATCTGTTTCGGATTACCTCTTTCTTTTTCGGTTGTCTACTACTTACATATAATTTCCTGCTTAATGAAGGATTATTTTTAAGAGCTTTGCAAGAAAGTGTTTGTATTCCCTCTGAGACATGTAACCAAATGATGCACACTCCAAGGCAACATGGCTGTGAGTATCTTTTAAGAAGATATCAATTAGAATGATGGCCAACTTAGTCCTATGAATATTGTTGCATGTCATTTCTATTCATTTTAAAGCCATATTATATTACTATAACAGGGCATCCTCAACATTGACGCGCATTGTTTTGTGATTGCTAGTACATTTCCGCAAGAGGTTATAATCCTGCCTCAGCTGCAGTTTATGGATCAGTTCAAATTTTCTACACATAGAATTCTTGGATGGAAGTGGCTTCAATGTGGTTGCCAGGAGAGGGGAAGTTGCATTCCTCTCTTAAAGAACTGAAAATCAATTTGTGTCCATTATTTGAATCAGGTATGCAGAGGAAACGAGGGAAAGAGTGGCTTAAGATTGCCAAATCTATTCTTCGTTGTTTTCTTTCCCCTTACATTTATTGTGTATAAATTAATAATATATTTTTGTTGAAAAGGTAGATTTCTAAGTTGTTGAAGATTCAAAGAGAGCCATTTGCAATGCTAGAGACAAAACAAGTGTATGTGTTTTCTCAATCTGTTAGATTACAAAACAATTTAGAGATTGTTCATTGATGGATAAACTTGAATCTGATGCTAAATTGTGATAGGTCATGCTAGCTAGGTGTTTCACCTTTAGATTTAGAGATTTGAGATGGTTAAAACCAAAAAGAAATGACACTTTTTAATTCTTAAAATCTAATGATTTTTGTGTTGTTCTTCTGTCAGGTCGACTTCATATATAAAAGATGTTTAAGTGCTGTCTGGCTTCTCAGGTATATATATTCTCTTTGATAAGTTTTAACATTCTCCTTTTACTAAATGCATGATCCAAGACTCATCATTTATGTGCAAAAACTATTTTAGTCACAACAATTAATACTAAGATCTCATCCATTCTTAATCTTATTTGCTTTTGATTATACCACTTTGTTCTATTATAAATGAACACCATCAAGCTTTACACAATATTCCCATTTTTTAATGTTAGGTTTGTGTCTACTCAACTGGAGGTAGATTCACCCAATGGTTTACTCTACTTCAAAGAGAACAAATTGCAAAACGAGAGACAAAACAATTGTATGTCTTTTCACAATCTATTTTGCATTACTTCTTTTATTTTTCTGTTGTCTGCCCATTACAAATAGTTTACTGCTTTTTCCAGGAAGGAAAGGTTTTATAATCTTGGAATAATATTGATGTCACAAACAAATAGGATTGCAAGAAAGTGTTTGTAGTATCCCCTATGAGGCATTTAACCAAATGTTTAACTCTGCAAGGCAACAACATGGTTGTGACTGTGAGTATTTTTTAATAAGATCTCAGTCTCTATTTGATGTATATCTGTTTACTCCTACCTGAGCGGAAATTTTGAAAGACGTGTTTGTGTCGTAGTAAGTTATAATGCTTTGAATCATATGTGTAGACGAATTTGAATCCCAACTTTCAAAGCATGGAAGTCTTTAAGAAGCAGTACTTTTATGACTAGCATGCCATAGATGTGAGTGTCCCTAATCCGTTTTCATTAGTACTAAGAATATTGCTGTATGTCGTTTCTATTCATTTTAAAGCCAAATTATGTTTCTATAACAGGGCGTCCTCAACATTGAGCTGCATGGCTTGAGATTTCTAAAAGAAGTGAAAAATCATGCTCCAGCTGCAGTTTATATGGATCAGTTTTACACATCTCTAATCATAAAGATATAGAATGCTGGGATGGAAAGTGGTTTAAACATGGTTATCGCAAGAGGGGAAGTTTCCCTCGCGCTTAAAGAACTGAAAATCAATTTGTGTGGAAGAAACAAGGAAAAGAATGGTGTAAGATTGCTCACATTCCCAACATGCTTATGGATTATGAATTGATCATATTCAAAGAGTATCATGTCTCGGTGAAGTAATACATGTGGTTCATGAAGTGACTGATAATTAATATGACTTTTTCTTCCTTCTTTATTTGTTCATGATTTGTGTATCTTCTGGTTTATTGCAGATTCTGAAAAGGCGGTTGTTAAAAATATGTTGGATTTTCGCATGTCTTGTGTTGGGAAGGAGTTTGATAATGATGCTTCTACCGAAATTATTTTGATGAGATTTTGGCACATGAATCTAAAGGCACTATGAGAGTCTGGTTAGCTCCTCTCTTTTATTTTTGTTTCTATAAATGAATTTTTTACATTATTCAGTTAATTTCAATTATCTCTCCAACTTCACAAATACCAACTTAATGTCACTTAGAAAATTATTTAGTCACTTAGAAAACAGTGGCCAACTTCATCATTAGTGCCTAAGATCTCATACATTATTAATCTTATTTGCTTTTGATTATACCACTTTGTTCTATTATAAATGAACACCATCAAGCTTTACACAATATTTCCACTTTTTAATGTTAGCTTTACACCATCAAGCTTGACCCAATATTTGCATTTTTTAATGTTAGGTTTGTGTTTACTCAATTGGCGGTAGATTCTTCCAATGGTGTTTACCCTATAAATCTGTGATATCAGAAAATTTCCATGGCTCTGTAGAGAGATCATCCACATCAATCAAGGAACAGAAGAGAGCTATCTTGGAACGACTCAAGAGTTTATTTGAGCACAGCAACAACTTTATCTAGTTTTGTTGGAGACAGTACAACACCATCTTTTTATTGATATTTCATTACTGATAAGTGAATAGGTTACTCAAGTTCAGCTTCTTTGTTAAATTGTAACTGTAAAACATAAAGTTGATTAATACAATGGAACTGTAGCTGCTCTACAGTCGGAGACGTAGGCACAATTGGCCGAACTTCGTTATCAAATATCGTGTGTTTTTTATGTATTTTTTTCGTATTCGTTTTGTTTTGAGTTGGAAGTGTTGTTCTAACAATTTGAAATACTCTTAGATATTATAAAATAATATCTATATTTACTTAGCATATTTATAGGAATCTGTTACTCTTAAATAGGTTACTAACTGTATATAAATAGCTGGTCCCCTGATGTATATTATCAATCAGTGTGATATAATAAAGTATGTTTAGGATTGGTTTTGATATTCCAATAAATCCATTGAATTTTGAACCCCCTTCATAGGCTGTAATGATGTCATGAGTTTAGCAAAAGTGCATCAATAAACACACATGAAGAACACACAAGGATTGATTGAGGAATTCATCATGATCAATAAAATCTCTTCAATTGATGTAGAATCTTTCTTCAATGGTTGCTCTGTGCTTTAGGATCAGGTTTCTCTCTTAATTTCGTTCACCAAAGAATCACCCTTTTAATTGGCATCTAGGGTTTCTATTTATACGAGTTGGGCTGGACACGTCGTCTCCGCGGCGCGGCAAGTAGTCCCGCGGCGCGACCCAAGACAGAGGGTTTGGGGCGGCGCGCTTGAATCCTTCGCGGCGCGACCTTGCTGGAAACTTCTTCTTTTTGCTTGTCTTTTTATTCCTCCAGCTTCCTTTCCTCTTCATGCTCTTATAAAGCTCCTTCTCAGCTCCAAACCTGCATCAATAATACCCAAAGTGATTTGATTTGCTTCACAACATGAGTTATACATCTGTAATTCAATTCTTACTGAAAAACACATGAAACTAGCACACTTTGCTTAAGTTTAGCGCATAACTTGGTTATAATAACCCATGAAAATACCATAAATTCATCCCTAACACCGGACTGCCCGGTTAGATCAGTCTGGTTCAATTGCTGGATCAGACATGTCATTGAACCGGGGTGAATCGGTATAAATCGTTAAAATCGAAAAAACCGGGAATCAGCCAGGTAATCAGTCTTGTTCAATTGTTGTATCGGACATGTCATTAAATCGGTATAAACTGCTAAAATCAGAAAAACTGACGGTTTAAGTGCATTTTTAATTTTTTTAATTTTAAAAAATTGAAACGACGTCGTTTTGATTATTTTAATGAAAAATTAAATTTAAAAATAAAAGAAATGAAAAAAAAAATTGAAAAAATTTAATAAAAACGTTGCAGATGCGATTGATTTTGTTGTAAATAGTTTTGATATTGAAGAAGGAGATCCTAATATTAAAACTAATTTTTTTTCTTTGAAATTAAATTTAGTATACAATAAAATTATTTTATTATAACTTATTCAATTAAATTATTTTGCGATTAAATTTTATTTGCACTTATACGTAATTTTGTACTATTTCGTTATGTGTAGTACCTATGTTTAAAATTTGAATTTAAATTATAAGCTTGTGAACTTATTTATGGGCTGAAAATAGAATAAAAGAACATAAAAAAGTAAAGTAAAATAAATCGGACTGGCCGGTTTGAACCAGACCAGACCGGTTCGGCCATCTCTTCCTCCTCCATCATTTTCTCGTGAAATCACCATGGAAAGAAGAAACATGGCAGCCCCCCGTGTGGGGTCGGACGATGGTGATGAAGCTGGGGGCGCCCGGCCGACCGGCAACTGGTGCAGCGGCGGAATCCCCATCTCTTCATGGTGGTGGTGCTACTTGGTGAAATAAAAGTCTATCTCACTTATAATTTCTTGGGGATCAAGAATATATGATTTTTTTTTTTGTTGATTTTGTCATTTGCTTAGTTATTGAATTTTCAAGAATGGTGAAATTTTGCTCATGTTCATGAAAGGTTTTTTAGTGAAAAAAAGTGATTTTTGAAAGATTAGTTCAAATGCTTATGCTAAAATTAATGCTAATTGTATATGGTTTTTATGTATTAATTTGATATTGTGAAATTGGAATTGGAAGAAAAAGCTTATTCTATGTTTGTCAAAAAATGAGTTTCATGAGAAAAAGTGATTATGAAAAAAAGCTATTTTATGTTATGTATTAGAACCAATGTTAATGCCATGCTAAATATGCAATTAGAACTGTATTAAGAAAAGCTAATGTCAATTTTCAAGTTTATTGAAATATGGTTTTTTGTTGAATGTACATAAGTGCTTATTAGTGTAAAAGTGATTATTTTGACTAATTGTTGCATATTGCCTAAACCAAACTTGTTGCTATATTACATGCAATCTATTATGATACTAAATGTAAATTGGTAGTTAGATTAAGAGAGGAGTCTACACTATGTCAATTTTCATGCTACTTTAATGTGAATTTTCATGAATAATTAATTTACTTTCATGATCAAATCAATTTCAAAACAGCGACATAATCCAAGTAAACACCATATACATTCAACAAGAATCATTCATACAAGCAATAACATGATCGGTGGCATGAGATGAAGAGAGTTCAAGGCTTACCGACAGAGCGGAGATTTGCTCCGATTAGTGTTGAAACTTGTCGATAAATTCACCGACGAAAAACTCGGAAAACTTCAAAGTAAGCTTTTTTCACTCCAATTAATCTCCAATGATGATGATGATTGAATATAGATGAATAATCTTGAATATTACTTGTTGAAACTTTGATGATACTTTGATGATAAATGTAGATTAGTATCTTGAAGTAAAATGATGAATATGTTGATGAATGTGGTAAATCTTTAATCCATGAAACTTGATGAAATCTTGGATGATGATGATGATTGAATAATTGTTAGATGTAGAATATAACAATTGCACTTGAATATGAAGAACATTGAGATGATAACACTTTAATGGAGGATTTTTATAGTTTTTGTAGGTGGTTGTGAACCTGTAGGTTGTGATCCAAGTTAGAAGTTTATCAATGGTCGAAAGGCAATTAGAGGCTTAGTTGCGGATCATTAACCGTAGCCGTTGGATGAAAAGTTATCAATGGTGGAGGTATAGTAGAAAATTGGTTTGATTTTGTGTTATTTTGAAAACTTTAAGGAAGTTGAAGTTAGTTAAGGGTAAATGTGTAAATGCATGAGTTTGAGAATAAATAGGTAGTTGAAGGAAGTCAGAGGGAAGACATGTTGAGGTTTAGCATAAATACCAAGTCTCAATGTAAGACTAATGGCTTGAACTAAACTTGAATTTTGCTTTGTATTTCCTTATGAATTTACCTTTGAATTCACCACTTTTACTTTGAATTTTTGTGAATTAAGCCATTCCTTTGAAAGTTCTTTTTTGAGAAGTGATTTTGTTGGAAATAAGTGCTTTTGTTGGTGGTCAAATTCTGACTCTTTACTTGAGAAGTACATAAATCCCCTAAGCGTGAGGCCTGGTAAGGGCGATATGCTTAAGTTTATCGGTTGGTAGATTATCCGAGATATGCATCCCGAACGTAAATAAGTCCTAAAGTAGTTTATCGGTTGCTTTATTTTACTGTATATCTGAGGTCACAAGTTCAAATTCCAACAAATATAAAAATATATTATTTCAAATATTATTTTTTTAACATTAATATAATAAAATTTAAAACTCAATAGTGATTTATATGAAACAAATTTACTTATTATTATACATGGATGAAATGAGACGCCTCCTACGTGGTTATCTAAACTAAACAGCCCACGTGAGTTGTGAGCAGATAATCCAATACACCACTTAGTACTCCTATGTATTTTTAATACATTACTTAATACATTACTTAACACTAGTCTCGTTTCCCTCGAAGAATCTTTTTTTTTTGTTCAGGACGTAGTTGTTTAAGGAGACCAATAATACTCCACTATTATTTTATTTCTATTTGAGGGAACAGTTCGATGAATTATATTTCCATGACAGTGAATTATTAAAATAATTATTAATTTATTTTGGTTGACAGTCACTGTAGCTTTTTCTTCTATACGTTGCAACTTGCATCAAGTTACAAGTCTTGTTAACTTGCATTTCCTTCTACCTTGCATTGCATTTTCTTTCCACTTCAATTTTTCAAACTATTCTTACTCTCTTGAACTAAGTTATGGCTGCCATTGTTGGAGGAGCACTTCTTTCAGCTTCAATGGAGATGTTGGTGAAAAAGGTTGTTTCTGGTGAGTTTCTGGATTTGTTTCGGAGGACTAAGCTCGACGTTGAGCTGTTGGAAAAGCTGGAGATAACACTGCTGAGTCTTCAATCTGTACTTTATGATGCTGAGGACAAACAGATCACTAACCCTGCTGTCAAGAAGTGGCTGGAGATGTTGCAAGATGCCGTCTTTCAAGCTGACGAACTGTTCGACGAATTCAACACTGAAGCTTTAAGGTGCAAAGCTGAAGGTGGTCAGGTTCTTAATAAGTTTTCTTCTTATTTTAAGAGGTTTAATAAAAAGATCAATTCTAAACTACAAAAATTATTTGGAAGATTAGAACATTTGAGAAACCAAAATCTTGGATTGAAAGAAGGTGTTTCCAGCTGTGTTAGGAATATAACTCCTACAAGTCCTTTTTTAGGAGATGAATCTGCTATTTATGGCAGGGATGATGATAGAAAGAAACTCAAAGAGTTTTTGCTGTCAGAGGATGGTTGTGATAGTGGAAATAAAATAGGAGTGATTTCCATCGTGGGTATGGGAGGGTTAGGAAAAACGACACTAGCTAATCTACTTTATAATGATCGTGATGTGAAGGAGAAATTTAAGTTGAGAGGATGGTCACATATTCCAAAAGATTTTGATCTTGTCAATATCACTAAAACCATTCTTGAATCTGTCACTTCAGGAACAATTACAGACACTGACTTTGTTAAGCTTCAGGCACAATTGCAGCAAAGTTTAAGTAACAAAAAGTTTTTACTAGTATTGGATGATATATGGTACGGAAATTATGTTGGTTGGAATAAGCTAAGTGATATCTTTAATGTTGGACAAGAAGGAAGTAAGATCATCATCACAACTCGTGATGAAAGAGTTGTACTACCCATGCAAAAACTTATCTATGTGCACCATTTAAGATCTTTGGAAACTGGAGATTCATGGTCTTTACTAGCCAGACATGCATTTGTAGAAATAAACTACCAGCAACATCCCAATCTAGAAGAAGTTGGTAGAGAACTTGCCAAAAAATGTGGCGGTTTACCATTAGCTGCAATAGCACTTGGGGCTATTCTCCGGTTCATGTCACCAGATCGTTGGAGTGATGTATTAAAAAGTAGTATTTGGGAACATACAAGTGAAGATGTGAAACCATCTCTGCTACTGAGCTATCATTACCTTCCAGTTTCTCTAAAAGGATGCTTTGCTTATTGTGCAATTTTTCCAAAGAACTCAGTCTTAGTGAAAAAGACGATGGTTCAGTTGTGGATTGCAGAAGGCTTAATACCTCAGCCGAGAAATGAGAATAGATGGGAAAAAGTAGCTGAAGAATGCTTTGATAATCTAGTGCGTAGGTGTCTGATACATCGCCGCTCTATTGGGGATGGGGAAGTTTGCTTTGAAATGCACGACCTCATCAATGATTTAGCAATGGCAGTTTCATCTCCGTATTGCACTATATTGGACACACATAAGCCAGATATAAGGGTGCGATACTTGGCATACGACAGATTTGAATATAACTCAGACGATAAATTTGAAAAATTGCATGGATTAAAAAGACTACGAACTTTTCTACCCATGCCATTGGAATCTTTTGGGTATTATGAGAATTTTGTATCGTCAAAGTTATTTTCTGATTTGTTGTCAACAATGACACAATTGCACGTGTTGTCTCTTTCAAACTCTTTAAATTTCACAAAGTTACCCAACTCAATTGGAAATTTGATTTACTTGCGATACTTGAATCTCTCTTACACTAAGATTAAAAGTTTGCCTTCAGAAACGTGCAAGCTTTACAATTTGCAGACTTTGTTGTTGTCATATTGCTATAAACTCATTGAATTTCCAGAAGACATGGGAAAATTGGTGAAACTACGCCACCTTGATATCAGATGCACGAAACTGAAGAAATTGCCGAGACAAATGTCCAAATTAGAAAATCTGCAAACATTGTCGAACTTTATTGTGAGCAGCGTTAAGGATGTTGGGTTGAAGATTGAAGATCTTGGAAAATTTCCCCATCTACGAGGAAGCCTTTCCATCTCACAACTTGAAAATGTAAATGACCCATCCCATCCTTCTCAAGCAAACTTGGATTTGAAAAGAGAAATTGATAAGTTGGAACTAGGATGGTCTTACACTGCTCCTTCAAACTCACAAATACAAGTACTCGAACGGCTGCGTCCGTCGACAAATTTGAAGAGTTTGACCATCTCTGGATTTGGTGGAGACAAATTATCAAATTGGGTGGGAGATCCTTTATTTGTAAACATGGTGTGTTTGAAGATCACAGGGTGTAAAAGAATTTCAGTGCTGCCATCCGTGGGGCAACTCGGTAACCTAAAACAACTTTTTTTTAGTAAGATGGAATCTGTAAAGAGTGTTGGTACTGTGTTCTATGGAAGTGGTTCTTCTTCATTTCAACCATTTACCTCTTTAGAGATTCTAAGCTTTGAAGATATGCCAGAGTGGGAGGAATGGAAGTTGATTGGAGGTACATCTATAGAGTTTCCTAGTCTTATACGTTTGTCTCTAAACAACTGTCCAAAACTGAAAGAAAACATACCTGGCAACCTTCCTAAGCTTGAAAGTTTGTCAGTTGAAGATTGTCCCAAACTTGAAGGGATGACACCCAACAATCTTCCTTCTCTTGTCGACCTTAGGTTAAGTGGTTGTCCCTTATTGATGGGGTCAAGACATTCTATTACAAACCCACCATCTGACGTATTCAGCCAATTGGTGATTTGTCTCAATTCTCTTCAAAAGTTGACCTTAACCAATATTCCATCTCTAACATCCTTTCCGATAGACGGTCTTCCCAAAACCTTACGATCTCTCTCTATCTTTTTCTGTGAGAATCTAGAGTTCTTTTCTCATGAATCTTTTCATAATTACTCATCACTGGAGGATTTGCATATCTTCAGTAGTTGTAATTCAATGACATCATTTACCTTGGGCTCTCTCCCTGTCCTCAAAAGTCTATATATTTCTGATTGTAAACATTTAAAATCCATATCAATAGCAGAAGATGCATCGGAACCAAATCTAGTGTTTCTTAGAAGCATCACAATAGTGGAATGTGATGAACTGGAGTCAGTTTCCTTAAGTCGATTACCCATTCCTAAACTCACTGATTTATGTTTGACGTGGTGCAAAAAGTTTCGTTCTCTACCTGAATCAATAAAGTGTCTAACTAGCCTTCAAAAAATGGAAATTCATAACCTTCCAAATCTGCAATCGTTTTCCATAGATGATTTGCCGATCACTTTGCGGGAACTGACGGTCGACAAAGTTGGAGGGATTTTGTGGAATACAACTTGGCGACATCACCCTTCTCTTTCAATGCTGAGTATTTGGAGTAATGATTTTGTGAAGGGGCTGATGAGAACGCAAGTTCCGTTTCTACCCGCTAATCTCGTTTCCTTACGGATCTTTTGGCTTGAAGATATAGAATGCTTGGATGGGAAGTGGCTTCAACATCTAACCTCTCTCCATACGCTTGCGATTTATGAGGCACCCAAGCTCAAGTCATTGCCAGAAAAGGGGGACTTGCCTTCCTCTCTTAAAGAACTGCATATCATAAGATGTCCGCTGTTGGAAGCAAATTTGCAGAGGAAGAAAGGGAAAGAGTGGAGTAAGATTTCTCACATTCCCAAAATATATTTAACTAACGAAAATCATCGAATGAGTATTACATCAAGGTGAGTCACCAAAATACATCTTTCACGTTTCCTGTTATAAATATCATCAATAAATATGTTTAATTTCACGTGTTCATGGATATCATATTAACATTTTTTTGCCTAATATAGGTTTTGGTTTCATTTGGGGTTCAAATTGAAATGAAATGCTTCCTCGGGCTCACATCAGAACCCATTTTATTCTTGCTGCTGACATGGGTCACTGAAAAGGATTGATAATTCCAACAAGAGAGAAGTCACATTCTCAAAGAAGGCTAACAATGTGAGTTCTAATTGTACTCTTTTCCAATGCGATAATGGTTATTAATTTTTAGTATTTTAATAGAGCAACATTTTGTTAGATGTACTTTTATAGAGCGAGTTAATCAAATGAAAAGAAAATAAATGGTTATGTGTATTGAATTTCAATTGATATTATAGATAGTCTATTATATGATTTGGTTATCTGGTTATTGACATTTTATTTTTGTTTGCCTCCATAACTATTATGTTAAAATTCCGTCCGTCGTGTTCTTCGATGTATACTTTTCTCCTTAGATTCGTTATGGGATTGATTGTTATGCTTAAATATATATTTTTGTTCACAAGGTTGATTCAAAGATGAAGGAGATTCAAAGAGAACAAATTGCAAAGCCAGAGACAAAACAATTGTATGTGTTTTATCAATCTGTTTTGCATTACTTAATTTATATTTCTGTTGTCTATCCATTACAAATAGTTCCTTGCTTAATGAGGGGATATTCTTTGTCCAGGAAAGAAAGGTTTTATCGATGTCACAAACAAACAAGATTGCAAGAAAAGTGTTTGTATCTCCTCTAAGGCATTTAACCGAATGTTTCACTCTACAAGACTACAACATGGCTGTGAGTATTTTTTTAGAAGATATCAATTTTTATTTAATGTATATCTGTTCACTTCTACATGACAGGAAATCTAGTGAATGTACATTGATTTATTGCTTTGAAATTTATGGATCAGTATTCATTTTTACACATCTCTAATCATATATCATATAGATATAGAATGCTTGGATGGAAAGTGACTTAAACATGGTTATCAGAAGAGGGGAAGTTTCCCTCTCTCTTAAAGATCTGAAAATCAATTTGTGTGGAAGAAACGAGGAAAAAAGTGGTGTAAGATTGCTCATATTCCCAGCATGTTTATGTGTCCCGGTGAGTTGCTCACATTTGGGGTTGAAATTCAGAATTCCAACACAGACAAGTATGTGTCTCGATTTTGTGATTTTGTTTTACCTACATGCAAGTTTTTTATTGTTCTCCTGTTAATATATACAATGATGCATGTATAAAAAATGATATTTTTCTTTTCTAATAGAATCATGAGGGTATTGTGATTCCTAATTTTTTCATGATAGAAAGAGAAGTGAGTAACTCATCCAAAACTAGTTAGCTAAATTCTTATGTTTGGTCTAACATGGATGTAGCTGGATAGGTGGATAAGCAAGTTGGATCAAGAAAAGTAATATTTAGAGTTGCAATCTACTATACTGAACTCATTCACAAAAAGGAATCAATCATATGCCCGATATTCCATTAAATTGTTTGAAGCCTCAAGTGTAATTATACCAAATGAAGAAAAGTAAGAAATAGTTTTACGTTTTGAATTTCAATTGCCGTTGTAGATAGACTATCCGATAGTTTGATTATCTTATTTCAATTTTTTTTTTGTCTTAAGATGACTTGCATGGTGTTCTTTGTTGTTTTCTTTTCCTCTTAGATTCCTTATGAGATTGCTATGTTTAATAATATATTTTTGTTCTTAAGGTAGATTTCTAAAACGGTGAAGATTCTCAGAGAGCAAGTTGTAAGCTAGATATAAAACAAGTGTATGTGTTTCTCAATCTGTTCGATTACACACATATTAAACATAAAGATTTGTTAATTGAATTGCCTCTTTTCTTAACAGATACTTTCCTTTTTTTTATCATAGACAATTGTTGGGCACTGTCATGAAGGAATACGGAGGAATTGCAAAATTAATCATAGTGGGGCTCTTTGCAAAAGAATTACAAAAGTAATAATTGCAGGTCTGACATAGTGGGGCACTTTGCAAGGCTTCATTTCATGGCTGTGAGTTTTTGTTAATAATAGCTGAACTTCCATTTGTGGTGAACTTCCTTATCATAACACTTTCAATAATCTTAGTCTTTCAAAATGCAAAGATATAATGTGTACTTTCTGAAATAGACCATATCACCATGAGCCTTTTACATTCATGTGTATACTTGATCATCATTCATGGAATAAAGTTTAAATGTTTGTCAATTTGATGATATAATTAAAATACGCGTCAATTAGTAAGAAGTCTTTTGTCTAAGTAAATTATTATGATTTTGATGCGGATGAATTGGAATGGCTACTTCAAAGGATGGCAGTCTGAGGGTTATACTTTTATCACATCGTAGTTGTGAGTGTCCCTATTCCACCATTACCTAATTCATTGATGTAATACATGTGGTCATGGAGTCATAAATATTGTGAATTTTTTTTCCAATACAACAATTATTATGACTTTTTCTTCCTTCTTCATTTGTTCATGAGTTGTGTATCTTCTGGTTTATTGCAGTAACGTGTTGGATTTTGGCATGTCTTGTGTTGGGAAGGAGTTCGTTAAAGATGCTGCCACGCAAACTATTTTGATGAGATTTTGACTTCTTGAAAAGTATGGTTATCTCTTCTCATTTTATTTTTGTTTCTAATTGGTTATCTTCCAGTTCATGCACTACGTTTCAAATGAGTATCAATTATGTTTGTACCACTTTGTTCAGTTATAAATGAACACCATCAAGCTTGACACAATATTTCCATTTTCTAATGTTAGGTTTGTGTTTGCTCAGTTGGAGGTAGATTCATCCAATGGATTACCCAACAAATCTGAATGATGTCCAGAAACTTTCCACGCCTCCGTATAAAGATCATCCACATCAATCAAGACACCTCCAGGCATTCAAAGAACAGAAGAGAGGCACTACAACACCATCTTTTTATTGTTTTTTCGTCCGATATGACTCATTGTTTACCGATAAGTAAATAGGTTGCTCGAGTTCAGATGCTCTATCAAATTGTAATCTGTAAAACATATGTTTGATTAATACAACGGAACTGCAGCTGCTCTGCAGTCGGAGACGTAGGCACAATTGGCCGAACTTTGTTATCAAATATCGCGTGTTCAGTGTTTCTGTTTTTTTTTTCATATTTGTTTTCTTTTGAATTGGAATTTGTATTCTAACAATTTCAAATGCATTGGCTGAAAACTATATCACAACAAAATGACTAGTAAGAGGCTGAAAACTTGGATGAACAAATGGCAAACATGTGTCTATTAATGCCGTTCTCTTGGGAATACTGATGTTGAGAAGCAAGGGAAGTACTCACATGAAAGAAACTTGTTCATAATATGAGGTTAATTAGTTTTAAAAGATTTAGAGATTGGAATGCTTTTTGATTGGGCATGTCGACCACCAAATGTTAGGACTGGTAAAGATGCTGCCATGATAAAGTGCTGGAGTTTATTATAACTTCTTGTATTATCCTAGCAAATTAACGTGGACACGCTCGTATTTGGTTGGTATTTAAACCAAGTTTTGACAAGAGTTTTAGGGCTCAATTGCCACCAAAACTATTTGACACATTCAGAAAAGGAGCATCCCTGCCATTCAAGGAACAGAAGAGAGCCATGTTGGCAAGACTTAAGAGTTTAGTTGAGTGGCACTGCAACATATTTTTATTGATTTTTGTTAAATATGATTCATTGTTTACTCATAAATGAATAGGTTGCTCAAGTTCAGCCGCTTTGATAAACTGTAGCCTGGAAAAACCCATTTGATTAATACAACGGCACTGCAGCAGCTTTGCAGTCGGATACGTAGACACACTTAGCCGAACTCCGTTATCAAATATTACGTGTTCTTGATTTTTTATTTTATTTTATTTTGAATTGAAGTTGTTGTTCTAACAATTTCAAATACATCGGCTTTTGAACTCCTTTCTTGACTTGCTCAGATGTCATGAGTTATGGTACATTGGCATTTTTATTTATTTGCTATGACTTGAGCAGTTTAGAATCCATAACAATACTAGATCTGATCAAATATCTTATATACACTTCCTTGCGTATCCATTTCCAACCCACCCAACTCCTACATAAACAAGACCATACTTGTGGCCACTAACATTTCTTCTTTTCACCGAAGTTCTGGATATATGAAAGGAACAATAAAGCCACAAATAGTGTTCATGGCTACCACCAATAATGTAATGGTGAGTCATCTTGAGTTTATGAATTGTAAATGTATATAGATTAAAACCGAAGCTAATGCAATATTACTACTAACTATTCCATTAATTTCTATATTAACAACCGTTCTTTAGTAAATGAAGCTAATTATTTTCATAAAAATTAGTACACTAAATAATTTTCTAAAAAAAACTTCAAAACCTCAGACCACATGTAATATGATGCAGAGGGTTTGGATTCTCTTCACTAACTTGATTTTGAATGGATGAAATCTAAATTGGACAAAATCGAGTAAGATTCTAACTGGAGGCAATCCACTCCCGACACAGAGAGAGTAACAAGAATCATATGTACGTTTACATATTCTTTTTAGAATTGTTCCACTTAATGTCTAAATAAAGTTCAATGGAAGTTCCAATTGACAAAGAAACATAGACAATTGTGGAAGAGTCAATTTCTCCTGTTTCTAGCAATTGGATGGAGTTTCTATTGTGTGTTTAACTTTGATGTACTTCATTAGGTCTTGTACTTCTCCTTCTGGTGAAGACTCTTCAGTTCATGTCCATTTCATTTTCGCACAAGCATCAAGTATTTTCCTTGCTACTTATCTTATTATAACCGCAATACTAAGCGATATGGTTTCGATCAAAGATTTTGTTTCATACATCCTAGTTTTCATAGAGATCATACTTATGATAACTCCCCTTGCAATTCCTTTGAAAATGACTCTATTTCCTGCAAGGCAAAAAAACAATGTTTTTATGGTTGGTTTTTCTAATGAAATTATGATCATAGTATTTTTGCTTTATGCTTCAGCCCTACAGGTTGAAAACACTGCCTAGAACATTTCGGATGACAGTTACACAAGTAATTATGATCATAGCATTTTTGCTTTATGCTTCAGCTCTAGATGGAACTCTTGGAATGTGCTATGGAGTCTAGTATTCTATAATGGTTGCAACAGTTTAGAGAACTTCGGTGTAATTAGCAGCTTCATGGTGCTAGGAAATCAAATTGGTGCACTTCTTTTTTCTGTTTTCTTTGTGGGAATTTGTATGACACAGAAGCTGCAAAACAAGTAAACTCGACTTGCTATGGCGCGAATTGCTTCAGAATCCCTTTGCTGTGTTTGGCTGGTGTCTGTGAAATGGGTACCATTTTGAGTATATTTTTTACAGTTAGAATAAGACCTGTATATCATACGCAGGCGGTTTGTTTCGTCTGTCGCGTACTTAAAATCAATGAGATTGGACAAAGCACACCAAACTACCACTACAAAAAAGACTGTCTGCAGCGACGTGATATTTATGTCACAACGTGAAATATCACGTCACAACACTTTATTAGCGACGGTCTATTATTGATGGATTCAAGGCATTCAGATGATACAAGCCCACCATTTGACATGTTCAGCCAATTGATGATTAGTCTGAGTTCTCTTCAAAAGAACTTTTTAAAAAACATTCCATCTCAAACATCCTTTTCCAGAGACGGTCTTCCCAAAACCTTACAATTTCTCTCAATTGAAGAGTGTGAGAATCTGGAATTCCTTTCTCACGAATCTTTTCACAATTACAAATCACTCGAGTGTTTACAAATAATTAAAAGTTGCAATTCAACGACATCATTTACCTTGTGCTCTTTCCCGGTCCTCGAAATTCTATTGATTGATGGCTGCAAACATTTAAAATCCATATTAATTGCAGAAGATGCATTGAAAAAAATCTCTTGTTTCTTAGATATATCAGAATATGTAGTTGCGATGAACTGGAGTTGGTTTCTCTAAGTGGATTGCCCATTCCTAACCTCACTCATTTAGTGTGTGGGACTGTAAGAAGTTGCGTTCTCTACCTGAATCAATAAAGACTTTCACTGGTCTTCAAGAAATGAGGATTGTTAACCTTCTGAATCTGCAATCATTTTCCGTAGATGATTTGCCTAATAATTTACGGGACCTGATGATTGGCAAAGTTGGAGAGATTTTGTGGAATACAACTTGGCAACATCTCACTTCCCTTTCAAAGCTTGATATTTGAAGTCATGATAATGTGAAGGCGCTGATGAAAAGCCAAGTTCCAGTTCTACCCACTAATCTCGTTTTCTTAGATATCACTGGGCTTAAAGAACTGTAAATCTATAACTGTCCGTTACTGGGAACAAAATTGCGGAGGAAGCAAGGGAAAGAGTGGAGTAAGATTTCTCACATTCCCGAAATACACGGCAACTTTTTCAAATGAGTACGACATCAATATCAATATCTACAAGGCTACAACATGGCTGTGATGAGTATTTTTTGAGAAGATATATCAATATCTATTTGATGTATATATGTTCACTCTTACATGAGAGGCTCTCTAGTGAATGTATTTATCTTGGTTTTCTATATGCAAAGAAAATGCATGGTTTCTCTCTGAGTATAAGATATATGTTTCCTGGATGAAAAGATGAAAAGAGTGGTGTAAGATTGCTCACATTCCCAACATGCTTATAGATTATGAAATGATCATATTCACATAAGTATCACGTCCTGATAAGTCTCGCTGAAATACTTCTTTCATGTTTCTTGTTATAAATAAGTAATCAATAAATATTATTAATACAATCGGGATGGCATTGTGATTCCTAATATTGTTCTCCTGTTAGTTAAACTCTTATGAACTAGACCATATCAGCATGAGCCTTTTCCATTCATGTGTATTATTGATCATCATTCATGGTAGAAAGTTAAAATGTTTCAAATGACTATCAATTATGTTTGATATTCTTAATCTCATTCATTCTTTTTTTTTTTTTCAATAAACAATGAAATATATTGATAAAACGAGCACGAATAGTACTCGATCGGTTACAAAGGAACACTAATTAAACAAAGTCAGACGGACTCATTAACCAACAGTAAAAATCTCTACATCTTTTGGATTTTGAACCCAAAGATTGCCACAACCAAGTTAGCTCTATAATTCTATCAACAACACCCTCTACTCCAAAAACGCCATTGTTAAAAACTATGTTGTTACGAGTAATCCATAACGCCCAACACGTTCCTAACCAAAATAATAACGCCCTCTTCCTCTTGGTTTTCCTTTTCAGAATTTCTACAAATCTCAGAAGATGCATCACCACAGAGTCTTCCTCAAAAACCGACACTCCCAACTACAACAATACTCTCTCCCAGACCAAAGAAGCAAAAGGATAGTTGACAAACAAATGATCTAGAGACTCTACCGAATTAATACAGTAAACACGCATACCTCCGAATCCGCAGTGGGAAACCCCTCTGTGCATTAACTGCTCATACGTTGGCAACCGATTCTTAATACATCTCCATCCAAAGACATGAATTTTCTAAGGAACTCGAGTTTGCCAAAGGATTGAATAAGCTTCCAGGCTGTCTTCATTCACCATCTCCGCTGTCCTAGATTTATCCATCACCTTATATCCCTCACTCACCATGTACCTCCCTTCGCCGTTCGCGAACCATTTGAAACCGTACACTGTCAATGATCTGTCCGGACAAACCTGAGCCAGAATATTTGACAATTCTGCTAATTCTTCTTGGACCTCCATGTTCAGTCCGACAAACTCCTCAAGAGAGCTCCACAACCAACGATCACCCATAAACTTTCCCATATCAGCTACTGTCACATTTTGTTGGGACGATACGCTGAATAGAGTAGGAAAAGCTAGCTGAAAAGAAATGCTTCCACACCATTTACACTTCCAGAACAGCACCCTCAAACCCGTCCCCACCCTACATGAAATGCCTTTTTGAAACCAGTCCCCCATTGTCCCCGTCTGACTGCTCAAGCTCCTAATATCTCTCCACCATAACGAATTATTACCGCTCCTAGAGTATTCCTTCCCGTTAAAAACAGCTGCCTCCAGTGGACCATATCTATGCACAAGCAGTGGTCTCCAAACAGCCTCTGTGTCGACGAGAAAACGCCACCTCCACTTATTCAACAAAGACACATTGAACATATCTATATTTCTAACCCCCAAACCACCGTCAGCTTTATCCCTACACACATCTTCCCAACTTACCCACGATATGGTTCTCTTTTCTACTCCCCCTCCCCACAAGAACTCTCTCTGCAACTTAATCATCTCCGCCATCACCACCTTCGGGATTTTATACAATGATAAATAGTACACCGGGATAGCATTTAGAACCGAGTTAATTAATGTAATTCTACCGCCCATGGACAAGAACCGGCTTTTCCACGAGGAAAGTCTACTTCTCATCTTTTCGACCACCGATTTCCACATGTACTGTTGTCTATGATTATCTCCTAACAGAATGCCAAGAAACTTCGATGGAAATCTATTGCGTCTGCAACACAAAAAATCAGCCGCTACCAGCATAAAATTTCCTCCAAATTAACACCCAAAATGCTGCTTTTTGCTAAATTGATTGGTTACCCCGAAGCAAGCTCGAAACCCCTCAAAATTGCTTTTATACTCCATGGATTGCTCCAGCTTCCTTCCCCTATAATAACCGTATCATCTGCAAACTGCATCAATTCAAACGACAAATTTTGACTAACTCTAAAACCTGAGAAAACTCCTCTTTCTTTTGCCATTGCCACCATCCTTGCCAAACCTTCTGTTACGATGGTGAAGAGAAACGGGGATAAGGGATCTCCCTCTTTCAAACCCTTTTCCGCCATAAAATCCTTGGTTGGAGAGCCGTTAACCAAGACCGACATCGAGCTACTACAAACACACGCCTTCATCCAACGCAACCACTTCTCGCCAAAACCACATCTACCAAGCATATACAACAAAAAGGACCGATTAACGTTATCGTACGCCTTTTCGAAATCAACCTTCAGCACTAAGAAACTTCTCTTATTCCTTTTTGCAAAGTCCACCATTTCATTTAACACCACTATTCCGTCTTGAATGTGCCTACCTGGAATGAACGCCGTTTGAGTTTTCGATACCAGCTTGTCAACCACCCTCTTCAATCGATTCGCCAATACCTTTGCGATAATCTTATACAAACAACCAACAAGACAAATAGGGCGGAAATCCGATAGATTACGAGGGTTAATTACCTTGGGAATCAGGGCCAGAAATGATGAGGACAACGCCTTTGGTAAATTAGCATTGTTATAAAAATCACATACATAATTGAAAATGTCCTCCTCTAATACATCCCAGCACTTCTTTATGAAACTGAAATTAAATTCGTCTGGTCCAGGGCATTTGTCCCCATCACAGCTCCATGTAGCCTCCTTCACCTCTTCTAAGTTGAACTGAACCTCCAGATCCTCCACTTCTCTCGCCGACAGACATGAGAAATTGATCCCGTCTAGAACTGGGCGTCTAAGAGGAGACCCTTTGAACTTCGCTTCAAAAAATCTTTTGACTTCCCCTTTAACACCTTCAACCGTTTCAACTCTGCCATTAGGGGAATCTATACCCAGCAAACTGTTACTTCTATGCCTTGCCTTTACTGACTTGTGGAAGAACCTAGTGTTCGAATCGCCTTCATTCAACCATTTCGCCCTAGACTTTTGTTTTAGGATGCTCTCCCTGTATTGCAAAGAATTCCAGAACTCCGCAGAAGCTTCCTTGCGTTTTCCTTCCAGCAAGCCCAATAAATCAACTCCTGTGTTCATTTGATCATCAACCTTGTTTAACACTTCGACTGCATTTTCCAACCTCAGATCCACCCAACCAAACACCTCTCTATTCCACCACTTAAGTCTTTGTTTGAGAAGCTTCATTTTTTCCTTGATGATAAAAGAACACGAACCTGAAACAACCAAGTCCCTCCATTCTTGCTCCACAAAGGCCTTAAAATCCCTATGCTCCAGCCACGCATTCAAGGACCTAAACGGTTTAGGCCCCCAATTTAAAATGTTACAGTAAAGCCAAACCGGACTATGGTCCGAAATATCCTTCAGCCCAATCGTTTGATTCGATGCCCCTAACAATTCAACCATCCCTGTTGACAACAGTATTCTATCAATTCTGCTGCAAGCTTTCATGCCCCCTTTGCTCCATGAAAATTTTCTATCCCCCGTTGGTAGGTCCACCAATTCCATTAATTCAATGAAATCGTTGAATTCATATGATTCCTGCGCTCTATGGAATTCCCCACAATCTCATTCATTCTTAATCTTATTTGCCTCTGGATACTTGCTTTATTCTATTATCCATTTATATTTATGTAGGGCAGTATATCTAAAGGTTTTTGCTACAAATCTTAATGATCCATGTCCGAAAATTTCCATGTTTCTGTAGAGAGATCCTCCACATCAGTCAAGACACATTCATCCTGCATTTTGACACATTCAGTAAAGGAACATCTCTTCCATTCAAAGATCAAAATATAATAAAAATGTTCAAAACCATTAAATAAAATTGTAAGACGCATTTTTATGTATCAAATTATAAACTTATTTTGACAATTATAAATTTTTTTATGGTAATATATGAACAATTAAACACAATTATATTTTTCTCTATATGTGTATGTATGGCTTAATAACTTTTTTTATAAAAAACTGAATCAACTCAAACCGCATTAGTTTGGTTTTATTTTTGAAAGTCAACCGAACAAAACCAAACCGCACATTTTTTCTCTTGCGGTTGGGATAATTTTTAGTGTCAAAACCGCTCAAATCGCACCGCAAACACTCATAATCACAACAAAATAATTATTAAGTTGCTGAAAACTTGGATGAGGAAGATTGAAAATCAGAAGGGAGAGAAGAGAGCGAAAAACCTCCAAATTATAGTTAATTTATAAATAAGACTTTTTGGCCTAATCTTATTAAAATTTGAGGCTGTTAGTTTTGAATTATGTCATAACAAAGTGTGAACAAGAAGTCTTTTCTTAAATACTAGCTATTAGTAGGAAGAAATTCATGCTATCACATGGGTTCCGTTTGGATTCATATTACGCGTCGTAATATCTTATTTGTCAGTTTTGAAATTTGTTTTAGAGATCATAACCATTCACAAAATCATAAATATAAACTAATAATATGTATCAAACTTTTTGTATTGATCCAAGTAGTCTTTTCAAATATTTGTAATAATTAGTATACACTTATTTGATACAATATAAACGCTTAGAACCCGTGTGTTCGCTTATAAAAATACTTATAATTTATTTCTGTTTATAAAAATAGTTCTATCAACAATATAATTTTTCGCGTTTGTAAAAACATTTGTAACTTATTCTCATTTATAAATATAATAGTATCAACATTAAACTTTTTTCCGTTTATAAATATAGAGTAACGGTTATGCACTCGGTTAGTCCATCCAAACCATTCATTATTATTATTTTATATATAATTAAAATAAAAGTCAAACATAACTTAAACTTTAACGGTTATAATTAACTGACGGTGTAAAACTACTCTACACCGTCGGTGTATTCCCATTAAATTTTTATAAATATAATAGTATCAACAATAGACTTTTTTTCTGTTTATAATAATTCTTTTGAGTAATAACTCATCTCCGACTCGAGATTACTTTCTACAATTATAAACAAATAATATTGAAATTATAGAAAAATCTATAAGCTGTCGGTGGTCATCCAACTTTATTTATTAGTTAGTTGGATAATACGGTTAAATTAATTATATTTCAATTAAAGTTAATTATTAAAATAATTAAATTTGAGTTGTCATTTTTGAATTATTCCATTAAATCCTTATTTCATTTCAAAAGTGTGAAAGAATAAGATGAAAATAGAGAAGAAACTTCATTTGCACATTATTATTGATTGACAATAGAAAATAGAAACTAGCGGACATATAAGTTATACACTTATTATTATTAAAAATACAAGTTGTACACTTATTATTATTATTTTATCAATATTTGAGGGAACGATGAAATTAAATATATTATCAATTTATGAGGGTGAATTATTAAAATGATTCTTAATTTATTTTTGGTTGACAACTGTAGCTTTTTCTTCTATACGTTGCAACTTGCGACAACTTGTGAACTGGCATTTTCTATACGTTCCAACTTGTAACAACTTACTAATAAGTCTTTGTGAAGCTGCATTTTCTTCTACCTTATTGCATTTTCTTTCCACTTCAAATTTTCAAACTATTCTTACTCTCTTGAACTAAGTTATGGCGACTATTGTTGGAGGAGCACTTCTTTCAGCTTCCATGGAGATGTTGGTGAAAAAGGTTGTTTCTGGTGAGTTTCTTGATTTGTTTCAGAGGACTAAGCTTGACAATGTTCTGTTGGAAAAGCTGAAGATAACATTGCTGAGTCTTCAATCTGTACTTCATGATGCTGAGGCCAAACAGATCGATAATCCGGCGGTCAAGGAGTGGCTGATTATGTTGCAAGATGCTGTCTTTCAAGTTGATGATTTGTTTGACGAAATCAATACTGAGGCATTAAGGCGTCAAGTGGAAGCGGACCAGGTTCTTAAAAAACTTTCTTCTCCTTTTAAAAGGTTTAATAAAAACATCAATTCTAAACTTCCAAAGTTATTTGATACACTAGAACATTTGCGAAAGCAAAAACTTGGATTAAAAGAAGGTGATTCCAACTATGTTTGGAATGTAACTCCTACAACTTCTGTTGTGGGAGATGAATCTGCTATTTATGGCAGAGATGCTGACAAAAAGAAACTTAAAGAGTTTTTGCTGTCTGAAGATGGTTATGATGGTGGAAGTAAAATAGGAGTGATTTCCATAGTGGGTATGGGAGGGTTAGGAAAAACAACACTAGCTAAACTCCTTTACAATGATCATCATGTGAAGAATAAATTTAAGGTGAGAGGGTGGGCTCATATTCCAAAAGATCTTGATATTTTCACAGTCACTAAAACCATTCTTGAATCAGTCACTGCCGGAACAATTGCAGATACTAACTTGGATAATCTCCAAGTACAATTGCAGCAAACTTTAAGTAACACAAAGTTTTTACTAGTTTTAGATGATATATGGTACGGAAAATATGTTGGTTGGAATAATCTAATTGATATATTTAATGTTGGGCAAAAAGGGAGTAAGATCATCATCTCAACTCGAGATGAAAGAGTTGTACTACCCATGCAAAAATTTCTCTATGTCCACCATTTAAGATCTTTGGAAACTGAAGATTCCTGGTCTTTACTAGCCAGGCATGCATTTGTAGAAACAAACCACCAAAAACATCCCAATCTAGAAATAATTGGTAGAAAAATTGCCAAAAAATGTGGTGGCTTACCATTAGCTGCAGTAGCATTGGGGGGTATTCTTCGCACCAATTTATCACAAGATCATTGGAGTGATGTATTAAACAATAGCATTTGGGAACAGACAAATGATGATGTGCAGCCAGCTCTGCTATTGAGCTATCGGTTTCTTCCAGCTTCTTTAAAAGGATGCTTTGCTTATTGTTCAATTTTTCCAAAAAACTCAATCTTAATAAAAAAGATGGTGGCTAAGTTGTGGATCGCAGAAGGCTTAGTACCTCGGCCGGAAAGTGAGAAAAATTGGGAAAAAGTAGCAGAAAAATACTTTGATGAACTAGTGTCAAGGTCTCTGATACGTCAGCGGTTCCTTGCTCGTGTGGAAAGTGGCTTTGAAATGCACGATCTCATCAATGATTTAGCTATGACAGCTTCATTTCCGTATTGTATTAGGTTGGACGACCATAAGCCTGATCAAAGGGTGAGACACTTGTCATACGACAGAGTTGAATATAACTCATTCGATAAATTTGTAAAATTGCATGGATTAATAGGTCTGCGAACCTTTCTCCCCATGCCATTGCAAGGTTATTTAGAGTATGATAATTCTGTATCGTGGAAGTTAATTTTTGACTTGTTGTCGAAAATGACACACTTACACGTGTTGTCACTTTCACATTACAAAATTATCACTGAGTTACCCAACTCAATTGGAAATTTGAAGTATCTGCGATACTTGAATCTCTCTAGCACTGAGATTAAAAGGTTGCCTTCAGAAACATGCAAGCTTTATAATTTACAGACGTTGTTGTTGTCAAGTTGCCAAGAACTTACTGAATTGCCAAAGGACATTGGAAAATTGGCGAAACTACGCCACCTTGACATCAAAGGAACTCCATTGGAGGAAATGCCTATACAACTATCTAGACTTGAAAACCTACAAACATTGTCGGATTTTATTGTGAGTAGCGTTAAGGATGTTGGATTGAAGATTGAAGATCTAGGAAAATTTCCACATCTACGAGGAAGCCTTTCCATCTCAAAACTTGAAAATGTAATTGAACCATCCCATGCTTCTCAAGCAAACTTGGGGGTGAAAAAAGAAATTGATGAGTTGGAACTAGGGTGGTCTTATAGTGCTCCTTCAAACTCAAAAATACAAAGTGTTGTATTGGAACGACTGCGCCCATCGATAAACTTGAAGAGTTTGACCTTCTCAAGATATGGTGGAGACAAATTACCAAATTGGTTGGGTGATCCTTTATTTTCCAACATGGTGAAGTTGACTATATCAAAGTGTAATGTTTGTTCAAAACTGCCATCCCTCGGACAGCTAGGTAATCTTAAGGAACTTTCTATTAGTGAGATGCAATCTATAAAGAGTGTTGATACCGTATTCTATGGAAGTGGTTCTCCTTCATTTCAACCATTTACCTCTTTAGAGATTCTAAGCTTTAAAAATATGCCAGAGTGGGAGGAATGGAAAATGATTGGAGGTACATCTATAGAATTTCCTAGTCTTAAATGCTTGTCACTAAATGAGTGTCCAAAACTCAAAGAAAACATACCAATCAACCTTCCTAAGCTTGAAATATTGTCACTTGAAAATTGTTCCGAACTCAAAGGAATTGCACCCAACAACCTTCCTTCCCTTATTGAACTTGAGTTACAGGATTGTCCTCTACTGACGAAGTCAAGGAATTCAGATGATATTACAAGCCCACCATTTGACATATTCAGCCAATTGATGACTAGTATGAATTCTCTTCAAAAGATGACCTTAAAAAACATTTCGTCTGTAACATCCTTTTCGAGAGACGGCCTTCCCAAAACCTTACAATCTCTCATAATTGAAGATTGTGAGAATTTAACTTCTCTGCCTGAATCAATAAAAAGTCTAACTAGCCTTCAAAAAATGTCAATTATTGGCCTTCCAAATCTGCAATCTTTTTCCATAGATGATTTTCCTATCACTTTACGGGAACTGCGGGTTGGTGAAGTTGGAGGGATTTTGTGGAATACAACTTGGGAACATCTCACTTCTCTTTCAAAGCTGCATACTAGGGGTGATGATATGTTGAAGGGGCTGATGAAAAGACAAGTTCGGTTTCTACCAACTAATCTCACTTTGTTATGTATGGCTTGTCTTGAAGATATAGAATGTTTGGATGGGAAGTGGCTTCAACATCTCACCTCTCTCCGTACACTATATATTGATGATGCACCCATGCTCAAATCGTTGCCGGAAAAGGGGGAACTGCCTTCCTCTCTTAAAGTATTGCATATCATTGATTGTCCGTTATTGGTAGTAAATTTGCGGAGGAAACAAGGGAATGAGTGGAGTAAGATTTCTCACATTCCGAAAATATATGTAAACTACGAAATCATCAAAGGATCAATACATTAAGGTGAGTGACCAAAATACTTCTTTCATGTTTCTTGTTATAAATGGCATCCATCAACAAATATATTTAATTTCACATGTTTGTGGATAACACTTTCTTCCTAATACAGGTTTTGGTTCCATTTGCGGTTCAAATTGAAATGAAATTCTTCCTCATTCTCACATCAAAACCCATTTTATTCTTGCTGAAAAGGATTGAGAATTCCTACAGCAGACAAGTCACATTCTCAAAGAAGGCTAACAATGTGAGTACTTCTTGTTCCCTTTGCCAATTCATGAGGTTATGGGGGTTTCTATTTTTTTTATATGATAAAAGAGAAGTGAATAAATGAGCTTTGAGTATGTTTGATGTGACTGTTACAGTTTTGTTCCATAATTCACTATATGAGAAACAATAAGCTTAAGTCTAACTTAAACAATCTTTCAGGATATTTATTATTGCAATACGAGAAAACATTTGGACTTTTTCATTGAATTGGTTGGTGCTGAGTGACCTTCAGAATAACTTGTAAGCAAACATAAATAGTAGTTTGGTCCTTCAGAAAATAGTAGTTTGGCATTTGTAGTTTGATTTTGTAGATTCCCCTTTAGATTTATAGACTTAAGATGCTGAGAACCAAAAAGAACCAATGAATTTTTCCCCTAAAATTGATTAATTAGTTAGTATGATGTTATACATGACTTTAGAAAAATTCTTCATATTATTTTTTGGTCATGTCAATAACATGTATTGTCTCGAAGTCATCATTTATGCAACATTCAGTTGGATGTATTTTTGAAGTGTAAGTTTATCAAATGGAAAGTAAAAAAAGGATTTGTGTTGAATTTCAATTGCCATTATAGATATTTCATCAAACTGCATATTTTTATTTTTTTGTTGTCTACCGCTTACAAATAATCTCCTGTTATGAACTTGGTATAATATGGACCTCACAAACAAACAGGATTGCAAGAAAGTATTTGCATGTCTTTTCTAAAAGGGCTTCCTCAATATTGATCTGCATGGCTTGGGTGAAAAATCATGCCCCAACTGCAGTTTACTGAAAATAAATTTGTGTGGAAGAAACGAGGAAAGAAGTGGGGTAAGATTGGTCATATTCCCAACATGTTTATAGATTATGAATTCATCATACTCACATGAGTATATGTCCCTATGAGTTGCTCAAATACTTCTTCTTTCATTTTTCTTGTTCCACTTGCATGTAGGTAATTTGGAGTTGAAATTCAGAATTCCAACAGCAAACAAGTCAGATTCTCAAAGAGGAGATCAGAAATGGGTTGCTTTCAACTATGTGTCTCAATTTTCTGATTTTGTTCCACTTGCATGCAGGTATTTTATCATTCTCCTGTTAATATATACAATGATCAATGATACATGTATAAAAAATGATATTTTTCTTTTCTAATAGAGTCATGAGGGTATTGTGATTCCTAATTTTTTCATGATAAAAAGAGAAGTGAATAACTGATCCAAAACTAGTTACCTAATTCATTGATGGATAAGTTATGGCCTTTGGAGGAAGTAATACACGAGGTTCATGAAGTGATTGATAAATATTATGAATTTTTTTCCAATTCTAATTATTATGACTTTTTCTCCCTTCTTCATTTGTTCATGAGTTGTGAATCTTCTGGTTTATTGCAGGTTCTGAAAACGGGGTTGTTAAAAATATGTTGGATTTTGGCATGTCTTGTGTTGGGAAGGAGTTCGTTAAAGATGTTGCCACCGAAACTATTTTGATGAGATTTTGGCACCTTGAAAGCATGGTTAGCTCTTCTCTTTTTATTTTTGTTTCTAATTGGTTATCTTCCAGTCATGCATCATGTTTCAAATGAGTATCAATTATGTTTGTACCACTTTGTTCAATTATAAAGCTTGACACAATATTTCCATTTTCTAATGTTAGGTTTGTGTTTGCTCAGTTGGAGGTAGATTCATCCAATGGCTTACCCAACAAATCTGAATGATGTCCAGAAACTTTCCACGCCTCCGTATAAAGATCATCCACATCAATCAAGACACCTCCAGGCATTCAAAGAACAGAAGAGAGGCACTACAACACCATCTTTTTATTGTTTTTTCGTCCGATATGACTCATTGTTTACCGATAAGTAAATAGGTTGCTCGAGTTCAGATGCTCTATCAAATTGTAATCTGTAAAACATATGTTTGATTAATACAACGGAACTGCAGCTGCTCTGCAGTCGGAGACGTAGGCACAATTGGCTGAACTTCGTTATCAAATATCGCGTGTTCAGTGTTTCTGTTTTTTTTTTTTTCATATTTGTTTTCTTTTGAATTGGAATTTGTATTCTAACAATTCCAAATGCAGTGGCTGAAAACTACTCCCTCTATCCCAAAATAAGTGTCTTTTTAGCCCTAAAAAGTTGTCCCAAAATAATAGTCTCTTTACTTTCCCAATGCAATATTAACTAACTTTTATCAACTTTACCCCTTATCTACACTCTTTTCAAGACATGATAATATATAACACCCAATAGTAATTAAGGGTAATTTTGTAAAAATGTTATCTTTATTGACTCAATCATTACTTTTCTTAATCTATGTGTAACAACCTTAAACGACATTTATTTTGGGACGGAGGGAGTATATCACAACAAAATGATTAGTAAGTGGTTGAAAACTCAGATGAATAAATGTCAAACACGTGTTTATTAATGCAGTTCTCTTGGGAACACTGATGTTAAGATGCAAGAAAGTACTCACATGAAAACCTTTAACTACTTAACTCCTTACTGTAACTCCTTACTGTAAGGACTAAGGACTGGTAAATTGATATTTTTCTAACATATTACTTTTCTTGTTATGTCACATTACTTGTTTAGTCATTTTGCTTGTCATGTCACTTTACTTGTCTTGTTTTTTATAATAATTAGATTCTTGCTTGTCAAGATAGTAAAGTAGACCAAATCTAATGATGTTTACTATTTAGAATAGTGTTGTTTTGGATTTTACTTCCACTACAACAAGTAAGTTCATTGTTTGGCTCTATATATTTGTAGTACTTTCAAACTTAATGAAATATATGAAAAACAACATATCATTTTCCTTCAAAAAAAATAATCTTTATTATTTTGTAATTTCTATCCTTCTCTTCTCCACCACCTTCCATCTCCCTCTATTTTTTTACATGGTATCTAGAGCTTCATTGATCTTAACGGGTCTGTGAAAAAATATATCAACAATAAAATTCACAAAAAACCTTTAAACACCATAAATGGCTTCCAACAATAGTTCTTTACCTCTACCTCCTATGTTTGTAGGAGAAAACTATCATTTGTGGGCTGCAAAAATGAAAGCTTATTTGAGAGCTCAAAGTTTATGGGATATTGTGGAAAATGGAAGCAACCTACCACCTCTTCCAAATAACCCAACAGTAGCTCAAATAAAATATCACAATGAGGAAGTGTCTAAAGAAGGAAGAGCACTTGCCATAATACATGCAGCACTACATGATGATATATTTATCAAGATCTTGAATCTTGAGATTGCAAAAGAAGCTTGGGACAAGTTGAAGGAGGAGTTCCAAGGAAGTGAAAGAACAAAGAAGATGCAAGTGCTGAACTTGAGATGGGAGTCTGAAGCACTAAAAATGAAAGAAACTGAAACTGTTAGAGAATTTTCTGACAGAATTTCAAAGGTTGTTTCACAAATTAGATTGCTGGGAGAGGAACTCAGTGATCAAAGAGTTGTGGAAAAAATTCTAGTGTGTCTTCCAGAGAAGTTTGAAACAAAAATATCCTCTCTTGAAGAAACTAAGGACCTTTCTCAAATCACACTTGCAGAGCTTGTTAATGCTTTGCAAGCTACTGAACAAAGAAGATCTTTAAGGATGGAAGAAAATGTTGAAGGTGCTTTTGTGGCCAATACCAAAAGCAAAAATCAAAACTACAACAGTTTTGAGAAAAAGTATTTTGGTGAAAAGAAAGGAAAAGGAAAAAGAGAGGAATTCAACAAAAAAGGAGAAAGTTGGAAAAAGAAATTTCCACTTTGTCAATATTGCAAAAAAGATACTCGTTTAGAAAAATATTGTTGGTACAGGCCAGATGTTGAATGTAGAGCCTGCAATCAACTTGGTCATGTGGAGAAGGTTTGCAAAAATAAAGTAAACCAACAGGAACAACAAGCCAAAGTTGTTGAATACCACCCACAAGAGGAGCAATTATTCATGGCTTCTTGCTATTCTGACAATAGTAGCAAAGAAACATGGCTAATAGATAGTGGGTGCACTAATCACATGACTCACAATGTTGGCATTTTTAAGGAACTTGATAAGTCCTTTTACACCAAAGTTACTATCGGGAATGGAGAACATGTCGATGTCAAAGGAAAAGGTGTTGTAGCTGTTGAAACTCCCTCAGGTGTCAAATATATTTCAGATGTTTTATTTGTTCCTGAAATAAATCAAAGTCTTTTAAGTGTGGGGCAAATGATGGAAAAGAACTATTCATTGCATTTCAAAGACATGAGATGTACTATTCTAGATCCTTTTGGATCTAAGTTAATGACGGTTGAAATGAGAGGTAAAAGTTTTCCAGTAGAATGGAAACAAACAACCATGCATGCATTTCCAAGTACTGTTCGTAACTCCTCCTCATGGCATAAAAATTTTGGTCCCTTTAGTAACTCAATCTTAAAACAAATGAGTTTTAAATTTTTTTTGTGAACAAGTTGGAGTCCGCCATCAATTTACTGTTCCTTACACTCCTAAACAAAATGGAGTAAGTGAAAGAAAGAGTTTGGAGACCAAAAAAATTTTTGTTAGAAAAGATGTGAAGTTTGATGAGTTCTCTAAATAGAATTGGGAGAAAAGTCAAGTTGGAGGTCCAAGTAAGGTATTACCTATGGAGGATAGTTTGGAAGATCAAAATTCAGAAGATGGAGGAGAAAATTATGCTAGTGATGTTGATTTTTCAACACGAGGTACTAGAATTTTGGATGATATTTATGTCAGGTGCAATATAGCTATATTAGAGCCTACATGGTATGTTGAAGTTGCTAATGTTGAGGAATGGACATGTGCCATGCATGAGGAGATAAAGATAATAGAGAAAAATCAAATATGGCATCTTGTAGACAAAGGAAATCAATTTGGAGCATTGTAATTCATAAAATCAGATGTCAGACATAATGACAAAAGCTCTTTTCAAGGGAAAGTTTGAAGAATTGAGATCAATATTTGGAGTATTCAAGAAAAATCTCAAGGAGGAGTGTTGGAAATTGATATTTTTCTAACAAATTACTTTTTTTGTTATGTCACATTACTTGTCTTGTTTTTTATAAATAATTAAATTCTTGCTTGTCAAGATAGTAAAGTAGACCAAATCTAATGATGTCTACTATTTAGTCTACTATTTAGAATAGTGTTGTTTTGGATTTTACTTCCATTACAACAAGTAAGTTCATTGCTTGGCTCTATATATTTGTAGCACTTTCAACTTAATGAAATATATGAAAAACAACATATTATTTTCCTTAAAAAAAAAACAAACTTTATTATTTTGTAATTTCTATCCTTCTCTACTCCACCACCTTCCATCTCCCTCTATTTTGTTTACATGCTGCCATGATAAAGTGCTGGATTTATTATAACTTCATGTATTATTATAGAAAATTAACGTGGACGCGTTCGTAATTGGTTGGTATTTAAACCAAGCTTTGACAAGAAGAGAGCCATGTTGGCAAGACTTAAGAGTTTAGTTGAGTGGCGCTGCAACATCTTTTTATTGATTTTTGTTGAATATAATTCCTAATTTACTCATAGATGAATAGGTTGCTCGAGTTCAGCCGCTTTGATAAACTATAACCTGGAAAACCTATTTAATTAATACACGGCACTGCAGCTACTCTGCATTCGGAGACGTAGACACAGTTAGCCGAACTCCGTCATCAAATATTGAGTGTTCTCTATATTTATTGTTTTTATTTTTCTTTTAAATTGAAGTTGTTGTTCTAACAATTTCAAACACATTGATTTTGAACTTATTTCTTGACTTGTTCAGATGTTATGAGTATGATACATTGGCATTTTTATTTCTTTGCTAGGACTTCATCAGTGTAGAATCCCATAACAATACTAGATCTGATCAAATATCATATATACTTGCTTGTGTATCCATTTTCATAAATTGTTCTTAATTTTCTTTCAAAGTTATTATATGTGATTGCAAAAAGGTCATTAACAACAAACTAGGATTTTTAGCTGTGTTCACCATGCTAATCTTTAACTGAACTAAAATAAATATTTTCAATGAAAATTATGATATCACAAATCTATTAAATTAAATTAAATAAAAGAATAGTTTAACACCCACGCGCAATTTAGTTATTAATAACTGTGACATCAATAATTATTTTACAATAATTTTATATTTAATTTAAACTCTTTCTTAGATTTACTACTTTATTCCTAAATATGTTTTTTCTAAGAAAAAAAAGCCTATGCATAAGTTTCATTTCAAATTTAGTTTTATTACATTTTTAATACCTTCAATTAATATTACTTGTTTTGTAGATGTAAAATAAAAGATGAATACAACTATAAACAAAATTTACTGCTGACATATTAAGAAATTATCTGACCTAAACCTGCAAGTAAAAGGTTAATTTTAAAATATATTAATGTTACTATATAAAATATGTGTTGTAATCATAAAAAATGAGGAGAATATAGATTTATGTGCTTCTAAGTAAGAAGGTAAAAATGTGAAAATGCCACAAAAGATCTATCTAAAGTTTGGATGACAAAGACAGTTAAAGTCAGTGACAATAGCTCTCAACCTTAATAATGGTGTTCCAATAAAAATATCTCATGTTAGAAAATTAATTTCAATCAAATGGATTCGAGGCTAGAATCGTGTACGGAACACTTTCCTTATAGTATTTCAAGCACTCTCAGATTGTCTTAGAGTTTCTATGCAGGAATATCCAGGATAATTCAGCCTTCTCGAATCTGCGCAATACTGACGAAAACTCGAATGCAGCGAAGAGTGCTCTGGAATTATTTTAGAGGATTTTTCGTTTTTTTGTGATGTTTTTCTGAATTCATAATGAATTATTTATAGGCCACATTAGTATTGTTTCATAAGGTAGTGACCCTTGATGAAACAATGTCTTTTACCAAAAGTCACAATGATTGGCCTATAACAACACACTTCAAAAGTTGCATGGTTTCATTCTACAACACTTCATGAAGTGTTGCCATTTTTCAAATCCACTTCTCTTGTCATTTTGGAACAACTATTATAATAATTACAGCAATCCCCCACTTGTTCTAATAATGACAAGATCAATTCTAGAAAGTAGAAAGCAAAAGAGTGTTAATACAGTTAGGTATCTTTCGATTTGAACTTAACCTTAGTAAAGACAATGCAAAGCCTAATCGGAATGTTAGGTAGCTATGCTTTGAACCGTTATCCCATGTGATCAGACCGGCGTTACTATACACACACTCTTTAAAGGTTCTTCGCCTACATATCTCGCCTAGCACTATTTATGGCCATGTGCTTTTCCTGTTTTCATGAATTTTTCATGAGAGAAACTCCAACTCTCACTTTAAGATGGCACCATCTTGAAATTCATATAGGTGAAGTTCAGTTTGTATCTATTTCTTGAGATACATATCCTCCTCGATATGGAACTTCATTAAGAATTTTTTAAAGAAACTCAACCCTCAATTATGTAATAGTCAACATTATCACAAAATGTTGCACCAACTTCCAAATCAACGACTTGTTGTTACCCATTAAATCTTAGGTTAAGATGTATTAACTTCAGATTGGGTTGCTATCATTGTCGGAATGCTTATTCAAAGAGTTTCAACCTCACACCTCTCAAGGTTGTCTTTACAATATCCCTGGCCAGTAGTTTAGTAAATGAGTTATTCAAATTATAGATCGATCGTATATATGTGAATGAAATGATTACATCTTTAATCAATTTTCTCACGAAAGAATGTCTAAGGCCTCAGTGCCTAGACTTATCATTTTACACTTATCTGAATTCTCTTGCTAAATTGGCTTGACTATCACATTGTGTTAACACCTTTTAAACTTGTCTTTAGCCAATGGAACTTCCAACAGAAGGTTCTTAAACCATTCAACTTCTTTGACTAGTGGAAGCGAGATCCACACACCATGACTACATGGTTAAGAGAGTGATGCATGTTTGTTTCTTACTCTTCCAAGAAATATCACCCCAACTAGTGTAAATATCCACTTAGTTGTAAAGTTATGATCTCCAACACTCAATATCCAACTCATATTGGTATATCCTTCTAATATGGCAGGTAGGGGTGTTCGCGGTGCGGTTTGCGCGGTTTTGACGAAAAAAATCATCCGAACCGCAAGAGAAAAAATCGTTCGATTTGGTTTGGTTCGGTTGGCTTTTAAAAAAAATCCGAACCAAACCAAACCAAACTAATGCGGTTTGGTTTGATTCGGTTCGGTTGATTCGGTTTTTTACAAATATTTTATTGAGTCATACATACATATATAGATGACAACATAATTTTATATTTAGACATTCATACACTATCAAATAACAACAAAACTCGTTATATTTTGACAACAATTTTCTATTTAATATGTAAAAATTAAATTAGACAAAAGTGAAACATTAAACATAAAATAATAGTATAAAACAATATAAAAATTATTATAATGAAACAAAAAAATTGAAGAGACGAGAGATTAGTGAAGGTGGAAAAAATTGAGATATTAGAGAAGAAGATGTGCCATAAAAACGAAACTGAAATAAAGAACATTTACATAAAAATGAGAAGGTTAAAAAGAAAGAATATAAGAGAGTAGAGATTATATAAGAAGAGGGAAGATGAATGTGGCAAATAAGGTGCGATAATGTTATTAGAGATTAGAGAAGATTGGGACTGAAATTATATGTGTAAGGATGAGAAAATTGTTCGTAATCATAAGACTAAAGTATAATATGTTTAAGTTTGGGTAGGAATTGAGTTAAGTAAAAGTTAGGTTGTAACATAATGCGGTTTGAATCGGTTTGGTTTGGTTTACAAAATACAAACCGCAAACCGGTTTGGGGGTTTTTCGAATAAATATTAAATTATATTATATAGTTATTGTTAAAAAATATATAAATTAAATAGTCTCGGCCATAAGAAAATTTGTGTATTCATACAAAATTTGTGTATCTATTAATCATAATTGTCTCATTTTTTTTTTTATAAAAATAAATATTTGTATCATTTTTTAGTATAAATGTAAGCTTTTTATCATTAAAAAAGTTAATATTTTTTTCAAATAAATTTCATTTTTTTTCTTATAAAATATTTTTTATTTGTATAAAATTAAATATTTGTTATTTAACGTATTGCTCAGCTAACCTCCATGATGCTAAATACTTAAAGAATAAGCAATATTAATCATAATAATAATAATATTAATAAGTAAATCATAATAATAATTAGTATTCAATTAATTTTGATAACTTCTTGTTACATAAAAAAATCATTTAACGTATTTCAAATATTTATTTTTAATTCATTTATTATAAATATTAATTGTTAATTATTTAATGACTTTTCATATATAAAAAAATTTAATAACCACATTTCCAATTAATCTATTTTTTTCAATTAATTCCGTTATTAAAATTTAAACGAATATATTTGATATAATTTGGTAATTGCTATTAAACCAAATATATATAGTAGAAAAACAGATTTGACCCGTCGGACATGCTATAATTTTTATAATTGCTTATAATTTTAATTTTACAATTTCTATTAACAAAAATTATAAAATAAAAATAATACACAAAAAAAATTGGTTTAGTAACAAATTAAAATTGATAATATTTTACTATAAATTAAAATTTGATATATTTTTTTTGAATTTGCTTCTATATTTTCCTTTCTCCCGTGTTGATTGGTATTTTGATCAATTATACACTCATTTTCTCCCGTTTTTCAGTATTGGTTGGAATTTTGATCAATTATAAACATTATTATAATAATGAGTTTATAATATAAATTTTACAAAAATACTATTACAATTTTCTCATAAATTAAAAATATTAATATTTTTTGTACAAATTAAAATATTGATACAAATGTCATTATACTGAAACTTAAAGTTTAATATAATTTAAATAGGTTAACAATTAAAATGAGAAAAAAAAAATAATTTCTTTTCCTCAATGTTTACTCGCATGTAAAAAATATTGAGGATTTCCAAACTATTTTATTATTATAATATGTTATCATGATTATAGAGGTTTGAATCTTGTAAGACACAATTTTTTATTATTATAATATGTTATCATGATTATAGAGGTTTGAATCTTGTAAGGCACGATTTCTATTTCTACAGTCAAATTAGTTTGTTTTTGAAACAAATAAAGAGAACAATTAAAAATTACAATGAAATGGTTGTAATGGTGCAGGATATTGGAGAAGACCATTATTTATAAAGCTGGAACATTAACATATTTTTGAAAATAAAAGAGTCACTCATCCCACCAAAGAACTTAATCCTTTTAAAAATAAAAAATAAAAGCCAATTTTTTAACTCCTTTCGTAACTGCAATCTAAAAAAATTAATTGGAATAAATATAGAAGTAAATTTTATGTTATCTTTGAAAATAAAAACTAAATTATAATTAATTAAAATAGTCACATTTTTAACTAATTTTTTTAATTATTTTTCAAAGTAATATTTTATTTTCAAAATAAAATTTAGAAGATAAATTACTATTTTTAGACCAAGCTTTTCATTTTTAAAGGTTGAAATTATATATTAAGATCAATTTACAATAAAATAGATACTAAATAGGAAATAAAATTGTAATTAAGAAAAAATAAAAATGATAATGTTCAATAAATGTATATAAAAGATAAAAAAATTAAAAAGAGAAAATATTTAAAATTATGATTGTCATATTAAATATTAATTTAATCTATGTTCGTACGGATCACACGTTGGGAGATAAATTATAAATAAATTTAGTAGTTATAATAATGAAAAATATGTTGCAATTAAAAACTCAAAATCACAATTATGAAATTATGTTGAAGTAAATCGTGTAATTCTATTTATAAAACATTTATTTGTAGTAACATGTCTAATTATTTTTAATATTATTAAGAATATCCTACTTATATAATACACATGTAATTATTTATTTTTATTTTATCAATTAGATCATACAATATTTGTTAAATGTGTGTTTTATTTATAAAATATATTATCAAATAAAATATTAAATTACATATAAATAACACATATTTGTCCTGTAATGTAACTCAACCATTTCTAACTATTCAATCATGTAAGCGTGTACCTAATAATATTTTAGTAGATTGAAATAAATAATTCAAGCCTATTTTTAAATTAATTAATTATGTTATGATTTTAATGTTTTGAAATCTTATAATTTTATAGATTTGAAAAGTTGCAGACTAAACGGAGTTTTTATGGGAGAACACCTAAAGTTTAGAAAATTGATTTGAGTCAACCTAGATAATAGAGATACATTGTATTAACTGTAATAATTAATTAGGATTTATTTTAGATCAAAGAAACAGAAATATGACTGATTTGTTTTAAAATATACACTTAACCTAATAATAAGATATTATTATTAAAGTGGAAAAAATAATAAAAAATAATAATTGCAGATATTAATACAATAATAATAATGAAAATGATCATAGAGGCACAAAATACTCTTTTAAATTAATTTTAGTTAGGGTAATTAAGTATTTTTGGCAGTATATTATTTTATGATAATAAAAATAGATAATACATAAATCTCCTTTTTTTTCTATAAAATATTGAACATTACAATTTCGAATATCAATGTATTGGCATAGGTAAGTTTGACAGTTTTGAAAAGTTAATTGGAATAAGTAATTTATGGTAAGTTTGACAGTTTTGAAAAGTTAATTGGAGTAAACAATTTATTGGAATAAGCAAGTTTTGAAAAGTTAAAAAGACAGCATGCGTGCAAAGTAAATCTCAATCTCAATCATGATACAAAGTACTAATCATGATACAAAGTGTAAACTAAAATATATAAGAGTTAAAAGGTAGTGCACTGACCGTGTAAAATAGTTTTACACTGTCATTCAATAGGAAGTCATGAATGTGCCATGTCATTAAAGTTTTTTTAAAATAAAAGAATGTTTTAATTGGATGCATGGTGGTGATTGGTTGACAGTGTAAAAATATTTTACACTGTCAGTGCATGACCCATTTTCTCAATATATAAAACAAATCAATGAATAATATAATAAATGGATGTATACTACTTTATTATAAATAATAAATTATAATTGATATTATGTATAACATCAAATTCTCTCGTGAAATTCATTTACAGAGAAATCTTATTCTATTTTTATTTTATTTTGTTGTTAAAAAATATATGAACATTATATAACATGAAAGTAGTGTTAATTGTAATTATTAAAAATAGAATCATACAATAGAATAATGCAAGATGAGTTCTTTGGCAAGTTTGCCACTTGGCACTCTCTCATGCATTCTTATATTTTTATTTATGCTATAAAAGGAAACTTTCATTTAATATCGTATTTATTTTATTATTTTATTAAATTAAATAAAAAAATGTGTATTATTCATTAATAGATACTAATAATAATTAATTAGCTTGGGCATTGAAAACATAAAAACAACACGCCGATTCACATTCAATTTGGTTTCTCAATATCTAAAGGGTGTGTTTGTTTCGGTGCTAGAACAAAGATTCCTGGAAACTTGAGGCTGGAAATAGTTATTCCTTTGTTTGATAGATGGGAAAGAAAAAAAATGCCTTGGAATAAATAATTCCCATAAATATAAGTTATTCACAAAATTTTAACTATTTATTCCCATGTCAAAGGGTGGGAATTATATATTCCCATGGAAATAAAAAATAACCAACTCAAACTACCCACTTTCATATCATTTTAACACATTATATTTTATACTTTTAAAATTTAAAACTATATATAAAATAAAATTCAAAATTATTTCTTGGATCCTTAATTATTTACCAAGCAAATTGATGGGAATAAAACTCTTGGGATTACCATTCCAAGGAAATTCGAAAATGAAGAAGAAGAAGAAGAAGAAGAAGAAGAAGAAGGAGGTTTTGAGTTGAACGGAAAAATTTAAGGTTTCAACGATTGCATAGTGACTCTAACCTTAGGGTTTCTTTGTTAAGATTTTCTTCCATGAATTTGTACAGGAAATGCTCGAGCAATTATCGGCACCGCCACTATATCCACTACATCTTCCACTCCGCCACTCTATTCCACCACCAGAGAAGGACTCGACGCCGTTAACATTGCTGACTATGTCACTTAGGTGCTTAGATTACCTTTACATTTGTTTTGCTTAATTTCAATAATTCCTTACTTCAAAAACACTTTCTCCTTAAAATTGATTTACATTTGAAAATTTTCAAAATTGTTAGAAACTAATTGATGCAGATGATTGGAATTACACTAATGATATATCCGAATAAAGTTACAGAAGGATACGTAGCAAAGGTTGCTGAAGAGGTTGATGTCTCTTCTTATGGATCCCTTTATGCATAAATAACACCCTAAATCCTTGATCTGATATTTTTTTATTTTATAATTTAGTAGATTATTGTATTAGGTTTAGAATGCAATCCAAATCATAATCGAATTCATCATTATGAATCTGAGTTGCTTTTTGTTTTTGTAACTCTTATTGTTCTATTGGTGTTTTCGTCTAATGATCCCAACAAAGGCAAGCTTGAATGCAATGCTGATGAATCGTTCTCCGAAAATAAAGTTGAGAACATGGTAATGATATATCTCTTTGTTATTATTGACATTGAAGATTTGGTTTATGTAGTGGGAAAATATTAAAAAAAATGATTGGAAGGTTATATTTCATTCTTATTACAAAAATAGACTCCCTTATTTTTTGATTTTTCTGTTACTGCACAGACTAGTTTTTTAGACTGTTTTTCCTTTTTCTTTGGCTATATTTTAGCTACTAGTTTGTATATAAACTAGTTTTGGCTGATCAATAAAACAGTTTTGAGATTTTCTACTCATCTTTCAATATGGTATCAGTAGAATTAGGGTTTCCGCTCCCTCTTCTCTCTTGATTTTCCCGGTGACGTTCCTCACCTCCTCCGGCAATCAACTTCTCCTTCTCCGATCCTCTACTCCGGTGAATCTGTGCAGTTGTTTTTTGATCTCAATGGCACTCATTGCAGATCATTTGAGTCCTTACTACCTGCATCACTCGGACAATCCCGGACAAGTTCTCGCTACGCATCTTCTTTCTTCCACGGGCGATAACTACAATTCTTGGAAGCGTGCCATGATTTGGGCGTTAAGCTCCAAGAACAAGTATGGCTTTGTTGATGGTTCAATTCCGATTCCGGCACCGTCAGATCCTAACTACGCATCTTGGTTGCGCTGCAATAACATCGTAGCTTCTTGGATTTTGAATTCTGTGTGCAAAGAACTTGCGACTAGCATCGTTTACGCTCCTTCTGCTCGCTCGATTTGGCAAGATTTGGAAACAAGATTTCAGCAACAGAACGGGCCACGCATCTTCCAACTCCGCCGCGATTTCGTTCTTTGTAGCCAAGGTTCTGAATCCATCAATGGCTACTACAACAGAATCAAGGCACTTTGGGAAGAACTCTTGCAGTGCATCCCTGGTCATCATTGCCACTGTGGTGGTGTAGAACCACTCTTGCGACATTTCCACAATGAATATGTCTACTCGTTTCTCATGGGACTCAACGAGAGCTACTCTCATCTTCGCGGACAGATTCTGGTTATGAAACCGCTTCCATCTATTGCAGAAGTTTTTGCTCTTGTTCTTCAAGAAGAGAAACAAAGGGAAATTGGCGCTATTCCTATGATTAACACTCCTCAACTTGCTTATGCTGTTCAAACCTCTGTCCCTGCTCAATCCAAACCTGCTCCCAAGAAAGATCGTCCCTTGTGTGCTCATTGTGGTATTCTTGGTCACCTCAAGGATAAGTGCTTCAAGCTTCACGGTTACCCTCCCGGCCACAAGAAGTTCAAGGCTTCTGCAAACCATGTGATAGAATCATCCACCAGTACTCCTTCTGCCGCACAATATCAGCAAATGATGACATACATTCAAGCTCAAATGGCTGATGCTGCAGTCTCTACAAGTGAAAAATCAGGTGAATTCTGTCTTGGCATCAGTTTTTCGGTTCTCGAATCTTTGCCTAAATCTGCTTTTTCTCTTTGGCTGGTTGATTCTGGTGCCTCCGCCCACATATGTAATGACATAACTAAGTTCACCAATTATATTGTGCTCCATAACACCCATGTCACTCTACCAAATAAACAAAAAATTAAAGTATGTGGCATAGGAAGTATTTCCCTGAGTCACTCATTTACAATCACAAATGTTTTGCACATTCCCACTTTCAATGTCAACTTAATTTCAGTTGGTGCTTTATTAAACACCCAGAAATTTGATGTTTTTTTCATTGAAAATTGTTGTCTCATACAGGATCGCACACACCAGAAGGTGATTGGAAGATGTGATCTCATCAATGGTCTATTTCCATTCACTGACTGCTCTTCCACATCTAATAGTGCATCCAAATCTGTTTCTGGTTCACCTGATCCTGTTTCTGTTGTTGATTCAAATTCCACTATTTGTAACAATGTTGGTAGTATGTCGGATTTAGCTAAACTTTGGCACAACAGAATGGGCCATTTATCTGATTCTGTTCTTCATTTACTCAGCAATAAAATTCCATTTATTGTCAATGCAAAATTTAATTCGGAATACTGCAGTGTTTGCCCTTTAGCTAAACAAAAACGATTAGCTTTTCCCTCTCAACAAAATGTCTCATCCCATATTTTTGATCTAATTCATTGTGATACTTGGGGACCTTTTTCCAAGATCACTCATGATGGCTACCAATACTTTCTAACAATTGTAGATGATCATTCAAAATTTACTTGGATACATTTGATGAAAAACAAATCTGATGCAACACACTTAATCAAGTGTTTTTTTAAATATACAGAAACTCAATTTGGAAAAGTAATCAAGATCATTAGAACTGATAATGCTAGAGAATTCTTGCTAACTGATTTTTTGCAGAGCATTGGTACTGTGCACCAATTTTCTTGTCCTTACAGGCCTGAACAAAATGCTGTTGTAGAGAGGAAACACCAACACCTCTTGAATGTAGCTAGAGCTCTCCGATTCCAAGCGTTCATTCCAATTCAATTTTGGGGTGAATGTGTTTCTGCTGCCACCTACTTGATTAATCGGACTCCTACTCCAAACTTAGATGGCAAATCTCCTTTTGAAGTTTTATTTAACAAGGAACCTGATTACTCTCTCATCAAGGTCTTTGGATGTCTTAGTCATGCATCCACCATTATGTCAACCAGAAACAAATTTAGTCCAAGAGCCAGTCCGTGTGTCTTCATGGGATATCCTCAAGGATACAAAGGATACAAGCTATATGACTTGCAAAATCAGAAATTCATCATTTCCAGAGATGTGGTGTTCTTAGAGTCTTCATTTCCTTTCAAGGATCACCATAATGGTCAATCTCTCAACCTTTCCACAAATATTCCCTTACCCATTGTCCACCCACCACCATTAGATGTTGTTTTTCCTAGTCCTTCTCCAAATGAACCTCAAACAACCACTACTAACATCACTATAGACCCCTCCTTAGAAAACACTGATAACTCAACCATCCCTCACACTATTCCTGATCTTTCATCAGCTAATGACCAACAACAGTTGCCACCACCTTCCCCTATCCCCAACATTTCTTCAGAACCCATTCCTCCCTCACCCACGTCTACCATAGACATTATTCCCGATCCAACTCCCCCTACAGATGTCCCTGCTCTTCGTAGATCAACTAGAATTTCTAAACCCCCTGCTTACCTGCATTAATACCAATGTGGCTTAACCTACCCCATTCAGAATACTGTATCCTATGATAGATTATCTCCGGGATACAAGAACTTTATCATGCAAGTCACAGCAATTTATGAGCCTGAATACTATCATCAAGCTGTTCAAATTGCTGAGTGGAGAGATGCAATGGCTGCTGAGATTGCAGCTCTAGAACTCAATCATACTTGGACTATTCAGGAACTTCCTCAAGACAAACGCCCCATTGGTTGTCGGTGGATCTACAAGGTCAAATACAAAGCAGATGGCTCCCTTGACAAGTACAAGGCCCGCTTGGTAGCCAAAGGCTACACACAACAATGTGGCATAGACTTCACAGAGACTTTCTCGCCGGTAGCAAAGCTTGCCACAGTCCATATCCTGCTAGCTATTGCTGCTCAGAAAAACTGGTCCCTGCTACAATTGGACATTAACAATGCCTTTCTCAATGGTGAACTTGAGGAAGAAGTTTATATGCAACTGCCACTTGGTTATCCTGCTCATGGTAAGAACCTTGTTTGCAAACTAAATAGATCATTATATGGCCTTAAACAAGCTTCTAGGCAATGGTACACCAAGTTCTCCACTGTCATCCAACAGCATGGTTTCCAACAGAGTACAGCAGACAACTCTCTTTTTACTAGAGGAACTGGTGCTGATCTCATTGTACTCCTTGTTTACGTCGATGATATTTTGGTGGCTGGTCCAAATCAGTCCCTAATTGATGCCACTAAGCACATGTTAGAGAACAACTTCAAGTTAAAAGTATTGGGTGATCTTCACTATTTTCTGGGACTTGAGATTGCACACTCCAGTCATGGAATATCCTTGTGTCAACGAAAATACACTTTACAATTATTAGAGGACACTGGTTTTTTAGGTTCCAAACCTCTCCACACTCCTATGGATGCTAACATCATTCTCAATGAGACAGATGGGGACCCTTTACAGGATGCTTCACAATACAGGAGGTTAATTGGACGCCTTATATACCTTACTATATCAAGACCGGATATAGCTTTTGCGGTTAATAAACTTAGCCAATTCATGAACAAACCAAGGACTTCTCATCTGCAAGCTGTCCATCATCTACTTCAATACTTGAAGAAAGCTCCGGGCCAAGGTTTATTGTTCCCTACTGCCTCTTCCATTCGCCTGAGTGCTTACTGCGATGCGGATTGGGGAAACTGCACTACCTCTAGGAGGTCTACTACAGGTTTTTGTGTATTTCTTGGCACATCCCTTATAACATGGAAGTCAAAGAAACAACAAACCGTGGCGAGATCTTCAGCTGAGGCTGAATATCGTTCTCTGGCCACACTGACTTCAGAGTTACTTTGGATAAGACAATTACTTAGAGCTTTCAACATCAACATACCACATGTTATGGTATACTGTGACAGCATATCAGCAATACAGTTGGCTACCAATCCCACTTGCAATGAGCGTTCAAAGCACATTGACATCGACTGCCACTTCATTCGTGAACATGTCTCGTCCAACTTCATCAAGTTAGTTCATGTCTCTTCTCAAGACCAGCTTGCGGATCCTCTTACCAAAGCTCTCCCTAGACCTCTTTTTCAATCTCTTACCTCCAAGTTGGGGTTACATGATATATACCTTCCAACTTGAGGGGGGGTATTACAAAAATAGACTCCCTTATTTTTTGATTTTTCTGTTACTGCACAGACTAGTTTTTTAGACTGTTTTTCCTTTTTCTTTGGCTATATTTTAGCTACTAGTTTGTATATAAACTAGTTTTGGCTGATCAATAAAACAGTTTTGAGATTTTCTACTCATCTTTCAATAATTCTCTGTCTGAATGTTACAGAATATGATTGTATTTCTATAGAGCCTTAATTTCCATAGAACTTCGTTGATATGTGAAGGTAAACCATATAGAGATACGACTATTAACTAGATGGAAATAGAGAAATGGTTGCACAATGAATTTTTTTGGTTTGATGACTTCATGTTATGTAGCAACTGGTAAGATCATAAATTTTTAACTCAACAATTTTATGAACTAAATTGACGATTTAGACGAATATTATAAGCTACTGATCTATTATATATTTTTTAGGTTCTTTCTCTCATTCAACGGTAAATTACATGACTGGCTTCCAAACTATGATATCTAAAATTTTGATGTCTCTGTTATATAGCAACAGGTAAGATCATAAATTTCTAACTCAAAAATTTTATGAACTAAATTGTAAAATAGGTGTATTCAATATGTTTGCGTTCTAACAGTTATTACTTATTGGATATTCAATATGTTTGTCAATTTTTTAGCTCAAGGTTCCAATAAGATGATTGTTATTTGTTTCAGTCATCTTATAAGAATATTTAAATGTTCATATTAAATTCCAATGCACTTGAATTTGATATCGTACATCAAGAACATGATTACTGAAACCTCACAGGCTTATTTTGTGTATAAGGTTATGACTTTTTTCTTTAATGATTTTGATAAACTACTCAACAACATGTCACATGCTCTGTAAGTCTTATTATTCTCTTTAAACCATTGATTCTACTGTTTGATAATGATAACATATCATAAAACTTGTCGGAGAGAGTGGAATTGATGAAAATGGGAGCAAGATTTCCTTGAAGCCTGTTGGTGGAATTGGGAAGAAATTGAAGAATAAATTTAAAATGGCGAAAGGTAATTGTCGCATCGGTAATGGAAAGTCGTGTAGAAAGTGTCAGATATGATTCAAATTGAGATCTAATGGTTGGCATCTTATTTATCTTCTCCAAGTTCTTACATTTTTTCTTGCTTTTGCATATGACATGCTTTAGTTGATTTATTTTGCACTGATTTTTAACTTATGCAATGGTGGATATTTCGTTATCCACTGTACTGCTTTAGCATTTTATGAGGTACATGCTATGTGACATTATTTGGGACTAATTGAGTTTTGGTTGATGCCCTGACTGAACTAAATGTAATTTAGAGTTTCATAGTATTTTATTGAGAGTATAATAATGGAACTCTCCCTATCTTTGGATAGGTAGGCATGTTTTGGACTCTTTTGGATTTTGGTTTTATTCTCTTTTTCTTTGTTTTCTACTGATTCATTATTCGTGTTGCAATGGGTTAGACATTAGTGTAACTGTTGTACTCCTTTTTTAATATATTGAATTTTCAATTACAACAAGTGCTTTATTTGTGAGAGAGAATGCAAGATATTTATTTCGAAACTTGCTTTGAAAATTATCTTGCAGACTGCTGCCCTGTTACTATTCAACATTGTCGATAAGTTTAGTTATAAAGAGATTATGACTCGGCTGAATTTGACTCACGTTTATCTGTCCTTTCTTTCTGTTTGACAAATGTATTTGAAAGTGAGAATGAGAAATTTTATTTGTTGAGTTATTCCATAGGGGTGTCCTGACATTGCAATAGTTTTTCCAACTCTGCTTCTATCCTCATGGAAAAACAATCCTCTCATCTCTCAATCTAAACGTAACAACAAACAACAACAATCTATGGTCAGCAAAAATTCGACTATCAATGTATTGACATAGGTAAGTTTGACAGTTTTAAAAAGTTAATATGAATTGGAATAAGCAACTTTTGAAAAGTTAAAAAGACAGCATGCGTGCAAAGTAAATCTCAATATCAATTATGATACAAAGCATAGTACTGTTTGTAAACTAAAATATATAAAACCAAATCAATCAATAATATAATAAATGGATGTATACTACCCGGTCTTCCAACTCTGCTTCTATCTTCATGGAAAAACAATCCTATCATCTCTCAATCTAAGCGTAACAACAAACAACAACAATCTATGGTCAGCAAAAATTCGACCCTTGCACATGCATATTTCTCTAATGATGAATTTTAGAAAAGAAAACCAAAATATTAAACATCAGACAAACAATACCCAAAACAAACTACATGGAAAAACATAGAATTCAATTTGAAAGAAAAATAAAACTTCTCATTAAACACAAAATCATAAACAATCACTTCAATTCAGTTCTCCAATAATTATCTTCTGCACAAACACAATTCAAAGTTATACAAATATTAATAATTACCACCCTTCAAGCAAATCAATAATTCAAAGCTCAATATACAACTAAAATGATTGATTTGGGAAAATGAGAGACCGAAAAAACCAATCGTAAGTCATCTTAGATGTATCAATTTGAAGGTAGAGTTTTATAGATGGTATGTCTTAAGGCTTAACCATGAGAACACCTTCACAAATCTAGTTGATGAAATATCCCCTTTGTAATTTATTCGAGAAATCTCAGCCTTGTAATATCTCACTATCAAAAGTAAATTGGATATGTGACTGAAATATCACAACAACAGACACATACGTACAACAACAAATCATTGAAAACAAATTTTGAAAAATGCAATCAGATGTAGCAAGAAGAAGATGAAGTTGAATTTGTCGACCACGAATCTCTGAAGACCTTCGCCTCTCACCTAACCACCCTCACCAATATTCAGCATACAAAACCACTTCTCTCGCCAGAGTAACACCGCGCTCCACCTCTTTCATGCACACTCAGACCTGGTCAACTTGCACCGCAACCACATCGATTGGTTCTGGTTTTTTAGATAGTTGGGAAATTTTTTGATTTGTGTTGCTTTTGATTTGATTCTATTGTTCTGAAAGAAAAATGAATGGTGAGGAGATGACATCTTTCATGCGTTTTCGATGAGGAAAAGGAAAGAGTGTATAAAAACTATTTTGAAGCCATATTGTTCGTTTTCTCCTTTCTATGGGAACACTAAAGAAGTTGGAAATGAATAATTGCAAATGGAAGAAGAGAAAGTGGGGGAGTCCAAAAGTTTTTTCAATATTCCCAATAAAAATAACACATTCAAGTAATATAATGAATGCTCTGAGAAATTGAAAAAGAATTGGAAAAGTTGTCATTGTTTCAAAGTAAAATTGAATGGTTTCAAGAAAAAGTCATAATTGCTGGGTGTAAGATGATGTTTTCAATACGTGCTTTAGTGGAAACAATTAAATGGTTTAGGGCCCGTTTGGTGCGTAGGATAAGAGACAGGATAGGATAATTGTATCATATCCTATCTCAATCCAGTGTTTGCTAACACAACAGGATAGGATAAGTTAATCCTGAAAGTTATCCTATCTTGCCTCACTAGTTCAAATTGCTATCCTGAATATGAGCTGGGTTAGAATCCGACAGGATAGGATAAGAAAATGATCTACTAATTTACCCCTATAAAATAGAATTTAAAATAAAAAATTAAATATGACAAAATATAAATAAAAAATAATTTGATATTATATTAAAAATATTAAAAAATAATTTTTAAAAAATATGTATGAATGTCATCTAGATGATTTTTTAACTTAATAAAATATAAAAAATTAGAATTTTAAAAATAAAATAATTATTAAAATTTTAATATATGAATACTACTTTTATTTTTATCAAATTAAATATATATTCTTGCAAGGGTAATTACATCATTTATATATATATATATATATATATATATATATATATATATATATATATATATATATATATATATATATATATATATATATATATATATAGTATCCTTTGGGAACCAAACACATGATAGGATAAGTCTTATCTTGTATGTATCATATCTTATCCTTATCCTTCTTGATATCCTATTTTGTCTCTATCATATCCTGCGCACTAAACGGACCCTTAGTGTAAAGAATTAAATGGTTTAGTAAAAACTTTATTTATTAATTAAAGTATTAAAGGAGATGCAATTACATCTATGTTCCCGTTTATCACACTCAAATTGGTGATTAGAGGGATAATGATAGGATTTCATATGTCATCTACTTTATTATATTAAAAGTAGATATAGAGCTATGCTATGTTTACGTCCAATTTCTACACCATATAAATTTACACACAGTATGTATGCCATTAATTTAGCTTGACACAAATTTCAAAGTGAAATAAAATATTATTAAAAAATGAAATGTACTAGTATGTATTTATGGTATAAAATACGGTGTAGTGTCAAAAATGAGTGTCAAAGAATCATTTCCCTTTAATATATGTCCCTTAATGTCAAATTAGTATTAGAGCAAGGTTAGGTTTTTCTAGTGTGAGTGTAAAAAATACTTTGAGTGTGTGAAAAATAAAAAAGTTTTCGTTGTGTCAAAAAATATTGTGACTATTTTTCTGAGAAAGATACGGCAAATAATTACATTTTTGTCTGGTTCGGTCCAAAAATAAATGTAGAATTCGATTTTAGCTAATGGAAATTTTTTATGACAACACATCTAATAATTCATAATGTTTGGAGATTTGTGGATCCTGATTTACAACAAAGACCTGATGAAGTATCTCGTAGAAAGGACCAATTGACACTTTCACAAATTCATTAAGAAATAGAATACTCAATGGCTTGCGTGCCATGGGAGATTGGCTACTAAGCACCGTCTGAAAAAGTTTGGTGTGGTTACTAATAATTGCTTGATGTTGTTTTTGTTCTAATGAGAAAAACTATAAACCACATGATTTTTGGTTGTGTTGTATTAAGGATTATTTGGTCTAAGGTCCTTTAGTGGATTCAAATTTATAGAGTTCCACATAAATGGAAGGAAGAACTAGATTGGTTGATTATCTCCACCAAAGGGAAGGGATGGAGAGTATCTATTCTAAAATTGGCTCTTGCTTAAACTCTTTATAGAGTTTGAAAATACTGTAATGACATAAATTTTATGGTAATAGTGTGGATTAGTGTTTTCAAAATCGGACTGGACTGGTCGGTTGGATCGGTCGAACCGAAAACCGGCCAGGTAATCAGTTTGGTTCAATTGCTGGATCGGACATGTGATTGAACCGGTATAAACCGCTAAAATCGTAAAAATCGGCGGTTTAAGTGCATTTTTAGATTTTTTTTTATTTTAAAAAATTAAAACGACGTCGTTTTGATTATTTTAATGAAAAATTAAAATTAAAAATAAAATAAATGAAATAAAAAGTCGAAAAATATAAATAAAAATGTTGCAGATGCGATTGATTTTGTTGTAGATGGTGTTGATAATGAAGAAAGAGATCCCAATATTTAAACAATTTTTCTTTCCTTGAAATTAAATTTAGTATACAACGAAGTTATTTTGTTATAAATTATTCAATTTAATTATTTTGCGATTAAATTTTGTTTGCAATTATACTCCCTCCGACCTGAATTATAAGCAAATATTCTCAGTTTAGGTTCATTGAGTAATTAATGTATCTGGTCTACATAAAAGACCAGATACATTCATTATTCAATGAACCTAAAAAAAGAATATTTGCTTATAATAATGGCCAGAGGGAGTACTTTGTAATTTTGTACTATTTCATTATGTGTGATACCTATGTTTAAAATTTGAATTTAAATATGAGCTTGTGAATTTATTTATGATATGATATTTTCAAAAAATTTAAATGCTAATTATATTTTGTAGAGATTAAATCATCCGGTTCGACAGATTTTATACTTATATAATTTTGTTATAACGATCGGTCTATTCAACCGAGTTATTCGGTTTAATCAGATTTAGTCATACGGTTCGATCAGTGATTGTAACACCCTTCTAAACCCCGCGGAATTAATAAATACATTCAGAGTAAAACATGTACAAGGGTATTACAATTCCAAAAGAAATAAAACATCAAGTCACGTCATGCCTTTTGAGGGACATAAATAATATTATTCAGTAAACATGTTTATCACAGCGGAATAGTTCATAATCTGAATAACATAAACCTTCCATGGTCAATACCAAATCATCGATTCACAAACCAATTAAACATAATCCGGAAAACCAATAAAAATAATGTTAGACGCTGGCCTAAGGATCTAGAGGGGGGTGAATAGATCTCTCAGAGTTTTTCGGAGTTAATTGAACTTTAAGCGAAAGCGGTTCTGAATCGACTCGCGTCTATTCCGAACCACTATTGAAACGATTGTATATGTGTTAAAACCACTAAATAGCTTGAGATAAAAGATAAGAGAATACCCTATAGAATCAATATGTCGCTCTAATGAAAAACGATTAACTTCTTATATGATGAACGATGTTTGCAATGCAGTAATAGTGATAGAAGCAAAAACACAAACACTTGGTGATAATGATCAATTGATGGTGATTCAATGTGTGATGAGTTGTGATGTTTATATAAGTTCTTAATTCACAATTTTAACACTTGAATCGTTGATCAATTTGCAATTATCACCAAATATGAACAGAACGTAAATGAAAAGATAAAAGCGACAAGAACACGATATTTGTTTAGGCAGTTCGTCGATCGTCCTCGCTACGACTACGTCTGCCCCCAATTCCAAACTGAAATTGGGAAATCTTCCATTAATGTTGAAAGCAGTTTATACAAAGAAGATAGCAAAGCGATAAACAATAAACCAAATTTGTCGATCCTTTGAATCTTCTTCCCCCTTAATCTTGAGCCAGATCAAGGTCTTCCAAGAGCTTCACTTTGATCTCTTTCTGTAGTGTCTTGAATTGCTTGAACACTTGTTCTTCAATCTTCACACTCAGCTGGATCCTTGATGAAGCCTCTTGATAAAAACCCCCAAAATTCACCAATCTTGGAGGACAAAACCCTCAGATTTTATTCACCAAAAACCCCACAAATCTTCACCCACTAGGAATCTTCAATTCCGTTCCATGGACGTTATCGAACTCGATCACTAACCCTCAACACAAGAATGATTATGTGTAATTGTGTTGGAGATGACGAAGAACGAAGATGAGAAGCCTTTGTGTATCTTTCAGTTGTTGGTGTTAAGAAGCAATAATGAACCTTGGACAATATATATGAGAGCTTATCACTTGGAGCAGAGAAAACCAGAAATTTTGGCATTTTTGATCAGATAGGTCGACCTCTTGTGGTGCTTAGGTCGACCTAACAGAGCTACATATCTTTTGGATGTCATTTGTTCCCAGTTAGGTCGACCTGTTAAAGAAGTAGGTCGACCAGAATCCACTTCAGATGCGTTTTGGGGACCTTTCCTCAGATTAGGTCGACCTAGTTGTTGTGTAGGTCGACCTAGCAGAATGATATGTAAATTTCTTCATTTTAGGTCGACCTGTGTTGGGAGTAGGTCGACCTGACTGCTGTTTTTCTGAGTTCCTCTTATTTTGCTTGTGTTGAGTCGACCTATATGCATAGTAGGTCGACCTGCTCTGTCATGAGTGACCAATGCTTGCTTTTCTTTGAGTTCTTCTGCTTGTGCCTTGTTGCTTGTATGCTTGTTGAGTTTGCCATGAATCAAAAACATCTTTGTGAGATGTGGTCTTGTATTCACATACTCCCCCTTTTTGATGATGGCAAACCGGTAGTAGAAGCTTTGGCACTAAGTGGTAAAAGCTCCCAAGCTCCCCCGTACACTCAGCATCTATTCACTCAGCTGAGCTCCCCCGTACACTCAGGCATCTATCTCCCCCTTTGACAACATCAAAAGAGATACAAGAAAACAGAAGAGGAGAGTAACGAGAGAAACATAGATAAAACGCTAGCATTCATAGTATAATAGATAAAAGGTAGATAGTGATTACATGAGAGCCAAACATGTTTAAAGGTACACTTTAACATACATCATAATTCAAGAGATTAACAAAAAAGGCACAGTACGACAATATGTAAGAGTATAACATAATGATAATGAAATGAAATGCAATAATATGATGATATGATGGAGAATGCATCCTAACGCCTGCTCCTTCTTCCTCTTCCTCTTTGAAATGTATGAGGACGATCCTCTTCGACTTGTTCCAACAAATCAAGCACAGATAGATTGAGAGTGTTGAAGCTTTGGCTTATGTTGGCATGACGATGCAATGCCGTTTCCTCAAACTGATTCTGTCTTAGAGTTGAGTTGGAGGCAAAAGTCTCAAAATCGCTTTTGTGGTCTTGAACCAAGCTGTACAACGATTGATATTGTCGTTGTTGTTCGTCATAGCGATCTTGTTGGAGTTGTTGCATTTGTTGGAATTGGAGCTGTTGTGTGTCGAAGTGTTGTTGTTGTAGGAGTTGCATATTCTCTAACATGGAAATGATGTTAGTTTGATCCGGCGGAGGCGGAGCCGTGTATCCCCAAGGGATATCCTCTTGTTGTGGAGGAACATATCTCCAATTTGCATCCGTATCTTGTGCAACATCTTCCATGTGATGATCATCATCATTTGCATTGTCTTGATCAAGTCCTTCTTCTTCATTACCTGCATTGTTTCCAAACTCCGTGGGATCATCATAATTGTAAATAACCTTCCCGGTTCCCTTTTGAATGAGATAGTAGGTTTTCCTAACTTGATTCCAATGGTATCCCATAAGAGTCAAGGTGGTTTGTGAGAATTCTTGAGATTGGTGTATTGTTGAAAGAGTATTGTGGTGTACTTTTCGTTTATATCGTATCCACAGGGATTATTGCGATATCACCGCCGTTCTATAGCCTATTTTGTCTTGAGTTAATGTTACTTTAGTTTTAGGTTTGCAAAAGGTCATTCAATCACTTTAGTAGCAAAGAGTAAATTAATGAAGGTTCTAAGTTAAAGAAAATGCATCAAGATTCGATTTCATCGACCTAAGTTTGTATGTTTCCTTATAAATATATGCTTATGAACTTGCTAACGATCAATATAATTACGTATCGACACCTATATCGTCCGTGTCCGCAACGATATAGCTAGATTTATCGTATTGTTTAACCGACGATTTCTCCACCGTTTAAACAATACAAATAACGTTTTAAAAACCGATACTTAGTAAACATCAAACTCTAAATCCATGTCTGCAACTTATAGTTTGAAAGATGATGAGTTAGGTCTAGATACAAACATTGATGTCTCAAACATTTATACCAAAGAAAAGGCTTTAATAAACAAACTAAACCATCTATATTGATCATCACTTGTTCATACACATATATTCACAAGAAAAACATACAAAAGGCTAGGAAGATTACATCTTATCTTGATACAAAAGGGATTTAGCTATCCATGAGAATGGTAGCTTGCACAAGAAGGAAAGGATGAAGATCAACAAGCATCAAAGGCGATTAATCGACGATCAAGGCTTCCAATCTTCAACTCTATGTTTGCTACAGTGTATTATGCTCTTGTTTCTCTCTAAAATATCTCTACATACATAAAAAATGATCTGGCCCATAAACAAATAAACAAAGTTTCGCAGACCGCGCTTAGCGCGGTGCAGCCCGCTAAGCGCGCTATCAAAAATTGCTTAAACCGCCCAACCGCGCTAAGCGGGCTTCAGACCTCGCTTAGCGCGGAACTCTCTGCCAGAACTTCCTTCTTCTCTTCAAAAGCGCGCTTAGCGGGCTCAACCTCGCTTAGCGCGCTACCTCTTTTCAGCAATCTTTGGTTTTGGTCTTGGAACATCTTCAAAGTGCTTTTTCCATGGTCCAAGCTTCCAATTATCTATAAAAACTACAAAATCCAACATAGATTGTAAAGATAAGAACTATTCAACAATAATATAAATATAAGAATAAATATATACCAAATGACAATAAAATACCACTATTAACCACAAAAAGACTTGAGAGTTACCAAAAATTACTTAAGATATTTACACAAATTGGTAACTAACAACTCTCCCCAACTTAAACCTTTGTTTGTCCTCAAACAAAACAAATACAACCAAGAAATCACAAGCTAAGACAAAAACAATTGGGTGGTTCAAATTCCATAAGTACACAAGTAACATTTCACCCTTGCTAAAATAATACCATGATTGAGATACTAATACTAAATACACCTTTGATGTAAACAGTTCCTAAAACAAAATAAGTTCAAAATTGAATCACAACCTACACACTTCTCTAGTAAGAGGCAAAATTGAGGACCTAACACTCACACAACAATGTCGCCAACATCCAGAATTAATTATGCATTCATCTACACAACATTTATATAAAAAGCGTAAAAGCAAGAATCACAAAGACTTTAGGGTTGTATCTTGGCTTGGTTAACAAGGAAGTGTCATTTCTCAAGGCCATTGAAACGAAAGGGTCAATTCCTAAGAGAGCATTCAAATCAAGATTATATCCACACATCCTTATCAACCGATCACACAATTTTATTGCTCAAGAGTTCATCTTTTTAATTTAAAGGAAACTAGCTATATACAAAGCTCTTTTCTTTTTCTTTTTCTTTTTCTTTTTTTTTTCTTTTTTCTTTTTTTCTTTTTCTCTTTCTCTCTTGAGCAATCACTTATTTTCTTCTCATCACCAATACAACCAAAAATTTTTATTCTCCCCAACTTGAATATTACCACCACATAATCACGAATGCTCTCTATTCTAAGGCGAAAAGGAATCATTCCTAACCACATTTCATGGTACTCTTCAAGGTTAAAAGAAAGTCATCAAGATTCAGATCAAAAATCGGCAAATATAAACAAGGAAATGATACCGATTGAATCTTGGCAAAAAGGCTCAAAGTGGTTAGCAAATACTCACACACTCACCGGGTAGGTTATATTTGGAAGAGAAGTTATACTAGTAATGCGAAACAAAATGCTTTGATCACTTTCATGCTTTACACAATTAAATAAAACCGCAAGATTAAACATAATAAACACGAGTTAAACGCACATTGTTGGTAATCACAAAAAAAATAATATATATATATATATATATATATATATATATATATATACAATGGAAAGGCTCCTCACACTAGTTTTAGAACTAAAATGATTCAATATTGAACTATATTTGCTAAAGAAAATATGACATCTAATTTGTACAATTACAAGTATCTAATTCATGGTATATTAAAGAAACGATAAAAATGTACCTTGTACGTACTAATTTCACATTATATCATCACCGCCCCAATTGGATGTAAAACTTGCTCCCTCAAGGAAACACTTTCACAAGGACAATCAAAAATTAAAAGAAAACAATTGCATATGTTCATAGAAATAAAAACAATTAAACTAAAAACTTAATAATTTAGAACAAACACCAAAAGGTGTCACAATATCCAAAAAGGCATAGCAATGCCTAAGGTTCAAAATACCTCATCCTATACAAGGATGGAACAAAACATAACAAAGCTAATAAAATAAAAAAAAACTAGTACTAAATATACTATAGCACTAAACATAAAATATAAAACTACTCATCCTCATCCTGATGATCTTCTTCCACATTCTCATCCTCGCCACCTTCCTCCTCCTCAGGAAATGGACTGACCTCAGGCCAATCAGCATAATCCACCAAATCTTGGCGAGAACTCCACGGATGAGCCACATGGGGCTCCATCATCTGCAACCTCAGCTGAGACATAGAATCATGCAAAAACATGAATGCTCTCTGATGCGCCATATGAAATGCCAAGTTCTCCTCTCTATCAGGATTACTACGGCGGCGAGCAGGGCGAGCAGCAGCAACAGGAACAGCAGTCAACCTGGATAAACAATAACGCTCAATAAAAATGTCATCAATAAAAGTGTCAATAGACACAAGCCCCTCAGAAGGAATCTGCACTGTTGCTTTCTTGCACAGATTCATGATCAAACCAGGAAAAATCAGCTTGCATGGAGCACGATCACCATGCCGAGTTCCACTCAAAGCAACCCTCTTCAGCTCATTCGCAATAATGCGAGTAATATCAATCGGCTCATGCTCAATCATACGAGCAACCAGTGCAGCAGACTCAGCAGGTAAAGAGGAAGTGTGACTCCTAGGCCTTAAATTATGAAGGACCACAGACATGAGAATCTGAGCATTAGTAGACAACGACTTCCTAGAGAATTTCTGGGGCTGTTGTGAAGGATTAAGATCATAAGACTGCCCCCTCGCACACAAGACCTCCCTCAGATGCTCCCAATCAAAATTACCCCTTGCTAATTGCACATGATACCCACACAGCTCACCATCCTCAAAAGGTAATTGAGTTCCAAGAAACTCACGGATAGTCTGACGAGAAAAATCAATTTCCTTACCACGCACCCAAGTTTTGAACTCAAAGGGAACACCTTCAACCGGAAATTCTTCATTTGGAACGGCATTAGCATAGAACTCTCTTACAATCTCCAAATGAAACTTAGGTGCAGGCTCACAAAGCTTAAGCCAACCATACTCCTCAATGGTGTTATGACACCACCCATAGGTTCCCTCAGGATTGATCCTCACAATTCGCTCTGGCCACCATGTCCTAACCTCTAACTTCTTGTACCTCTCCTCTTGGACATGACTCTTAAAACGGTTTTGATTAAACGGAATAGCCCTAGGTGCTTGAGAAGAACTGCCACCTTCGGTTCCGGTCTTTCTTTTCTTAGAGCCTAGGAATTTCGTTCCCATCTGAAATGATTATAGAAATAGCAACACAAAAACCAATATGTTAACACATTACATAACAAAAAAAAATAAACAGCCCTAGAAAGAATCAAAGAACAAGATCACTCCCCCTGCATCAAACAAAAACAGGCAGAAGAGGGGATTTTTCTGAAATCCCCAGACCGCGCTAAGCGCGCCTACCGCGCTAAGCGGGCTCTGCGATTTGCAGAAAAAAATCCCCTGCGAACCAGGGTTATACCCAAACATCTTCAGCACCCAAATATGATTTTAAACACAACATGGTACTGGAAAAGAGATTCTACCACTAGGTTTTCAACACACAATCCCTAACCACAAAATTTCTATTCCTAATCTAAAATTAAACCCTAATATATAAAACAAGCATAAAGAAATAGCAAAGGAAATAGAGAAATTACCTTGGTGATGATGAAGGAGAAGAAAAAGCAAGGACTTTGATTGCTAAGCAACACAAAAATGGAGAAGCAAAGAGAGGAATTTCTTTAGGAGAGCAAAATGAGGGAAATGAGGCAACAAAACCTCAAAACCCTATTTTCTCCATTCAGAAACGCGCTGGGCCGGGTCAAAAAAAACAAAGGCCCAAAATTCAAATTTTTTTTTTCTTCTGAAAAACCACCCGCGCTAAGCGGGGTCTGAAGCGCGCTAAGCGCGCATATCTCTGGAACTAAGGGTTCCAAAATTTTCAAAGCGCGCTAAGCGCCCTTGACAGAACACAGAAAAAATTTTCTTCTACCAGCAAGTGTAACTTTACCGGTAGACTGATTTTGGCTCGACCAGAACGCAAAAAACATAAACGGTAAAAAACACATAAAACAAGCTGAATATTTACAAATTGGGGTGCCTCCCAATAAGCGCTTTGTTTAACGTCGATCAGCTCGACGGTCAAAGGCAATCAAGGATCACCAAACGATAAAACACAAGTTTCACGATTAAAATCGCTTCCTCGATAAACCTTCAACCTCTGACCATTAACTACCCATTCTTGCTTTGATTTTTGGTCCTCTATCACAATAGCCCCATGGCTTCTAACCTCTTTGACTAAAAACGGTCCGGACCATTTAGACTTCAACTTTCCCGGAAAAAGTCTTAACCGGGAATTGAAGAGTAAAACTAATTGCCCTACCTTAAAGTCCTTAATTCGAATCTTACTATCATGATAGAATTTGGTCTTTTCCTTGTAAATTGAATTAGACTTATAGGCATGCAATCTCATCTCTTCCAACTCATTTAATTGGATTGTTCTTCTCTCTCCACACAACTTGTGGTCAAAATTCAAAAGCTTCAAGGCCCAATATGCCTTATGTTCTAGTTCTACGGGAAGGTGACAGCTTTTACCATACACCATTTGGAATGGTGTAAGACCGATCGGTGCTTTGAAAGCGGTCCGATATGCCCACAAGGTTTCATCAAGCTTTATCGACCAATCCTTCCTAGAGCTAGACACAGTTTTCTCAAGAATTCTCTTAATTTCTCTATTGGTCCTCTCAACTTGCCCATTAGTTTGTGGATGATATGGAGTAGCCACCTTGTGCTTTACTCCATATTGCTCCAACACTTTCTCAAGCGGGGCATTACAAAAATGAGATCCACCATCACTAATTAATACTCTTGGCGTGCCAAACCGCGAAAATATATTTTTCTTCAAAAATTTTATCACGGTCTTACCATCCGCTTTGGGTGAAGCAATCGCTTCCACCCACTTAGACACGTAATCCACAGCTACCAAGATGTATTCATTTGACATAGAGAAAGGGAAGGGTCCAACAAAATCAATGCCCCAACAATCAAATACTTCTACTTCTACAATACTTTGGAGGGGCATTTCCTCTCTTTTCCCTATTCCACCAGTTCGTTGACAACTGTCGCATGAGGCAACATGGTGGTAAGCATCTTTGAACAAAGTAGGCCACCAAAATCCCGATTGAAGGACTTTTGTGGCCGTACGCAAACCATTAAAATGACCACCATACGGCGAATTGTGGCAATGCCACAAAATGCTTTTTGTCTCCTCATCCGCGACACATCTTCTCAAAAGATTGTCACTACTCAACTTAAACAAGTGAGGATCATCCCAAACATAAAAATTAGCATCGTTTAAAAACTTTTTTCTTTGATTCCAAGTTAGATCCTCCAGTATCCAGCCAGATGCTTTGTGATTAGCCATATCTGCGAACCAGGGTCTAACTTCTTGTACCATGTACAGTTTTTCATCGGGGAATTCTTCCCTCACTTCTTTTTCATTGTTTGTCACCTCGGTATTCACTAACCGAGACAAATGATCCGCAATCAAATTTTCTGTACCTTTCTTATCTTTCACTTCAAGATCAAATTCTTGAAGCAAAAGAATCCACCGAATAAGCCTCTGTTTTGAATCAGGCTTGGTGAGAAGATATTTGATTGCGGCATGATCAGTATAACACACCACTTTAGAACCAATGAGGTAAGAGCGAAACTTTTCCAATGCAAATACAATTGCGAGCAATTCTTTTTCGGTAGTGGCATAGTTAACCTGTGCCTCATTTAAAACTTTGCTCGCATAATGTATAGCATGGAATTGTTTGTTCTTCCTTTGGCCTAAGACCGCACCAACCGCATAGTCACTCGCATCGCACATGAGTTCAAACTCAATCGACCAATTAGGAGCGACAATTATGGGTGTGGTGGTCAAATTTGCTTTAAGTTCTAGGAAAGCTTTTAGACATGATTCATCAAAATTAAATTCCATACCTTTGTTGAGCAAATTACTCAAAGGCTTTGCGACCTTGGAGAAATCCTTGATGAATCTTCTATAGAACCCAGCATGTCCCAAGAAGCTCCTTATGCCTTTCACGTTCACCGGAGGGGGAAGCTTTTCAATAACTTTAATTTTTGCCGGATCGACCTCAAGCCCCTTTGAAGATACCTTGTGGCCAAGAACAATCCCATCCGTTACCATGAAAGTGCACTTCTCCCAGTTGAGAACCAAATTTGTTTCAATACATCTTTCCATCACCACATCAAGGTTTTTCAAGCACAAGTCAAATGACGACCCGTACACAGAAAAATCATCCATGAACACCTCGATGCTTTTCTCGATCAAATCTGAGAAGATAGCCTGCATGCACCTTTGAAATGTTGCGGGAGCATTACATAGTCCTGTCATACCCCAAAATTTACCCGATTTAATTTACATTGGTCAATTTATTAAGGGCGTTAAAAATTAGGAGCCATAGGGTCTAATATATCTATTATTAAACTCGCTCTCTTATAGAACTCCCTTATAGGTTGATTTAAAATAAATGGAAGTGTGAATAGCAAATATTTGAGACCCAATTTGTTTTGGGGCCCATTTATTTCTCATCATTTAATCATTTTATTACTATATTTTTACCAAATTATATTATTATTGTCACTAACTATGATTTATTAATATTAGCATTATTAATTCTTACTATTTATATTAAAATTAGCATTAGGATTATTAATTTTAGCTAAGTACTATGGTTAATTACTAGTATCATTAGTACTAATATAACTGTTAACTGTTGTTAATTATTATTAATCTTGTTATTATTATTAATCTTGTTATTACTAATTGTTAGTGTCAATTCTTTTAAATGTACTGATTAATCATTATGGAAACAAAGGGGGAGTTTTTTGGGTGAGTCAATGTCTGAATTTTGTTGTTGATGGGCCGGTAACAAAAAAAGGGCAATGGAACTCAGAATCGGATCAAGCCCAGTGGGTGTTGGGCCAACAGGCGGGTCAAACCGACCCGGTCCTATTCATCTTCTTCTCAAACACACACCCTAGCTCCCTCCATCTCCTCTCGGCGCCGCACCATCATCCCTCACACAAACCCTAATGAACCAATCTTTGCCCAGGCCCAGTGAATCAAACGAAACCAAATCTCAGCAAAACAAATCAAAACGCAAAAAAAAGAATCAATTCTTAACATAAGCAAATCTTAAAGTGAAATCGTATAATTTCCATTAATTCATCCAATATTACAAAAAACGTAAAAGAATCAATATTGCAAATCAAATCTGAAAAAAAACAAATTGAATCTTAGATTACAGCAATCAAAACTTGCATCTAATGTTTCCTAATCAGAAATTAAACCTAACCCTATAAAATCTGAGAACAAAAACAGAAGAAGGGGAGGAACAAATCGGGGGACCGAAAAAAGAAGGGCCTCAACCTCCTACAAAATCTCTACCAACCTAAACCAAACATCGATAAAAGCGAAGCATATCAACGGAAAAGAAGAAGGAGGATCGGAAATACGCAAGAAAACGAAGCCACGGTGATCCACCGGCGAGATACCGCTGTCTAACCGATCTGATTCCGACGAAGCCACCACTATTGCTCCGACGACGCACCGCACCACCGGAAAGCTATCCCACACCGCGCCATACTGTCGACGGCTCCCATCATCTTGGCAAGAGCTCAACCGTTTTGTGGGTTAGATCTCGCCGTCGTTGTTATATAAGGTACTCCTTCTTTTGCCGTTTTTTATATAAAGTTTGTGTTTGGATCTTGTTGAGTGTTATTGAAAGAAGGAGAGAAGATTTAATTGTTTTTTTTTTGAAAATTTTAAGAAAAGAGAACCGTGAATTTCAAATAGAGAGAAGAAGGGATTTACTGGTGTTGTTATTTCACTTCTCTGCCATATGTGTGTAGGTTTTGTTTTTTATATATAGTTTCATTCTAATAATCGCCATGTGTCGCTAATAGAATAATTAGAATATGTTTTATGTAAAAAATCAAAATTCTGGTTGTTTATTTATTCATCTTCGTGTCAAAAAATATGGTTTTAGAAAAACAGGGAAAAAAAGGGTGGCCGATGCACATTTCATTTTTTTATTAGTTTCAATTAGAATATTTTATTATCTATTACTACTAAAAAAATCCAAGTCATAGTTAGTTAAATAATTGGTTGTCCTTTTAAACTCATAATTAGTTTAATTACTTTTAATTAATTAATTGGTTTAAGATAAAATATCAAAAATAAATAATGAAATATATAATAAAAATACTAAAAACACTAAAAATATTAATAATATAAAAATACACTTATTTTGCTAAAAGGTTTTAACCATCTTATTGGTTACGATGATTAGCATATTTCTCTTTACCAATTTGTTATCGTGTAATAATCAAACCTATTGATTACGAGGGATAACGATAAATTAATAATTATTTAAAATACGTTCATTTGCTATTCGTGATAATCGAATCTATCGATTAGAATGGTTAGCAATCCTTCATTCAATCCGTTAACTATGGTGATCAAACCTATTGATCATTGCAACTAACGGTAACATATTAAATCAGGGTTGTACGCCCAAAACCTTAAAACAACAAATCAAACTACGGATTTTTATCCTAGGCAATTCAAAATACCTTGCAACTTCCAAAACTACGACAGGCCATTCAAAAAGCCTTCAAACAACCTCATGCTAATTCTAAGGCGTACAACCCTGTCCCCGAACTACGTAGACTCTGATCCTCCCTAAGGAGGTACGTAGGCACTTGGCAACAAGGCGAGTCCCCTTCCTCTAAATTCTAACCCTGTCAATATAATTAGCTTTATAATTACTCTCTGTCACCTTTCTTTATAAACCTTGCCATAAACCTTTATCTTTGAATGTTAGCCTTTAGGAAAGGGTTGAGGGTGCCTAACACCTTCCCTCGACCTGAATATAGTATCTTACCCTGATCTCTATACTGCGTAGGGTTTCCTATTCGCCCTTCAGAATAGGTGGCGACTCTAAAACCTTTAATTTTTTAGGCAGGTTGCTACAGCTGGCGACTCTGCTGGGGATAACTTAATGGTGAATACTATGTTCCTATAGTTTTAGGTTTTGGCAGGGTTTAGGTTTTTGGCAAACTTTTTTAGGGTTTGGCTAGTTTGCCAAAAATTAGGGTTTATTTATATTTAAATATTTAAAGTTTTTACTTTATTTATTTATTTATAATTTCATCTTTTACAACAATTGAATAAATACCTGTTTATAAAAAAAATCTGTTTATTTAAATATTTGCTGCGTATTGTATTTTTTTAAATTGCAAGCGGCCGGATTCAAGGTTAGTTTCAAATATTTAAATTCTATTTATTTATTTATTTTCCTTTTCGATTTCATTACTGCAATTTAATTAAATATTTATTTAAGTGAATATTTATTTCTATTATATTTGCTGGTGTTTTTTTTCTGTTGTGTTAAACCCTAAGTGTGGGAGTTAACTTTGAGATCAATAGGGGAGTATGAATCGCCTACGAGTCTCATTGATAACTCCACTCGGAGTGGGTTGAGTATTCGGAAATGTCCAAAACGAGGCTTGACTTTGTTGAGGGCAGGACTGGATACTTGGTTGATCTCTCCGAGAACCTACCCCAAAAATTCGAACCTCATGGATAAAATGAGTTGTTCTAAAATCCAAAGAGACAAAAAGTCTCAGAGGCTACGAACGACCCCATGAGACCTTCTAGAACCCCCCCCCCCCATATAAAGGTTGGCTCCCAAGAGCCGCTACGTCGAACCTATGAACCTAGGACTTTTGGGCTTATGTACTTATTATATGTTTGCAATTTATATTCTTCGAGTATCTATGCGTTTCAATTTTGCAGGTACCCCTACGTATTCCCTATCCTATAGGGATCCTATTCTTAAAATCGTGTCCTTCGTACGAAGGACACCTTTGTTAGCATACGTCGATTGGCCTCTCGATGGCCATGAGATCTAGTGACTGTCTCGAACGGTCACCCCATGCTTACTCCTACGCACTCCCTAGCCCGTAGGGATTTTCCTTTTACATCTTTGTATTTTTACAACCACGTCCTTCCCACAAAGGACATCTACATTTATGCACGTCAATTGGCCTCTCGATGGCCATGAGACCTGATGACTGTCTTGAACGGTCATCATGTGCCCGCTCCCACGCATTCCCTAGCCCGTAGGGATTTCCTATATTGTGTCATAGTCCCTTTCCTGTAAGGATTTCCATCTATCTATCATTATCCATAGCCCTTAAGGGGTTTCCCTGTGTTTATCTCTTAAAATATGTGGGGCATCCTTATAAGAGCCCCCACTCTATGCCACATTGCATTGCATGAAAAAAAATATATATAAAATAAAATATATTCGTATACCATTGCATCATAGGAGTTTATCATTCATACATGACATGCATTTCTACAAGGAGCTCATTCGCATCTCTACTTGTATTTGGAATCAGAGACTGCAAAATTGATTTCCCGACATTTTAGGTTAATCATGGAACAAATTCAGACAGACATGGCAGAGATTAGGGCTCAGATAGGGACTACTATGGGTCAATTTTTGGAAGCTATCCAAACCGTTACCCGTGGACAAGGAGATTTAAGAAAGCCTATTCAGAGGCCGGATTTTATTGTTGATCCAAGCGGCGTTCATCAAAAAGTCGTCAATCCTACCCAAGAGGCCCCTTTGAATCAGAATGTTAGAAACACTATGCAAGTTCCCGTCAACGAGGCTCCACACCGTGAAAATCTTTCTGTTTCGTCATATGATACTTTTAAGTTTCCAATGGATGAAGATGAGGGTAAGCTCCGTCTTTTGGATAAGAGATTGAAAGCGGTTGAGGATCGTGATTGCCTTGGTTTGGATGCTGCTAGTTTATGCCTGGTGCCTGATATCAAGATTCCTCCTAAGTTCAAAGTCTCTAACTTTGAGAAGTACAAGGGTACCACTTGCCCAATAACACACATCAAGGCATTTTGCAACAAGATGGCTCCTTATGCAGAAAATGATAAACTTCTAATGCACTTATTTCAGGATAGTCTTAGTGGGGCATCTCTTGAATGGTATACCCAACTTGAAAGGACCAACATCCGAACTTGGAAAGATCTAGCCAAAGCCTTTTTCAAGCATTACAAACATAACAGTGATATGGTTCCTACCAGAATTCATCTTCAGGGTTTGACTCAGAAGGTTGACGAATCCTTTAGAGAGTACGCACAAAGATGGAGGGAGCTAGCTGCTAGAGTTCAACCTCCCCTTTTGGAACGAGAACTTGTAGACATGTTCATGGACACTTTACAAGACCCCTATCTGAATCGGATGGTTGGATGTGCCGCTTCTGAATTCTCAACTTTGGTTGTCATAGGAGAAAGAATTGAGCACGGTCTTATGACTGGCAAGATTCAGAATGCTGCTACTAATTTTGAATTCCCAGAACAAGATGGTGAAGAAACAAGTACAATTTCCGAAGTTGAAGAGAGAGATCATGCTTATTCTCCAGTTCAGATCCCTTGTTATCAAATGACAGAAATTACTCCTGATCAGGATGCCCCACAAATTTGTGTTGCGACTATTAGCCAGCCACCAGTTCAATTTGTGCAACAAGAGCCTGTTCTATATAATCAATCAGTTAAGTATGCTCCGCAACAACAGCAGAGATATAGACAAAATCACCGACCACAGGGTGGGCAGAATCAAAGAAGGCCAAGAAAGGTATATGAACCAATTCCAATGCCTCATAGTCAGTTGCTCTCTCATTTACTCCAAAATTCTTTAGTGGAATTAAAACAACTTGGGCCTCCTCCTTTTCCTTATCCTGAAGGATATGATCCCAATGCCTACTGTGAGTTCCATTCAGGGGCACCTGGACATTTGATTGAAGGTTGCAACGTATTCAAAGGCACAGTTCAAAACCTCATTGATTCCAAGGCAATCTGCTTCACGCCAAACGGTCTGCGCATAAATTGAATTTCCCACGCCTGAGCAGAGGTCGAGATTGAAAGATGTACCTTCTAAAGCAATAGATCCAGACGGAGTCAAGTCTCTTCAATGTTGGCAATTTGAGTTTCATTCTGCATTCTCATTTGTAATTTTCTTGTTTCATTAAGCACTTTCTCGTATGCAAAACTCGTTTGTTTTTGAATAATAATCATAATACATTGAATATTTTTGTCTTGAAACAATCCATTCGCTTTTATTTTCTTGTTGTACTCAACTCTTGTAAATAAAAAAAAGCAAGTAACTCTGGAGGGAGGATGATGAGCATGATACCAAGAATTTCAAACGGTGCGCTTTCGAATAAAACCTTGCTGATGATGTACATGCATTGTTTCAAATCCCCAAACACCGAAGATATAAGGGAGATAGACCCTCGTCAACCCCTTTGAGCCTTGAAGTAGAAGTTTCATTTATATTCAGAAAAAACCCTTCATTTTTAACCCAGGGGCAGGGTAGTGTTCGGTTAATCTGACCAAGTATTCAAAACTCATTAAGGGTATGCATCTAAAGATACAACAATGGTTATCTGTCAAAAGGTTGAGGAATGTCAAATCCACAATGTTTATCCTTTATTCTTCAAGGGGTCAAAAGATGACGATGCCACAATGGTAATTCTCCATCAATCATGGAATGAGGTAGTCGCAATCACTTCCAACAAATCAAATACAATGCAAAGTCACACGACTTGTTAAAAAATAAAAAAGTGAAAGGCAAAGAAAAAATAATAATAAAATTGCCAGGTGAGGACAAAGTCGTGTGACTATAAAATCAAGGAAGAAAAGGTGAGCGACTGCCATGCCCGAAGATCCTCATTGATTCCTCAACCATGCTAAAATTCCTTTGGAGGGATGAACACCCGGGTCGAGTTAATTGAACTTAGGATTGGAGAACATAACGGAGAGTGGGTGGGCACCAAATATTTTTGAGCCTTAAATCTTTTTTCTAAAAACCGTGAATCCGACCACGTTACAACCTTCAAAAGTCCTAATTGAAGTAGGGTTTATTCGAAAGCATACTAAACGAGAGTACGGTAATCTGACTCCTGCAAGGCTTGCTGAAACTTTTGAGTTGGCATCATACCACCTTTCATAAAAATAAAAATCGATGTTACGACATCATTTCAAAAAAACAAAATTAAGTTTCAAGACAAACATAAACTTTGCATTAGAATTATCATTCTCATAATAAACATCCTTGGCATATGAACGAGTGCGTGATATCCAAGAAGATTCCATAATGAATTTCTGATAAAAAGGTGCATCTTCCCCAAGAATAAGTTGTCTTCATAACTCCGTCAAGTTGGGGGCAAACATATCTCAAAGTGGATTACCCTAAGGAGCAGAGAAGCAGTTGAATACTCCGTTGAGTAAGAATGCAGTTAACATGGAGGCTATCATTTCTAATAAAGACTCTTGAATGGGGGAACCACGTCCAAGGGGTTCTCCTAACCAGGGGTAAAATCCCAATGATCACAAGGGTATACAAAGATCCTATTAACTAGGGGCATCCACCCTAAGATCCAACCGACTTGGGTCGAGTCTCGAAGCAATAACACTCAGGGGAATATCTTTTACAAATCCAAAAAAATGGGACAATCACTCAAAGTTCGAAGAATGTCCCAAAGTGTTGAGTAATCAGGGGCTGTTACTCAAGCGTGGCTGAAACTATCTCTAACTGTGATTGGTCAGGGGCACTATCCCATAGTTCACGACACTGGGGCATTCTATCTTAATGGCACAGATCACTGAAAATCCTCTCGAGGCGATCTCTTCAAAAGCCCGGCAAACTGGGACTAGACAATAGGCAGGGGCATCTCCTCCTCTTCAACTATTTGATCCAGTTAAGTTCAGGTGCAGGCTAAAACAACTTGTGTATTCGAAGAGAATGTCGGGAAGTCTGGATCTTTATCCTCAGCAAGAATCGAGATTTAAATCCAGATGATTGGTGTTCCTCAACAGTCAGAAGACTTCAGCCTTTGAGCTCCTGATAGATATCATTGCATATCGCATTGCATCCTCCAAAATGCATAGCATTTCCACTCAGGTAGAGCATTACATTTAGTTTAAAAAAAAACATGCATCGAAGCATAAACCAGATTCAAGTCTTATCAAGTACCCTTCACATCCCCGGTTAGGTCAGTGTCACTTCACCAGAAGAACTCTTTATTCCTCAACTATCCCGAGCAGTATTCCCCACAAATCATTTATTCTTAATGATGCTGTCGGCAAGCTTTCCCGACCTTATACCACTTTATCCCTTCGAATACAAATCTTTTTCCAAAGAAATCAATACCAAAACCATACAATTTGGAGTTTTCCGGTAACCCTACCGTTGCCAGTAACCATACTGAGATTTTCTTTCCAATCACGCGATTGATGCTTTCCGGTAACCCTACCGATGCCAGTAACCTTACTGAGATTTTCTTTCCAATCACCCGATTGATGCTTTCTGGTAACCCTACCGATGCCAGTAACCTTACTGAGATTTCCTTTCCAATCACTTGATTGATGTTTTCCGGTAACCTTACCGATGCCAGTAACCTTACTGAGATTTTCTTTCCAATCACCTGATTGGTGCTTTCCGGTAACCTTACCGATGCCAGTAACCTTACTGTGATTTTCTTTCCAATCACCTGATTGATGTTTTCCGGTAACCTTACCGATACCAGTAACCCTACCGAGATACCTTTCCAATCACCCGATTGATGCTTTCCGGTAACCCTACCGATGCCAGTAACCTTATTGAGATTTTTCTTTCCAATCACCTGATTGATGTTTTCCCGGTAACCTTACCGATGTTAAATGACATTACTGTCTGTTTATCTTCAATTGCCTAATTGGCGTATCCCGGTAACCTTGCCGATGATAACAACCTTGTTGTTCATCCTTACTCATAGATAAACTACACATAGGCATTATACACAAGCACTATCATACATACTCATTCGCGTACGCGCAACATTTACATATGTGAACATGCACACATTTGCATGGTACAGACAACAGGATCATATGCATACACATGATGCATACGCATTTACAAGACAATCCTCTATACAGGTAAACTTGTCCGAACCAGGGCAGATAACTCCTATTGATGCAGGCGAACTTGCTAGAATTATAGCAAGTAATCCTTCTGGGTTGCACAAACCACGAGAAACTTACTAAAACTATAGTAAGTGGGGTTCATAAACTGCGAAAGCTTGCTAGTACTATAGCAAGCTAATCACACAACTAACTGCGGGTCCTCGCTATGTAAGACTCAGGCTTTAGCAGGGCATTTCTTTCCTCACAAACTCGAGCACAGGGTAAATTTAGGGATCTTCCAATATTTAATAACTCTTCGATTCGAAAAGCGTGAGACCTGCGTATTCTCACGCCATTCAATCCAAGATAATTAAATAGGGGCAGCTGTCATACCCCAAAATTTACCCGATTTAATTTACATTGGTCAATTTATTAAGGGCGTTAAAAATTAGGAGCCATAGGGTCTAATATATCTATTATTAAACTCGCTCTCTTATAGAACTCCCTTATAGGTTGATTTAAAATAAATGGAAGTGTGAATAGCAAATATTTGAGACCCAATTTGTTTTGGGGCCCATTTATTTCTCATCATTTAATCATTTTATTACTATATTTTTACCAAATTATATTATTATTGTCACTAACTATGATTTATTAATATTAGCATTATTAATTCTTACTATTTATATTAAAATTAGCATTAGGATTATTAATTTTAGCTAAGTACTATGGTTAATTACTAGTATCATTAGTACTAATATAACTGTTAACTGTTGTTAATTATTATTAATCTTGTTATTATTATTAATCTTGTTATTACTAATTGTTAGTGTCAATTCTTTTAAATGTACTGATTAATCATTATGGAAACAAAGGGGGAGTTTTTTGGGTGAGTCAATGTCTGAATTTTGTTGTTGATGGGCCGGTAACAAAAAAAGGGCAATGGAACTCAGAATCGGATCAAGCCCAGTGGGTGTTGGGCCAACAGGCGGGTCAAACCGACCCGGTCCTATTCATCTTCTTCTCAAACACACACCCTAGCTCCCTCCATCTCCTCTCGGCGCCGCACCATCATCCCTCACACAAACCCTAATGAACCAATCTTTGCCCAGGCCCAGTGAATCAAACGAAACCAAATCTCAGCAAAACAAATCAAAACGCAAAAAAAAGAATCAATTCTTAACATAAGCAAATCTTAAAGTGAAATCGTATAATTTCCATTAATTCATCCAATATTACAAAAAACGTAAAAGAATCAATATTGCAAATCAAATCTGAAAAAAAACAAATTGAATCTTAGATTACAGCAATCAAAACTTGCATCTAATGTTTCCTAATCAGAAATTAAACCTAACCCTATAAAATCTGAGAACAAAAACAGAAGAAGGGGAGGAACAAATCGGGGGACCGAAAAAAGAAGGGCCTCAACCTCCTACAAAATCTCTACCAACCTAAACCAAACATCGATAAAAGCGAAGCATATCAACGGAAAAGAAGAAGGAGGATCGGAAATACGCAAGAAAACGAAGCCACGGTGATCCACCGGCGAGATACCGCTGTCTAACCGATCTGATTCCGACGAAGCCACCACTATTGCTCCGACGACGCACCGCACCACCGGAAAGCTATCCCACACCGCGCCATACTGTCGACGGCTCCCATCATCTTGGCAAGAGCTCAACCGTTTTGTGGGTTAGATCTCGCCGTCGTTGTTATATAAGGTACTCCTTCTTTTGCCGTTTTTTATATAAAGTTTGTGTTTGGATCTTGTTGAGTGTTATTGAAAGAAGGAGAGAAGATTTAATTGTTTTTTTTTTGAAAATTTTAAGAAAAGAGAACCGTGAATTTCAAATAGAGAGAAGAAGGGATTTACTGGTGTTGTTATTTCACTTCTCTGCCATATGTGTGTAGGTTTTGTTTTTTATATATAGTTTCATTCTAATAATCGCCATGTGTCGCTAATAGAATAATTAGAATATGTTTTATGTAAAAAATCAAAATTCTGGTTGTTTATTTATTCATCTTCGTGTCAAAAAATATGGTTTTAGAAAAACAGGGAAAAAAAGGGTGGCCGATGCACATTTCATTTTTTTATTAGTTTCAATTAGAATATTTTATTATCTATTACTACTAAAAAAATCCAAGTCATAGTTAGTTAAATAATTGGTTGTCCTTTTAAACTCATAATTAGTTTAATTACTTTTAATTAATTAATTGGTTTAAGATAAAATATCAAAAATAAATAATGAAATATATAATAAAAATACTAAAAACACTAAAAATATTAATAATATAAAAATACACTTATTTTGCTAAAAGGTTTTAACCATCTTATTGGTTACGATGATTAGCATATTTCTCTTTACCAATTTGTTATCGTGTAATAATCAAACCTATTGATTACGAGGGATAACGATAAATTAATAATTATTTAAAATACGTTCATTTGCTATTCGTGATAATCGAATCTATCGATTAGAATGGTTAGCAATCCTTCATTCAATCCGTTAACTATGGTGATCAAACCTATTGATCATTGCAACTAACGGTAACATATTAAATCAGGGTTGTACGCCCAAAACCTTAAAACAACAAATCAAACTACGGATTTTTATCCTAGGCAATTCAAAATACCTTGCAACTTCCAAAACTACGACAGGCCATTCAAAAAGCCTTCAAACAACCTCATGCTAATTCTAAGGCGTACAACCCTGTCCCCGAACTACGTAGACTCTGATCCTCCCTAAGGAGGTACGTAGGCACTTGGCAACAAGGCGAGTCCCCTTCCTCTAAATTCTAACCCTGTCAATATAATTAGCTTTATAATTACTCTCTGTCACCTTTCTTTATAAACCTTGCCATAAACCTTTATCTTTGAATGTTAGCCTTTAGGAAAGGGTTGAGGGTGCCTAACACCTTCCCTCGACCTGAATATAGTATCTTACCCTGATCTCTATACTGCGTAGGGTTTCCTATTCGCCCTTCAGAATAGGTGGCGACTCTAAAACCTTTAATTTTTTAGGCAGGTTGCTACAAGTCCAAATGGCATTCTTCGGTATGCGAAAACGCCAAAAGGACATGTAAAAGCAGTTTTCTCGTGGTCCGCCGGATTCACTGATATTTGATTGTATCCCGAATAACCATCCAAGAAACAATAGAAATTTCTTCCGGCTAACCTCTCTAACATTTGATCCATAAAAGGTAATGGAAAGTGATCTTTTCTTGTTGCTTGGTTCAACCTCCTATAATCAATACACATACGCCACCCGGTCACCGTTCTCGAAGGAATCAACTCGTTCTTCTCATTTCTCACAACCGTCAATCCACCCTTCTTAGGAACCACATGCACCGGACTCACCCATTCGCTATCGGAGATGGGATAAATCATCCCCGCCTCTAATAACTTCACAACCTCTTTTCTAACAACTTCTTTCATGGTTGGATTCAATCGCCTTTGAGGTTGTGCCACGGGCCGAAAATCATCTTCTAACATAATCTTATGCATACAATAGGCCGGACTAATACCCTTCAAGTCGGATAAAACCCATCCTATTGCTTCTTGATTCTTTGTCAACACTTCCTTCAATCGATGCTCTTCCTTGTTAGACAAACCACTATTAATGATAACCGGCTTAGTAGAATTGTCACCGAGAAACACGTATTTCAAGTGAGACGGTAACACATTCAACTCCACCTTTTGCTCTTCAACTTTAGGTTCATCCTTCAACTCTTCAATTTGAGTTTCAAATGGATTCATCTCATCACAAGCCTCTAAATTTCGCAAGCAATCTTCAATTTCCTTCTCTTGATCTTTGGTGAGAACTTCAAGAGCTTCCATTAAAGTCTTCTCAAGAGGATTCGACAAGTGCATTTGATTCTCCACTTTCATAATAGCCCTTTCGGTAGCATCGATTCTAAAACAATCATCCTCATCACTAGGATGCTTGATGGCTTCAAAGAGATCAAGACATAATTCTTCATCTTGGTACCTTAATTTCATTAAGCCATCATCAATATCTATCATCATTCGGGCCGTCTTCATAAAAGGCCTTCCTAAGATCAATGGAATCTCAGGATCTTCTTCCATGTCTATGACAATAAAATCAACAGGATACCAAAATTTGTCAACCTTGACAAGCAAGTCTTCCGCAACTCCATGAGGATGAGCTGTGGATTTATCCGCTAATGATAACGTCATTCTTGTCGGCTTCAAATCGTTGATTCCTAATCTTCTCACCATAGACAATGGGATCAAATTAATGCTAGAACCGGTATCTACCAAACCTTTGCCTATGTGAACATTTCCAATAGACACCGGTAAGGTTACCCGCCCAGGATCATTTGATTTTATCGGAGTAGTGCGTTGAATTAACGCATTACAACAAGAGCTCACCGTTACTACCTCCGGATCCAAGAATCTTCTCTTCTTAGTGATGATGTCTTTGATGATTTTTGCATACATCGGCATTTGCTCTAATGCCTCGGAAAAAGGAACATTGATTTGCAACTTGCTAAAGATGTCCAAGAACCGAGCATAGTGCTTTGCATCTTCTTTCTTTGACGGACCGGGAGGGTAAGGTAATTTCTTCACTTGTATAGAATCATCCACCTTCTTCTTTCCCTTCTCACTCACACTCAATTTTTTTCTCTCTTTTTCTACAACTTTCTCAAGAGTTTCTTTTTCCACTAATTCTTTCTCTTTCTCATTTTCAACTAAATCACCCTCAACATTTTTTTCTACTTCAATCACCCTATCTTTTTCACTCTCAACAATTTCCTCCTCAACTATCTCTCCTACACCCATATCAATATTTCTACCGCTACGAGTTAGAATTGACTTACAATGCTCACGAGGATTTTCTTGTGTAGTAGCCGGAAAAGGACCTTTGTTTTGATCGGCAAGTTGCTTTGACAATTGCCCGACTTGAGTTTCAAGGTTCTTTATTGCGGCATCTGTACTCTTTTGGCTTGCAATTTGCAATTGCATGAATTGGCTAAGAGTGTCCTCGATTGAAAGCTTTGTTTGTTGAGGTTGTTGATTGTAACCACCTTGATAAGGATTTTGACGATTCGATGGGCCCGCATCCGGCCTCCATCCTTGTTGATAACCTTGATTACCTCTTTGTTGGTAACCTTGGTTATTGTTGTAAGGTTGTTGTTGTCTCCCACCATATCCTTGATTAGGATTAGACACATAATTCACCTCTTCACCCGGTGGAGGACAAAAACCTGTTTGATGGTCACCCCTACACAATTCACAACACATCACATGTTGATTTTTAGAAGGGTTCCCATTTATCTCTTTGATTTGTTGAGGGAGTTTTGACATTTGTTGAGTGAGCAATTCTACTTGTTGTGTCAATAACTTGTTTTGAGCAAGTATTGCATCACTAGTATTCAATTCAAGAACTCCTGGTTTTCTTTGCGATGCAGTACGGTTGTGTTGCCCTTGATGATCATTCAAAGCCATCCTATCAATGATAGCAATTGCTTCAGCCGCTGTTTTTGACATCAACGAACCACCCGCGGTAGCATCTAAAAGAGTTTTTGGTTGAGGTTGGAGTCCATTCCTAAAGATATGGATTTGAGACAATTCATCAAACCCATGACCTTTGCATTTTCTAACCATGGACTTGAACCTCTCCCATGCTTCATTGAGAGATTCATTCGAACCTTGAGAGAACACCGCAATAGAAGTTTTCGCTTTCATGAACCTATTGTGAGGAAAGAACCGATCCAAGAACTTCTCTTCTAACTCGTTCCAATTTGTCATGACATTATTTGGTTGATCAAGGTACCATTCCTTAGCTTTTCCAATTAAGGAATGAGGAAAGAGTCTCCTGAACACCTGTTCTTCTTGGTCTTCCGGAGCACCAATTGTTCCGGCGATCTCGTAGAACTTTGTTAGATGAGTAAAAGGATCCTCGTGATCTGCCCCTGTGAACGGATTTTGGTATAATAATTGAAGTAACCCCGTCTTCATTTCGGAGTTTCTTCCATTGGCCTGATCACGAGCAAATTGTGCATTGAGACGAGGGCTGTTAACACATGGCCCTCGAGCTGGAGGATCCGCAGCCATTTCTTCCTCAACCAAGTTTTCAACCGGAGTTGAAGAAGAAGATGCTTCTTGTTGTTGTCTTCTTTCCCTCGCTAGTTGTCTCCTCCTACAAGTTTTGCTATTCTCTCTACGAGCAGTCCTCTCAATCTCAGGATCAAAAAGGAGTTGATCTGCAGGTATACGTCCTCGCATAAACTGTAATCTGAAAAACTAACCAAGCAAATTAACAAACACAAGGAAAATAAATTTAGAAACAAGATATTAATTATAAGACTCAATACAAAACAAACTATTGCAATGCTTGCAATATCTAAACAACAATCCCCGGCAACGGCGCCATTTTGTTGAAAGAGTATTGTGGTGTACTTTTCGTTTATATCGTATCCACAGGGATTATTGCGATATCACCGCCGTTCTATAGCCTATTTTGTCTTGAGTTAATGTTACTTTAGTTTTAGGTTTGCAAAAGGTCATTCAATCACTTTAGTAGCAAAGAGTAAATTAATGAAGGTTCTAAGTTAAAGAAAATGCATCAAGATTCGATTTCATCGACCTAAGTTTGTATGTTTCCTTATAAATATATGCTTATGAACTTGCTAACGATCAATATAATTACGTATCGACACCTATATTGTCCGTGTCCGCAACGATATAGCTAGATTTACCGTATTGTTTAACCGACGATTTCTCCACCGTTTAAACAATACAAATAACGTTTTAAAAACCGATACTTAGTAAACATCAAACTCTAAATCCATGTCTGCAACTTATAGTTTGAAAGATGATGAGTTAGGTCTAGATACAAACATTGATGTCTCAAACATTTATACCAAAGAAAAAGCTTTAATAAACAAACTAAACCATCTATATTGATCATCACTTGTTCATACACATATATTCACAAGAAAAACATACAAAAGGCTAGGAAGATTACATCTTATCTTGATACAAAAGGGATTTAGCTATCCATGAGAATGGTAGCTTGCACAAGAAGGAAAGGATGAAGATCAACAAGCATCAAAGGCGATTAATCGACGATCAAGGCTTCCAATCTTCAACTCTATGTTTGCTACAGTGTATTATGCTCTTGTTTCTCTCTAAAATATCTCTACATACATAAAAAATGATCTGGCCCATAAACAAATAAACAAAGTTTCGCAGACCGCGCTTAGCGCGGTGCAGCCCGCTAAGCGCGCTATCAAAAATTGCTTAAACCGCCCAACCGCGCTAAGCGGGCTTCAGACCTCGCTTAGCGCGGAACTCTCTGCCAGAACTTCCTTCTTCTCTTCAAAAGCGCGCTTAGCGGGCTCAACCTCGCTTAGCGCGCTACCTCTTTTCAGCAATCTTTGGTTTTGGTCTTGGAACATCTTCAAAGTGCTTTTTCCATGGTCCAAGCTTCCAATTATCTATAAAAACTACAAAATCCAACATAGATTGCAAAGATAAGAACTATTCAACAATAATATAAATATAAGAATAAATATATACCAAATGACAATAAAATACCACTATTAACCACAAAAAGACTTGAGAGTTACCAAAAATTACTTAAGATATTTACACAAATTGGTAACTAACATGTATGCTGATGTAGTGTAAGTGATCAAGCCGCATGCCGAAATGATTGACAATTGTTTGAATGATTGATCCATAACACAGGGCTGTAGTTTTCTGTTGGACCTCATGAAACTTAGCAGCAAGGAAGTAGGGCCAATGTATACGCATTCTGTTTTGCAGCAGATACATGAGCACAACTTCATTCCTTTCAATTCTTGAGTACCCTCCTGCTCTTGGTTGAATGATTCTTGAGATGACCCAATTTAGGAGCCTAAGATCTCGCTTCAGGTGACCGGCTGTTATTGTTTCATTAGGTTTATCAAAGACGGAATGGTCTTTGAGGATAGATTTCATGTAGGCCACATGGTCATAGTTTCCCGGTACATCCCCGTCTTCCATACAGAATTCATCACCTACAATTTTGAGACCAAAGATACTAATCCAAGCCCGTTTGTCAACAACATGTGACCTAGAGCCCATTTTGAATCCGAAATTACAACCATCCCCTTTTGTAAATCCTGCATAGAAAGCCCTGACGGTATTTTCACAGTACGGAGTATCACATTGCACTAAGGGATGAATATTTTGATGTTCAATCAAAGCAGCGACATCGGGGATATGCATGTTTTTGACAAGATTTGGATCATAGGTATATTGCTTAACAATTTTTCTTTTCATCTGCCATTTCTCAAAATTTTCCCTACAATCAGGATGAACAAGAGCACTTACCGGTTGAGATGATGAACCAGAGGCAATTTCCTTTTCCTTTCTTGATTTTGGAGGCATGGTTGTTGAGTAGTAGAGAGAGAGAGATGATTTGTGACAGATTTTGTGCTTGAGGAATTAGGGTTGGCCGTACAAGTGATATGCAAATGAGTCAAAAGAGGTAAAGGAAATGGTTATGTATGAAAGGATATGGGTCGGGTCGACCAACAGACCCACTTTTGGAAATTTTTACGCAGTAGGTCGACCTAATGTAGAGCTTGGTCGACCTAACAGGAAGGCTGTTAAAAAAACTGCAGTTTAGGTCGACCTAAAAGAAAGGTAGGTCGACGTAACTGGGAGTTTTAACAACATTTCTGAAAGAAGACTTGGTTAGGTCGACTCAGAGACATATTAGGTCGACCTAAATCCCAAAAATTTTGAAAAATGCTCTATATATGATGTGTTTATGCCTAGTTACTTGATGTATGTTTATAATATGATATGCTATGATTGATGATGAAGCACATACATGAGTACGAGAGATATATGAATGAAGTCACTATAAGCATGTTGATTGATAGCATATTATAGTCATCAATAAAATTTTTGGAAGTGAACAACAACCACGTTACCGCCTTCTCAATATGTAGGTGTCACCGTTTAGTGGAAGCCTTTAGTCATTATGGAATGATGCCTGGCTTGATAATGAACTACCTTTACACTAAGAGAAATGTTAGCTTGAGAACAACCAATATATAGATATAAAGTAAAGGAATAACTTTAAGAGAAAACAAACATAATTAGCCCAAATTAGAGATATCGAGTATCCCTAATTCCCTACGAATGTTGAAGTATTGCTCCGTTGCTAGAGGTTTGGTGAAGATGTCAGCTAGTTGCTTCTTGCTTTCTACATGTTCAAATGTAACGTCTCCTTTCTCTACATGATCTCTTAGGAAGTGATGTCTTATTTCAATATGCTTGGTTCGTGAGTGTAAGACAGGATTTTTACTCAAGTTTATGGCACTTGTGTTGTCGCACATGATAGGTATACGATCAAGCTTAATACCAAAGTCGAGAAGTTGTTGCTTGAGCCATAATATCTGCGCACAGCAGCTTCCGGCAGCTACATATTCTGCCTCAGCAGTAGATAATGCAACCGATACTTGTTTCTTGCTATGCCAACTTATTAAAGAATTTGAGAATAAATGACATGTTCCACTGGTGCTTTTTCTATCGGATTTGCAGCCAGCAAAATCTGAGTCGGAGAATCCTACCAAATAGCACTCATTTCCCTTTGGATACCATAGGCCATATGTAGTAGTTCCGCGTAAATATCTCAGAATTCTTTTGACAGCTTTTAAGTGAGATTCTTTTGGACAAGATTGATATCTTGCACACATACACATGTAACACCCTTCTAAACCCCGCGGAAATTAACATTAAAATCAGAGTAAAACATGAAGAAGAGTATTACAACGCCAACAAAATAAGCAATATTCATGTCATGCCATAAAGGAACGATAAACCAAAAATTATTCAGGTAGCATGTTAACACAGCAGAATATTCTTAACAACTGAATAATCAAACATCTGGAGTCGAAGACTCATAATTCAACCATAACCCATAAACAAACAGAAGTTTATCAGCCAATTCTAAAATAACGTTCCCGGTGTTACACGACCAGAGCATGACACAGACCCAACTGACTCTATCGAACTACTTGACGAGCTAATCCTCACCAAGTGCACAAGCTACTCCTCAATCTGAAAAATAACAACAGTAAGGGTGAGTTTCATTCGCATTAACAAATGTTATAGGTATATAAACAATACAACTTCATCCATACATTATTCACCCAAAATCAATTATATTCAGATAATATAGCAACATTCATACCAAAATACACACAAATTATAACATTGGACAACTTCCATTCATGTTACAATTATACACAACAACCTAATGCAATGCAACTAAATGCATGTGGTACCAAACATGGGATAACCCATCTCACCGATCCACCACCATAAAGATTCGGCTACTTCTCTCACCAATTCCACACAATGGGAATTAGCTACCGCTGTCCCACCACCATAAGGGATACAGCCCACAACATGATTATGAAATGCATGCATCACATACCGCATGCTAATCATCAACACCAAACAACTGAACAATCATAATCATCAACCAATGCAATAACAATACAAACCACCACAACCAATTAAATCAAGTGTTTAAATTAAATTCGAGTCACAACTCAAACACTATTTTATTGCATATATCACTGAATTAGCCTCACTATGTTCGAAACGGCACATCAAACAGGCTAACGGTTAAAAAGTTATACATCGTTAAACTTTAACAAAAATCCCAAACAGCACAGCACGCGGCGCCAACATCCACACGCGGCGCGAAGCGAGGAAAAAGTTACGCCTTCGCGGCGCCAACACGGGTACGCGGCGCGACCTGTGCGTATCAAAACATCCTGACATTCAGCCCACCTGTTCGCGGCGCCACCCTGTGCACGCGGCGCGAACCGGAGATTTCAGAAACCCCAACCTGCAGAAAACAGCATTCTGTCCTTCCCAATTGCTCTCAAATCATACCAGTACGAATTTCAGAAAAATAAACCACACATACGACATAAATTGCACGTTTACACATACTTCTAATCATGTTTAACATCATTATTCATCACCAATCATCATTCACAACCTAAATTGAATTAAGGTTCTATAAACCCCCAAACCCCAAACCCGACATACAATCCAATTCGGAATCCTAACATACGAACTCTATTGAATCATTCATACAACCCATAATAGAGGTTAATGAGAAGAATCCCCCCCTTACCTTAGCCAAATTCTTGAATTGGTTCCTCTTCCTCTTTGGCTCTCCTTCACGCTCTTCAGTTCCTCTTCTCACAGCTTCTGGTTTCCACGTTCTAATTTTCCCTTCTCTTCTTGTTTTCCTTTATTTTATGAAAAACATAAAATTAGAAATGGGCTCTTACACAATTACACCCCCACTTTACTAATTCCACCGCATGGCCCAATGACTTAACATTTCATTATTTTTCCCCATAATTCAACAAAAATGTTAATTTCTCATAATTAATTTAAAACTTGATTAAATTAATTAAATAAGAATTTTCGGGATGTTACAACTCTCCCCCACTAAAGAGTTTTCGTCCTCGAAAACATACCTCAAGCAAATAGTTCCGGATAGGAATCTTTCATCTGGCTTTCTAACTCCCAGGTGACGTTTCCATCAGCTGGTCCTCCCCAAGCTACTCTGACTAAAGCAATTTCCTTGCCCCGCAATTGCTTCAGTCTTCTATCTTCGATCCTCACAGGTAACATTTCAACCGTTAAGTTGTCTTTAACCTGCACATCATCCACTTGGATCACGTGGGACGGATCCGAAATGTATTTCCTCAATTGAGACACATGAAATACATCATGCAAGTTGGCAAGCATTGGCGGTAACGCAATACGATATGCCACTTCTCCCACTCTTTCCGAAATTTGGAATGGTCCAATAAAACGCGGAGTCAACTTCTTTGACTTCAAAGCTCGACCAATACCCGTCATAGGAGTAACCTTCATAAACACATGATCTCCCTCTTGAAACTCAAGTGTCTTCCTCCTTTTATCATAATAGCTCTTTTGACGACTCTGAGAAGCTTTCATCTTCTCTTGAATCATCTTAATCTTCTCTGTAGTCTGTTGTACAATTTCTGGTCCAATCACAGCACTCTCACCAGCTTCGTACCAACACAATGGAGTTCTACATCTCCTACCATACAATGCCTCAAACGGAGCCATACCTATACTCGAATGAAAACTGTTGTTGTAGGTAAATTCAATCAAAGGCAGATAACTATCCCAAGCACCTCCTTTTTCTAACACACAAGCACATAACAAGTCTTCTAACGACTGAATTGTCCTTTCAGTCTGTCCATCCGTCTGCGGATGATAAGCAGAACTTAGTCTCAGCTTAGTACCCAAGGCCTTATGCAAACCCTCCCAGAACTTCGACGTAAATCTTGGATCTCTATCTGACACGATACTCGAAGGAATACCATGTAGACTAACTATCTTCTCAATATACAATTGAGCCAACTTTTCCATCGGATAATCCATTCTTAATGGTATAAAATGTGCAGACTTCGTCAATCTGTCTACCACGACCCAGATAGCTTCACAATTCTTAACAGTTCTCGGCAAACCCGAAACAAAATCCATTGATATGCTATCCCATTTCCACTCAGGAATAAACATCGGTTGCATAAATCCAGATGGCTTCTGATGTTCAACCTTTGACTTCTGACAAGTCAAACAAGAATACACAAACTCGGCAATTTCTTTCTTCATTCCAGGCCACCAAAACAGCTTTTTCAAGTCATGATACATCTTGGTAGCACCAGGATGAATACTTAATCCACTACGGTGTCCTTCTTCGAGAATACTCTTCCTCAATTCAGAAACATTAGGAACACAAACACGGTTACCAAACCTGATAATACCATTCTCGTCGATTCTGAACTCACCTCCCTTGCCTTGGTTAATCAGAGTCAACTTGTCCACCAATTCTACATCAGCTTTCTGACCTTCTCGAATTTCTTCCAGAATACCACTAGTCAGCTTCAGCATTCCCAACTTAACACTGACAGGAGTGTCTTCGCATACTAAACTCAAATCTCGGAATTGTTCAATTAAATCCAATTCTCTTACCATCAGCATAGACATATGCAAGGACTTCCTACTCAAAGCATCGGCAACCACGTTTGCTTTACCCGGATGGTAATTCAGCCCAAAATCATAATCCTTAAGGAACTCTAACCACCTCCTTTGCCTCATATTCAGCTCTTTTTGATCAAAGAGATACTTCAGACTCTTGTGATCACTAAACACTTCAAACCTCGAACCATACAGATAATGTCTCCACAACTTTAACACAAATACCACTGCTGCCAATTCTAAGTCATGAGTCGGATAGTTTCTCTCATGCACTTTGAGTTGTCTCGACGCATAAGCGACTACCTGTTGATTCTGCATTAGTACACCTCCTAGTCCCAACAACGAAGCATCACAATATACCACAAAAGATTCCGCCGGATTCGGCAAAATCAAGATCGGCGCACTAGTCAACCTCTTCTTCAACTCTTGGAATCCTTCTTCACATTTCGAATCCCAGATGAATGCTTGACCCTTCCTAGTCAACTTAGTTAACGGCAACGCTAACTTTGAAAAACCTTCAATGAACTTTCTATAGTAACCCGCAAGACTAAGGAAACTACGGATTTCAGAAACTGACTTCGGAGCTTCCCATTGAGACACTGCTTCTACTTTCGTTGGGTCAACGGCAATACCATCTTTAGAAATTACATGTCCAAGAAAGCTTACTTCACTTAGCCAGAACTCACACTTTGACAGTTTCGCATAAAGTTTCTTTTCCTTCAGTAGTTCTAATACCACTCTTAGATGCTCTGCATGTTCTTCTTCACTCTTAGAATATATTAGAATATCATCGATAAATACCACCACAAACTGATCCAGGTAAGGATGAAAGATCCTATTCATATATTCCATGAAAACCCCCGGTGCATTAGTTACTCCAAATGGCATCACTGTATATTCGTAATGGCCATACCTTGTTCTAAATGCCGTTTTCTGAATATCGTCCGTCTTCACCCGAATCTGATGATATCCCGACCTCAAGTCAATTTTGCTGAACACACTCGCACCAACCAATTGATCCATCAAATCATCAATCCTCGGTAATGGATACCGATTCTTGATAGTAACTTTATTCAGCTGTCTATAATCCACACACAATCTCATAGAACCTTCTTTCTTCTTTACCAACAACACCGGCGCACCCCACGGCGACACACTCGGACGAATGAATTCTTTTTCCAGTAACTCTTCTAGCTGACTCTTCAACTCTGCTAGCTCAGATGCCGACATACGATACGGCGCCATCGACACCGGACTAGTTCCAGGAACTAACTCAATAGCAAATTCTACTTCCCTCTCTGGCGGTAACTCTCTTATATCTTCTGGAAAAACTTCTGGAAATTCACATACTACCGGTAAGTCTCTACTCACCACTTTCTTCTTCACTCCCATGGATGCAATCGCCATAAACACGGCAGCCCCGTCCTTCATTGCTTCATCCACTTGTCTAGCAGTCACTGCTACACCCTTAACACCGACATCTTCCGGAAAAATAACCGTCTTCGTGAAAGAGTTGATATGAATTCGATTAAATTGCAACCAATTCATACCCAGGATGACATCAAGTTGTTCCAACGGAAGGCACACTAAGTCCATTCCGAACTCTCTACCAAAAATATCAATTGGACAGTTCAAACAGGCAAACAAAGTAGTCATTGAACCCGACGCAGGAGTGTCAATGATCATACTTCCATTAATCTCAGATATTTCCAAATTCAGTCGTTTAGCACAATCCAACGAAATAAACGAGTGAGTCGCTCCTGTATCTATTATTGCAATTAAAGGAGTGCCATGGATAAAACACGTACCTTTAACCAACCGATCCTCTGGAGTAGTCTCTGAACCAGATAAAGCGAAAACTTTACCCCCAGCTTGATTCTTCTTTGGCTTAGGACACTGTGGACTAATGTGACCTTCTTCACCACAGTTATAACAAGTCACCGTCCTTCCCTTGCAGTCAACAGCAATGTGGCCTACTTTACCACACCTGTAGCACTTCTTCTCTTCGCTTTTGCACTCGTGAACACGATGTCCAGGTTCCCCACACTTAAAGCACTTAACAGGAGCACTAGAGTCTCCCCCACTAGGCTTCTTCCAACTTCCAGCTTTATAATTACCTCTACCATATGGTTTACCACGGTCCATAGGCTTCTTCCCTTTCTTGTCAAATAACTCGCGAGAGTGAGATGACTTCAGCTTGAGGTTATCCTCTTCATAGATCCTACTACAGTCCACCAAATCTGTAAACCGACGAATCCTCTGGTACCTGATTCCCTGCTTAATTTCATCACGGAGACCATTCTCGAACTTAACACATTTCGAAAATTCGCTCGCTTCGTCATTGTTATAGTGAACATAGTACTTGGCCAGCTCAACAAACTTTGAAGCATACTCCGGCACCGTCATGTTACCTTGTGTCAGCTCTAAAAACTCAACTTCTTTCCTGCCTCGAACATCCTCAGGAAAGTACCTCCTCAGGAATTCTCGCCTGAATACAGCCCAAGTGATCGCTACACCTGCAGATTCAAGTTCATCCCTACTAGCCATCCACCAATCATCAGCTTCTTCAGACAGCATATGAGTCCCATACCTCACCTTCAGATTTTCAGCACAATCGATCACTCTGAAGATCCTTTCGATTTCCTTCAGCCACCTCTGAGCTCCTTCGGGATCGTGCGTGCCCTTGAACAACAGAGGATTGTTCCTCTGAAAGCTATTCAGCTGCCTGTCAGCACCAATACCAGCTCCATTGGCATTCCCTCCTAATACACCAGCAATCATGCCCAGAGCCTCAGCAATCGCGTCGTCATTTCTTCCTCCTCTTCCGGCCATTGTTCTGCTAAATATCAGACAATATTCATTAGAACAAGAAGTATCGACAGTGTCAACTTTACACTAATCGTATACGAAGGATTAACCGACACTAAGACTCTGACTCAAACGACCGACTATGCTCTGATACCACTATTGTAACACCCTTCTAAACCCCGCGGAAATTAACATTAAAATCAGAGTAAAACATGAAGAAGAGTATTACAACGCCAACAAAATAAGCAATATTCATGTCATGCCATAAAGGAACGATAAACCAAAAATTATTCAGGTAGCATGTTAACACAGCGGAATATTCTTAACAACTGAATAATCAAACATCTGGAGTCGAAGACTCATAATTCAACCATAACCCATAAACAAACAGAAGTTTATCAGCCAATTCTAAAATAACGTTCCCGGTGTTACACGACCAGAGCATGACACAGACCCAACTGACTCTATCGAACTACTTGACGAGCTAATCCTCACCAAGTGCACAAGCTACTCCTCAATCTGAAAAATAACAACAGTAAGGGTGAGTTTCATTCGCATTAACAAATGTTATAGGTATATAAACAATACAACTTCATCCATACATTATTCACCCAAAATCAATTATATTCAGATAATATAGCAACATTCATACCAAAATACACACAAATTATAACATTGGACAACTTCCATTCATGTTACAATTATACACAACAACCTAATGCAATGCAACTAAATGCATGTGGTACCAAACATGGGATAACCCATCTCACCGATCCACCACCATAAAGATTCGGCTACTTCTCTCACCAATTCCACACAATGGGAATTAGCTACCGCTGTCCCACCACCATAAGGGATACAGCCCACAACATGATTATGAAATGCATGCATCACATACCGCATGCTAATCATCAACACCAAACAACTGAACAATCATAATCATCAACCAATGCAATAACAATACAAACCACCACAACCAATTAAATCAAGTGTTTAAATTAAATTCGAGTCACAACTCAAACACTATTTTATTGCATATATCACTGAATTAGCCTCACTATGTTCGAAACGGCACATCAAACAGGCTAACGGTTAAAAAGTTATACATCGTTAAACTTTAACAAAAATCCCAAACAACACAGCACGCGGCGCCAACATCCACACGCGGCGCGAAGCGAGGAAAAAGTTACGCCTTCGCGGCGCCAACACAGGTACGCGGCGCGACCTGTGCGTATCAAAACATCCTGACATTCAGCCCACCTGTTCGCGGCGCCACCCTGTGCACGCGGCGCGAACCGGAGATTTCAGAAACCCCAACCTGCAGAAAACAGCATTCTGTCCTTCCCAATTGCTCTCAAATCATACCAGTACGAATTTCAGAAAAATAAACCACACATACGACATAAATTGCACGTTTACACATACTTCTAATCATGTTTAACATCATTATTCATCACCAATCATCATTCACAACCTAAATTGAATTAAGGTTCTATAAACCCCCAAACCCCAAACCCGACATACAATCCAATTCGGAATCCTAACATACGAACTCTATTGAATCATTCATACAACCCATAATAGAGGTTAATGAGAAGAATCCCCCCCTTACCTTAGCCAAATTCTTGAATTGGTTCCTCTTCCTCTTTGGCTCTCCTTCACGCTCTTCAGTTCCTCTTCTCACAGCTTCTGGTTTCCACGTTCTAATTTTCCCTTCTCTTCTTGTTTTCCTTTATTTTATGAAAAACATAAAATTAGAAATGGGCTCTTACACAATTACACCCCCACTTTACTAATTCCACCGCATGGCCCAATGACTTAACATTTCATTATTTTTCCCCATAATTCAACAAAAATGTTAATTTCTCATAATTAATTTAAAACTTGATTAAATTAATTAAATAAGAATTTTCGGGATGTTACAACTCTCCCCCACTAAAGAGTTTTCGTCCTCGAAAACATACCTCAAGCAAATAGTTCCGGATAGGAATCTTTCATCTGGCTTTCTAACTCCCAGGTGACGTTTCCATCAGCTGGTCCTCCCCAAGCTACTCTGACTAAAGCAATTTCCTTGCCCCGCAATTGCTTCAGTCTTCTATCTTCGATCCTCACAGGTAACATTTCAACCGTTAAGTTGTCTTTAACCTGCACATCATCCACTTGGATCACGTGGGACGGATCCGAAATGTATTTCCTCAATTGAGACACATGAAATACATCATGCAAGTTGGCAAGCATTGGCGGTAACGCAATACGATATGCCACTTCTCCCACTCTTTCCGAAATTTGGAATGGTCCAATAAAACGCGGAGTCAACTTCTTTGACTTCAAAGCTCGACCAATACCCGTCATAGGAGTAACCTTCATAAACACATGATCTCCCTCTTGAAACTCAAGTGTCTTCCTCCTTTTATCATAATAGCTCTTTTGACGACTCTGAGAAGCTTTCATCTTCTCTTGAATCATCTTAATCTTCTCTGTAGTCTGTTGTACAATTTCTGGTCCAATCACAGCACTCTCACCAGCTTCGTACCAACACAATGGAGTTCTACATATCCTACCATACAATGCCTCAAACGGAGCCATACCTATACTCGAATGAAAACTGTTGTTGTAGGTAAATTCAATCAAAGGCAGATAACTATCCCAAGCACCTCCTTTTTCTAACACACAAGCACATAACAAGTCTTCTAACGACTGAATTGTCCTTTCAGTCTGTCCATCCGTCTGCGGATGATAAGCAGAACTTAGTCTCAGCTTAGTACCCAAGGCCTTATGCAAACCCTCCCAGAACTTCGACGTAAATCTTGGATCTCTATCTGACACGATACTCGAAGGAATACCATGTAGACTAACTATCTTCTCAATATACAATTGAGCCAACTTTTCCATCGGATAATCCATTCTTAATGGTATAAAATGTGCAGACTTCGTCAATCTGTCTACCACGACCCAGATAGCTTCACAATTCTTAACAGTTCTCGGCAAACCCGAAACAAAATCCATTGATATGCTATCCCATTTCCACTCAGGAATAAACATCGGTTGCATAAATCCAGATGGCTTCTGATGTTCAACCTTTGACTTCTGACAAGTCAAACAAGAATACACAAACTCGGCAATTTCTTTCTTCATTCCAGGCCACCAAAACAGCTTTTTCAAGTCATGATACATCTTGGTAGCACCAGGATGAATACTTAATCCACTACGGTGTCCTTCTTCGAGAATACTCTTCCTCAATTCAGAAACATTAGGAACACAAACACGGTTACCAAACCTGATAATACCATTCTCGTCGATTCTGAACTCACCTCCCTTGCCTTGGTTAATCAGAGTCAACTTGTCCACCAATTCTACATCAGCTTTCTGACCTTCTCGAATTTCTTCCAGAATACCACTAGTCAGCTTCAGCATTCCCAACTTAACACTGACAGGAGTGTCTTCGCATACTAAACTCAAATCTCGGAATTGTTCAATTAAATCCAATTCTCTTACCATCAGCATAGACATATGCAAGGACTTCCTACTCAAAGCATCGGCAACCACGTTTGCTTTACCCGGATGGTAATTCAGCCCAAAATCATAATCCTTAAGGAACTCTAACCACCTCCTTTGCCTCATATTCAGCTCTTTTTGATCAAAGAGATACTTCAGACTCTTGTGATCACTAAACACTTCAAACCTCGAACCATACAGATAATGTCTCCACAACTTTAACACAAATACCACTGCTGCCAATTCTAAGTCATGAGTCGGATAGTTTCTCTCATGCACTTTGAGTTGTCTCGACGCATAAGCGACTACCTGTTGATTCTGCATTAGTACACCTCCTAGTCCCAACAACGAAGCATCACAATATACCACAAAAGATTCCGCCGGATTCGGCAAAATCAAGATCGGCGCACTAGTCAACCTCTTCTTCAACTCTTGGAATCCTTCTTCACATTTCGAATCCCAGATGAATGCTTGACCCTTCCTAGTCAACTTAGTTAACGGCAACGCTAACTTTGAAAAACCTTCAATGAACTTTCTATAGTAACCCGCAAGACTAAGGAAACTACGGATTTCAGAAACTGACTTCGGAGCTTCCCATTGAGACACTGCTTCTACTTTCGTTGGGTCAACGGCAATACCATCTTTAGAAATTACATGTCCAAGAAAGCTTACTTCACTTAGCCAGAACTCACACTTTGACAGTTTCGCATAAAGTTTCTTTTCCTTCAGTAGTTCTAATACCACTCTTAGATGCTCTGCATGTTCTTCTTCACTCTTAGAATATATTAGAATATCATCGATAAATACCACCACAAACTGATCCAGGTAAGGATGAAAGATCCTATTCATATATTCCATGAAAACTCCCGGTGCATTAGTTACTCCAAATGGCATCACTGTATATTCGTAATGGCCATACCTTGTTCTAAATGCCGTTTTCTGAATATCGTCCGTCTTCACCCGAATCTGATGATATCCCGACCTCAAGTCAATTTTGCTGAACACACTCGCACCAACCAATTGATCCATCAAATCATCAATCCTCGGTAATGGATACCGATTCTTGATAGTAACTTTATTCAGCTGTCTATAATCCACACACAATCTCATAGAACCTTCTTTCTTCTTTACCAACAACACCGGCGCACCCCACGGTGACACACTCGGACGAATGAATTCTTTTTCCAGTAACTCTTCTAGCTGACTCTTCAACTCTGCTAGCTCAGATGCCGACATACGATATGGCGCCATCGACACCGGACTAGTTCCAGGAACTAACTCAATAGCAAATTCTACTTCCCTCTCTGGCGGTAACTCTCTTACATATTCTGGAAAAACTTCTGGAAATTCACATACTACCGGTAAGTCTCTACTCACCACTTTCTTCTTCACTCCCATGGATGCAATCACCATAAACACGGCAGCCCCGTCCTTCATTGCTTCATCCACTTGTCTAGCAGTCACTGCTACACCCTCAACACCGACATCTTCCGGAAAAATAACCGTCTTCGTGAAAGAGTTGATATGAATTCGATTAAATTGCAACCAATTCATACCCAGGATGACATCAAGTTGTTCCAACGGAAGGCACACTAAGTCCATTCCGAACTCTCTACCAAAAATATCAATTGGACAGTTCAAACAGGCAAACAAAGTAGTCATTGAACCCGACGCAGGAGTGTCAATGATCATACTTCCATTAATCTCAGATATTTCCAAATTCAGTCGTTTAGCACAATCCAACGAAATAAACGAGTGAGTCGCTCCAGTATCTATTATTGCAATTAAAGGAGTGCCATGGATAAAACACGTACCTTTAATCAACCGATCCTCTGGAGTAGTCTCTGAACCAGATAAAGCGAAAACTTTACCCCCAGCTTGATTCTTATTTGGCTTAGGACACTGTGGACTAATGTGACCTTCTTCACCACAGTTATAACAAGTCACCGTCCTTCCCTTGCAGTCAACAGCAATGTGGCCTACTTTACCACACCTGTAGCACTTCTTCTCTTCGCTTTTGCACTCGTGAACACGATGTCCAGGTTCCCCACACTTAAAGCACTTAACAGGAGCACTAGAGTCTCCCCCACTAGGCTTCTTCCAACTTCCAGCTTTATAATTACCTCTACCATATGGTTTACAACGGTCCATAGGCTTCTTCCCTTTCTTGTCAAATAACTCGCGAGAGTGAGATGACTTCAGCTTGAGGTTATCCTCTTCATAGATCCTACTACAGTCCACCAAATCTGTAAACCGACGAATCCTCTGGTACCTGATTCCCTGCTTAATTTCATCACGGAGACCATTCTCGAACTTAACACATTTCGAAAATTCGCTCGCTTCGTCATTGTTATAGTGAACATAGTACTTGGCCAGCTCAACAAACTTTGAAGCATACTCCGGCACCGTCATGTTACCTTGTGTCAGCTCTAAAAACTCAACTTCTTTCCTGCCTCGAACATCCTCAGGAAAGTACCTCCTCAGGAATTCTCGCCTGAATACAGCCCAAGTGATCGCTACACCTGCAGATTCAAGTTCATCCCTACTAGCCATCCACCAATCATCAGCTTCTTCAGACAGCATATGAGTCCCATACCTCACCTTCAGATTTTCAGCACAATCGATCACTCTGAAGATCCTTTCAATTTCCTTCAGCCACCTCTGAGCTCCTTCGGGATCGTGCGTGCCCTTGAACAACAGAGGATTGTTCCTCTGAAAGCTATTCAGCTGCCTGTCAGCACCAATACCAGCTCCATTGGCATTCCCTCCTAATACACCAGCAATCATGCCCAGAGCCTCAGCAATCGCGTCGTCATTTCTTCCTCCTCTTCCGGCCATTGTTCTGCTAAATATCAGACAATATTCATTAGAACAAGAAGTATCGACAGTGTCAACTTTACACTAATCGTATACGAAGGATTAACCGACACTAAGACTCTGACTCAAACGACCGACTATGCTCTGATACCACTATTGTAACACCCTTCTAAACCCCGCGGAAATTAACATTAAAATCAGAGTAAAACATGAAGAAGAGTATTACAACGCCAACAAAATAAGCAATATTCATGTCATGCCATAAAGGAACGATAAACCAAAAATTATTCAGGTAGCATGTTAACACAGCGGAATATTCTTAACAACTGAATAATCAAACATCTGGAGTCGAAGACTCATAATTCAACCATAACCCATAAACAAACAGAAGTTTATCAGCCAATTCTAAAATAACGTTCCCGGTGTTACACGACCAGAGCATGACACAGACCCAACTGACTCTATCGAACTACTTGACGAGCTAATCCTCACCAAGTGCACAAGCTACTCCTCAATCTGAAAAATAACAACAGTAAGGGTGAGTTTCATTCGCATTAACAAATGTTATAGGTATATAAACAATACAACTTCATCCATACATTATTCACCCAAAATCAATTATATTCAGATAATATAGCAACATTCATACCAAAATACACACAAATTATAACATTGGACAACTTCCATTCATGTTACAATTATACACAACAACCTAATGCAATGCAACTAAATGCATGTGGTACCAAACATGGGATAACCCATCTCACCGATCCACCACCATAAAGATTCGGCTACTTCTCTCACCAATTCCACACAATGGGAATTAGCTACCGCTGTCCCACCACCATAAGGGATACAGCCCACAACATGATTATGAAATGCATGCATCACATACCGCATGCTAATCATCAACACCAAACAACTGAACAATCATAATCATCAACCAATGCAATAACAATACAAACCACCACAACCAATTAAATCAAGTGTTTAAATTAAATTCGAGTCACAACTCAAACACTATTTTATTGCATATATCACTGAATTAGCCTCACTATGTTCGAAACGGCACATCAAACAGGCTACGGTTAAAAAGTTATACATCGTTAAACTTTAACAAAAATCCCAAACAACACAGCACGCGGCGCCAACATCCACACGCGGCGCGAAGCGAGGAAAAAGTTACGCCTTCGCGGCGCCAACACAGGTACGCGGCGCGACCTGTGCGTATCAAAACATCCTGACATTCAGCCCACCTGTTCGCGGCGCCACCCTGTGCACGCGGCGCGAACCGGAGATTTCAGAAACCCCAACCTGCAGAAAACAGCATTCTGTCCTTCCCAATTGCTCTCAAATCATACCAGTACGAATTTCAGAAAAATAAACCACACATACGACATAAATTGCACGTTTACACATACTTCTAATCATGTTTAACATCATTATTCATCACCAATCATCATTCACAACCTAAATTGAATTAAGGTTCTATAAACCCCCAAACCCCAAACCCGACATACAATCCAATTCGGAATCCTAACATACGAACTCTATTGAATCATTCATACAACCCATAATAGAGGTTAATGAGAAGAATCCCCCCCTTACCTTAGCCAAATTCTTGAATTGGTTCCTCTTCCTCTTTGGCTCTCCTTCACGCTCTTCAGTTCCTCTTCTCACAGCTTCTGGTTTCCACGTTCTAATTTTCCCTTCTCTTCTTGTTTTCCTTTATTTTATGAAAAACATAAAATTAGAAATGGGCTCTTACACAATTACACCCCCACTTCACTAATTCCACCGCATGGCCCAATGACTTAACATTTCATTATTTTTCCCCATAATTCAACAAAAATGTTAATTTCTCATAATTAATTTAAAACTTGATTAAATTAATTAAATAAGAATTTTCGGGATGTTACAACACACACTATACATAATGTCTGGTCTTGAGGCAGTAAGATACAATAGTGAACCTATCATGCCTCGGTACAATTTCACATCAACCTCTTTACCTTTCTCATCTTTGTCTAGGTTAGTATTTGTTGCCATAGGTGTGTCAATCTCCTTTGCTTCACTCATTCCAAATCGTTTGAGCAGCTCTGTACAGTATTTAGTTTGACTTACAAACGTTCCATGACTGAGTTGCTTGATTTGTAGACCAAGGAAGAAATTTAGCTCCCCCATGAGACTCATCTCAAATTCACTCTGCATAAGCTTAGAGAAATCTTTGACAAGTTTTGCATTAGTAGATCCAAATATAATATCATCTACATAAACTTGGACTAAGAGAACATCTTTATCTTTTCTTTTAATAAAGAGAGTAGTGTCAACTTTACCCCTAGAGTACCCTTGACTAAGAAGAAATTTGCTCAAACGTTCGTACCAAGCCCGAGGGGCTTGTTTAAGACCGTATAGAGCACGTTTCAGCTTATAAACATGAGTTGGATACATGTAATTCTTAAAGCCGGGTGGCTGAGCAACATAGACTTCTTCATTTATATAGCCATTTAGAAAGGAACTTTTAACATCCATTTGGAATAGTTTGAAGTCTTTAGAACACGCATAAGCAAGTAAGAGACGAATAGCTTTGAGACGTGCTACAGGAGCGTATGTCTCTTCATAATCAATACCTTCCTCTTGATTATAACCTTGGGCAACTAATCTAGCTTTGTTTCTAGTAATAACGCCGTTTTCATCAAGTTTGTTACGAAAAACCCATCTAGTGCCTATTACTTGATGATCTCCCGGATGAGGGACTAAGTCCCAAACATCATTCCGTTTAAATTGGTTTAATTCTTCTTGCATGGCCATTAGCCAATGCCCATCAAGTAATGCGTCCTTAGCGTTTTTCGGCTCAACTTGTGAAACAAAAGCAAAATGATGACAGAAGTTACTTATCTTTGAGCGTGTTGTAACGCCCTTTGAGATGTCTCCTATTATGTTGTCAATTGGATGGTCTTTCACATTTGTCCAGGCCTTAGGAAGTTCTTCATTGTTTGAGATGCTTTCCTTTTTACTTTCATCATGAGACTCATCTTTCTCTTTCTCAGCATCTTTCTTTACAATATTTTCATTCTCGTCTTCCTTATCTTGGACAATGTCTTCAGTGGATGGACCTGCACCTTTGAAAAAAAGACCTTTCTCGACATATTTTGTATAAGATTCATCAAAAGATACGTGTACTGACTCTTCTACTATAAGTAATCTTTTATTGTATACCCGATATGCTTTGCTAGATTGTGAGTAACCAAGGAAGATGCCCTCATCAGCTTTAGCATCGAATTTACCAAGATTATCCTTACCATTGTTCAAGACAAAACACTTGCAACCGAATACATGGAGATGAGATACATTTGGTTTTCTACCTTTTAGTAATTCATAGGGAGTTTTGTTCAGTATAGGACGTATTATTATCCTATTCAAAACATAACATGCGGTGCTAATCGCGTCAGCCCAGAAATACTTAGGTAGACTACCCTCATTCAGCATTGTTCTCGCCAACTCCTCTAGAACCCGATTTTTACGTTCAACCACACCGTTTTGTTGTGGTGTTCTAGGAGCTGAAAAGTTATGCTCAATTCCATGTTTATCACAGTATTTTTCAAAAAGATAGTTTTCAAACTCTCCACCGTGATCACTTCGAATTGCAACTATTTTGGTACTCATTTTATTTTGACATAATCTTGCAAATTGTGTGAAAGCTGGAAAAGTTTGATCCTTACTAGGTAGAAAGATTGTCCAACAAAATCTAGAGTAATCATCGACAATGACAAAACCATAGATGTTTCCACCTATGCTTTTAGTCCTTGAAGGGCCAAAAAGATCCATGTGAAGTAGTTCAAGAGGGCGTGATGTTGAAACCACGTTCTTTGATTTAAAAGAGATTTTTGTTTGCTTTCCCTTTTGACAAGCATCACATAGATGATCTTTTGAAAACTTCATTTTAGGTAAGCCGATTACTAAATCTTTTGTGACAACTTTATTAAGTAAGTCAAAATTTATGTGGGCGAGACGTCTATGCCAAAGCCATGAGTCTTCGCCTAGAGCAACTAGACACTTGGTACTAGACTTGGATACCTCATCCAAGTTTAGCATATAGATGTTGTTTACTCTTAAGCCATTAAACATAATATCTCTTTTCTTAGTATGTTCTATTGTGCAGCCAGAATTTGTAAACATTACTTTAAAATCTTTGTCGCACAATTGACTTATACTTAAAAGATTATGCTTAAGGCCTTCTACTAGCAGTACATCAGTTATAGTAGTGGTAGAGGGGTTACCTACACTTCCTTTACCAAGTATGGCTCCCCGATTGTTATCTCCATAGGTGACATACCCCTTTTTCTTTGCGTGAAACTCAACGAAAAGAGATATGTCTCCCGTCATGTGTCTTGAACATCCGCTATCAAGGAACCACAACCTTTCGGCAATGTCAAGACACTTTTCCTGCAAAATTAATTTAGAGAGGGAGGTCCCCAATTTTCATTGGGTCCTTGGTAGTGAGTACATAATTTGTTGCACTTGGGCAACCATTGAAATACTCCTTTAGGAACTAAAATCCTCCTAAATTTGCATTTTTCAATGGTATGACCCTTTTTGCAACAATAATGACAGGTAATATGATGAGAATATGCTGTTTTGCTAGTTGATACTTTTGGTACAAAAGTGTACTTACTATATAAAGGAGTATACGATCTTTTGAACTTATTTGGATCAACCGCAAAAGTCACTTTTGGTTGTAGAGCCTTGTCTAATTTGGCTTTTAGATCTCTTACTTCTTTTTGCCAAATGTGACATGTCTCACAACCAAACCATGATGTAGGATCTATTTCAACTTTATCCTTTTGAATGTCTAGCATAGATTGTTTTAAAGCTTCCATATCCTTTTCGGTTTTCTCAACTTTTGATTCAAGATATGAAAAGATTTTCTTATTTGAGGCCAAAAGTTTGAAAGCTTCAATTGCATCTCTATGTAATTCTTCAAAAGCAAGTTTTAGTTGAGAATGAGATACCTTATCTATGAGTTCAGGTTTAAGATGACTTACATCTTTCTTTTTCTTGTGTTGATGAGCCATAAGGCATAAGTTTGCTGATTCTTCTTCATCGCTTGATGAGCTTTCACTAGATGAATCACTTTCCCATGCTATGTAGGCTCTTTTAGATTTGTTATGACCTTTGCTTTGGTTCTTCTCTTTTTCCTTCTTAAGATATGGACAATCCGGTTTGTAGTGACCGGCTTTCCCACAATTAAAGCAAGGGCCTTTGATTTTTCCTTTGTTGTTGTCATCTTGTTTGAACTTGTTTGATTGCTTTCTATAGTTGATCAAGCCTTTGTCAGAATGCTTTGCTCCATTTTTCTTTAGATATTTGTTGTATCTTCGCACAAACAGTCCCATTTCCTCATCATCGGAGTCTTCGTCATCACTTGTATCACTATCCTCTAGCTCTTGTCTTGAGGTCTTTGAACTTGAAGCCTTTAAAGCTATTGACTTCTTCTCTACCTCTTTCTCCATGTTCTTCTCTTTCTTTTCCCTTTTCTCATGCATGTCAAGGCATTTAAGGTGTTGTTCATGTTCCTCTAGTTTACCAAAGAGAGTGGTAATGTCTAAGGTGTTTAGATCATTTGCTTCCTTTACTGCTGTAACCTTGGGTTGCCATTCCCTGTTCAAACATCTTAAGATTTTGTTAGTAGCAACTGCATTGGAAACAGGTCTATCAAGAGAATTTAAACGATTTTTCAAGTGAACGAATCTCTTCTGCATGTTTTCGATGGATTCACCATCTTCCATGTGGAAGAGTTCAAATTCTTGAGTTAACGTATTGATTCTAGCTAGTTTGACATCATCCGTTCCCTCGTGGGCAACTTGCAATGTGTCCCACATAGCTTTAGCGGATCTACAATGGGAAACGCGATAGTATTCATCAACTCCTAGAGCTGAGATTAGAATGTTTCTCGCTTTCCAATCGTATCCATATCTCTTTTCATCTTCAGCATCCCAAGTATTTTCTGGTTTTGGAACAACTGCACCAGCTGCATTTGTCATGGTGATCTGAAAGGGACCATTGACAATAGCTGTCCAGATGTTCCTATCAATTGCATTGATGTGGACACACATACAATCCTTCCAATAGCCATAGTTTTCATCGTTGAAAACTGGAGCTCTATTGTGAGCCCCTTTAGGTCCGGAAGCCATCTTTCCAATAAGTGTTTCACGTAGCACGGAATAAACCAGAGCTCTTGATGCCACTTGTTAGACGCTGGCCTAAGGATCTAGAGGGGGGGTGAATAGATCTCTCAGAGTTTTTCGGAGTTAATTGAACTTTAAGCGAAAGCGGTTCTGAATCGACTCGCGTCTATTCCGAACCACTATTGAAACGATTGTATATGTGTTAAAACCACTAAATAGCTTGAGATAAAAGATAAGAGAATACCCTATAGAATCAATATGTCGCTCTAATGAAAAACGATTAACTTCTTATATGATGAACGATGTTTGCAATGCAGTAATAGTGATAGAAGCAAAAACACAAACACTTGGTGATAATGATCAATTGATGGTGATTCAATGTGTGATGAGTTGTGATGTTTATACAAGTTCTTAATTCACAATTTTAACACTTGAATCGTTGATCAATTTGCAATTATCACCAAATATGAACAGAACATAAATGAAAAGATAAAAGCGACAAGAACACGATATTTGTTTAGGCAGTTCGTCGATCGTCCTCGCTACGACTACGTCTGCCCCCAATTCCAAACTGAAATTGGGAAATCTTCCATTAATGTTGAAAGCAGTTTATACAAAGAAGATAGCAAAGCGATAAACAATAAACCAAATTTGTCGATCCTTTGAATCTTCTTCCCCCTTAATCTTGAGTCAGATCAAGGTCTTCCAAGAGCTTCACTTTGATCCCTTTCTGCAGTGTCTTGAATTGCTTGAACACTTGTTCTTCAATCTTCACACTCAGCTGGATCCTTGATGAAGCCTCTTGATAAAAACCCCCAAAATTCACCAATCTTGGAGGACAAAACCCTCAGATTTTATTCACCAAAAACCCCACAAATCTTCACCCACTAGGAATCTTCAATTCCGTTCCATGGACGTTATCGAACTCGATCACTAACCCTCAACACAAGAATGATTATGTGTAATTGTGTTAGAGATGACGAAGAACGAAGATGAGAAGCCTTTGTGTATCTTTCAGTTGTTGGTGTTAAGAAGCAATAATGAACCTTGGACAATATATATGAGAGCTTATCACTTGGAGCAGAGAAAACCAGAAATTTTGGCATTTTTGATCAGATAGGTCGACCTCTTGTGGTGCTTAGGTCGACCTAACAGAGCTACATATCTTTTGGATGTCATTTGTTCCCAGTTAGGTCGACCTGTTAAAGAAGTAGGTCGACCAGAATCCACTTCAGATGCGTTTTGGGGACCTTTCCTCAGATTAAGTCGACCTAGTTGTTGTGTAGGTCGACCTAGCAGAATGATATGTAAATTTCTTCATTTTAGGTCGACCTGTGTTGGGAGTAGGTCGACCTGACTGCTGTTTTTCTGAGTTCCTCTTATTTTGCTTGTGTTGAGTCGACCTATATGCATAGTAGGTCGACCTGCTCTGTCATGAGTGACCAATGCTTGCTTTTCTTTGAGTTCTTCTGCTTGTGCCTTGTTGCTTGTATGCTTGTTGAGTTTGCCATGAATCAAAAACATCTTTGTGAGATGTGGTCTTGTATTCACAAATAAGAGTATAATAATTCAACTCTAAAACAAGCGTTTCCCCCAGTGTTACAAGACCAGAGCATGACACTGACGCAAAACTAACGGACTAGCCTATAAACTATCCTCACCAAGCTCAATGTCGCTACTCCTCAATCTGAAAATGGTCAACAGTAAGGGTGAGATATATCACAATTAACAAATGTTATGAGTTCATAAACAACAAAGTTTCATAAGTACATTGTTCACCCTATCATACATATTCCAAATTTTAGCATAATTTGCACATCGACCCATAGAATACAATCAACATAATTCATTACAATACAGTATAACATTGAACATCTTCCATTCATGTTATAATCAGCATACATAACAATGCAATGAGACACTATGTATGGGGTACCAATTCATCATGGGATTAACCTATCAAATCGATCCAACCATCACCAGGATACGGTCCTGCCGAGCACTAATTCCACAGAATGGGAATTAGCCTTCACTGATCCAAAACATCACCAGGATTCAGCCACAAAAATGATCATGAATGCATGCAAACATACAACATACTTACCATCATGACCGACACGATGAACAAACTCATCTCAACATAACTCACCATTATCAACACCGAACTCAGTATGTTCATGTTTCAGCATCATTCAATAAATCAATCACACATATTCACACTCAGTATCACATCAATATCATAATCATTTATCACAACATCACCACATTGTTCATATTTATCAACCTATGCACACAATGTAAAATTCACCATAACAAATTAAATTGAGATTTTTAAAATAAAATCTAGCCACTGCCCGTCTCACCATTTTATCATATAAAATATTCCATTAGCTTTACATCGCTCAAAACGGCGCTTAAAACGGACCTACGGTTCGAAAGTTATGAATTTTAGAAAATAAGGTATTTTTCAAAAACCTACAATGGTAACCGGTTACCAAGTTACGGACACCGGTTACTTCGTTGGCAGAAGCTTTCATTTTTCAAAAACGCTCAGCAGTAATCGTTTACCCAATTACGGTAACCGGTTACTTCATGCAAAATTGCAAATTTTATTCACGAACAGACCAGGTAATCGGTTACCACGCTCAGATATTCGGTTACTTGACATACAATAGCAGAAAACACCATTTGACAACATTTTCTCTTATCCAATTTCAATCCAAATCGAACCAAACTCAATACAGCACCAAAACAAAATCCAATCATGCATTTTAACACTTTTCTAACGCATTTAGAGGTCATTTAACATCAAGGATCATTCACAAACATACAATTGCATCAAATTCATAAAATTGACCCTAAAGTTCCAAAACTCCAAAACCTAAAACATATACAATTGGGATAAACCAACCCACCTAATCGATCCTATTATTCATAATCCCCTAATAGATGATAATCGAATTAGTCCCCTTACCTTAGCCAAAATTCTTGATTCTTCCTCTTTCACGTTTTTCAGTTCTCTTCTCTTTTCTCCCTTTGGCTTCTATTTTCCTTTTCTTTTTTTCCAAATTTCTTATTTTATGAAAAATAAAGTATTAGGTAGTAAGGCCTACACTAGTTAGCACCCCCTTTCTACTAACATCACGCCAAGTCCAATTAATATATTTTCTAATTTCTCCAATAATCCAATAAAATGTCAATTAATTCAATAATTAATTTAAATTCCACTTAAATAAATTAATAGAAAATATGAGGTGTTACAGTGATCCAGTGGTTCGATCAATAAACTAGCGACCCAATATCCTCACCGGTTTAATGTCCAGTCCATTTTTAAAACACTTGTGTGGATAATACTAAGACAACTAAGGAGATTATTAACATGTACTCCATCCGTTCCTTTTTAAGTGTCATTTTAGCATAAAACTCTTCAACCAAGATAATTGATTTTTAGAATTACTTTTTCTATTATATCTTTATTTATTTTTCTCTTTCCAAATAAATTCAATCATACACTCTCTTTTTGACTATTTTTTCATAATTTATAAAAAAAATCCCAAAAAATGAATAATAAATACTTTAATATTTTATCAAAGAAAAAAATAAAAAATAAATAAATTTAATTAAATTATGGGGTTTTCTAACTTATGCAACATTGCATAGGATAAGGGACAATTAATACACCACTTTTTTAATTATAAATTACCATATTGATTATTATTTATGTTGATTCATTAATTGAGTGAGAGAGAGAGAAAATATAAAAAATTATTTTTCAAAAGAAAAATAATTAATATAATAAATTATATGGCAGGAAATAATGTATTAATTGCCCTTATTCTATACAATGTTGCATAGGTTAGAAAAACCCTTAAATTATTTAAAAAAATTTATTGTAATAATATTTTCCGATTCTATTTATAATAAAAAGTCTTTTTAGATACGTTAAATAACTAATAATAATGTACCTAGATATATACAATGAGTTTAAAAAACAATTTTTTTTTTTTATAAATAAGACGTGTAATTTTACACCATAAGTCTTCAACAGTTTAGGTTATGAGTGCATGCAACTTTCTCAGCCAATTCAGCTTTTACTCATTTAATTTAAGATCTCCTTTGTCATGCCATGTCCTACACCACATGCAATTTAAGCCCCGGACAGCTATAACTGAAACACAAAGTTGTCATTTTTTTTTTATTGTTATGAATTTTTCAACTTTATCATCTAATGTTTCCTTTATAGTTTGTACAAACTCAAATTCATTAATTATTTTTATTATTTTAAACAAATATTCAATCTGTTTTCAAAATTAATTGAAATGTTTTTTTTTATAAATTTGAATGAACATTAAATTTTAATTGATAACTAATCCCATAAATTCTAAACGCTCCCTCCAACTCTAGTCTGCTGTGTCCGAACTAGAGCTATTAAAATGGGTTAGTCTATATGGACCGGTCCACCAGGCTGAAAAATTATAGGGTTTAGGCCTCAAAATTAGAGTTCAGATTTTCAGGATTTTTTTAACCCAACCTTAAAAAGTCCGCTATCCAATAGGGCTAGCCCATGTGGACCGTGAATAGTCATTAGGCTCGCATAATCATAAATTTAAAAAAATATATTAAAATTTATATTATCATACTCCAAAATAGCAAATTGATTTTTCTCACTTTAATAAATTTTTCTCTATTTTATTCGATCTTTCTCTTTTAAATTTTTCGTCGTATTATATTAGTTTTTCTTTTATAATAAATATTTAAATATTATTTTATACAATTTAAAAATATATTGTATTTAGAAAGACATTATACTATATATAAGAGATAATATAGTACTTAAAAATATATTAGGTTTAAAATAACATAATTTTTAATTTTATTTATAATAAATATCATGGAGTTTTTATTTTAATTTTTTAAATAAAAAAATCTATTAAGGCCGGGTAGTCCAAAGTCCATCTAAGGCCGGACTCGAGTAATAAATCTCGAACCCATATTACATATGGCCTTTTTGATTCAACTCTAAAAGGCCTAAAGTCTGTTAGGACCAGCCCGCCTAAAGTCTGTTAGGACCAGCCCGTTTAGGATCGAATAGTCTATATTGATAACTCTAGTCCGAACCCGTTCCGCACTTGTCTGGCTATATTAAAGCATGCAGAGTGGTGGTGTGACACATGGGGACAGTATGCCAACTAATTAAAGAAATGATATTGATGACTGTAAAATTAGATTGGTGCTACGGCCGGATTGGTTTGATTCAGATGGGTGTACTATTAGATTGGTGGTATATCTACGGGTGTTCGCGGATCGGTTTAATTTGGTTTTAAGAATTCAATATCTAAATCAATCAGAAATATTTAATTGATTTGAATTGAATTTTTAATTTTTTTCGATAAAATTCAAACCGACCAAATCAAAAAATAACGAGTTAGTTTGAGTTGGTTTGATCAAATAGATTAGAAACCATGTGCAAAAATATTTTTAAAAAATATTTAATTTACATCAACTAATTTTTATAATAATATTAATTTTTTAATTTTTTTTCTTTTCTCCATATGACTTGTGAATATCTCAAATGGTTTTTATTTTATTTTTTCTTTTTATATTAATTTTTATATTAATGATGATATAAATTATAAGAGTTAACAACGTTGTCCAAATCAATTAACATTGAATTTTATTAATTTCATTCAATTTTTTTCTTAAAACTAAAAAATATCTAACTCAAATACATTTGTTTGATTTAAATTCTAATTTTGTTCGAATTTACCCGAAATACCCTTAATACACGCTACCGCATGACATATCACAAATGTTTCAAAAGACACTTTAACTTAAACTATGCTAGCAACCTTTAAAAATTACCTCCTCTTAGATCATTTAATACTGATTAAAAAGACGTAGAAATGAAAGAGTTTTTACTAAAGTATTTAAACATTAACAATAATAAAAGTAAATAATAATAAAAAATTAAATTGGAAAATAACTTAATATTGATTGAAAGTCATAAAAAATTACTCATTTTAAAACACTTTTATTTTGTAAATAAATCACCTATTACAAGACACAGACAAAATATCTTGTAAAAATATGTGCTTCAACATTTTTAAATAAAATTTTACGCTAACTTTAAATAAGTGGACACTTCCAACCGTGATTTAATTAGATTACACTGCATTTTTCGTTGACTTGGGTTTCATTATTTTTAATTGAATATTTTTTATATATTTTTTATTATGATATATTAAAAAATATTAGTTTTAAATAATTATTTAGTTATAAATTTTTGTTTTACACATGTTTTTTAACAAATTTAAAACAGTACATTATAACCATTTTATTTTTATTTAAAAGATATAAACAAATTAATTAATTGATTACTAAAAAAACTATTTATTATGTATATAAATTACTTTTCTAAGTTATGGAAATTTTATATATATTTTTAAATTAGAGATTCAATTTTCATCAACTTTATCCTTAAAAAAGTAATTATTAAACTTTGTGAATCACATTTAATTAATCAAAATGATATTAGTAGTTAATAGTTGATGGTGGTTAACAAAAATGTAATTAGTAATTAAAATAATAAATTGAACTAACTAAATATATATACACTGTTAACCATGCAAGATTTAGTGATATACTAGAAAAACAAATTCTCAAAAAAAATAATTATCGCCTGTGAACCCTATAATAAACTTAATCAATTAAATATTAAACCATATTAACTATTAAAACTATTGTTGGATTTTTATGTCAATATTATTTCTAAAAATAAATTAAATAAAAGTTAGTCAAACTTTGTAGTAGTAAAGAAAGATCTAATTTTTTTAATAAAGAATTATTACAAATGACTTTAATGAGATTAATAAGTTAAACAAAAAAATTAGATGAGATATTTTGACGTATTTTAATAAATATAGTCGATCCCACTCAACCTACCAAGACTTCAAAATAAAAATAATTTTAATAAAGAAAGGGATTGTGCATGTGTGGCGATCATTTGTGGGGTACAATATCAGCTGCCTTAACTCATTTTCAACCACTGTATCCAACTAATTTATAAAAGCATCTGCTATAATTTCCACAATATCTGAATCCAATCATTCGTATTCTTATGAACCTGGTAAATTTTTGAAAATATATATATATATATATATATATATATATATATATATATATATATATATATATATATATATGAAGAAACATCTTATTTTTGAATAAAATTGTGGTATTTTTGGAGTTATATCTATAGAAGTAGTTTAAATTGGTAAACATTAAGAAATTTTTTAAAATAATTTAATTAAGAGAAGTTTAGAAATATGTTTCTGCATATACACATCCGAAAAGAGAAATGAGTTTTGGAAGCACATGATATCTAATAACTCCAAATAATATAATAAGAATTTCTCATATTTGGGTTCCGGCAAATTCAAACCCTTAAAAGAGTTTAGAAACCGAACTTTAGAAATGTTAACAGCGTTAAAATTTCAAAAATTTTAAAATTACATATCCACTCCAAACCTTAATTTTTTTAGGGGTAATAGGCATTTACGTCCCTGTAATGTTAGCAAATTTGTTTTTCCCCTCTCCGTTGCCAAAAGCAGGTTTTGGCAACAATTTTTTTGAAAAAACCATTGCCAAAACCTGCCTTTTGGCAACGGAGGGGGAAAAACAAAATTCGTTAACATTACAGGAGTATAAATGCCTATTAACCTTTTTTTTTAAAAAATAAGAGTCATTTATCTTATAATCCAATATTTTTTGACGTGAAAACATTTTCATAATTAAAATTCAGCAATATTGAAATTTAGTATTTTGTAGTATGAGTATTGAGTAATAAAAAACAATCATTAAATAGTACTACAATAGAACAGTATCTCGTGTTTCACGTGTTGAACTTTATAATAGAAGAAACGAAGAAAGGGGTTACCATTTAATCATTGTCAATTCCAAATTGCTATAAAAAATATCACAAGTGTAAGTGTATGTGTAGTATAACATAAATAATCGCTTTTTCAACTCAACCAATTGTTTCACCTCTCTCACTTCCGTCAACTCAACATTACATTCTTCTTCCTTCTTACCATTATCAGGCACTGCAACTTAATTAGTTCGAAAATCACTTTTTCTATTAATCGGAAACTACAAAATCGATTCACAATTGTTCTTCGCTCTTACCATTATCAGGTATATATATCCTTTGTTTATTATCAACACTGCAACTTAATTACTTTCATGCTTAATTAACCGTTCTTCTTCCATAAATATTGCAGTTCCACATTAATTCTCCTAAACCTTAAGATTATATAGTTCTAACTTGTAATTATTAGTTGTAAAATCACTTTTTCTATTAATCCGAAACTACAAAATCGACTGCGAAGGATTTTGCGATTTCGGTAGTTAGTTACTGGTGTTGTGATACTGATTGCTTGCGGTTGTCGCAGTCTGAATTAACAACAATCTTTTTCTATCATAGAAACAGTAAATAACGGTATCAGTATCAGCACTTTCTGATAACTGTTTTGTTGCGGCTGTTTTCGGATGCAATTGTAGCTGTATGAAGTGTGATTTACTGTAATTTTTCTCAATATATAGAGATATGTTGTGATTCGAAGCTTTGGTTCAGTTGTTTTGCAGATCGATCGAGAAGCTTGACAAAGATGAATATAATTGCTAGCATAGCTTCAAATGTGGCTTTACCTCTTCTTCGAGAATTTACTTATGTGTTGATGTACAATCAAAACCTCATCAATCTCGAGACTCAGATTCAGAGGCTGCAGAGGGAGGAGAAAGAAATGAGGCACAGTGTTGAAGCTGCCAAACGGAACGGCGAGGAGATTGAAGACACTGTGCGCGACTGGTTTTTTAGAGGCCAGGCAGCCATAGAAGAGGCACAAGAGTTTCTTCACGGCGAAGATAAAGAGAGAGTTGGATGCTTTGATGTGTACTCTAGGTACACGAATAGTCAGAGAGCGAAAACCTTGGTGGATCTGATATGTGAAATCAAGAACGAAACGTTTGATCGGATTTCGTACCGTTGTGCTTTGAAATGCAATTTTAGTTCTTGTGCTAGAGGTTATGTGGATTTGGAATCGAGAACGGAAATGTTGAATGAGATTATGAATGTGTTGAAAGAGGATTCTAATGTTCATATGATTGGTTTGTATGGAATGGCTGGTGTAGGTAAAACTGCATTGGTGAAGGAACTAGCCTGGAGAGCGGAGAAAGATGGTATATTTGATCTGGTAGTGATGGCTAATGTGACGAATTCTCCAGACGTGGGAAGGATTCGAGCTGAAATAGCCGATGGGTTAGGGCTCAGGTTTGATGAGATGACTGAGGTGGGAAGGGCGAGTCGGTTACGTCAAAGGATTAGGCAAGAAATGAAGATTCTTGTGATATTGGACGATGTTTGGGGAAAGCTTAGTTTAACCGAGGTTGGTATTCCTTTTGGTGACGATCATAAAGGTTGCAAAGTATTGGTGACGTCAAGAGATCTTAATGTGTTGACTGCTAACTTAGGTGCAAAGAAGGTTTATAGAATCGAAGTTTTGTCGGAGGATGAGAGTTGGAGTTTGTTTGAAAAGAGGGGAGGGGATGTTGTTAAAGATCTTAGTATTCAACCTGTAGCGATGAAAGTAGCGAAAAATTGCGCTGGTTTGCCGCTTTTGATTATTAATTTGGCGGAGGCATTGAAGAACAAGGATTTATATGCTTGGAATGATGCACTTGAGCAGTTAACAAATTTTGACTTTGATGGATGTTTTTATTCAAAAGTGCATTCAGCTATCGAGCAAAGTTACGATTCTTTAGAAAGTCAAGAACTGAAAACTTTCTTCCTTCTGTTAGGTTCAATGGGAAATGGTTACAACATAAAAGACATGCTGGTGTTTGGTTGGTGTTTAGGTTTGCATAAACACGTTGATACGCTGGCAGATGGAAGAAACCGGCTTTACAAGCTAATAGACAACTTGAGAGATGCTTGTTTTTTGCTTGAAGGTGAAAGAGATTCGGTTGCGGCGCTTGAAGTTGTTCGCAATGTGGCTGCATCCATCGGGTCAAAGGTCAAGCCGTTCTTTACCGTGGAGAGGAACGCCGAATTAAAAGAATGGCCGAGAAAAGATATTTTGAAGAATTGTCATCATATTTTCTTGGATTGGTGTTTGATCAATGAACTTCCCGAAAGGTTAGAATGTCCTCATTTGAAGATACTCAAAATTCACTCTCAAGGTAACTATTTGAAAATTCATGATAATTTCTTTGATCAAATGAAAGAACTTAAGGTACTAAGTTTAGGAGGTGTGAATTGTACTCCATCACTTCCTTCGTCTCTCGCTCTTTTGACAAACCTCCAAGCACTCACTCTATGTAAATGCATTTTGGACGACATTACTATTGTTGGTGAAATCACAGGCTTAGAGATTCTTAATCTCGAAAAATCTGAGCTTAGAGTGATCCCTCCTGAAATAGGCCGTTTGATTAATCTCCGGTTACTAGATTTGACCGATTGCTCGAAACTAGAAATAGTACCTCGCAATCTAATATCAAGCCTCACAAGCTTAGAAGAGCTTTATATGGGAATGTCCAACATGAAATGGGAGGTTAAGGTTAAAGAAATCGAAAAGCAAAACAACAATTCAGTTCTAGGCGAGTTGAGAAATTTGCATCATCTATCAACTTTGAATTTGCAGATAAATGATACATCAATTTTTCCTAGAGACTTGTTTTCATTCGGAAGACTCGAAAATTACAAGATTTTGATTGGAGATGGATGGGAATTTTCTGAGGATGAGCATGAGAACTACAAAAATTCGAGAGTTCTTAAGCTAAATTTGAGCATGGACTCGAGCATTCTTATGGATTATGGAATAAGATTGTTGATGGCTCACGCTGAAGATTTGTATATAGCTGAACTGAAGGGTAAGTATTTAGTCTTTTTGTATCAAGTCAGTTTCAAACATATTTCGCTATAATAATGTTTCTTTTTTTTAATCTAATATCACGCAACTTTAACAGGTGTCAAAGAAGTACTTTATGAATTGAACGATGAAGGATTTTCGCAATTGAAGCATCTGAATATTCAAAATTGTGATGAAATGGAAGAAATTATTGGATCAACCATATGGTCTAATCATGATCATGCTTTTCCCAACTTGGAATCTTTGATCATTCACAATATGATGAAATTGGAGAGAATATGCAGTGATCCATTTCCAACACAAGCTTTTTCAAAACTGCAAGTTATTAAAGTGAAAAATTGTGATATGATGGAGTTTGTTTTCTTGCATTCAATGGTTAAACACCTTTCAGAACTTGTTGAAATTGAGATATCTGAATGTAGATATATTACCTATATCATAGCTATGCAAAGAGAAGACGATGCTGGACAAACCGACAAGTTCACACTCCCGAAAATGCGTTCTCTTACGCTTGAATCTTTACCTTCTCTTGTTAGTCTCTCTCCCGAGTCATGCATTAATGATACCGAAAACAGCAATCATTTCTATAGTCAACTTTTGAGTGATGAGGTACAAACAAGACTTATTGTTGAACACACAATTTCACTATCTCACGCCTATTTCTCTGTAATTCTCTCAGTAATGACAGACTTTATTTGTTGCTGATAATTGATCTTTGATAACTTTTGATAGGTTGAATTTCCATGTTTGGAGACGTTGAAGCTTCATTCAATCAATGTCCAGAGGATATGGGATGATCAGCTTCTGTCACGTTCTTGCTTCGAAAATTTGACCAATTTGACTGTAAATGGTTGTGAAAGTTTGAAATATCTTTTTACATACTCAGTGGCGGAAAAACTCGTCAAACTTGAACATCTTTTAATCAGTTCATGCAAATTGGTAGAGAAGATATTTGTCCCCGATGAAATTATAAGTAACATTTTTCATACTAGAAAATCTCTTGCTGAATTGGTAAGCATTTCAAATAACTTCAATATTTACCATTGTTTATAATTTTTCTACATTTTTTTCGTTAGTTATTAGTTGAGCTTATCTTTTGTTATCGAAATATCTTATACATAAGCCCTTAAATGATAGACACTTACATTATAAGCACTTACACTAAAAGTACTTAAATAAGCTGTTTACAGTTGCTTATTGTGAATCTGAACTATGATACAGGTTCCACTCTTCCCCAACTTGGAGACATTAGTGATTTCACAGATGGACAACTTGAAGTTAATATGGCCGGGCATACTCATTCAAAATTCATTTTCCAAATTGAAAAAATTGGAAATCACATCATGTGACCAGCTTTTGAATGTGTTCCCAAATCATGTCCTAAACAAATTACAAAGCATGGAATCATTGAATTTAGGGTACTGTCTTGCTCTTGAAGTTGTGTATGAAGTAGATGCTATAAGAGAACAAGAGGTTGAAATTGAGATTCCACTGAAAACATTATCACTAGAACATTTACCAAATCTCAAGTTTTTATGGAATAAGGATCCTCGAGGAAAAATCAAGTTTCAAAACCTGTTTACGGTAAAAGCTACAAAATGCGAGAGCCTAAAACATGTCTTTCCATTTTCTATAGCCAAAGATCTTTTGCAACTACATGTACTCGAGGTAAGTGATTGCGGCGTTGAGGAAATTATTGCAAAGGATCAAGGAGAGATAGAGGAACATGTTGGACTTGTTTTTTCAAGATTACTATCCTTAAAGTTTTTGAACTTGCAAGAACTTAGATGCTTTTGTAGTGGAAATCACAACTTCAGATTCCCATTGTTGAATCAATTATATGTGGTTGAGTGTCCTAAAATGGACACTTTCTCTCACGGAGTCTTAAGGGCGTCGATTCTTAGAAGAATTTGTTTAAACGAGAATGGAGATCAACGGTATTGGGAGGGTGACCTTAATACTACTATAAGAAAGCTTTTCAGCAAAGGTATGTTTGTTTTAATCAGAACTTATGAATAACACGTCTTCTAACTGTAATTTCTATTTTTGAGGTTTTCGATTCATGCACCATAAATTTCGTCGATAACTTAGAGTTCACTTTATGTTCAATATACTTTTTACAGATTTCCAAGGAAGGTCATTGGTTTCATTAGAATGACAGCGGATGAAATCCTAATGAAACTATAGAGACGATGCTTCACCGTTCGCACCCTACTCCGGCCATCACCAAGGTCCAAATCCGATAAAAAAAATATAAATATTTAGTTGTGAATGGAAATTTTCTGTATATGTATAAGTATTTCCCAAATCAGTATATGTAGAATTGTGTGCTATCATTGTTATTAAGTTTATAATAGAAAACTTCTACATGATCCTAACTAGAATCATAGAAAATCAAACGATGAACCAAATAAGGCATTACATAATTGTAAGCAATGTAAAAGTTAATCATGATGAGAAAACCAAAGCCTCTTAAAAACATATAATACAAATGATAATAACAATAAATTCTTAGCAAAATTAATCAATAATAATCCAGTAAATCATATGTAGTATCAACACAAGTAAAATACGAATAACATATGCATAAGCTAATATATAGATTGTGTAAGACTACCAATATGTGAAGAGGGTCCACAATATGCTGAGTCAGAGAATGTGGCTGCACAAGAGGGAATAAAAGTAGTTAGTGATCCGGAAATTGTGGAAGCAAGACGTGGCCAGAGGATCAAATATCCTAACACTAGGTTGAAAGGGTATAAAACCAATTAGTGGAATAGAGCAAGGTGTGATGGTTTTGTAGTGAGTCTCTTCTCTCTCTTTCTATACCCACTGGTTGGGAATTCTGTTAGGAGGAAACTTCTATTTCTTTACAGTCACTATTATTTCATAGCTCTCGTAGTACTGTACTAGGAGTGATTTCCATTAAAAATTTATCAATAGCATCGTTTATTTGATTTCCAATTTATTAAGTCATCACAAACTGGTGCTTTCATTGATACCATGGCCGACGGAACACGTTTCAAAACCATTGAAAACCAGCTTGCTCAACTAACGGAGACGGTCACCGTTCAGTTTCAACATCAGCTACGTCAACTTACCGACACGGTAACGTCACACAGCACATCCATCTCAGAAACGGCCGCCTCGTTGGTACGTGTGGAATCTCTTCTCACAGCTTTAGCTCAGAAGTCCGTCACCCATGGTCAGACTCACGCCCGGGAGCAACCGTTTCATGTTCGGAACGTTCGTCTTGAGTTTCCTCGATTTGATGGAACTGATGCGTTAGCATGGATTTTCAAGGCTGATCAATTTTTTGATTATTACAACACACCGGATCCTGAGAGAATCACCATAGCAGCGGTTCACCTAGACCAGACGGTGGTGCCATGGTTTCAGATGGTGCAACGTAACTCCCCGTTCAGATCTTGGCAGGATTTCACGAAGGCCATAGAATTGGAGTTTGGGCCTTCAGTGTTTGAGAGGCCCAGATCTGCTTTATTCAAGCTTACCCAATCCGGTTCTGTGGGTGATTACTACTTGACCTTTACTGCGTTGGCGAATCGGGTCACGGGTTTGAATCCGGAGGCTGTGCTGGACTGTTTCATCAGTGGACTTCAACCTGAGTTACAACGAGAGGTAATATCACAATCACCAACGTCCTTAATGCATGCAGTATCCATTGCTAGATTATTTGAGACCAAATTTCAACCCATCAAGCCCACAACACAGACTTCAATTACCAAAGTACCTGGCCCGTTTACCCCAGGCCCAAACCGCACCACCAGTTCACAAGGATCCACCTCTAACATTCCTCCTCGCAACACACCCCCCATTCTCCCTAACCCATCTCGTACAGCAAACAACAATCGTGCTGTCAAAAATATCAGTCCGGCCGAGATGCAGCTCCGCCGTGAAAAAGGCTTGTGCTACTACTGTGATGAGAAATTCTCATTCCGTCACCGCTGTCCTAACAAACATTTGTACTTATTACAACTTGACGATCCCAACCCAGATGAACCCGACCCAATAACCGATCCTTATTCCAATCACTCCACCAACCCACCAAAACCCGAACCAGAATTACACCTCTCTTTGAATGCTCTCAATGGATCCACCAAGGCTGGCACACTTAGATTCACCGGCACGGTGGGTGGAGTTTCCTTACAAATTTTGGTCGACGGCGGCAGTTCCGATAATTTTTTCCAACCTCGATTGGCTCATTTCTTGCAGTTACCAATTGAACCAGCACCTGGCTTTAATGTTTTAGTTGGAAATGGTCAATCTATTATGGCGGAGGGACAAATTCCACAACTCACCGTAGAAGTTCAAGGTCAAGTCATGGTGATTCCGGTTTTCCTTCTTCCCTTTTCCGGTGCGGACCTTATTCTGGGTTCTTCTTGGCTTGCTACGTTGGGTCCTCATGTAGCAGATTATTCCACACTCAGCTTGAAGTTTTTCTTAAATGGTAAATTCATTACCCTGTCTGGAATAACTAATCCTCTTCCAGTTCCAGCACAATTACACCATATTAGGAGGTTGCACCACACCAATTCAATTTCTGAGATTTTTACCATGCATATGTTTTCTTTGGATACTTCATCTGAACCTATGTTGGAACTCCCTCCTGACTTGCCCCCTGATTTGGTTCAATTACTGCATAATTATCGTATGATATTCCAGAGCCCCACTGCATTACCTCCTCCTCGATCTCAAGATCACTCTATCCCTCTGGTGGATGAATCTACTGTGGTCAAGGTGCGACCTTATCGTTACCCGCATAGTCAGAAAGAACAAATTGAGAAGATGGTTGAGGAAATGTTGAACCAGGGCATTATACAGCCTAGCACAAGTCCTTTCTCCTCTCCTATTATCCTTGTCAAGAAGAAGGACGGCACATGGAGATTTTGTACCGATTATCGCGCCTTGAACCTGGTAACAGTCAAAGACAGTTTTCCCTTACCCACAGTGGATGAACTTTTGGATGAACTATATGGTGCCAAGTATTTTTCCAAATTAGACCTTCGCTCTGGGTATCACCAGATTTTAATGAACCCAGCTGATCGCCATAAAACCGCATTCCGCACTCATCAGGGCCATTATGAGTGGCTTGTCATGCCCTTCGGTTTGTCTAATGCCCCTGCGTCCTTCCAATGTTTGATGAACGAGGTCTTTCAATTTGCTCTTAGAAAATTTGTATTAGTTTTCTTCGACGATATTTTGATCTATAGCCCTACTTGGATGAGCCATCTTGATCACTTAGAACGAGTACTCCACACACTCCAACAACATGTGCTGTTTGTTAAGCTCTCCAAATGCTCATTTGGCATGCTAGAGGTTGATTACTTGGGCCACACCGTGTCGGGTAATGGAGTGTCAATGGACAAAGGCAAGGTTCAAGCGGTTTTGGACTGGCCTCCACCCAAGAATTTGAAGCAATTAAGGGGTTTTCTTGGCCTTACTGGATATTATCGGCGATTTATAAAATCATACTCTACTATTGCTCTACCTCTCACTAACCTCTTGAAAAGAGATGCCTTCCATTGGGATGAAACTGTCGGTTCTGCTTTTGATCAGTTGAAGAAAGCAGTGGTTACCGCCCCAGTTTTAGCATTACCGGACTTTACACAACCATTTGTATTGGAAACTGACGCATCCAGTACTGGTGTTGGAGCTGTGTTAAGTCAACATGGTCATCCAATAGCTTATTTTTCTAAGAAATTGGGTCCTACTGCCCAGAGACAATCTGCTTATGTGAGGGAGTTTAGAGCAATCACAGAAGCTCTGGCCAAATTTCGTCACTACCTTTTGGGTCATAAATTTATTATTCGGACGGATCAAAAGAGTCTCAAGGCACTACTGGAACAGACTTTACAGACACCGGAACAACAGGCATGGCTTCATAAATTTATTGGTTTTGACTTCACCATTGAGTACAAACCCGGGAAGGATAATATAGCGGCCGACGCTTTATCTCGAGTTTGTTTGATAGCTTGGTCTGAACCTCGCACCCAGTTTTTAACTGACCTTCGATGTGCCTTACAACAGGATCATCATCTCAGTGTTGTGATACAACAATGTCTAGATCACTCTAATTTGGACCCAAATTATTGTGTCAAAGAAGGTTTATTATATTGGCAAAATCGTTTGGTTATTCCTGCCTCCAGTCCTCTAATTCAGCACATATTAGAGGAATTTCATTCTTCCCCGATTGGCGGTCATTCTGGCATTACACGTACCATAGCTCGCATTGCATCCCACTTTGTTTGGCCTAAGATGCGTCAAGATATTAAGACATTCGTCCAAAACTGTGTGGTGTGCCAACAAGCTAAAACTCCCACATCTCTTCCTGCAGGACTGTTGAATCCTCTTCCGATTCCATCACAAGTATGGGACGATATTGCTATGGATTTCATCACCGGGTTGCCACCATCTCAAGGGTTCACTGTGATCATGGTTGTTGTGGATAGACTTACAAAATATGCCCATTTTTTCCCTCTCAAATCTGATTATGATAGCAAGAAAGTGGCAGAAGTTTTTATGAACAATGTGGTTAAACTTCATGGCATACCCCTTTCCATCGTGTCGGATCGTGACAAGGTTTTTACAAGCAACTTCTGGAAGCACCTATTCAAACTACATGGCACTACTCTTGCGATGAGTTCGGCGTATCATCCTCAGTCCGACGGGCAGTCTGAAGCACTTAACAAATGCCTCGAGATGTATTTGCGTTGCTTGACCTTCAATACGCCAAATCAGTGGTCCAAGGCCCTATCTTGGGCAGAATTCTGGTACAATACATCATATCAGGTCAGTGCCTCTATGACGCCTTTTAAGGCTCTTTATGGTCGTGACCCTCCGGTGTTAATTCGTTCAAGGGGCAGTTCTGAAGATCCACCAGATTTGCAAGCTCAATTGACTCAGAGGGAGGAATTACTTGTACAACTTCAAGCAAATCTGCACAAGGCACAACAAACCATGAAGTTACAAGCGGACAAGAAGCGAAGGCATGTCGAGTTCAAGATTGGGGACTTAGTTCTTGTAAAATTACAACCATACCAGCAAACTTCTGTGGCTCTTCGCAAGCACCAGAAATTGGGACTGCGTTACTTTGGTCCATTTGTCATTACAGCACGCATTGGCGCAGTTGCATATCGTTTAGAACTTCCAGCGACAGCAAAAATTCATCCGGTGTTCCATGTTTCGCAACTTAAGGCATTTCATGGTCCAAACACACCTCCATACATGCCATTACCGTTAACCACTTCTGAACTGGGACCTATTATGCAACCTGCTGCTGTGATCGATACGCGAACCATTCTCAGAGGATCCACACCTGTTCCACAAGTTCTCATCAGCTGGATGGGCTTGGATAACATTGACGCGACTTGGGAAGACAAAGCTGAAATGGAGCTGAATTACCCCAATTTCAACCTTGAGGACAAGGTTGTTTTCGATGGGGGAGGTATTGTAAGACTACCAATATGTGAAGAGGGTCCACAATATGCTGAGTCAGAGAATGTGGCTGCACAAGAGGGAATAAAAGTAGTTAGTGATCCGGAAATTGTGGAAGCAAGACGTGGCCAGAGGATCAAATATCCTAACACTAGGTTGAAAGGGTATAAAACCAATTAGTGGAATAGAGCAAGGTGTGATGGTTTTGTAGTGAGTCTCTTCTCTCTCTTTCTATACCCACTGGTTGGGAATTCTGTTAGGAGGAAACTTCTATTTCTTTACAGTCACTATTATTTCATAGCTCTCGTAGTACTGTACTAGGAGTGATTTCCATTAAAAATTTATCAATAGCATCGTTTATTTGATTTCCAATTTATTAAGTCATCACAGATTGCCCTATAATCTCATGCTCAAATGACATAGCGCTCCATCTATTTTCTAGCAATATAACAAGAAGGTGATGTTAAACTCCAACACTAATTTCTGTAGTGTTTTGAGAGTCCATAGACCAACAAGTAATATCTTCGAAACCGAAGAGAACTAAAGTCAACTCAAACCCTATAATCTTTAGTAACACTTGATCATCCTCCAGCATTTATATTGGCTTAGCAAAGTGATAAGGTTTAGTAAGACCTTCCATTATGTAAGAAATAATGGACAATTTAATCTAACACTCTTTATTTCCGTTTTTCATAAACCAAACATAATCACCCAAAGTCATCTATAATCAGTCTTTTCAAACACCCAATGCTGAAAATCATTGATCCCTTCAGGAGGGAAAATCTTTTGACAAGATACTTTCGCCAAATCAAAAGAAATAATGAGACATATCCAATTCGAATTCAAATTTTTAGTGGCAAACCAATTAACCGTGCCACTCACAAATTTTCTTGCTGACTCCTCGGGTGCACAATGATAAGGAAATTATTGAATGCTCCGCCAAAGATAGGTGCTCAAAGTATAAACTTGTACTTCAAATTTTTTTAACACACATTATTACAAATATTACTAAGTATATCATAGGAAAGAACAACGACCATCTTATAATTATCTGAAAAGGAATCATACCCGAAGCCAAATGTCATCATAATATCCAATTAGACAATTTCAAAAGAATTTTTAGGTTCCATGTACGTAATCATAGTTGAATGTTACCTTTACATGAGCGCAGATACTCGGGAGGTGTTTCTGAAGTAGGTAGAAGATAGCCTTGGAGTTACTTCCTTAGTGTATCGCTTTTACTAGTGGTTCCTTGCTCTGATCATGTAATATCGGGTAGGGATAAACGTTTGAATTGATTCTTATGTCGTTTATGTCGAAGTCAAAGACTATTTATGTTGTTTTGAGTTGATTGTTATAACTTTTTTTGCTCATGCTTTGAACTTATCGTTTATGAGACTAATTGTCGTAAGTTGTAATATTGTTGTTAATTGCTTTATGAATGATTCTGATGCGATGACTCCTTAAATAATTGGGCGAGCGTGTGATGCAGGTTATCAGTGTCTTATTATATGAATATGTGATATACCGATAAGATAAGTTGGACGTTGTGTAAACATCTCAGGCACGGTATGATTCAAATAAGTTGGACGTCGTGTAAACATCTCAATTACAAATGTGTGTCTTGAACTATCATGTTTAAAACCGTGTTACAGAGCAAGAAATGTGTTTTTATTGATGTGTGAGACATCCTACGTTATTGTATTTATAATTAAATTACGCGCTAATTACATTGCGGGGTTTAGAGTGTTACATTCAACTCCACACACCTTGCGCATACAAATGATGTAAGCTGATGTAAGCTGTGCGTGTTTACTGTTTAGCTCTATGCACATTGTATACACAATCTGAGTGGACCTTGGAGAAGAAATCAAATGAGTACATATATTTAAAAGAGAAGCCTACTAGGTCAAGACACGTGGAATGAAAAAAGAGAGACATTTTAAAGACAAAAAAAAACCAAATCACTATAGAGGAACTAATAATTATATCTTTGTCGACTATAAGAAAAATATTTTTCTGTTCGGTAACACGGACTTCAACATAAAATACTCATAAGTTCCTTATAGATATTTTACTAAGCAACTCACTTATTACTTTAAGTATGTTGTGTTTATATACACGAACAATGTGATAATATTCTTCTTATCTGCAATCAGGGTCGGAGTTACATGAGTAGCTAAGGGGTCAATTGCCCCCACTAAAATTTCAGTACCCTATGTATAACTTACGTATAGTTTTATAAATTTTATGAATATATAAATAATTTAAAAACATTTTCTTTAATGAAATGTCCACAAAAGCTTTAAAGTTTAGGATTTTTTAACCAATAATTTTAAATCTTTAGATAAAAACTAATTAGAAAAAGAAAATTTCTTATTCAGTATATATATATATATATATATATATATATATATATATATATATATATATATATATATATATATATATATATATAAAGTAAATTAAAAATAAAAATTATTATTTATAAAATATTTTTAAAAATAATGCCCCACTGCATAAAATTTCTCGCTCCGTCACTGTCTGCAATTATAAATAAAAATGTTAATCCACTTATTCTATAATAATTATCGTATTTAATCATTTAACACAAAATAAAATTATGATAAATGTTATTGAAGATTGGTTTAGTGGTAGGAATTTGTCTCAAACAACAAAGTCATTCAATCAATATTGGAACACTGGTTGTAGGAACATCTACTGTTTCATAATGTGTATCCATCAGCAGAAAAAGTTTATGAAAAAAATTATAATTAAGTGAAAAATAATGTTAATATATTTAAAATTATTTTGTTAACTATTTATTGAAATTTACTATCATAAATAAATAACATAAACATAAATCAACAATTGCATTTGAATCTCATGTTCAAGTGACATAGCCACATCTAAATCCCAACATTAAAGACTAAGGTAATATCAAACTTTCACTGCAAACTTCAAGGTTCCATTTCCATGGATTATTAACTATCTTGTTTTGAAAATTAATAAACTTATAAGTACCTGTTTTTAGATCATAAGAAGTCATCTTTTTACCACAATTCGAAGAAGATTCAAGCAACACTTGATCATCCGCAAACATGCATATTACATTAGCCAAGAAATAAGAATCACTAGGATCTTCTTGCTCGTAAGAAATAGTAAACAATTTCGTCCAAGATTCTTTATTTCCATATTCCTTCATAAGCCATACACCATAATCAGAAAACACGCACAAGCAATCCCTCAACACGCCCAAATTCAAATTATACTCATCAACCTCTCCATAGTCCGGCTGCAAAATCTCTTGGAAAGACTCATTTTTCAAATCAAAAGAAACAATCAAATGATGAGTTTCTTTAGAAGCCAGCCAATTAATTACACCACATACGAATGTCCCTGGTTGCCTACACGGGGCACAACCAAATGGAAACTCCCAAATGGAAACTCTCCGATACTTTTCCATAAATCAGTACCAAAAGTATAAACCCCTACTTGGGTTTTGGAAATAGAACAACCTTGGCGACCGCGCCGGGGTGCAGCATACTTTACTACAGCCACTACCTTATAATTATCATTAACATGGTCATAGCCAAAGCCATGTGAGATCCACCCACCAGCGAGACCATTATTGAATTTTGATTGTATAAGCGGGGGCAATTCTTTAAATTTTCTAATGGAAGGGTTCCACACTCGAACAAAACAATCATGATGAAGGCGGGCAAGACAAAGAATACCGTTGCAAGAGCCAACAAAATTACATGGATAGTTATGAAAACCCCCATCAAAACCCTTCAGAGAATAGTCAATTTGTGTAACGACGTCCATAAACATGGTTGAGAAAACGGAGTCTAGTGGACGAGACTCAAGTATGAATCTACTAAAATAATCAAAATAGAAAACATAATTCAGACTGCGCGTAGCGGATAGGTGAAGATGCTTCTTGGCGAAATTGTGACCGGAGATAAGAGAATTCCATAGTTTACAAACAGATCGGAATTGAAGAAGAAACTTTACCGGTAGTCTACACAATATTTCAACAACCAGATCCATAGGAAGTGATTCAACAACCAGATCCATAGGAAGTGAATCTTCGTGAGAGAATGTAGGTAGTGATGGTAATGTTAGGGTTTCCATTTATAAGAATAATAAAATTTACGGATATTAAAATATATACTCCTATCTCATATTAAAATTTATAAATACTGTTGCTATTTTTTAGCAATATGATTTGGTTGATTAATTAATTAGATTAAGTTTAAATATATAAAGATTTAAAATTATCAATGGCCGGAATCGCAAACAGATTTACCAAACAGAGTTTCCTCGCATGCACATTGTATAGCATATTTTCAATTCATCTCCATTTAAAGAAATATAATACTGTACTTTAATATCTAGATTTCTGAAACTAGAAATTGTCATACATTTTATTTTAAATAACATGTAAGTTTAAAATTTATCTTTTTAAATAAATTAATAATTTTTAGTTTTTTTAATACTTCCGTTGACTAAGGTTTGTACCACAAAATTTAACGAAAAAATCCATTCAACTTACGGGAAATATTAAGTTAAATTAAAATAAAGGACTTCAGGACTAATTATACCTATATTTTAACATCTAAATTTTTGTAAACTAAAATTGTCATATGATATATTTTTTGTCCTTATAAATACCTCAAATTTTAGTTTTAGTCTTTATTATATTTTCTAAAAATTTAAAACTATTTAATTACTTTTTAATTTTTAAATTTTTGAATAATTTTTTTCATACATAATACTTGTTTAAATTTGAGATTTTTTTTACAAAGTTTGAGATTTTTTTATTTAAAAATGAGAAGAATTAAATATGAATTTTTTAAAACTTTAAAAGATGAAGATAAAAATAATGAAAATCTCGATATTAAAATCAAATTTTAAATTCTTTTTTTTAAGAAATTTTTTAAAACAATCTAAGCATGCCATTTATTTTTATAGGGAATAAAAATATATTTAATTCTATAATTATTTTAAATAGTAATATATAAGTTTAAAATGTATCTTTTAAAAAAATTAATAATTCTTTAAAAAAAACATTAGTGACAACACTTTAGCAAAAGAATTATGAGAATGATAATACTTCCTTTGTTTAGATCTTAAATCATATATTATTAATATATAAAAATTGCGTGTTTTGTTTTTGTTTTTTTCATGATACCTTAACCTTTCTCATAAAAAAAAACCATGCCATCTACAATTATCTATGAAAACGATATAATCATATATTATTTACTAAAGTGAGGAATTGAATTAAGTGTTGACTAGGAGAAAAGGCAAAGGTTGAAAATCAACTGCTCAAAACTGCTTTTACTGAAATTAATTACAGTTTGGAGGCATAGGAATGATACCAATTTTAATGGGATGGATAGACATATACACTTAGATCTTACAATTATAGATACAATAGTACAAAGAGTGTGAATGAAACCAAAATTTAGGGGGAATATAGCTAAATATATGTTGTTTGATTAGGCTGAATCAATTGGATCACCTAGGCTGAATCAATTGGATCACCTTGCGTGTAAGATATTTTTGAATTAATGAAATCCCTTTTTTGATTAAAAAAATTTCAATTTTCACATTTATATTGAAAAGAAATCAAGGAATATTTATTATCTTGCTTAGACACACAAAAAATAGAGAATAAATATTGGACAACACAATACATAGGGATGGTAATGGGCAGAGTTTGGGCAGAGTACTATTGTACCCGTCCCTATACCGTGGGTATGAAAAAATTCTCGTACCCGAGCCCAAACCCACGTGGCCAATGTTCATATTCGTACTCATACCCTATTAGTACCTCAATACCTATACCTATACTCGTTTATCTAAGATTGTAGTCAAATTGAATCAATTAATTATAAAATATTATATAATTTTAATTTTCTTTTAACACTATTAAAAAAATTATGGATGTTATTGTTTAGTTAAGAAATAAATAAACATCGTTCTTAAAATGTATAATAGTTTAATAGCAATATAAAATATTGATAAATGTGCATTTTATATAATAATACAAATAACACAATATAAATATGCTCTGCGGGTATGGGACGAGGTGGGTAGTAAGGTACTCGTGCCCACACTTATACCCGTTTATTTTAGTAGGTAATTACTCGTGCCCGTACCCATTTTGTGGGTTTTTACAATATCTGTTTTTGGACATTTTTTGCAAGTATCCATAAAATATGAGTCAGATTGCCATCCCTAACAAAACAAAACAAGACAAACCTTTAGTTAGTGTATATATATATATATATATATATATATATATATATATATATATATATATATATATGACGTATTATAGACATGTGGTATTTTGATCATATGTAGCTAGAGCGTTGTAACTCGAAATGACGTGGAACCGACGACAACTCAAAACTAACATCAAGGGCTATAACATTAATGAAGACACCAAAGGCTAATTCGGCATGTCCATACGCATATCAATTGTCCCATACGCGTATCAGATTTGAAAACTTGTGTATTTCTTCCCATACAAGTATCGCAGCATCCATACGAGTAGGAGTTGCCCCCATACGCCCCATAAGCGTATGAGATACCCCCAATACGCCTCATACGAGTATGATACGCCCAAATACACCTTCCATACTTGTATGACATCCCCATATTTGTATGGGCGTCCAGGGGAAACCAGAATCATCTGTACACCACCTTTGAAGCAGGGGAAACTAGAATCCTGAAACATCAGCAAATAATAATTCAAAACATGTATGGCAGAATATTTCCTGATTGAATTCAAATCAAGTGATGAGCAATTGCAACAAGGCAACAAGCATCTTGAATCCATAGCGTAAGTGTCATTAGGATTGCTTTTATAATCATATCAGTCAACTGATTCTGAACATGACTAAATTGTCAAATTAATCTTAATAAGCATAGCTTTTTTTCAACTTATAATAGAAATGATAGTAATTGTCACAAGTCCTGTAAAAATCCTGAATCAGTCCATAGAAGTCCTCAACAAGTTGAATTGTCAAGAATTTGGCACTGCTCTAAAACTATCGTATCATCTAAATTAACCCAATTAGAAAAACATGTCAACCAGCATCAAACAATAATAAGCTTTATTTTTCTCATACTTCAACAAATGCAAAATGAAAGCAACTCAACAGAAGAGCTTTGTTGAAATGCATTAACGCAGAAGGTCGCATCCAAGTTCTTATAAATGGTTACAATGTTTTCCAGGCACATGCCTATAACATTGCTACAACTTCTCTGACCTCATATTAAACTGTGACAGTTTCTCTACATGACCAAAATATAATTAGTTATAGTGGGAATAAAACTGTAGATAAAAGTAATATTTAGTTACAAATAATAAGTCAATCACTAAAAATGTGTGTCACAATACATCATTTTTCTTGTAATGGTTTTTCAATGATGCAATGCTTAGCAACAATTGTGTGTTTTATCTACTACTCAAGTCCCATATTGTTTGGATTACACTTATTTTGAGTGTTTGTATAGTATACACAAAAATTTCATAGTGTCAACTCTTATAGGTTAAAGAGATGTAGTAAATACATGGGCTTTGAGCTCAAAATATTTCTTTTAAAATTTGTATTAATAATAAATTATCATAATCATCGTTATATCATTAAAGATAAATTTTATCTTGAACAAATTTTATATCATACGTATATTTTTTTGCATGTCAGAAAATATTTTCACATTAGGAATGATTCATTGAGAAAATAAAATTATATTTTAAAAATTAATAAAATAATACAAATAGTTATGTTACATTAATTTTTTTTATTAGAGAGAGGGCTAAACGCCCGGGAAAAAAAGACTACAAACCGATAACTCTAGAAACACTAATGTTGTTCTCATCAGCTCTACGAATATACTCAAAATTAACAGGACAATCCGTGAAAATGCTATACTCTTCCTTCGAGGTAAAACTCTGTTTTGCTAGCTTGCCTTGTCTGTTTGGTAAATGTCTATGAACTTTACCTTACATGTCAAAGGTTCGAATGCTGGCAGATGATGATGATGGTGTTGTGTGATGTTCGGTCCATCGATTCGCATACATTTGCATATATATTGTGACGGTCTGGATTGGTAAATTAGTGACGAAGGCTTATGCCTTGTGCCTCTGAATTTGGAAATTGGTGACGGGGGCTGAAGCTCCGATTGGTACCACATGCATATAAATGAGTCATGTCCCATATATTTTTATGTGATTCGTAGCGTGACATTTGTGATTACATTGTGATTGTATTTTTGTGACTTGTTATATGACAGAAGTATGTGAATTGTGAATAAATGACTTTGTGAATAATATGAGGATATCAATACTTGTGAATGCGATTAATCGAATATGTCTAATTTCTGATATATAATTTATCATGCGCTCAATTATATGAATTGATGTCTCACCCTTTCTTTGTTTCTCCGTTTCCTTTATATTGGTAACGTGCAGGTGATTCGCATTGAGAGGAGGTTAGCCGAGTTGATCTTGAGTCGTTGTCGCTCTGAAACCTAGCACTCGGAGGGACGAACGCCTTAATTTACTTGCTTTTGATTTATTATTTTTTGGAAAATACTTGACTTGTCTTTTGGAGATTGCCACTTTAATTGTGTTAATTGTTGAATTATGATGCTATGAATCTTTGAACAAATTGTTAAGTTTCCGTTGCACTTCTATGGAAGTTGTTTTATGTTAAATACTGTCATTTGATGTTGTCGGTTCTTCTGTATTTTGTGATTTGTCTTTGTGATTGAATATGTGATACCTCAATTGTTTCATTTGTGAATTTTTATACTCTGATTTTATTTAAACTATGTTGCATTAATTTTAAAATAGTTATTATATAATATATTTAAAAATTATAGTACTTGTGTGTTTTTCTTTTTCTTACAATACTCTTTGTAATGGTTTTACTTTGTTTTTGTTATTTACACAAAATATTGGATTGATCTAAATCTCTCTCTTTTTTTTTTCATTTCTCATATAGCTAGATAATATTATCTATTTTTGTATCAGTATCAAGTAATTTATGACTGAAAATGACCGTCTTTGGTATTAATATTTTTACATATTATTTGTCCTGGTCGTTAAATTTGTTCATTATGAATTTATGGCACAACATATCACTTTTTGTTAGAAGAATCAGTTTCATAAAGCACTTGTGAGTTTGTAATGCTAATATAAAAAAGGCTTATATTTATAGTCCAAGTTGCCACGTCGCGTCGCAAGTTTCAAACGGCGATCAGCATTAATTATGCTACCTGCCATAACCTGCACCTAGTCAAGTCAAGTTCAGAGCGTTTTTCCTCTTAAAATGTTGTGACGTGATATACACGTTACAATCTCAAAATTTCAAATTTCTCGTCATATGTACGTTATTGATTTATGAATTTTTAATTTTCTTTTAGATGCTGCGACGTGAGAATAACATAGCAAATATTTTTATACAAAATAATCTCTGACTCTCCATATGATAACATTAGTTTTGATTTTTAAATATTAAAAATATATAGTGGTGTAATTCCCATGTTGCAATAATATTTTTTTGTCACATGGTAATCATGTCACAAAATCATGTCGCTAGGAAGGATATATTTCTTGTAGTGAAACTTATTAAGATTCACTCACACAAAAAGAAGTCTAATGATTAATGTGAGCGTAATTGTTGTTTTCAATCCACTTGTAGTGAGTATTCCAACTCCCATATACATTCAATAATTCCAAAATATTACATATTCAAATTATAGATTTCTATTGTTGACATATCGGCTACAAGAGTGAATCCACCGTTTTACATTATGATATGAATAACATACAAATATGGTAGACTCCAATGAATTGATGTTGTGGTCACTAACATACACGTAACAATCGCCCCCTGTTGGTTTTTTTCAAGTGGTGTGACATTGGAAGTCTTATAAGTTCACCATTTTAGAGAAATTCAGTACAAAACTCAAGGACATATTTTTCAACTATATAGCTTACAACAATACTATATTCTAATCAACTTTGATTCTTCACATATCTTTTTAATATCTTTATGTAACATTTAATTGGATACATCCATCTCATATAAATCGCTCCATAATATTGTATTTTGGACAATTAAATGAATGAATATATCAAAAAAGGAGGGAGGATAATACACCTAGAGATCACATAAAGTGACCATAATTTCTTTCTACAATGCTAATAACTTGTCATAGTCAATAACTTTACTACAAATGAGATAGACAAGATGAGGAAGAAGAATGAATACTTTCGATTTATACAAGTTCACTTTAGAAAAGGTTAATCTTGTCCACCCGCCAAGTGATTTCGCCTTAGAAAATGACTTAATTCACTAATCTTGAAAGATTATAAACAACCTTTAAGAGTCTAGAAAGACACCTTAGCCCTCTCAAGTATTCAGACTAACAACCTAGTCACTTGAGGAAAATAAATCTTAACAGATTTACAATAGATAGTGTTTACAAATAATGCTTCTAGATAAGAAAATGAGCAACAACGCTTTGTGTATGAGATTCTCTTAGAAACAAATTTCTCACAATGGAGTGTTTAGAGCAGTATCTCTCAAATTTTCTTCTCTAGCTTTTCTTTTCACATTGCAGTTTTGAGTATGCAGTAGTTGAGCAACAATTGAGCTACTTTTCTTCATTGGTGAGTGTCTCTATATATAGTCCCAAAAAGTACACCGTTGAGAAGGACAAGACATCGCTTTCCTTGCCAGCTGACATAACTGATCAAATGTGAACGTGGGAGACAAAGAGGACACAAAAATTAGGGTCGTATATACGTCCTTGCTCGTTATTGTACCATTGTACTATTGTACCATTTCTCTTCTAGCGCAAGTTTACGATATTTCCTTTTTAAAGATATATTTCTAATCCGAAGTAGTGAGAGCATAGAAGAGATCAAGTAACATGAATATTTCAAAAATTCATAGTCAGGACCTTGTCTTCATAGTTGAGCGCAACAACTTATTTGAATGACACGTCTTAATTTAAGAGTTGGAAGCAAAAGCTCATCTGAGCTTGAAATCTTGACTTCTGATCTAGAAGAGTAGCTTATCTTAGAAACACTTGAAGATCCTTTTCTGGAGAACATTCAACATTCGTCTGAATTGTTGATGTTACTTCAAAAATGCATGAATAATTCTTCTGAGGTGTGTCAGCGTTGATTCTGATGATCTTTTAGATAGAAATCCATAATCAATCAAAATAATTCATCTACACACTTGAGAAACTATTAGAGTACAAAATTGTTACAAATAAATTATATGTATTATTATCATCAAAACTAAAGATTGAATGCAGATCTTGTTATAACAATTTCCGTGTATGAAGAGCACCCCTCTAAAACTTTACTCATAGAAGAAGCATACACAAAATAAACTTTCTAGTATGAGCTTTTAGATATCAATATGTATGAATCCCCTCTTAGCCATCAGGTTTTAGTTCCTTTATTTATAAATCTAACCTTGCATTAAGCTCGTCCTTAGTCTTTCCTAACATATTGAGTAGTGTACCAATTATAATTTTAAAATATAAATTTCAATATTCGTGACATCAAGAAAATGTCTTACATACAATGACTTTTAATATGTCTGTTCAAAGAAAATTGATTTTCTTTCCATCTACTTGTGACAAGTTCACCCGCATAACACTTTCGAAATTGATTGTTCAAATGCTTTAATTTTCATATAATCAACCGTTTGTCAATGAAAAAAAGGAGTTTCACCCGCATAACACTTTCAAAAATGATTGTTCAAATACTTTACTTTTCATATAATCGACCGTCTGTCAATGAAAAATGAGTTTAAACATCAATTTTTTCCTTTCCAGTTATGATTTTTGAGTTTCGAGAATCTACAGAGAAATACATTATTCTTCACAAAAGAGACACACAATTTTTCTTTGCCATTGTAGCCATATTAATTATTATAGGTCATGAAACCATTAAGTGTTTCAAATGACATAGTCCTCAATGTAGGTTTTTCTACGCTCCTCATATTCACATTTGTTTTCCACAAAAGCTTCAAGTCTTTAACTAATAGAGTAATATATATATATATATATATATATATATATATATATATATATATATATATATATATATATATATATATATATATATATTATTTTTTATTATTTGGGCTTACAAATAAACATAGTTATCTTCGTAAATGCATAACCAAAGAGGCAGGTTATAAATTAACAAAATCATCACCCATTTACTATGATAATTACTTTGAACATCATGTTGGTTTATTATGTTACCAGATAATGCAAGATATAGGTTTTTTGCCTCTTGCTTGAAAGATGCGTAATCTATATCAATTTTGCCCATTAAAGAGATTATGCGACATGTTTAAGTATTTCATCGATAACCCTATCATTTGCATGTCACACTAAATGTTGAAAGGTGGTGGAGAAATAAAATAGAACAACACTCATTTACAATTTATGAAATCAAGGAATGATATGAAGATGGTGACCATTGTTCGTCCCTTTATTCGTACTTGTGTGTTGTTCTATGTGTTTATGGATATCTGAGTGCGTGAATAAAAGTGAAGTGGTGTGATATAAATATTTGGGGGAAGGGAGGAAGAAGAACACTTTTAATAAAAAAATACTCTATTTTATGATGTACTTTTAAGAGAAATACCGTGTCAATAAAAGGAGAAATTTGTTGTGTTGTTAACTATAAGAGAGCATTTTGTAAAATATGTGGTTTGTAACACCCTATTTTACACCGTCGAATATTAATAAAATCAGAGTAATAAAATTCCATTCAACACAAATCAGGATGTCACATTTCTTCATAATACAAACGCTTGCTCGCAATTAACAATAGATACATAACACATTTAAGTCGGATGAACTGATCAAAACAATATAGTCATCATAAACATCTTTTATTAGGCAGCAAAAATTATTCATAATTCAAATAAAAGCCAACATAGAAACTTAGTTCGACAAATAGTCAACATCAATATTTCAAAATACTTCAACAATCATATAAAACCAACAATGAAAACAAATAGAGTTCATTCCCCTTCTAGTGTTACGCATCAGAGCAACGACACCGACTCGAACTAACAAAAAACAATCATTCACTCCTACTCACTTGCATGTTAACAACATAGGGGTAACACTCAAATAGAAGGGTGAGATATCATAACAATATAAAGAAGCGTATAATAACAAGTATATGAAGAATAAAGTCATATACAATTCACCATATCACAAAGCATCAATATCATTAATCAACAATTAGTGTACAGGTATATAAACAACAACACCTCATCATCACATCATTAGTTATACAAAGATTCATCATCAAACAACTTGTCATCATTATGTAAAATGCAATGAGACCAACAACTATGTGAATGCATGTGGGACCAACAGGGCATAAGCCCTCATCTCAATTGCCAATAAATAGAGGCAACAACAAGGCATAAGATTCATCTTAACTTGTCAATCCATGTCATCTTACAGAGCATAAGCCCCCATCGTGAATGCAATGTATGCGACAAAGCATGTAATAACAACGATAACAATTATGCAACCACAAGGCATAAGCCTTCAACAAACGCCAACATAGGCCATCACTTCTTCGTCATTGCAAAACCACATCATACAATCACAAACCACATTTAGCAAACAAGATTAGAAGGTCTTTCTCAAGCAATCATCTGTTAGAGCAAGATTGAGAATCTATGTTCAGAATCTGGTTTTGATGATAACGAACATATATTTTGTGAGTAACAATTTTATTACTAATGGTTTCACTTAGTGTGAAAATATTATGCTATAAGCCTTATACATGAGTCATCAGAAAAAGAGTACAATGACTACAACAGAAAATGGCTCAGATATGAAAGAAGAATCAAACATCTAGAAGATTGAAGAAGCTAAAATTCATCAGATGTTCTGATTAAGAACATGTCAAACAAGCCCTCTCAGAAGAACAAGCACAACATCAGAAAGAAACTCAGACAAACTTTAAGGAATTAAAAATAAATATCAATATACATGAAGATTCGTTACAGCAAGAAGATCATATGTGAAAAAGATCCGAAGTTCTAATAGAGTAACACAGTGACATACAAAAGCTACAACAACAAAGTCACACGTGAACGAGTAAAGGAAAATGAAACTTCTGCCTACAAAATAGATAAAATACAAAGGTTCAGAATCAAAATGGTTGCAACAATTAAATGGAACAACTCCCAAGGTTGATTGAAGAAGCAACCCACATGCAGCGCGTTGGAAAGACAAGCTTAATCAATGAAACATGCCACCAACTGACAGAAGAGCTAAGGATAAGATTATGCCGTGAACAACAATTGTCATTCATGATCCAATCGAGATAAAGCATTCAAAGCAATTTTCAAACAAATCTCAACGGCTAGATTCCAAGGGTAACACATCAAGTTATATATATATATATATATATATATATATATATATATATATATATATATATATATATATATATATATATATATATATATATATATATATATATATATATATGTATGTATAAAGATCAAACTTCAAACTTGAATGTGTGTCTATGGTATACCAAAAGTGTCAATAGTGCACCCAGTGGTGTATCCAGAAGGTGTATCCATGGTGTGACTACAGATTGCAAAAAAAAAACAGAGATATCTTGAGAGAAAATCTGTAGAGAACAACTGAGCATGGAAGTATAAATGAAGAAATGTGAGATCATGTGTTAGAAGATACATAAGAGGCAACACATACTCAATATGTGATAATCAACCGTGCTGTTATACACAAACCATTAGCCTATGTGCAGAAAACATAAAAGAATGAAAAAGAAACTTCTGCTGCTAAGCAGTATCCTCCAATGGAGTTTTGAGAAGTCCAATAATACTTGATCAGTTCGTTTATTGCTCACATTGAATGACTAGAGAAACTGAATACTCTGAGTTGTTGCTCGAGAGTGTTTCATGTTTTCTTATGATCATTAAATATGTTATCAGCTGTAACAAGCTTTATGATCAATATTCAAGAAGAAGACGAAGACCTACTCACAAGAAGTAATCAACATGAGAGTTGATGCTCCATATCTGCTTAAGAAGATGAGAAGAAGATGGTCTTACAAGAAGGAATTAATTTCAATAGCTGAAGCTCTAATCTCCTTATTCAGACAAGAAAAGACCAAGACTGAAAGAAGCAATCCATACAAGAGTTGTTGCTCTTAATCTGCTTTCAGAGGATGAAGATCAAATCAGAAGCAATCAACAACAGAGTTGTTGCTCTAAATCACCTTAAGAAAATTTGAAGATGAAGATCAGCTTGAAGAAGCACTCTACACATGGAGCTGATGCTCTTACTCTGCTTACCACAAAGAAGCAAAGATCTCGTTCAGAAGATGCAGAAAAGAAGACTCCAAAGATTATTCACTCACTTGAAGTGGTTACTTATCATTGTATAATATAGTTTGTACTTAGAATATCTGCTTATTAAGAAGCATTGTATTTAAACCAATTTAATTTGGTGATGATGCCTTGAGCGACCAAGTAAAGGTTAGAAGCTTGAGAAGACAATGATGGTGGTCATTGTGGAAATTCTCTTGGAGACCTAGTGAAGGTCAGAAGTCCGGGAGTCAATGAATGTTATATTTGTGAATCAGATCACTGAACAGTTCATTGTAGTTAGTCACAACAAGTTGGTTGTGCAGGAGTCAATGGATGTTATATCTGTAGATTAGATCACTGAACAATCCATTGCAGTTAGTCACGAGCAGTTGGCTTGCGCAGGTTACTAGATTGATGAACGTTATATCTCGCTGAGATCACTGGACAATTCAGTCATCTAGGGGTTAGTCACTCGCGGGTAGCTTGTGCAGGGTTAGTCACAGCAGTTGGCTGTGCAGATTGTTAGTCACGATGGTTGTTCGTGCAATTGTAATCAAAATTGGTTATAGTGTATTAAGTCCTCTTTTGAGAGGAAAATCACCTGAGGAGGGTGGACTGGAGGTAGCCTTATTCTGAAGGTGAACCAGGATAAAAATGAATGTGTCTTCTACTTTCTGTACAATTCATTTAACATAGAACATTCACGCAACATGTCTTCAGAACTGTACTGAGATAAGTCAGAAGTTCTGATGATATGTAGAAGTTAAAATAAACATCTCATTGGTTATGCAACTCCAGTCCAAACATACTTCCGCAACATTAAAGCATATCCAGAAGATGAGATACTGAGAGAAAGTAAAGAATTTAGAGAAAGGGAATTTTAATTTGATAAAAAACACAATTCAATCCCCCCTTTCTTGTGTTTTTCTCCACCTTCATCACCCATTCCAAAGCAGAAACATAGGAAATTCAAGTAAAGGGTTTTCATCAAAAATCGTTTCAAAAACTATTCAAATGACTCCAGTAAATTCTAGAAAATTCATTAAAATTCTTGATAAATCACCATTGTCCAAGATCCAATTCAATTTTGCAAAAATAAAACTTTTTATACCAGAGCTCGTTAAACGCCCTTGGCTCACTAAGCGGGCCTGTGATTATGCAGAAAAATTATGCAAATGTTCGCTATTGCCACAATCCTTAAATCCCTCAAAAATCCACCTTAGACAGTCCGGTTTTACGAAGGAATTATTTATTCATGCTCCTCTAATCATATAACATTTATTGAGACCTTAAAAACACGATTCTACAACGTCACTTTTGACACTAATTTTACGTCAAAACACGAAATTTCACGAAACATAACAACACCAATTATCAAGCAATATAAGTCATACAATACATATACAACACATAGCAACAAAAATCATCATCAAACATGCATCAATTTCATCAATTGCATAGAATTCCTCTTCAAACCCTAAGTTATCAACATATAAGTCATACAATACATATACAACACATAGCAACAAAAATCATCATCAAACATGCATCAATTTCATCAATTGAATAGAATTCCTCTTCAAACCCTAAGTTATCAACATAAACTCAAAACCTCATTCCTACATACAAATCATTATACCCAACCTTATAGAGTTAGAACCCCCACTCTTACTTTGGGTTGAAGGTATTCTACTCTTTCAATGGAATCCTTGCCCTAGTGCCTCTTCTCCTCTTTCACGTTCTCTCCAAAATTCTCTATCTTCTATATTTTCCCAATTCTCTTTTCTCTCTTATTTTATTAATTTCTTACTAACTTTCATCACTCTAATGGACTTAACAACACATCCCCCACTAATTCTAATGCTAACACCACAATAGACCCAATTAACTAATCAATCATCTATTCTATTATTATTATTATTATTATTATTATTATTATTATTATTATTATTATTATTCAACTATATACTAAAAATAGCATAAATATCAAATCTAGCCACAACTTCACGTTTCTACATATTTAGCCATACACTCCTCCAACAACACAAGTACACAAATTAATCACAATTTTATCAAATAATTCATAATTAATTAATTATATAATTAAATAAATAAACGGGAGTTACATGGTTGACATGGATAAAATAATTATCGAGATCTAAACAAATTTGTTGCGCTTTTTGTATAAAAATAATATGTTGTATTTTTGTTTGAAATGGTTGATTTATAAGTATCAACAATTTATTTACATTAATACATAAATATAAATAAATGTTAACTTTAAATAAACACTTTATATTTATTTAACTCAACTACCGTACATACCGAGTGACATACCCACTCCAACAAACTAAAACTAAAATATGATATTATATAGGCTTGTTATCTAAAATTTTATGTTAAATAAAATGAAATTTAATTTTTATTGGTATTCAAATCAATATTTTATTTAAAGAGATAGATTACTCATTTAAATATATTTTATTAAAGTAAAACTTAAACATAATATATAGTATTTAAGAGAAAAAATATATGTAATAAATCACTATGATATTTATAAATGTTTTGTCAATTCACATTGATATTTTTTTAAATTAACTATTTCATACGGCTGATTGATGAAACTTTAATCTTATGGGACGTTTTGATTGTCTTAAGGGTCATTAGGAGTGCATTATTCAGTGTTTGTTATCACCCGGATTGGAATGTCGTAGCTTTGAGATGGGCCAATGAGATGATTATCATGTGGGATGTTAGATATGAGAAATACTTTTAAGTCATGTCTGCGCATTTCAATGCAGTTTTGCGGGATTGATTTTAATAACGATGGGACTTTAATGGTTTCTGTAGCATGATGTTAGTGAAAATTATAAAAACAATATAAGTTTTGGCCCATAATGAGCCTACAAATCCGGGTTTCATCGGTCAAGTTTTCATGGTATAATATTGTTGATATGTCTCATAGGGTTGATTTGTTATTGAAAGAATAAAACAATTCCAATGAAACCATAAACTTCAGTAAAGTCTGGCAAACCTGTGAAATATCAAAGTGAAAGATCAACCATGAGTCTCTATAAAATCAATCTCAAAATAAATTCAGAATAAAAATTAACTTTTTATAAGCAAGTCAAAATATATGTCCATCAAATATAATATATTATAGATTATAGAGTTTTATGCACACAACTTTGCGACTATCACAAAGATTTCAATCTAATTCTTTCTATGATTTTATGTTGCGATTGACTTACATGGAAAAATTCTCTTCTCTTACATAGATAAATTAGGTGGAAATTTCATATTTTTTCTAAAATATATTAGAGGTACATGAATGAATTAAGGAAAATGAAATAGAGAGTTTAGAAATTGTTTGTATTAAAAAAACTGTAGATATGGAAGGATGCATACCTTATATGGAATGATATCACAATAATATTAGCAATTTTACCGTGTGATCTCATAAACAACACATATCTCCAATCCTACCTATAATATAAATTTATTATATATATGATCAATAAAAAGTATATTAAAATAAAAATAACCAAAGTGCACACAATGTTGTAATATGTGTAAAATAAAATAATTAAAAACACAAAATTGAGTTTTTTATTTTTTCAAACTAAGTTACGTTCTACTTAAATGATATTTATATTATAATTAAAACTGTGGTATTATTAGTAATTAATTAAAAATATTTGTAAGTGATATGATAATATTAATGTCAACTTACACTATAAAATAAAATTGAACAAATAAATACAGTAATTGAATTTTATAATAATAATAATAATTAAATGACATTAAGTTATAGTTACAAAAAAAATTGGATATTATTAATAAATAATGACATATATTTATATTTCGTATTAATATAAATTTATTGTACAATTTTCTAATAAATGTGAAAATTAATTTTTTTTAATTATAATTGTGATATAAATATTAAATGATAGTAATCTTTAATAATTTTTTATAGTTAATATCTTTTAAATTAATAACTTCTCTTGAGTCTAATATATAAATAAATAAATAAATAAATAAATAAATAATGAGATTTGTATAATAATAATAATAATAATAATAATAATAATAATAATAATAATAATAATAATAATAATAATAATAATAATAATAATAATAATAATAATAATAATAATAATAATAATAATAATAAAAAATAAAATCCTTGATAAATATAAGATTGAAATTAAACAAATGAATTGGATATTTATGAATGCAATATATGTAATCCAACGTTTCCTTCTTTTCAAGCTTTGTTGGTCATAGGGTGAATCACCAAATAGAAATTGCAAGGCTGCAACATCAGTAGGATCAATTATAGAGACTACAAAGCCAAAAAAATTTAAGAACAAAAAATTCAATTTTAAAATGTTAAAGAATATAAAATAGAGATAAAAATTCCACATAGAGATAAAAATAACCGCTGAGTAAAAATAACCTTTAAGTAAATTAAAAATAAAAATAAATTATGTAGAAATTTGATATTTTTTCTAAAAATATATTGGAGATACATGGATTAAATAAAATGAAATAGAAAGTTTAGAAATTCAAATCTGTATTAAAAAATATGGATATGAAATGATGCATACCTTATATGGATTATATCACAACAATATTGGCAATTTTACTATGTGAACCTCATGAACAACACATACTTCCAAAGTGAATAGTGTGAATCGTAATTTTACTGTGTGAATCTCATGAACAACACATACCTCCAAAGTGATTAGTGTGAATCATACATATATTAACAAATTGAATAATTTTGTGAGAAGTGGTGCTTTTTGTGCATAATAGATGGAAATAGAAAATGTGTGCATAATAGATGATAGGCCATCAGAACAATTAAGAGGTTCATATGGCTGCAAGACTATTTAATGAATTAAATCTAGGGTTAATAGTCATTTGCCCACCTGCAATAGTAGCGATATTCAGTTTACCCCCTTTTTAAAAAAAATTGTTTTACCCCCTATAATATTTGGGTACCCCCTAAACGTGTAAAAACCAGGGAGTAAAATCAAAAAAAAATATTTTACAGGGAGGTAATTTTCCCTCTTAGGGGGCAAAAGACTTACAAATTTAATATTATAGGGGGCCAGGACAAAAAATTTTTTTAAAAGGGGGTAAACCGAATATCGCTACTATTGCAGGGGGGCAAATGACTATTATCCCTTAAATCTATTGTATTTGAGTTTAGTTTTTATTATTTTTCTTCAAGTGGGTTCCGCCCAGAGTTTGTTTTAGGCCCATTTTGTTAGGCCTTGTATTTATAGATATGATATCTCTATCTCTGAGCATGCTGAATCAATATATGTTTTTATTTCCCTCTCCAATTTATTTTATCTTCTTGGTTAGAACCCTAGTTTATGGTAGTAGCAAAATCCTTCTTATCAATTGGTGCTTTCATCTTCCTCATCAATGCCTCCCAAACTCACCAACCCCACACCAAAAGACCTAGATGATACGCTTCAACCCACCAACCACCGTATTGAGAACCTCATCTCTACCCATGAACAACTTGAGTCATCTATTGCAGCTAGCAACCAGGTTGTTGCCTTACAGCTTGGTCAAATTCATGACAACCACAACAACTTGGAGACAGCCATGAATAACAACTTTGCAACACTCACAACTCTCATGACCCAGCAGTTTGCAACTATGAATACTATTGTTGTTCCTAGATATGTTCCTACATCCACACCTACCAGATCTACTCCTCTTTCAACGACCAGATTTGTAATGGGTAACTCTACTATACCTTTAACCTCTTCATTTCCCAACCACCCTCCACACTAGCATCCACCCAACTTTACACACCACCACCACCAACACCACCCTCTTTTACACGTCCAATTTCAGCCATTCATTCTGCCAACTCTGCATTTCGGCCATTTTCTCACACCTTTACACACCCATTTCCAGTGGATTACACACAACCACCCCAAATTTTAACACAACCATCATTACATACTTTTCCATCTTTTCAACATCATACAACTCTGCCAATTCTTCCCTTTTTCCTACCTTTCCATATGCTAACTCAGCCCAACCACACCCACCTTACTCACACACACAGCAACCAACACAATTCAAAATCACAATTTTCGCCATCCTAAGATTGATTTGGGCAATTTTGATGGAACAGATGTGTTAGAACGGCTTTTTCAGGCAGAACAATTTTTTGCATTTTATAACATACCCATTGAAAATCGTTTACCCATGGCAGCTTTTTATATGAAGGGTGGTGCCCTTGGCTGGTATAAGTGGATGTTTCAAAGCAATGAACTTACTACATGGGAAGCCTTCTCTAGGGCAACAGAATTACGATTTGGGTCGTCCACTTATGAGAACCACCAAGCCTAATTGTTTAAGCTAAGACAACATGGCTCAATATACGAATATCAAGCAAATTTTAAGAAATTAGGCAATAGGGTGATTGGATTACCACCGATGCTATTCTGAATTGTTAAATTTCTGGTTTAATTCCATAAATACGTAATGAATTAGCAGTGCAACGTCCTCACTCTATCACACATGTTGTTGGGCGAGCAAAACTCATAGAAGCCAAAATCAAAGATTCCAAACCTAAGTTTAAGAGCTCTAATTTCAACACAGCTGCCCACTCCACCTACAACAAACAACCTCATGCAAATTCCAGCTCTGTCCAAAACATCCCTCACCTATCAACATCACAACCCACTTCAAACACACCCCATTTCCCAATCCGTAGAATTACTCCGGCCCAACAGGCAGAAAGGCGAGCACAAGGTTTGTGTTTTAACTGCGACGAGAAATTTATATCGGGCATAAATGTGCAACAGGGAAGTTCTTGTTACTTATGATGGATGATGAACAAACTAGTGTTCAAACGAATGACACTACTGATATTCCTGATGACATTGAGCCTGCTGCAGACGTTCATGATCCTGATGAACCTTACTTTCAGTTATCACCACATGCTGCTAGTGTTCAGTTTTCACCTAAGACTTTGAAATTCAAAGGCTTACTTGATGGGTTAGTTGTAACAGTCTTGATTGACACAGGAAGCACCCATAACATTCTCCAACCAAGAATAGGAAACCACCTCAAATTTCATAATACTCCGATTCTGAATTTTTCTGTTATGGTGGGCATTGGTTCCAAATTACAATGCTCATGTTTATGCCCCAAGGTTCCCATCACACTTCAAGATCACTTATTCCTAATTACCTTCTATTTAATTCCAATTGAAGGGGTTGATGTTGTTTTAGGCATGGAATGGTTGCGCACCCTTGGCCCGCTTATACCTGATTTCTCTATACCACAAATTTCCTTCACTTACCAAGCCAAAAACATTACAATTACAGGAGATACTGTAATACGGTGAACTGACTTTAAATGTCGCGGTTAAGCATGAGTCGTCACCGACTTTTATTTTGTCCAATTTTAGGAAAGGTAAAAAGTACAGAAAAAGACCTTTAAAGAAGAAAACGAGCTCGAGGGTAAGTTATGAAAAGGGAAGGTGCAAGCACCCTTTTCATCCGTAGTTATCTACGGGCTCTTAATTTGCTTAGCTCATGTTTGTTTGTTTTGATTTGAAAAAGGGGCATAAGGACTTTAGCGTAAATGCGTAGCCTTAGTTTTTTGAAAGAGTATTGAAAAGATGTTTTTAATTGAGCTAGGCATATTAAGAACACTACCCTAAATAGTTTGTCTTTTTCTATACTTTTTACGATTCCCAGGATTATCCGTATTATATAGAAGTCGGAAATCCTTGTTATATTGGACGTACGGGTCATCGAAGGGTCATCGAGGTCGTTTGAAGGCAACAAGTAGAGGTACCTTTAGCAATATTCGGAGGGACAATCATTGTTTCGTACGAAACCATTCGAGGGACTAGATCATATCATCGTAGGCAACATCGTGGGTCATCGAGGGACTTATGATCTTTGCGATGATTTTTAATCGAGGGACTTTTGCTAATAGGTACCTCTTCATTCGAGGGACACGACCTTTTAATCGAAGGCAACAGAAGAGGGGAAACCCTAAGGCTATGTTTGGGAGTTTGGAGGGGAGGGAAGGGGAAGGCTTCCGAAATCGAATTTTTAAAATAATATAGAAAAATATTTGACATTTTTTGAAAAAATGATTTTGTTTAGAATGATAAAAGACTCATTATCATTACAAAATTTTTAATTTTCAAAATAGTATAACAACCTAAACGATATTTGCAAAATTTATGAAAGCCCTTTAAAACCCTCCAAAACCCTCATTCAATACAATTTTTGAGTTTCCCCATTTTATGGGGTTTTTGGTGTTATGAAGAAAATCAAATCCTCCAAAACCCTCCTACCCAAAATCTTTTTATTCTTTTCACTCAATTCTTCTTATATTTCAAAGCCCTCCCCTACCTTCCCCTCCAAACTCCCAAACATAGCCTAAATGTGAGTGAGTGCAAGTGTGTTATTTTCAGTTATTTTAATCTTGATTAGGTTAGCTAACGATTGATTTTAAATCTTGTCATACAATCCTATTATTCATACATCTAAACAATCTAATATAGGTGCAGAAAGTAAAAGCAGAAAAGTAAATCCTACGCTATTACATGGCTTCGGGGCGGGGGATTACATAACCAAAAATGGGGATGCGAAAGTAAAAAGTACGGAAATTAAAAGTCCTAATTATCTATTACAAACTCAAATGAAAGTAAAAATATAAAAGAATTGAGTAAAGATGCAAATGTCCATAAGAATAGTCCAATGCCTCAAAGTGGTTATACCTTGTAAAATTCAAGAAAATGTTAGTCATAAATATACATAAACAATTATTGACTACAAGAAATTAAAATGGCCATATTAGATTCTAAAAACTATTAAAATTAAAACAAGTATTCATAATATTTTTTTATATTAAACGAACATATTTTCTTTTGTGTTTTGAATAATAATCACTGATGAAATAAATTAAAACACATAAATTTAAATAAACTAAAATGAATTAGTATAACTAAATTGATCAAGAAAATTTAAATAAAGAAAATATGGGTTCAACAAGGAATAGAGATTGTTCTTATTAGATCAACATATGGGCCTAAATCAAATTCTAATGCTGAGTTTTTAATTCACTTTCAAGCTAGATATATGGTGTATTTTTCATAATGATAACAACACTTAATTCATTTGACATTTTCAACATCAAAATTCATCCAATAACACCAAGACACGTGGCATATTTAATTATAATTAAAAAAAAACAGCAAGAAGAACAATACAACATACACCCATACGTAGAGAGAGAAAGATGTGTGGTACACTTCTTTCTTCTTCAAAGAAACAAACTCCTCACTTTGCTTCTTCTCACAGAGCAAAATTCCTCTTCTTCATCTTAAAATTCAGCACAAGAGAAAAGATGCAAACACACATTAATAGAGAGAAACATGAATTGAAAATGGGAAGAACAAAACAAACCAACGGTAATTGTGATTGGGAAGGCTGGACGCGCGGTGCGGTGGCTTCTTCTCCGAATCCGGTGATAGCGGAGCTTCGCGGTCATCGGTAAGGCGGTGGTTGCGGATTTGGTGGTGGTTCTTGTGTGCGGCTGTTTTGCTTTTCTTTCTCTATTGTATTTTGTTTTTTTCTTTCACAACCTGTAAGCAAACTGAAAAAAAGTAGTACTAATAATGAAAGAAAGATAGAATTATCATGAATTTTGAAATGGTTATTTGGTGGGATTAATTGAGATGATCATGTGATTTCTGCAGGTTAGATTATGTGAAGGTGGATGATTTTAACAAAAAAGGGATGAAACTTTTATTTCTGAGGAATATATTTACATATTGTGGTTTTGATGGTAGATTGGGATGTGATTTAAGTGATATAGGTTTGTATTGTAAAAGATAGTTTCATGGTGCATTGAGAAAGACAAGGTTCTTTGTTTGTTGGGAAAATGATTTGAGAAAAGTATGAGTTGGTGGTGTTTGTACGTGAAAATGCGTCCGGCTAGGTTAGGATTAGTGGTCTCTCTTATAATAGAAAAATTAGGTTAAAATATTAAAAAGGAAAAGAAATCAATTTTAATGATAATTAATCAAGAATAATCAAAAATTTAAAACCTATTTGATTTGGTTTTTAAATTATGCTTATTTTAATTAATTTCAAAATATTTTGAATCTTTTCAATTTTTATAATTTTTTTGATATTTTTTATGAAAAAATGAAAAAAGTGAAAAAACAATAATTTAAAAAACCTAATTAAAAGAATACGAAAATTAATTATAAATAATAAAAAAACAATTTTGTGATTTAAAAATAATTTAAAATAGAAATAAAGTTGGTAACAAATAAAAGGGAAAACTGTCAGACGTGGGATTTGAACCCGTGACCTTGTACTTGCAAACCTTAAATTACCAATAGAGCTATATTATTTGTTAGAAATAAAAAGACAATTGAAAGTGTATGAAGCGTCAGCCAACATTTTCTATTTAAAATATAAGCACTTTAAGAGTAAACTACTTTATTTTAAAATAGACTTTAAATCAAATATTTATAAAATTCAACATTTTCTATTTAAAATAGACTTTAAATCAAATATTTATAAGCACTCAGGGGATTTTTAGGCCTCACCGGGTTTTATCGACGTTTTGTCCGCCACTACGCCACACTCGTCGCTCCCCTCACCGATTTATTACGTTTCACTAAGTTTACATGGAATATAGAAGCTGATGCAGCTTTTACAAATTTAAAAAAGATCATGACAGAAACTCCAGTGTTTGTTCTTCCAAACTTCAACAAGACTTTCGTGGTAGAGACCGACGCATCAGCAGTGGCGATCGGCGCAGTGCTTACTTAGGCTGGGCATCCCTTGGCTTTCTTCAGCAAGAAAACGTGTCCTCGTCTCCAAGCTTCATTTGTTTATGTATGTGAAATGTACGCCATAACTGAAGCTGTCAAAAAATGGCGTCAGTATCTCATTGGGCAACATTTCCACATCTTTACTGATAAGAAAAGTTTAAAAAATCTCTTGGTCCAAACTATTCAAATACTAGAACAACAAAAATGGAGGGCAAAATTGCAAGGTCTCAGTTTTGAGATTTTCTACAAACCTGGGAAAAACAACAGTGTGGCTGATGCTCTGAGTAGAAGACATACGGAAGAAGAATCCCTCTTGTTGGCCATATCCTCAACGATCCCCACCTTCCTCCTAAACTTTTACCAGCCATAACTTTCACATGGAACATCAGAAATTCTCCATCCAAAGCCTATATTGAAAGAAATTTAATTCTCTACAACTTTGTCTATGACAAGGCTAAAAATGCTTCATTTGAGAGATATGGATCAAAAGATTATAGGTCATTTTTAAAAGTCAACCAAAAGCAGATTTTTGTCAAAGCCCATGTCATCAAGATAAAATCTTCAAATGAGAAAAAGGTTCTAAAGTGGCTTGTAGAGGATATCTTGAGGTTTCCAAAAAGTCCTAGAACTATTCCATACCTTAAAAATTGAGGGAGATATGCTTTGTCAAAATTGGACAATTTTGAAGGAAAAATGTGAAACAAAAGTGATTCAAAATGGATTTTCTTGCAAATGGGCCCAATCTTTTATGATCCAATCTTGTTCCCCAAGTCATCAAAGATATTCAGTCTTAAAGCCACGAATTTATAATGAATATTGGATTTTATTTGAATTTTTTCATTTAAAAGGTGATTTAAATCAAATAAATGGTGGAAAATAGAAGGAGATTTGATTTGCCTTGATTTCTAATCAATATCAATCTCATAAATAGCATATTTTCCATATAATTTCGTGCAAGATAATATTGAGGGAAAAAGATTGAAATTGGACCAATTTAGAAGGATTTACAAATCAATTTTCTCCAAATGTCCAACCCATGATTCAGCAAGATTCAAGCCAATTTTATTGACCTAACTGATTCTGCTATAAGTACCTAACTATTCCAGACTCAAAGGGAACGAAAATTTGCAGTCAAACACAACCTTCAAGCTTCCAAAATTCAAGAAAAAACTCAATTCGGTTTCTAAATTGCAGAGCGATTCAAAGGAATCTAAGGATCCAAACACCTGCCTCGAGCTTCCCTGAAGCTATTGGGACCATCGCGCGACTTCGGCGCCCCTAGAAACATCTCCTATCAGTCACGGTATGTCACTAGTTTCTTAAACTCAAGTACATCAATGCACACATCCTTTGTGAAATTTGATTGCATATTGTTGATTATGATGTTGTGTGGATGAATTCTAGAGCTTTAATTGTGTTTTCATGGATGCTTAGGGCCTACGGTCATGTTAGGGTTCACGTTCTTGAAATTAGGGTTTTATGTATTAGCCCGAATTTGGGTTCAATTTTGGTACAGGTGTGTTCGTGGTGAAAAGACGAGCGTAACCATGGTCTTATTTTTAATTTTTTATGCTTGTATGAGGTTTTAGTAATTGACAGGTGTAATAGATACGCGTTTTACAGCTAACCTGTAAAAAGCGCTGTAAAAGGTTGTAATCCAGGTTTCAACGAAGAAGATGACGAGGTGTCATCAAGCTATTGGTCCAATTTGAATCTCGCGCGCGTTTTCACCACAGAAACGTCATTTAGCTTGTATTGATCCAAAAACGTGTATATTACAAGAAGCGCGTTTGGTTGGATTGGTAACTAAAGAAGCATGTGAACGAAAGGATGGGGGTTCGATCCCTCGCGCTGCATATGTTTTTTTTTAAAAATCTGTAACTTCCACATCCCACGCACTGCAACTCCTGTGGTCCTCCATGCGCCCTCAGATCCCAGACACATGATGGCATCTCCTTCTGATCCAACGCCCAGAATCTACAGGTGCACCAAAGGCTTTCAAAGAGCATATCACCTGATCCAGGGCTAAGTTTTCTTTATTTTTTTAGTTTAATTACATTAATTTTTTTATTTCTTTTTATTTCTTCTTTCTTTTATTTAACTTATTTTATTAAAACATTTTATTTTATTATATAATAACTTTATATAACAATTTATCTTATTTAATCGAAGATTCGATTTTCCTCATAATATTAATTGTTTTTTATAGTAAAAAGGGTATTATTTTTCATATGTGCTTTTTGTAAATTGATTAATTAATTGCACATTCGATTTCCTTAATTTCTAAACAATTATTAAAAATGTTAAATTAATTGCTTTGCCTGTTTTGGTTTAAATTAGGGTTTGTGTACATAATCAATAGGTCTTTAATGCACTAACCTTTCTCTTCTTCATTCTTAATTTTCAGGATTGATCAAGGATCGATGAAGGCTCAGGCCATTTCATTATTTTAAATTAATATTCTCTTTTTCTTTTTTGCCCTTTTATTTTTTTGCCCATAGGTGTTTATTGTAATAGCATAGGAATTTATTTTCTGCCTTTAATTTTCATATAATATTAATTGCAGTGGTTAGTAATCCTAGGGAGTGCAAGCCTTGAACTAATTTAGAATAACTAATTACAAGATAAAATATCTGAATTTAACCACGTGATTGTGCCACACACGCACCTTTAGGGTAACCTCTCTTGTTGCCTTGTTGCTTGTTGCCTTTTAATGATTATGAAATAGTCAAGTCCCTCGATTCCGAGGATACCTAAGCAAAACAATTGTTGCCCTCAGTTCATTATCATCATCAATTTTGTCCCTCGAAGTTGCCTCGATAAATGATGATTGTCCCATTGTTAACGTATCCTCGCCTGTTGCCTAAATGACTATTATATCCTTCCCTAAAGACTACCTACCCTTTTTATGGCAGGGAAAGTCTTATGGCGAACGATAACTTCGATGACCTTTTTTAAATCCAATGAAAGAACTACCTACCCTCTTATGATATAGATATCCTTTTCAAACTGAAAAGCTGAAAGAATAGAATCTTTAAAACTTAGGGTAGGTGCTCATAATTTCTTACTCTTTTCAAAATTCAAATTCAAATTTCAAAATCTTTTCCCACTTCTTTTCAAAGAATCTTTTCAAACAAGGCTACGCTTATTTACAAGCTAAAGTCCTTAACAAAGTTTTGTACTATTCACACACTACACTTCAAACATTTTGAAAACAAAGTGAGCTAAGCAATTAAGAGCCCATGGATAACCATGGATACAAAGGGTGCTTACACCTTCCCTTTGTATAACCTACCCCCCGAACTCAAAATCTTTCAAAGGTCCTTCCTGTTCTTTTTGCCTTTCCAATTGGATAAAATAAAAGTCGGTGGCGACTCTTGCTATCTGCAACATTTTAAAAAGTCAGTTCTCCCACCGTATTACAGTTACGTTTCTCTGGCCTGGGTTATATAGAGACGTTGTAATACGGTGGGAGAACTAACTTTTTAAAATGTTGCGGATAGAAAGAGTCGACACCGACTTTTATTTTATCCAATTGGAAAGGCTAAAAGAACAGGAAAGACCTTTGAAAGATTTTGAGTTTGGGGGTAGGTTATACAAAGGGAAGGTGTAAGCACCCTTTGTATCCATGGGCTCTTAATTGCTTAGCTCACTTGTTTGTTTGAATTGTTTGAAAAAGTGTCGTGTGTGTTTAGAAATATTTTGAATAAGGACTTTAACTTGTAAATAAGTGTAGCCTTTTGGAAATTGTTTTGAAAAGAGGTGTGAAAAGTAATTTGAATTTGATTTGAATGTTGAGCAAGCAGTTAATAGTACCTACCCTAAGTTCGTATTTCTTGTTCTTTAAGTCTTTCGTTTGAAAGGGCTATCCATACCATAAGGAGGGTAGATAGTCTTTTCATTGGATGTATGGGTCATCGAGGGTCATCGTTTGCCATAAGTCTATCCATACCATAAGAAAGGTAGGAAGTCTTAGGAAAGGATGAGAATAGTCATTTTAGGCAACCAGTAGGGATACCTTAGTATTTTAAGGGACTATCATCATTTAATCGAGGCAACATCGAGGGACAAGATCATTTTTCGTAGGCAACTCGAAGGGACTATGATCTTTTATCGGAGGGACTATGATGATTTTAATTTGTAGGCAGCATGTGCTAAGCTAAGGTACCCCTACACTCGAAGGGACTTGACTATTTGTTCGTAAGGTAGCAATAAGAGGGATTACCCTAAAGGTGTGTGGGTGCAACAATCATTTGAATTCGATTCAGATATTTATCATGTAGTTAGGAAAGCTACGTTCGATTAATCGTTGTCACTCCCTACTTTATTAACCACGCAGTTAATATCATGCAGAAAAATAAAGTGCATAAACGTAAAGGTCCTACGCTATTATAGTGATTAGGGGGATTACAATAAAAACCTGTCGGGGAGATGCCGAAAGTAAAATGCAGAAAATAATGGGTCCTAATTACTATTACATCTAAAAATGAATAAGCGACCTATACATAATTTCTAATATTTAAATAACTAAACATCAAATGACTAAACAAATAAAGGTCGGAAATTAATCAACATACGACAAACATAGAGTGTGAGATGAGGAGAGAAGATCGCGAATAATTGGAGTTTGAATAAAATCAGGTTTAAGAAAATTAAGTGAAAACCTAAATTAATCTAATTATTAAACTAATCCTAATTTAATTTAAATCTAAATTAATTACCTAATTAAATAAAACCTAATTTATAATTAATCAATATTATTTAACCTAATTAAATTAATTAAATCAACTAATTATTATCCTAATTAAATTAACTAAGTTTATTAAGAAAGAAAAAAGTTAATCTAAAACCTACTCTTAATTACCTAGGTTAATTAATTGAAAAAAAAATTAATTGGAAAATAAAAGGTTAGTTAAACCAAATAAATAAATAAATAAATAAAATAGGAAGAATAAGAGAGGATGCGGTGGAATCTAGCGCGATGGATCTGCTGGCAAACTATAACACACAAGTTACTAAAAATTAAAGCGTTGAGGGTAGGGTTCGAACCAAGGCCCTCACGCTACATGCCAACGCTTCTTGCCAACAATGCCAAATACTTTATCTGCTCATATAACAATCAAAAAGTAGTATATATATAATAATAATTGAAGTTAGTGGTGAGAATTCAACACAAGCCCACAAATTGTGCGACTGTCCAATCAGAAAGAGCGAGAGAAAATTGAAACGTTGACTGGCCAATCCTCTTGCTACACGCCTGCTCAACAAGTCAGCTTCACTGTTCACCCTTCCTTCTTCGTCCACACCTGCGAAATTTGCTGCGGAAACAGTCACAGACTTACCTGCGAATTTCCTTGCCAGTTCGTCCTCTCCATGGCTATGATTCAAAACCTGCGAAACCATCAAGGAATGAACACGAAGACTACCCATATCACATAAATTGGGCCTTGCGAACACGATGGTGCCGTTATTTTGTCCTGAAACGCTCTGCAAATAGGAATACGAAGCTTGCATACTTTCTTGCCCTAACAATGGCAAGTCATTAGTTTCGCACCAAGCTTCAATTCCAATGGTCCTAACCTATTCTATACACCATTAAGAACTTATATATGCCATTAGATCTCATTCATGTCAAATGAAACATAGAGTATGAAAATTTCAAAATAACATGAATATGGAGAATTAGTATGCACGTTACAAGTATCATAGAGCATGAGTTATGAGTACATTTTTGCTCTTTATTACCTTGGGAGATGAATGGGACAATTGAATTCCATTGAAGATGGCTGAGAGCATTGATACAAATATTCTTGTTTCTTGAAGTTTTGCTTTGCCAAAACCCTAGCTTTTTTCCCCTATTTTCGTGTCCCTTGAGGTCTGGCCTTGCCAAGTATATATATATATATATATATATATATATATATATATATATATATATATATAAAAGGAGGATTGGAGTCCCGGTTGTTTCTTTTTTGGCGGCCATTTTTCTAGAAGTCCTCAAAGGAGGCTCTGTTTTTGCGTGTTTATATTTCTGCTTTGCGAAACAGTGTCATGATGCCATAATACCTCAAGAAGGCAACATCATTAAGTCCCCGTGCGTGTTTATATCTCATCGAGTTTGTTTAGTTAGCACAAGTGTTTTAAAACCCGAACCGGCCGGTTGAACCGGCCCGACCGAGAATCGGTGGAATTATCGGGTTGATCATGGCATTATATCGGATATGCAATGGAACCGCTATAAACCACTATGATCGGCCGATTTTCGTTCAAACCGGGAACCGATCCAATATGAATTAAACCGGTCAGCTAACTCAATATTTAAAAAGCAATTTTCACTTTATGAAAGTCAAAAACCGAACTGAGAACTAGCAATACAAAAGTCATTTGATATAACCACTAAGCCATCAGCGATTTTAATGTTAAACTTGAAACTAAATACTATATATATTTTAATGAATATTAGTTTGTTATTATTTTTTCCAGTATTTTTAAAGTTGGATCAAATTTGCAACATCCAATTAAACTATAATAATAGATTAATTACACCTCTTTTTATTGATCTAAAATTAGTTTTAGTTTAATTTGATATATTTAAATTTTGTATGCACATAATATATATATTTTTTAAAATATTTTTTTATAAGGTCGGGTCAACAACCATGCGAGTTAATTAATGATCCTCCGGTCCGACCAGTGATCCATAAACCTAGTGCATTGACCGAATTAATCACCGGTACGGGTTTAAAACATTGGTTAGCACGCGTTACATGTCATTGCTTTTGAACCATCCCCTCGATCTACTTATCGATTTTGTCAAGTGGACAAGGATCTTGCAATCGGATCCCCACGTTTTGTCTAGCTCGTGTCAACCAAACTCTAATTATTTGTGCACGAACGCACACGTTACTATTCCACTGTCTTCCCATTGACAGCTTGTCTGCCTCAGAGGACCTTCCCTGTGGCTAAAACAATTCCCCGTGTCCCCAGGTCACTACTTCGGTAGTTGTTTTCCTTTCGAGCGGCGCTCGATTGTGTGTTATTTTGTGCTATTGTGATGTACTCGTTTGTTGCATGTCATCCTTATACATGTTTGACCTGAATAACATGTTCGCCTTATTCTGTTTTAGGTATATTTTTGGTATCACATGTTTGACCTAAATAACATGTTAGCATTACTTGTTTGCTTGATACCTTATGCATGTTTGACCTGAATAACATGAATGTTTGTTTATCTTTGGTATCACATGTTTGACCTGAATAACATGTTAGCATTACTTGTTTGCTTGATACTTTGCGCATGTTGACCTGAATGACATGTTAGCACTATTTGCGATTCCTGTTCACATTCACATGTTTGACCTGAATAACATGTTATATTTGCGATTCATGTTCTCCTATTACCTGTGATTCCTGTACACACTGTGATTCATGTTCACACATTACACATGTATTCCTGTTACGTGTTTTCCTTACTTGTTGGCTAATTCATGTGTGTATGCTTGTTACATGTATGCTGCTATTTGTTGTTCATGTTCATATTGTGATGTATGTTCACACACATTCACATGTATGCATGTTACATGTTCTATCTGCGATTCATGTTTGCATATTCTTATTTGTGATGCTTGTTCACATGTCTGTTATATGTTCACCATGCTTATCTGCTTACTTGGGATACTTGTTCACGTGCCTCCTATGATGCTTGTTCACATGCTTACCTGATGTTTGCTATGATCTTTGGGACGTTGCTTGTTTGTTGCATGCTCCCTTATGTGCTCGGTTCTGTTTCTCTATGAGACGTGAATCGAGATAGAAACATAACGTAGTTAGCCGAACTACGGCGCTCTGATTTCTCCATTGCACATTGGAGGTACGTAGCCATAGGGTACAAACGCCCTGGCGAGCGACTTTTTCTTTTTTTATTTTGTTTGAATTTCCTTTTATCTTATTTATCCTTTCATTGCATATTCCCCTAGCACATTGCATATTATACACACGCCCTTAGTATGCATGAATTGTTTAGTGCGTGCTATAAAGCTAAAATGCATGTTTGTGGTAGTGTTTTATGTTGTGTAGTAATTAAAGTGAACTGATAACATGCAAGGCTTTCAATTGAATGGAAAGAGTGGGAAAAGTGCTAGCTGCTAGATCTTTATCAATTGCTTGAGTTGAAAAAAATAGAAGCAGTGGAAGTTGCAAGAGTGGAGAGATATAGAAAATAAAAGAAGATTGAAGTTGCAGCAAGTGGAGAGATATAGAAAATAGAAGAAGATGCAAGTTGCAGCAAGTTGAAAGATAAAGAAAATAGAAGAAGTGGAAGTGGAGAGAATCCATTAAGAGACTATTAAAGTCCCACATTGTTTTCTCTATAAATAATTTTAGTCTTTATATAGCTTTGAAAAACTTTGTAACTTGAGCATGTATGGGTTGAAGAGGTGTTGAGAAGATTTGGGCCTAGAACCCAAAATAATTATTAATCTATAATATCTGTTCAATTTAAGTTAATATTTTGCCGGCCCGTCGAGCATGCCTATAATTTTAAAATTCTTTTGTATTGGAAATTTATAGATTCTATTTATATCTGTTCAATTTAAGTTAATATTTTGCCGGCCCGTCGAACATGCCAATAATTTTAAAATTCTTTTGTACCGTAAATTTATGGATTCTATTTATATTATATGATTTTATAATCATATATTAAATAAATGAAATATTTAAAAAAATCATAATGAATGTGAGAATGAATTTAATTTAATTTTTTATTTTTTAATTAAAAATATTTTAAAAGTAGTAACCATCACCGTTGCATAAGAACTATAAATTAAATTTAATAAATGATGATTTAATTAAAATATTTAGGATTTAGGGTTTAAAATAAAATATATCATAAATATTCAATTTTTTATTTTAAAAATTCCAAAAATTAAATATTAATATTAATAATAATATATTATTATTTAATAATAAGGATTAATAGTAATAAAAAAAAGATATTAAACTTGATTATTATTTACTCACAATATTAATATTAATAGTGTATCATTATAATTGTCTCATTTTAATTCACAATATCGATATTGATAGCATATCGTTATTATTGTCACTTTACTCAATTACATATCAGTTAAAAATTAAATTGAAATGATATAAACAATATTTTTCCTTTTATAAAAATAAGGATCCACGTAAATAAATAAATAAAAGTCAAATGATCCATTATTAAAGAAAGTTTATAACTTTGTATTAAAAATTGAAATAGATATTATTGTTCTATATTATCAACATATCACATAGATTAATAATTATAGATAAATTTAAAGAATAAATTAGTCTAAAAAATATATTAGTCTAACAATTTCTATCTCTTTTATCTAAAGTTATAGATTAAATTTCACATGAAAATCAAAAAAATTATCACATAAAGATCTCTATGATGTAAAAAATCAACATGAAAGGAAGTCTTATAAATTTAACCGTCAAATAGACAAATATGTGTAGAGAATATTATTGTACTAATTTACAGAAAGAAAATCTCATTTTAATTAATGAAAAACTTTCATGGATGATAAAATAAAAGATTTTTACATATTTAATAAAATAAAATGAAATCTTTGTTTTAATAAAATAAGTAGAAGAAAAAATTGAAATATAAACTAATCTGAAACACTTGAAACATAAACAATCACAATAACAAAAAAATTGAGTTTTCATCATAGCAACAAAATATGGAAATCAAACCAATCTAAAATAGTGAAAACATAAAATACATTTGCAAGGATGCTACTCCTAAATAATTTACATTTCTACCTTTATGTTCGGAGGCAGGGGCAATCCTTTCATAAAAGGAGCTCTTGGAAGCTGTAAATCTTGAGTACAGCTTGAACCTTCTCGAATAAAACATAATGGAAAAAGGAAATAATTAAGGAAGCTGCAAAAAAAGCTTGAACCTTCTCGAATCGTGAGTACATCTTTATCACATAATACAATTATTATATAGAATCAAACTATAATGGAAAAATGAAATAATTAATCACCTTAACTGTTCTTAAATATTGGTTTAGACCGGTTGTTAAAGCCAAATGTTGAGATTAAGGAAGCCTTTAGAACATTGAGACACTACAACATGCAACCCAAAAGTAAGTCTAATGTTAACATAGATGTCGTAATCAGAAATAGAATTGATACCTCAACTTGGGGCTGAAGTGATTGAATATAATTAATTATTTCATCAATATTTCGGAGCATACAATTATGAATTGTTACATGACACAAATCTATGAAAATGTAAGCAGAGAAAACAGAAGGTAAATTAAGTGTTCGAACTCCGTTCATGAGCTTCATCCAATATGATAATAAAATAATCGCTTAGTTTTAGATTGGCTAGACTTCGCGAAGAAGAAGGTCATCGGTTAGATACCTAATTGAATTGAACCAAATCGAATTGAATCAATGAAAAATGATAAGAAATAAGAAAGCAATTGAGAATGAAATAGAGTAAATAGTAAGTAATAATTACTTGATGTGTGTGTTGCGAGAAGTTATACCTTCACAAGCAACCATAAAGCCTCATACAATTCAATAATTAATCACGGGCCTAAAAAACATTCCTATTGCAAATCATAAAACTTAGTTTTGGTTCACAAAAGGAGGTACAAAGAGAAAATTATTGCACTAAATCAGAAGCTCAGTAAAAGATTTTCATCATAGTTACAGCATAACAAAATCAAGGTTAATTAAGAACGGAAAATCAGAGGTTGCAAAATCCCAATAGAGAATTTCAGAACAGGCTTGCAAACAAAATGAGAAAAACCCTAATTAAGTCGGAATTTATAAGCATTCAATACACAATTCCCAAGGCAGAGATCACTGTTCAGAAACATCAGCCGCAGAGAACAAACCCTAAAAAAAATTTCATCGTACATCTTCCTCATCAACACAAATTTTCCAAAAATTATGTGAAGAAAGAAAAAGAACACAGTATTCAGTTCATCAAACAAGCCATAGTTGCATTCATACAAAAAACCCTTGAAATTTTGTTCATCATTTTCCTATCACAAAAACCCTTTCAGAATCGTTGAGAGAGAAGAAAAGAGATTAAAGAAAGATTAGAAAATTCAAAAAGATCTCACCTTGTTTTGAAGATTCAGAACCGGTTTCAAGAATGTAAAACCATCATCTTCATATGACGATTCAACCTCAGCGTCATCATCAACTTCAATCTTCAACAACAACAACAATATCGTGATTAGTTCAACGCTTAGCAAGATCATCATTCATCACCAACAACCAACGCTCACGGCTTCATCCGATTCAAATCAAAACGCGATCAACACATCATCTCGACCTGCAACAACCTCATACATCAACAAACAACCCGCAGTAATAGCGATTCAAACCCACATTGGAGGTCGCCGCTGCATGTTCATGAGAAAGTGAAGAAGGTTTTCGAATCGAACCAGAATCAAATTACAAAGGCTACCGTTCAGATCGAAGCGAGGAGATCGCCTCCATTTTGAAGAGGAGGTTGTCATTCGGCGGTGAGAAGAAGAAATCGAAAGAGGACGGCGTTCATCATCGGTGAGCCAAATTGAAGAAGGGACAAAAAGAGCTCGTCGGAGAAAGACGATGATAGCCGGCTGCCGCTCTCGAGTTTTTTTTTTGAGAGATAGAGAAGGAAGTCTGAAGAAGAGAATGTGAAATGCTCCAAACCCTAATCCTTTTCTTTATTTGTTTGTTTTAGTTTTGTTTTTATTTAAAAATTTCGTAAAGATATTTTTATCCTTAAAAATTAAGTAATCCATGGATTAGTTTAGGATTACTATGTAATTATATGAGGTTTCAAATTTCTTATTATAGTAGTAGATTTAATATTAAATGACATGGAAATAATCCATGGATTAGTTTAGGATTACTATGTAATTATATGAGGTTTCAAATTTCTTATTATAGTAGTAGATTTAATATTAAATGACATGGAAATAATCCATGGATTAGTTTAGGATTACTGTGTAATTATATGAAATTTCAAATTTCTTATTATAGTAGTAGATTTAATATTAAATGACATGGAAATAATTTTGTGCAAAGTGGACTAAAAATGAGGGATCAAAATCAAGAAAAAAGCTAAATAGGGGATCAAAGTTGCAATTAAGCCTATTTTTTAAGTTTTTTTTTAATAAAGTAAAAAAAGTGAAATTTTCAACATTTAAAAATTGTATAATAATAAAATACGGAAATTAGAAAAATATAATTAAAAAATATATAAATTTGGACTTTTTGTGATTTTCTTTATTTAATAATAATATATAGTAATTGTTAAAAAAAACTTGATATAAGTTAATTAAAAAATAATTCCTAAATAATAATAATAATAATAATAATAATAATAATAATAATAATAATAATAATAATAATAATAATAATAATAATAATAATAGTAAACAGTAACTAAACATGAAAATAAAAAGCCTAATGGTGAGTGAAATGTTATTACTAATAATAAAAATAAAAATGTAAGTTTGAGAATGGCGGGATTCAAACTCGGAATCTCATGCTTGCAAGCCTCCTTAAACTCAAGTCTTTTATCAACGATGCCAATTTATTTATTTTAAATAAAGTGGCATTAGAAATTATATGAAGTCAAAGTGTTCGGAAAGTTGGGGTAAGACACATGCATCTTATCTCAAACATTAGCCCCAAGCTTCTAACTATGAAACTCACGTGGACCTTATGCATCCAACTTATACTACTTCTTATCATTCTCACATATGTAAGGAACATCAAGATTGAGTTTCATTTTTAAATGGTCACACATAGCCTAGAAGAGTTCAACTTTCACATGCACATGATCACATAGTAATTCTCACAAACCTTTGCCCCAAATCACGAAAAGCATTTCAATTCCCTAAGGTCCTAAGTAGGTCTCACTTGATATTTACTCTTCGATTCCGCTTTCTATGCTCTTGAGTAGGGGTGATCGTATCCGAACCAATCCAAAAGGAAAACTGCAAACCGAACCAATCCAAACCGAAAACCGCAAAAACCGCGTTTGGTTTGGATGGTTTTGGATGATTTTTGCGCCGAACCGCATGGTTCGGTTCGGTTTGCAGTTTTCATTTCACAAAACCGAACCAAACCAAACCGAACCGCAGATTTAACTAAAATTTTGAATTTCTATAATTAATTTATTATATTTCCAATCCAATTGCAATATTGTACACTCACGTCATGTGACTCACTATTCCTTCATTCTTCCTTCCTATTCAACATTTCAACTTCATTCTCTGATTTCTCTCTCACTCATTCTAGAGAAACATTTGGTGTATATGTAGTACTAATAATATTTAGTCCTGAAGTTGTAATATTGTATTAATATTTAGAACTGATGTTATCTGATACTTGTATATGTAGTATGTAGTTTATTAGTATGAAAAACTGTATATAGTATGTAGTATGAATAACTCAAGTTATATTAGTAATTTAGTACGTAGTATATGTAAAATACATAGTATGGTACAGTAAAATACATGATACACTTATATGGTAGTAATTTTGGTGTAAAATACATGTATGGTGGAATGAATTATTTTGGTGTAATTAGTATGAAAAACTTCTTTTTAATGGTACTGTAATATATGTATGGAAGAATGAATTATTTTCCTTTTTTTATTTCAGTACATTTTTATTTTATGGTGTAAATCGCAGCCCACCGAACCGATCTTAACCGTATTGGTTTAGTTTGGTTTGGTTTAGATGACTTTTTAAAAATTAACCGAACCAAACCGAACCGCATGCATTTTTATCTCGCGGTTAGGATGACTTTTATGCTCAAAACCGAACCAAACCGCACCGCGAACACCCCTAGTCTTGAGTAGCTCATCATTCGCCAAAACCGTGTGTAGATTTTCTGCATATTTCAGCATTAGACTTTGTTAGGTACCAAATTATGTTAATATAAAGTATAGTTTTTGGTACCTTTTGATCGATTTTATCGCATATTTGTGTTAATCCCTTTTTATTTCAAAGTAAATATTAGTAATTAGTTAATTAAGCTTTTATTTTACATTAATCTATTTTTTAGTTGATTTTAGTGTAGGTTATGTCTTAGCTTGGAAAGTAGAAAGAAACTCAAAGAAGAAATTTCAAGTCAGCTTCAAGGGCGCGTCGCGGGCATCAGAGCGCATCGCGCGGCCTGGGGATTATTTTTTGCCTTTTGGCAAAATGTTGCGTGTGTCGCACGGAAAGGAGGGCGTGTAGCGGGCTTTATGGCGGTTTGCTCATTTAATGAATGCGCGCGTAGCACGCTGTAGGGCGTGTCGCACGCTCTGCGATATTTTGCTTCTCTATATATAGTTCAGATCAGATATTTGTAAGGGTTAGACCATTTTGAGAGAGAGATAGAGAGAAAGAAAGAACTTATATCACTGTAGCAACATATAATCGAAGAATCGGAGCATCAATCGTCGAGAAATCACTGTTGATGCTTGCTCATTTTCATTACTTCCTTCTTGTGCAAGCTACCATGTCCATGGATAGCTAAACCCCTTTGGTATCAAAATAAGATGTAATATTCCTTTCATTTTGTATGTTTTTCTTGTGAATATTGAGTATGAATAGGTTATGAATCAATATAGATGATCTAGTTTGTTTATTCTTTAATTTCTATGGTTTAAATGTTTGTGAAATACAATATTTACATCTTGACCTAATTCTATCATCTATCAAACATTAAGTCTAGACATGGAATTAATGGTTGATATTCACTTTGTATCGGTTTATAAATGTTATTTGTGTTGTTCGATTGGTTGAGAAATCGTTCGTTGAACAATACGATAAAACTTGTTATAACATTGCAGAAAGGAACGGTGTAGACAAACGATGCGTGAAATTATTGATTGATAACGAATTCACATGCATATTCATCATAGGAAGACATACAATTTAGGTTGATGAAATCAAGTCTTGATACTTCTTTATAACCTTAGAACTTTCCTAATTTTAATCTTTGCTACTAAAACTTGTGAATGAACTTTGACAAAACCAAACCCAAAGTAACTCTAGCTCAAGACAATATAAACTGTAGAATGGCGGTAATATCATACCAATCCCTGTGAAAACGATAAACTAAAAGTACTCCAATATACTTTCAACAGACCTCCAACTTAAAACACGATTTCCAACCTAATTACAAACCCCCGGTATACAAAACTAGTATCCAAATTAAAGATAATTTTGTCTAGTTTATGAAAAATCAATAATTATTCAATTTCGAGTTACAAGGAGAAAGTTATGTGGAAAAACTTTCCCAACTTCAATCTCCCTTTCGGGTCTTGATGAAGGCAACCATCATCAAACATCACATGATTATAAGATCTCTACAACGAGCAACCTTGATAGTTAACAACTGTCGCTACTGTGAAAAACACAGAGTCGCCGCTGAACTTTATTTATCCCAACAGGAAAATGAAATATCTAGCAAACCTCAAACAAGGAATAGGGATGGTCTCGCAACCAAGAGAATGGTACGGAAGTCGGTTACATAAGAGGAAGGTATTAGCACGTTAAATGGCCTAAAAGAAGACTTAATCCTAATGTTATCATGCAATGTGGCCTATAGTTGAGGATACAAGGGAATCTTAACTACATTAGCATGCTTGAATAACTATCCTAAGGTCTACTTAATTCAACCTTAATCAAAGGATCGTGGAGAGTCTAAGAAATCTTAAGAGTGCATGTGATCAAATAAACAATATCAAATGACAAGCTCAAAATAAAAAAGATAAGTATCACCACCTAAACAAGCAATAGGTGAACATAGGAGACCCTAAACTGTAACACCCTTCTAAACCCCACGGCAAATTAAATAATTTTATTCAGAGTACATGAAATAAGGGTGCCACAATTCAAAATAAATTAAAACATCGTTTAGTCATGTCATGCATTCACTGAGGCAATTCTCATTAATTAGAACAATTCATGTCAACACAGCGGAATTAAACCAAACAGATTAAGTTTAACATCTTTCAAACTAATCCTTCAAACATCACAACATAACTAGAGTTATAAAACATAAACTCTAAACATCGCATCCCCAGTGTTACAAATATCAGAGCATGACACTTGACGCTAACTAGACAACTGACTCATGAGCTAATCCTCACCGAGTCGAACAGCCGCTATCCTCAATCTGAAAAATGTCAACAGTAAGGGTGAGTCTCATTCACAACTAAACAATGTTATCAGTTCATAAACGATAGAACATCAACAGTACAATATTCACCCAACATCAACATATATTCAGGCAAGTTTTATCATCATAAACAACCAACACATCATCAATATTTATAACACTGGAAAACATCCAATCATGTTATAAAATCATGCATATGAATGCAACTGACACTATGCATGTGGTACCAATCATCATCAAATGGGAATAACCCATGACCGATCCAACATCATCAAGATACGGCCCTGCCGGCACAGATTCCACACAATGGGAATCATGCCCTTCACTGATCCAACACACCCTTTATGGATTCAGTATCACCAATGAACATGAATGAATGCAACATATATGAACATACTTATACCATCGTCAAGTCTAATGAGTAACATCATCAAATACTCATTTCATCATAATCATCATCATCATCATCATCAAGTATGTTTATATATATGCATCATTCAATCACAATCACATCATTAGTCATCAAACAATTATCACATGATCACATCATCAACATTATAATCATGTTATCACAACATCGCCACTTCAATCATAAGAGAAGCATCATCATATCTCGACTCATCACACAATGTATACAACAATAATACATTCCACAATTATGTACCAAGTACATCAAATCCACACAACAACAACAACATGGGATTTACATCATCATAATACTACGTCTAACACATCCATTACAATTCAACATATTTGAATTATCCACCATTGGTATAACATACATTCATCATGTAACAATCACAACAATACATAGAATTTATCATTCATCAATTCCATGTATCACAATTAGCACATAACACACAATCTCCATACATGTTATTCTTAAATAACATTAATCCATGACATACCTAGATACGATTACATGTCATTTTCAAAATCACATAATAATTAAATTATTTAGTGCTAATTAATTTATTTTAATCATAAAGAGCATTCCGTTAGCTTTCTAACGCTTCGAACGGCACCCAAAACGGACTTACGGATCAAAAGTTATGAGTTTTATAAAAACAAGTATTTTTCGAAAACGTACAGCGGTAACCGATTACCCAAACACCAGTAATCGGTTACTGAGACTCAAAAACTCAATTTTGCTGTTTTTACTATGGGTAATCGATTACACCCCTTTCGGTAACCGATTACTTCGTACCTGCAACCCAAAAACCAGTTTTCAGCACCTTGAATCCCCCCAAACATCCCCCAATCGAACCAATATGATTGTACACGAAAAACAGAGGGATTTCACATGCAATATGAGTTATATCATCAATCAAACAACACTTTTAACATCATCAATCATTACCAACAAGTAATCACACAAAGTTCACAAAATTGAACCTAAATACCAAAACCCCAACCTAGAACATAATCTCTATCGAATCAATAGTATACAATTTCAATCCTAACGCGTATGACCCGATAATAGAGGTTAATCGGAAGAGTCCCCCCTTACCTTAGCCAAAGATTCTTGATTGGTCTCTCCCTCCATTGCTCCTCTTCACGCACCAGCTTCCCAATCCCTCATCTCCTCTGCTCTGCTTTTCACGTTCCTTTTTCCTTTCTCCCAATTTTCCTTATTTTTATGAAAAATAACATTTTAATTAGTAAATGGCTTTACTAACATAGCACCCCCCTTTTACTAATACCACACTTGGCCCAATACTACATTTTATTATTTATTCCCACATAATTCCAATAAAATGCTAATTCAAATTAATTAATTTAAAACTTAATTAAATTAATTAAATAAGAAATTTTGGGATGTTACATAAACAACCAAAAGGGAGACCTACCCATAGACTTAAAAGATTCCTAAACAAGTATTAGGGCCTCACGCTTGTAAACAAACAAAGAACTTCTAGCAAGTTTACATGAGACAAAGGAGTGGGATTAAGTGAATTCCTAAACAAGTATTAGATCATTATGAAAGCGTCTAACAAGTTTTAGACAAGCCAACAATGATAAGGGAGTAACCACCTAACAAGTATAGACAAACAATGAACATGCAACAAGTAGGCTAAGGTACCTAAACATGAATTGGATAAGGAAGTCTCAAGTCATACAAAGAAAGTGTTTAAACAAGTATGGGGATGGATATTTGATTATGCTATGGATGGTATAGTAATGCTACCGTTTTCAACAAAAGCCACGAGTTTCTTTCTTTGTTTTTTGCAATTACTTATAGGTATATAATAAAGTGGGATCCAATTTAAACTTTTAAATGTATGGGAATGGGATGGATGTATAGAAAATATAGTTAAGTGACTTAAATTATTGAAAAATGTAAAATAATATAAAAATTTAAATAGGATTCATTTAAAACACAAAAATGAGTATCATGGATATTAGGGATGGCAACACGGGCCGCCCGCCCCGCCTTAAGCCCGTCAAAAAACGAGCGGAGTGGGCATGCCCGTCAAGTGAAATGGGCATAAAAATCATGTCCGCCCCGCCAAAATGACGGGTTGGCTGGCGACGGGCTTGCCCACCTATTTTTATTTATATAATTTTAATTTTTTTAATAGATTAATAGGTTTTCGTTACCTTTTAATTAAACTTTTCACTTATTTTTTAAAACAATTTTTTATAAAAGCAACTTTTTAACAATTTTTACTTCGAAAATATTACATATATTTACAAATAAACCATCAAGAATTGTAATTACTAGAATTAACTAAAAAAATAGGAAATTTTAGAGGATGGGCGGGCTTTGACGGGCAACGGGCATTGGCGGGGCGGACTATGACGGGCAACGGGTTTTGGCGAGCAGCGGGCCTAAAATCCCAACTCAACCCGCCATTTTTTGACAGGTGCGCGGACCGGAGCGGCAGGCCACGGCCAGTTTTGCCACCACTAATGGATATCGATACTCTAAAGGAATTATCTGTGACCCTTAATCATTTTGATTTGAGGTTTTTATTAAAACACACTTGTGGTCCCTAATCATTTTGATATGCATCCGTATGTATGTATGAATTCAATTACCATGCATACTTTTGAAAAAAATCCATATTGTGATATAATCATGCATTTTTTAATGCTTAATTCATCATCATATACGCATGCTTCTCTCTCAATATAAAAAATGTTAATGAGTATTAAATTATAAAAAAAAATTAACCTAATCATTTTTTTTACAAATAGGTCGATCCTCTTTCCATTGTGAGATGTATGGAGTATTATGTTATGAAAAAACTAATTGAGGATAATTCATTTCATTTTTTACAAACAAATACAGATATTCATATTGTCACTCTTCATTAGAGAATCACTTTAGACCAATATGATACAACAATTCAAACATAATCTTCTTCCTGTCATTTGAGATATGGTAAAAAAAATGCCTTTAACTTGACCTAATAGGGAAGAATGCTGCAACAATCTCTGTCATTTTAAAAAAAGATGCTGGTATCCACTATTCTAATGATCCTCATCCTTAGCTAATAAATCTGTGAAGTCCTCTCAGCCACTTGCATCTAAATCAACATCAGCATCGGCATCGGCATCAGCGTCATTCTCATCTATAATTCCGGCTTCAACTTCAGCGTCTGCTTCCAGTTGACCCGCTTCTGGATCGTTATCAGTATCTGGGCTATTCTTCTGAAGTTCGTCAGAAGTTGAGGTTCCACCTTGAGAACCAGGGATTGGAACAGCATCAAATTCCATAGGTGTTGCTGTGGTATCTGTTCTAATGCTTTCACCATCCATCTCGGTTGCAGGTGTAGCAGCAGTCTATTCCATAATAAAAATAATGACAAAAAGTGATTTCAAGGAATCCATTTAACATTGAATTTATTTCTCGAGTAGATGTAATCAAAAAAGATAAATGGGAAGTTGGATCTGAATCAAGAAACCTGATTTTCCTCAGCTTGATGAGCATTGTTTTTTGCCTCGTCCTTTTTACTACGTTTACTTCTGTCATTTGGTTTAGCTTGGTATTTAGATCGGACATCGGGTGGCAAAAGTTCTAGTGGTACAACTCCTTCAATTCCATATTCAGTAAACTGCAACAATATATACATATAAAACTTCAATTAGTCCAAAAAAGTTAAGCAGAGAATGAATGTAAATTAAGAAGTTAAGCTTACCTTAGAAAACCCCTCCAAGTCTTGCCGTGCTGAAAGCCGAAGACCTTTCCAACAATAAACCTGAGTCATAAAGAAAGATAGATAAATAACAATGTAAACTAAAATAAGGCCAACTAATTGACGATAATCGTGCACCTAGAAAGTGCATAGGGTTTTCGTTTGGTTAAATACATTGGTTTTGACTTAATTGAGGAAGGAATAGTTTATTGCAAGGTGCTATGTAAGCAGATATATCGCAGTAATTATTAAAACGAAATGGCCGTGTTTTCAAAGAATTTACCATCTTCTGGACTTGCTAAACAACAAACACAACAACCTAGCCTTATCCGACTAAACAGGGTCAGCTACATGGATCAAATTACGTCATTTTTAATCTTATCCCATCTAGTCTTATCCCACATCCAACGCAACATCCTCATTTCTACTACACTTAATTTATTCTCGTCTGGACTTGCGATAGGATAAGATATTTATTTCGATGTCTAGCTTGTTCTCAGCTTATTGGTAACCTTCAGATTCGGGGAAAAACAGGTTATACGTGGATTCAAAGTTACATGGGGATAGGCTTATATTTTTAGCTACTCGTTACTATTTTAAGTTTATGAGGATATCCCATTGTCAGCCTTGTTCTTTCATTCACTTTAAGCTGTGGATTACCCGGTTATTCTTGTGATGATATTCAGCTTCTATTCCAGCAGAAGGATCCATCTGTAATTTCACAATTACAAAGAATTTCAATATTTAAGTAAAATGAAAAGAGAAAAAAAAAAACTACAGCTTGGATAATGGGAAAAAAATCATAACAACCAAGCCAGCAATGTTAAACAATGGGGTGGAGGTAGGAAAGGGAAAAAAAAAATTTCATTACTGCTCAATAAAGAAAACTTACATCATCAGCCAAGGGTTTCCAGTACTCCATAATTGAAGGTGTTTGAACACGCTGAGGATCAGTTAAAGCGCTCTGGAAATTCCAAAAAAAAAAAAGTGTAAATTGATAATTTAGAAAAGACAATCTATATTATGACCAATAGAACGGAATGAAGATATGCTTTTTAACCGAAGAAAAAAAATCAACTAAGTAGATTATTAAAATTGACTTTTGGTCCAACTCAGTCTACATTGAAGATTAATGAATAAGCACTAACCTAGGAAGTTGTAGTTTAGGAATAGTAACAAATTGTCATAAAAATAGGGAAGATTTATATGCCTTGTGAAGCAAGGATTTTTTACTAAGCAACTCAAAAGTCTAAACCTACAACCAGAGCACTTTGATGTTTAAGTTCAGAATGCCATGCAATTATCTACACTACATATACTTATGTTGAGTTTGTACAACTAAACTCTAGCCCTAGTGTTCAGCATCCATATAAGTCAACTTCTACAGAACATGACCTTGTATATTTAGCACTAGCCACAAGTTCTAGGAATAAAAACATACCGGATTTTGATCTGACCACTTCCATAACTGAGACAGTTCTTTGTTGCCCATTCTCCATCTTGGCTTACTGAAAATTGAGACCGGACATCATAAGTAGACAATCAGAGCATGGTAGCATAAGAATCAAAGATAAAAAATCTACAGTGTTTTATGGTTAGATGTTAATTTTGGAACTATAAAACACAACACCTCATTTATAGGCCTATGGTTTTTGCCTGGTTGCATCCTGTAAGCTTTTAATTTCTATTATAAGTGATTTTCTTTGTCGTGAGCTATAATCTTTTGCCTCCAATAAATATTTTTTTGTTAATCTCTCTATACTTCTAGCCAAGTCTTCAAATATGTTCGGTATCCTAGATATTGCATGTCGTAAAAGAAAATAATGGTAATGACTTTAAAACAGGTTTCTGATAGTATTCTCTCCAAATAGAAAAGGAATGCAAGGAAGTGACATGGGTGACCTACAGTGAAGTTCTGCTCCATGGCAAACACTTATTTTAATGAACTTAAAAAGTTAACATTGATGAATGGGTTTCCCTTCCATTCATTATGGAGAGTTTTATCGTTAATCCATTGAGTATATATGACACCCCTTTTGAGGCATGGATCGAGGATTGGTTTTTTATTTTTTGGTTCACAAAAAGAACAAAAAAAACGAGGTTACAATTTTTTCGTACAACTGCATGAGCATAAATGAGTTTGAAAGTATTCATAACTTCTATATAATTGAGAAGTGATTGGCTATTTAGAGCAACATCAATGCAAAACGACAGCATTACAATTAATAAACATGAGTTCAAAAACAAAGGCCGAAAAGAAAAGAGGAATTTGTTATTCTTATCTTCTTGGAGATTATGAAAGATTTCTAATCCTATAATAAGTAATTATTACAATTTACACAATAAACAATTTGTTAAATAACAAGCATACCGCTTCTTCGAACCATCTGGTACTGCTTTCTTCTCTGCAGGTTGTTTCTCATATGGTGGGCAGCCATCACGTTTCCACCATACCTAAAAAGTACAGAGTAAGATTATTCAGAAAGTAAATACATTCTGGATGTTAACGATAATCGGTAATCAAATGTTTGTGAACAGAGAATATAGGGAGGAAGTGTAGGAGGGTGCTCACCCAATTCTTTTCTCGTTCTAATATATGCTCGATTTTGTGAAGGAACTCTTTCCCTTTGGGTGGAGTCAGTTCAATAAGTTTTTTAACACGTTCTTCACATGATGTAATCTCATCTTTCTGAATTACAAAAGGAAATGTTCATTAAATGGTTACATGTAAAATTGCAATTTTAATCCGCGCTTCTATCACTATAGAAAAAACTAAAATAAGGTTCTTCCTTAAGTAATAACCAACTCATCTTTTCTCAAATTAAATAGCGGAAAAGTAAAGACAAAAATAACAAAGAAGATGTCTGATATTGTACGTAGAGCCTAGCATCTGATATCAAACAACATGGAGGACACTATCGCAGCTAAATACTGCTTTTTAGAGAAAACAAACTATGTGGTCAATCGCAGATTGCAAAAAACACATTACATTTTGTCCCTGTTGATTGAGGAATTGTATTTGCGGCTGGCAGTTTGATAAAATTCTGTTAAAATGTTATAGTGCTACTACAGCCGCTATATTTGACAACTCTTTGTAGTTTGGTACTAACTCACTTTTCGCAGGACAATAACGGTTTGTTAAAATTCCACTATGCTAAAGAGATGCTATTTGACAACACTAAAGAGGAGACTATTTGTTGAACACAATGTTTTAAGCAAGAATCATGGATTCCCATCTCCTGTTAGGGAATGCTTTGCTAGAAAACAAAATATTAAAAGAAATGCCAATGCTAGTTTCTCTGGGAATATTTTTAAAAGCATTCGTACCAAACATGGCAATCTAAGACTCCAAAATTAAAAAATTTGAAGTATTTCAAAAAAAATCTAAGAGAAATAGTAGACATCATTTCAAGTAAGCCAACAATAGCAATTAGCAAATATTAGGTGCTAAGAAAGACATGTAATGTTTTCATAGCCAGAAATGTAAAAATTTGCCGCATTACCTAAAAGAGTTCAAAGTAGGCAGTAGTACTAACCATGTTTTCAGATGGCAAATCCTTGTCACCTTTTCCAGGGGCCTAAAAGCAAATGAGCAAGAAACAATCAGCTAATAAAGATTACATTCTAAATACATCACGTAGAAATTATTTTTCATAAAACCATTACCTTCAAATAATTGAACAATATGAGACACTGCACAAGAACATGACGTCGAAAACTTGGATCCTTCAACTATTAGGAATTCAACCGATAACAGGAAACAAACAAGAGGGAATATTGAGTCAGGACTTGAACATCTTGAAGGAAATATGGTCACATTTTTAGTAGCAAGCAACAAAACTTGGTCAAACAGCTCACCTCTAGACCCATTAGTTTACTGCTTGTGAGATATTTTATACTAAAGTTAACTGCCTCTTCTTCCAAATTATTAGCATCTCCTTCTTCATCACTTAAAGGTTGTGCTTCAAATGTATTCAGTACAACCTTTAATCCAACAAAAAATATTTTGTAAAAAGCAAAAAACAGAAGCAGTGTGATGATTGAGGAAAAAATGCATACATGGAGACAAAAAACTATGAAATAAAAGATTACCGACAAACTGGAGGTGAATTTTTTCCACCTTATTGGAGAATGACTAATAGAAGCAGGGTTAGAAAAATATTCCTGCGTCAAATAAACAGAAACCAATTATAATATTTGTTTTAGGTTCTTTTATTGAAGAGAAAAAACACTGGCCTGCAGCATGTAGTAGAAGTGGCATAGTTCTGGTTTTTATGAGTAGAATCATTTGTGATAAATTTTATATTGAAAATCATGTCAAATAGCAAGACAATCCTCAAGTTCAGAATATGGAAGAGAACTCCCTATCAAGAACTAAAGTTTCAGTGATGACCTACCTGTAAGCCCCAAAAGGTTTCATAAAAATTGAAATCAATACATATGCCTGGAAAGTGTAGAAAATAAAGTATTAGCTGGAATCAAAATATTAATTTCAATCGAGCACTTGTATTTTTTAAGAATGCCAATCAAGTAAAATAAGACAATAAGCAAGGACATACCTTCTATGGGTTCTTTCTCATATTTTGTTTCATTCGATGTGTTAAAAACTCCCTTGATATTTAAGGCTGCAAAAGTTTATCCAAAACATCAAAGTGGTGTGGTGCTCAAGAAAATGAAATTTAAACCAGAAGTTAAGATAGACTTCACAGAACTGTACCAGATCTCTCTGATAAAGGAAAGAAATGAGCCAGAAACATGAGAATTCTTCCGCAAAAGACCACATCATTTGCCTATAACATCCAAACCAACAAATTGAATTATGACAATAATGAAAAGAATGATGGATCCTACTACATGATACTCGTTCAATACTATAAAACTGACAAGAAGTTTCTCATATAGCTCAACCCTTGAAGGTAATGGAGGAAAGAAAGAGAGAAGGGCTGGAGGGGGGAATATAGGAAAGACGAAATGAGCGCTCAAAATTGAAACAAACCCTCAACGCAGGAAGCAGGAATTCAATAGATTTCTGTTTAGAGACAGTAACCAACTTCAAAGCTTTAAATATAACAGGAAATAAATCATTCTCAATGTACCTTTGAAAGGCGGCGAAGAAGTTGATTGCAGGTTCTCAGCATCACAAGTTTTCCTCGAGCGAAAAGTTCTTGCTATGTCATGCAAACATAAAAGTTCCACATTAATACAGGTAAGTTAGAGAATACTTATGCTATAAATCATTAACTACAGAAACATAAAGGGCTGCAAACAAATGAGGAATGTACCTTTCCCAATATATCTTGTTTACTCTCTATATAGCCAAAAATATCCTTGCAGTTTTTCATTGTAGACATTTCTGTTAAGTCTTCCAACAGCTGAAAAATCATTCCACCTTCAATGTGTTCCTTCTCACACAGATATAGCACTATATCTGAAAAATGAAAATCACATACAAACATGAGTATAAGAGAATCACAAGAAGACTTTACAATTAAGATGTTTTAAGATTTCACTGTCTCATTAAAGCATTCCTAAACGGTGCACAAACCAAGAAGGCGAGGAATGTGGCCCTGGGCAGTTTCATTGGCATCAATTGATTGCCCGTATTGCATTACTTTCTCCCCACACTGAAATGCTGCCGACTGAACCAAAGTGCAAAGAAAATAATTCAGAACATAGAGTGACATAAACAAGGAAACAACAAAAAAAAGGGGAGTAGAAACAGCAACGGCATTACATAAGTCTGTTTTGAAATGATCTTTCTTAAAACGCTATTTATAATTTACAATTCACTTTTTTCCCATAGGACCCCTCTACTGGAAGTTATCCTATTCAAGGCACTGTCGGATACTAAACATGGATTGCTCTCGTAGCCAGGATTCGAACATTGGTTCGCTATGTTGTGGGAGTGTAGCCCCTCCCGCTAGATTCAACCCTCGTTTGTAGTTTACAGTTAACTTTATTCAAGTCATTAAGCATCATGATAACACTTAATACTTTTATCATTTAATAAACTATATACTTATATCTGAATGCAAAAAAAAAAAAAGAAATAGAGTAATAAAAAGAAAAAACTTAAAAGGATGCAAGTCAAGGGTAAGTAAGCACAGGCAGTAACAGCAAAAGAAACAGAATCTCAAAAAATACATAAATCCACGCTAAAAAAACATGTCTAACATTACTGAGAAATAAAATAAGCAATGAATAGCAATTTAGTTAAACCTACATTACAGTATAGTAATAAGGAAATTGATTTACTAATATGTAATGATAGTGTTGTGTCGAGAGTAAAGGGTATAACAACATATCTATCTAGGGGTGTGCAAAAAAAATGGTGAACAAAAGAATGGGTTGGCTTCTACGGTTTGGGGAATCATGCACACCCATATATGTATCATTCCGTAATCACTGTATTAGCATAAAGAAATGAATAAGGTCAGTATTATGCATCCAAGCCATTCTTCTAAGTAATTAGTACCACCTTTTGTTCTAAATCTCTCTCACATCTCCAAATAACTCTCTTGCCTTTTAACAGAGCCATGTCAATACTGTCTACGTTGAAACTAAGGCTCTGGCTTATGATCAAATCTTTGACAGAAAAAATAAAATAAACTATTTTTTCTTTGAATATCAAGCATAAAAGACACACTAAAGAAAACAGACCATTGGTACTTATAATCAAAGCATGTTATGAAACATTTTCATTGGATTTTCCAAAAAATAAACAAACAAATCGTAGAATTTAGATAGGCATTATATATTCAACTATCACATAATAAAAAAGAGCAATCTATAAACACGGGCAACAGGTTAACATACCACAAATTCTTGAAGTAGCAGCCGGAGAATGTTTTCTAGGAACAGATTCTCATCTTGGGCCAATTTTGTTTGTTTCTGTTAAATCACAAATCAAGAAAAAAAAATCACAGCCTTTAATAATGTCAAATCAAAGTTACTACAAAAGGGAACATTGGGGTCATGCTCATGTTGTCAATAAGTAAAACATTCACCAAGCAAACATCATGGACATGGAATCATGAATAAACAGTTTAAATCTAAAGACAACCATATTGTATTAAGTTATATATAACCCCATAGTCAAAACCCTGTGGAAATTTAAGAGTCTCTTGCCTTTTCCCTAACTATAAATTAATGGAAATCTCTTCCTTCTAAGAAAAATCCAAATAAGTCATCAGAATAATAAGCTTATATATATGGATATTTTACTAAGCAATGAATCATAAACTGATTTTCATGGGGAACTTACAACGAACTAGAGGCTAATCCAAACTACAACAACCAAGCATTATTCTATTAAGTGGAGTCGGATACAAAGCTCAACTTTCGCCATAATATCATATCAAGAACCATGCGTCTATCCAAATCGTCAATCTCGAGATCTTTCTTAATGACTTCTCTTACAATCTTTCTAGGTCTTCATCTTCCTCTAGTTAGTTGATTTCTTTCCATCTAATCTAATATACCCTCTTTACCACAAAATCTACCGGTCTTTTGTCTACAAGCCCAAACCACCTAAATTTATTTTCCACCATCTTCTCTACTATAGATGCTACCCGAACAGTCTCTCTAATATTTTCATTTTTAATCCTATCCTTACAAAAGAATTTCAAAATATACCTGGGGCTTTATTACTTCTTGAACAGTCTGCAAAGCAAAACTTTCAGGAGGACCAGGCTGTAGTATGGCCCTTTTAAACACCTCCTGCAAATAACAATAAACCACACAAAACATAACCAATTAAACTCAACAATGGGGAAATAAGCTTTATGACACGACGCCGACACTGACACGGGGACAATGGTAATAATTTGAAAATACGACAAAAATGCGGAACTTACCATGATGAAGTTTTAGAACAAAACCTATTACAATTGAATTTCAAAGGCTTCGATAATGGTTAAAAGAGTTGATTTTTTGAGAATTGGGATTCTGCGGAGAAAGAGAACGTAAGTTAGAATTTCATCTTCATTGCCCGAAATGATTGAAAGGAAGAAAGGGAAACGAATTGCAAACCTGGCGCAGTAAGTAGCAGAGTTGAATTGGAATTGAGTGAAAGAGAGTGAAGGGGGTGTTTTTGAGAAAAATAGCAAGCAGGAAAACGCTGCGTTTAACTGTGTTTTTTGGGAGGTGTATTTCAATTTCTCACCCCCAATTTGTGTTGAACTATGCCTTCAGGAAAATGGCCTTGAAGTGGGGCGTGTTGGTCCGAAGTCACAATTTCTCATTGCACCATTCTTATTTTTTCCACACTCCGTACGAAATTTTTAAAATCTTCTATATTTAAGAGATTCATCTCCGAAATAGGTGAGCATATTTAAAGTTTGTGTCAGACTCATCTTCTTTTCCTTTTTGAATTTCCAAAAACTCTAAACTTTCTCTCTATGGCATATTGAAATGTCATCTTTCCACCTCCTCATTGGTGAAATGACTATCACATTAAATGATGTAGCTTGCCTCTTACACCTTCTCGTCAGGGGAAGGTTGCTTGATTATTCTAAGATCAGTAGCGCTGATGTAGTGGACATGATGGTGGTTTATTTGGGAGCTGGTCTGGAGAAAGCCTTAGAGTAGTGTAGAAGCATCAGGGATGTACATGCCAAGTTTGCTTGGTTGTCGAATTTGTATGCCAAAAACTTGGAGATAGCCGAGCACCCGGACGTCTATGATCTTTGGGTTCGCTGCCACAGAGAGTATGTCGTGAGGTGTTTATTCCTGTTTTTGATTGGCATGTCCATGTTTGTGGACAAAAGTGCAAAATATGTGGATGTGGTTTACCTCAAATATTTTATCGACTTGGGATTCATTCACGAGTGGAATTGAGGGGCGGCATGCTTGGTATACTTGTACTCCAATCTCAACGGAGGTTCTAAATGGACGACAAAGCAAATGACGGGCTCATGCACACTTCTTACGGTAATTTTCAAACCCCACTATTAAGTTACAAACAACTTTTTTTTCACACTTATTACTAATATTTTTTCCTTATTTATTTTCAGGGATTGATCTTTACCCACTATCAATGCATTCACAGGTTTCAGATTAACCCGCCGTATACTGAGGATTTTCCATTTGCTTGTCAGTATATCCCTAACATAGGAAATGATGCTTTGTTGTCGTTCTGTGTGTATATTAATTGAACTCAGCATGATGACATCGTCTGAATGCCATACACTACTCATTGGGAAACAATTTCATTCAACCAAATTTTCTTATATTCTGGATGGTTGGCATGTGAGACTAATATCATGTGCAGGTATATGTTGAAGTGGTACATGTGACGGTTTGTGTACTTGTAGATCATTCTGAGGTCCCCATCTAGACTACTCCTAATCAGTATTGCCCGCAGACAGCTGGATAACATTCTAGCAAATTTTGAAAGTCATCCGGTACCGGTGGTATATCGGAGTCATGGAATGGAAATTTTCTAGTCTACAAGTGCAATTGCAACAAAGTTTAAGTCATAGAACTTTTTTTGCTAATATTGGATAACATGTCTTTTTTGCTAGCATTGGATGACATGTAGGATAGAAACTATTTGGATTGGAACACTCTCAAGGACGTCTTTAATGATGGAAAAATAGGAAGTAAGATCATCATCACAACACTAAATAAAAGAGTTGCACTAGTCATGCAAATCTTTCTTCCTGTCCACAATTTGATGCCCTGCAAAGTGTGGAATGTTGATCTTTACTTGCAAAATATTCATTTGGAGCAAGTAACTCCAGGTTTCGGTCCAATCTAGAAGCAAATTGGAAAAGAAATTGCCAAAAAATGTGGTGACTTGTTTGACCAACGTTGTATGTGTATCCTCAACCTTCAACTATATTTAGAAACTGTATTAAATCTTGTATGTGTATCTTAAACTATATTTAGTAACTGTATTAGATTTTGTTGCAAGTAATAAAAATCTTAGTATTTATAGAAATTGTTTTACCTTTAATATAATAATGAATAATGAATGTGCTATTAGAATAAAATTGGAGGGTCTTCGAGGTTTAATTTGATATAAAATGTGTAAATAAAATATTAGAAAATTTGTTATTTTAAAGACGATCATGTTATGTTTCGAAATTTTATGTGTGACACTATGGATGTCGGTGTCTAATTATCTTAAGTTGATTATTCAGAAATTTTGACGGTTTAATCAAGTCATTATACTCGATTCTTTGGTGTATAACTCACTATTCTACCTTACAACACCCTAATCTATTAGGTCACTTCAAAGTTAAAACAAGTAACTTAGATTGTTAGTCCGGTCACAATTTATAATTTTTTATTCCTAATAGATTTTTAAATTGAACGATTAATCTAGTTGAGAATCACATAGTTGGGATCAATAATCCCTACAATTCTAAGTTTGATATATGAGCTCGTCAACACATACAAAGTAATGAACACAAAATTAACTGAATAACAAATATTGAATAATCAAAATATGCAAATAGTACAAAACTCTGACATATGATACAACATGTTCATTTTAAATTTATCTACTCATGCTAAAAGAATTTAGTAAAAAATAAACAATACATAAAATTCTGGTAAATATTTGGCTTCCGAAAATGAACATCATTGTTTCGGAGTTTTAAAATCTTCACCGTCAAAATCCTTTCCCAAAGAGATCCCTAACAAACTCTGCGTTTTCTCTTTATAAAGAAGTCAAAACGCGTCAGAATTCCAGTCAAATCGTGCCACAATCACTTTAGATCATTGTGATTGTGTTACGATGTTCTTTGTTACAACTGAATCGCGCCGCAATGTCATTTGATCGTGGCACGATATGTCTTGTTGCACTTGATCGTGGCGCAATCCTTGACGCGATTTTTCCAATAAAAATCACTCTCTTTTTTCTTCACATTTTGCTTCTTCAACTTCTTCCTATTTTTTCATAAAACTCAAACATAAACTACTAAAAATCATCAAAATACTTAATAAAATTACATCATGACAATATATCATCAATTGACTTGTAAAATATTAGACAATACCTCATAAAATGGTACCTGTAGTAATAGACTATATCATTTCTATGAAAATGAAAATTTTGAAGAATAAAGAAGTAATGGGTTAATAAAACATATATGTGTAAAATCTTCTAAGCATAAAAGTCTTTTATACATTTTTTTTATATAAATAGTAAGTTCTTTTTAATTCAATATAATCGTTATATTAATAAATAATTTAAAATTTTGTTTAATTATTAATTTTGATCAAAATTAACTTCTAACCTCTTTATTTCCCACAAAATTATGAATATATTAAGAAAAATAAATACTTTAAATTCTTGAGGAATTAATCCTTGAGCTTCAGAAACAATAACTAATCAAAGTCACGTTTTACCCAACAAACACAACAGGGCAAAAAATTCTTGCAGAGGAACACCAAATACAAGTGACTCTTGCTCTTTTACAATAAATAAACATGAAAATCAATGTGTATGAGTAAAACAGGAACAATTCAAAATTGTGTTGTTTATGCAGCATGTGATGCATAATACAATGCATCCTACTACTGCAGAGAAATAAGTTGAGCAGGCCAACTGCGTCTCCGGCCATCAGGACTTACACCAACAGCTTCCATGGAAATGTCAATGCTGCGATGCTCAGTAGAACGGACAATGCTGACACGCAAATCAATCTTTGCAGCAGGATAGATTTCAGTGCCAATTGTTTCTGGTTTTCGCGCATTATCTTCACCCGATCCAATGGCAATAGGTTCCCGGAAAGTTAAGATTGTTTGTGACCAGTGTGTTTTTGGAGTGTAAGGGGATGTTGACAACACAGCTGATGTTTCCCGGCAGAATCTACTTGTAAATCCAGTATCAAACCATAGGACAACTCCATAACACCAGCAACATGTTTTAGAATTAAAATGTGATTTTCCGTTTTCTGAAATGCTCGATTTTGGTTCCAAAGAGGCAGTTGCGGTGAAATCCACTTCATTGGGCTTCATGGTAGCCAAGTCAAAGGTCTGGAAGGGGAAAAAACACACTCAGATTAAGGATAGAGAATTCACTAATATAATGTCTTGTAACATATTCACATTACACAAAAGGCACAAACCTGAAGAATAGTAGAACTGGTAACTAAATCTTGGTGGTCTATGACATCGACTATAGGATATCGAGCAGCGTCTGTAACAAGCTCCTCCCCAATGCTAGACATGTCAAAATCACACACGTTCTCCCAAAATGGAAGACTTGTACCTCCTTTTCCAAATCCTGCAACAAACTACAGAAGAAAAATGGAATCGTTAATAATAGTGAACTATCGTGGCCGCTATGGAAACTACAGTAAAATGCTCTGCTAATGCATGTGCTGCAGCGACCAAGGGCTACTCCGCTACAACTACAATGCTATGGTGCTATTGACAATGTTGGTAAAAAATAAAAATCAAATAGTTCTTCTGAGGTGGAATGATAGCAGAGGGACTCACAATAGTTGCTGTGTCGGGAAGAATGGCACCCCCAGGCTTCAAATAGCGGTCACGTGCATAAAGCACTGAACCAAGCATGGATTCATACAGCAGGCAATATCCCATCCATTCACTTAACAATACATCAACACTGTGAGGTTGAAGTTCAACAATTTTGTCAATTTCTTCAACCATGCCATGGACCACTTCTACGACTCCTTTCTGGTTGCCATTGACTCTAGCTTCGTTTTTACTCAACAAGAGACCGTTATCTTTTGCAACCTGAATTAAATTTGAAGGAAAACGAAGTGAGCAAGGAGATAGGCATGTAATTGAAGAATTTCTAAAGAAGCTACCAAGCAGGTAATATATACCCGAGAAGCCACTGCTGCCATCTTCGCACTAGCCTCAACTGCAACGACCCTCGAAGCCCCCGCCTGGGCGGCAAAAAGGCTAAAACAAATAATAATATAACAATGTCAGAAAATATGAAATGTGAATTTACAGCCCCGATGTAAAAATCTATAAGTGTAATGTAAATTGAACTACGATTTCACAAAAGTCGAGTACGTTTCTCACCTGAGAATGCCAGTTCCACAACCTACATCCATAACCACAGCACCATTTAGCAGAGAGGGATTCTTCAAAATTGCTTGACCATAAGCATCCATTCTAGCCTGCATAAAATTAAATGAGACTTTAATAAATCAATAATAACTTACTCAAAAAAACTTCAAATTCCCAACAACAAAAAATCGCAACACCTTTTATGCAAACCTAAAACCAAAATGAGTACATTGTATACCTTATCACTTAACATTTCTCGATGGATGCCAAATGAGCTGTAAGACCCAAAATAACTTTCATTGACCTTCTTAATATGCGTTGCAATGTGATTATGAGGGTTACCCATCAAAGACCCTTCTTCAGGATCCTTATCAATGGATGAAACACATCCTCTTGAGTCCTTCCCATTAACAAGCTTCTTATCTGAAGAGCTGGGCGAGTTTGAACGCTCATCTGAAACAGAAGCTGTCTCCTTTCTTTTAAAAACATCATCCGCACGATCATCAACCACCAAATTTTTCACGGCATCTTGATCAACACCGTTTGTTTCTAAAGCGTTTTTCAAATCCCTCACAAGATCTTCATCCATAATTGAAGTTTGTTCATCTTCACCTTCATCAAATTCACCAAAGTTGTACAGCAATGCATCATCTTGCATGAAAGGTTTTAGATATCTATCATCATCCCACAAAGGCTTAATAGCATTGAAGTCAATTACATCATGCAAGTGATTCCGCAAATCTTGTTTGGACTGAAAAGCTAACCCACAACTCCAACAACTGTTCTCTGATACCTAGTTGAAAAAACGGAATAAACCAACTCTTAGCAAAATTTACAAGCAGAGTCACACATTTCTAGTCAATTCAAACATAATTGCTTTTGACTCCAAAATCCATTCTAACTAAGAAGCTGAAATTCGGAGCTTTTTGCCTCTAATCTTGATTTTAAGCCTCAATATTTTACATTTCAACTCACTTATATGTGAATATATTCCAACATAAATCATCTTAAATTCATCTCACTTCTAACCTATGAAACACAGACACCGGAAACACTGACACGGCAACACCGATAATAATTTAAAATCAATCATTTTAAAAAACAATTACAAAAAAAAGTGTGATTAGTTAGTTAGTTAGTTACCTTGGAGCGAATATAGTTAATGAGCTTGAAGGAAGCATAGAAATCTAAGTTGAGAGAATTTCTAACAGCGTGAAAATCGAAGTGGTGAACCGAAGCGCAATGTTGGAACAATGAGCTACATGAATCGTAATTGGAATCACAGAAGAGACAGAGGAAATCGGAGTCTGAATCTCCGTCATCTCCTTCCCAATCGTCCCACACTTGTTCTTCTACTTCTTCTTCTTCGTCATCATCATCGTCTTGTTCTTCTTGTTGTTCTACTGTGTATGGTGGTGATTCGTCGTTTTCGTTTTGGTTAGTTTTGAAAGCCATTGATGAGTTTGGGAAAATGGTACTTGGTTAGGTTGTTGGAAGTGTGAAAAAGGTTAAACCCTTCGCAAACCCTAGAAACTGAAACCTATATGTGTGAAATTGAATCCTACATTCGGATTTTGCCGCATTCACGTTGTCAAGATGTTATTAACTGTTTGATCTTAATCCCACGGTTTAGAAAAACATATTTGATTTTTTGATATTATTATTATTATTAAATAGTAACCGTCCGATCTTAATCAGACGGCCAGCTAAACATGAATGTGTGAGTGCATGATTGGTTGGCAGCACCAAATTTGGGTCCTACATATATATGCGGTAATTTTTTTATAGTATGACATGAAAATAACAAATAAAACGTTGATTCGGGGATGATTTTTGTATGTATGAAAAGTTGATTCGGAGATGCATCTTTGTATGCACGAAAAGTTGATTCGGTAATCTGCGTCACCTTCAAATTACCATTTGTCTTCAGTTCAAGCATGGTGAACTGTATCTTCCTTTCGTTGTCTATCGAGGTGAACGGTACTCGAGCTTGACAACTCTCCGATTTTCTAGAGATGTATGAGAGTGTTTAGTTAGGTTTTTTGATTTATGATAAGTATGTCCTTGCATATCTGAAATTGAAGTGGGGACTTTCGCGCAATTGAAATACACAAATGCAAGGTGGGGGATATGTAGTCATTCTGGTTTGTGTAAATAAAATGGAATGAAAGACCCTATTTTTAGAAGTTATAGAGCAATTAGAACCTTACAAACATGATTATGTCTGCCTGAAATACTTCATAGATACATATTTGGATCCAACTTTTTTTAAAAAAAATAAGGGTCTATCCGGAGATGCATCTCCCGATGTTTCCTTGTTTTGTTTTTTTAATTACTAAAAAAGGTGTGTTCGGATATGCATCTTCGGATCCACTAAAAAATTATGCAGAACAGAACTATACTAATTATGCATAGCAGAATTTGAAATAAAAAAATTATCCAAAAAATACCACTCAATTTTATAACATTATGTCGTACGTTACATATAAAAAAAAGTGTTACATTGTTAGATTACAACTAAAACGCATCAAAAGTTGAGTCATAACCTAAATCTATTGGTGGTTCAATCTTCGACCTTTCCTTATTTGTTTCTCGTTTAATACCGCTCAACTTTGTGAACTCTTCCATCCTTTCAAGAAAGTTATACGACCATGTTTTAGCATCTTGTGTGAAATGTGTCGTCCACTATGGTGATGTCTTTGGTACAGGACATCCTAATTTCAATTAAACATGAATAAAATGTTGTTTTTTTAAAATCAGCTAATACCCGTGATGTGGTCAAATGGATTATGAGGTGGCTTACTTCGAAGTGGAAAGAATGTTTCTGAGAAACTATATAGTGTTAAGTAAATGCGCACTATATCATAAGCACTTGCTATAAGATGTCTCATTTCTGAAAAGCACGTCCATTTGTCAAATGGAGTCAGACCACTATGACAAGGAACAAAAACATTGAGAATTGTATCGTAATTTGCTTTGTTCCTATATAGCTTTGTGTATCATTCCTTATGCATCGTCATCTCTTATATAAGATGACGGAGGGAAAATTGGTGATCCTCCTCTCCTTTCCCGAATAAACTCGAAACAACTCGAAAACCACAATTGTCGTCACTTTCAACATTTACAATCTGCTTGATGTATTTGTGCATAAAAAGAGGCATCTCTTCAATAAATTTGATTTTTGGTAATGACAGTGGAGGATATGGTTTACTAATGCGCGCACCCTTGAGAATACTTTTTTTTTGGAATTTGGAGTCGGAGAATCCGGAAAATGTGAGTCAACATGTTCAAAATATGAAGGACATTGTCTCATGGAGTTGTCACTTTAAGTCGGTTTTACATTTTTAGGGGAACCTTTTGTTTTAATCGATTCTGACTATGGTTTCAAATATGTTGTTTCTGGATATGCAATCTTCCCAAGTTGCTCTTTAATGTGCAATTTCATGATGTCATCAACTTTCGTGACTCTCTCTTAGATCACTTTTCACTTGGTCATGATAAACATGTTTGATTTATCATCCTTCCTCACACCATCATCATCACAACAAAGTCTTGTTCAGCGAGTGAAAACTTCGTCCATATGTATTGGTTTTTCAAACTTCGGCTTATTTGGAATTAAACAAGCACATGGAAGATCGTAAGTCTTCCTAAGTGAACATCCATAATTTGAGCTATCTAAACTTTTTTTATCCTCTCACTTGGCTTCTTGAAAAATAAAATTCAATGTCGCCCGAGATACGTTGCTCACCAATTGTGACTAAAAGATGTTGTCTTTGAATTGGTGTTCTAATATAGTAATGCTCCAACCAAAAGACACATGTATCTCATTATGTTGGTTTCAGAACATTTGGCTTACGGGATCTCAATCTCGACAAAAATTACCTTTACTATTTCCCAACCATTTCTTCAATCTAACATGTACAAATTCAACTATGTCAGTTGTTATATTGCCAAAGTGTCAAACCTGATCGGTCTTTGGACAAAAAATATTCTCTTTAACCTGATCCAAAATCGTGCCCTAAATATATTTCAACAAATCTGGATATATCACACACACACACACACACACACACACACACACACACACTCCTGAAATGTAGAATAGATTCGACATATAATTCTTTCGTGAAAGAATTTATCATACCATTCCATGCATCCATTATTTTTTCCACAACCACACCAGGTTTGACAACTTTACCATCTCCACCTTTGACTTGTTTTATGCCAACCGCATATTTTACCCTACTTCTCACATTTTTTATTATGTGATGCTTACAAAGTAATGCAAAAGAAATATGAAACAATATTGCATGAATAAAGTTTTGACGAACTTTCATAAAATTTTCATATGAATAGTATTAAAAAATATTATATTATAGATATTAAATAATATATAAGTTCATATCTTAAATTTAAATTACCAAGTCTAAAATCTTAAATATAAAATTAAAATTCTCAAATCTTAAACATAAAATAATTAAGTTCACAAAATAAAATACTTAAAAAGTATGGAGACTAATATAAATCACGAATGCGTCAATAATTTGGATCACTCTCATAACGTCGACTCTTTCATCTTTATTTATTTCACCATCATCATTATCATCATCATCATCATCATTTCATCACATTTATCTTTATTTTCTCATTCATTGTCACTGTCTATAGCTTTGGAAAGATCAAATTCTTTTATAGGTGCGATTGATTTAGCACTAGTACGACTAGTTTGATTACTTTGCATAAAACCTTTGTCAAGATCAGTCATATTTACATTACTAACACATGTATTTCCTTCCTCAATCACATATCATCAATCATATTCATATTAGAAATCATTCGTTGTTATATCTCGTCCTTTAAATCTTATTATTTATCTATCTTGTATTTATCATCACATACACAAGATCATTCATAGTCTTTTGTTTCAACCGATTTATTTTCTTGGTATGGACCTAAAGAGATAAAATATTAAATTTAAATACATAACATATAGTAACCATAAAAATATATGATAAACTTGAAAAAAAACATCACAAAAGCACTCATATTTTTCTGACAGACATGAGAACTACAAGTCAAACACATCACATGAATAGCAAAATATTGTAACTCTGAGTGTGCATCATCGTAAGATTCCTATCATTGAGTGGGTTTCTTGTTTTCTAGTTCACATTGAGTTATTTATCTCCCCAAAAACTCCCTTTTTACTCTTAAAATTCTCAAGTTGACCATCAATTTTATTCACCATATTCATATATCCTCCCATCATCCTTTTTAAATATGTATACATCTCTTGTTTCAGTTTATTATTTGCTTTGAAAATAGGTTTGTAGTGCAACATTGGACTAAGATAATTGTCTATAACATTCAAAGGCATATGTAATCATTTGTCTCATCTCTTGTCAATAATTTTTCATAAAAGGTTGATAACTAAAGAATGAAAATATCAAATCAATTCATATATAAATACTAATATACTTTTTATTTTAAATAAATCAATCAAAGATATTTTATAAAATTAAATAACTTTTTCCTCTTATTATTGTGGATAGTTTGTATCTCGTCCTTTGCACAATCCATTACTTCATAGATATAGCTCATGGATGGCTTCTCATTAGAATCCACCATATGCGAGACTTTAAGTAATGAAAAAGCAACATTGAGAAAAATAATTAAATTCTTCCAAAAGTTCTTGTTTGTGGCTATATTTTTCATCCAAATTCACATCTTTTGTCTTAGCCAATTGATTATTCTTCCATTGCTTGAAAATGAACACCCTACACAATCCTCCCTTCTATTCATTCATACAACCCAAACATAAGTATGATGTTTCATTGTGAGCGATGTCATGCCTAATTAATTCACCTCATTTAGTATAATGATGCAATAAAGTTATAAGATGTCTTAGAATATATGTAACTTGTGATCTTTTTACCCGAAGCAATAATTTCTTTATACATAGTTACATGGCCGGTCTTGGGCCCGGGCAACCAGGCCCATAGCCCAGGGCCTCCAAAAAATAGGGGCCTCAAAAATATAATTTTATAAATTATAAATGTGAAATAGATATATAAATACTAGTTGTTCAACTTAATATGCAATGTAAGTTAGTTAACATAGTGGTAAAGATGTTTGTTTTTAACTCAAAGGCTAATGCTTCGATCCTTGTTGCCTACACTTTTACTATGTTAATGTATTATTTTACAAAAAAAGAAGCCAAAATGTGATATTATTTCTCTACTTTACTTTCCTTTTTATTGGGGCTGATTTTCAAATTTTGCATTGGGCCTCCAATTTGTTGGGGATGACCCTGCATAGTTATCTCAATGAAACACCTATAATTTGAACCATATTTGAAACTAATTAAGATCATCAACAATAACAATATTAAATCTTTAGTAAAAAAATATAAAAATATAAAAGAGTAAATATATATTACTAAGTGATATAAAATATCTACTTACTAGTTTTCTCATATCTCGTCTTGATGATCACGACAAATAGCATGCACATCATCATCAAAACCATTTTCTTTTGATGAGAGACGTACATGTTTTACGAAATAGGGGGTATCAAAATTAAAATATTGATTTTTATCACTATCAGGAATATATCTTCCTTGAAAAACAATTGATCATCTTGTGTTAGAAGGATCAGTAACATCAAAACTTGTTTTGCTTGGGATGCCATGATGAATGGTTCGTTCATATAAGTTGCATTTCGAAGATCAACTTGTGTGAATTTTAATTCATCAATTTTTACATCAGTGTTACTGTCATAAAGGCACTTTAAAAGTGCGTCGGACAATGTTGAAGGACCAAGAAAACACGCTGAAAGTCATATCATTAATCGTGACACCATATTGATGAATTCAGTTGTAAAGATGTTTCCTACTTCATACACATTACTTCGTAGGTATCACATCACAAAGAATGTGAGAAGTAGACTTAAGCCTGTTGTAGAGACCAAACAAATAAAGGGTATATGGAAAAATGGTCAAAGCTAACATGATACTGAAAAGAATAATGGATGCCTAAAATGTTATAATCAATTTTTCTATGAAAGAGTTATATGTCGATTTTGTTATACTTTTCAGGAAGGCGTATGAGAAATATATAGATTTTTTGAAATATGTTAAAAGTATAACTCTAGACCAAGTGAAGGAGAAGATTGTTTGTGATTGGGCCAATCAGGTTAGACATTTTGAAAATACACCAATTAACTGTGTTGGACTTTCTCACTAAAGATTTGGTTGAGAAATAGTAAAGGTGATTTGTATATAGATTGAGAATCTGTGAACCAAATTATCCAAAATCAGCATAATAAGATACAAACATCATTTGGTTGCCACATTACAGTGTTAGAACATATATTCAGAGACAATAATCTTCATCCACGATTGGTCGACAATATATCTCGAGCATGTTAGATTAATTATTTAATTAATCAAATATGGATTGAAATAATTAATTATTAATTAATTATATTATGGTCAAATGTTATTAAACACTAATTATTGATGGATTGTTTGATTGGGCTTTGTGCCTGAATGGACCGTGATGGGTTGGATCATTCAGTTAAGTCCAATGAGAGGTCTCTGCCCTCAACCGTTTAGCTATTTAAGTGTTGCCCCATTAAACGATTAAGATATAGTGAAAACCCTAAACGGCAATGAGGGTAGTAATCCTCTCATATTCCCTCTCCTCAACCGACAATTTCTTCCATCCGATAAGGTATACCGTTTCTATCATTGTTGATTATTATTTAATATAGCAATATGATATAATTTGTATCTATACGATTTAATTAAATTATCAATTGGTATCAGAGCCACGTTAATACATTTTATAGCTATTGTTAACAATTTTATAAATCCTACTATACTATCATTTTAAATTGGATTCGCAGAATTGTCATTTTAAATTAGTTGTTATGTAATCAATAATTCTACATTGAGATTTTAAAATTGATTAAGAATAATATTTTTTTTTTATCTTTAACCCTTAACAAATGATTCTCCAACGATTTCAGTATGTGTATATATCGTTTATCAATCATATTCAACTTACTATGATCTTAATATATTTACTTAAAGAAATAAAGGCTACAACGTGATGTTTCTATTGAAAATCAAGTTCATTTAGAATTGAGGGTAGAACATAACTTTCAACAAAATCTGAGAGCCCTTATTGATTGGTTAATGTAAAAGGAATAACAGATTTGCAAATTCAGGATTTTGATTTTTCGGATTCACGAAAACACTATTTTTTCTTCAATTTCAAATTTCTTTAAATAAAACTGGTACTTGAAATCGATTTCAAATTTCTTTAATTAAAACTGGTACTTGAAATCGGTATATGGCTTCTTCTGATCAGTTATTATTGATTTATTATTTATAAATTATCAATTACAAACTCTTTATTATCAATATAAAATCTAAAATTTTGATAATTTTCTTTTAGATTGATGATCTTTATTTATAAAATTTAGTGTAATATATTTCATTGCTTGAAACTTTTGAGATAAAAGCCATCACGTGGCTTATGTTGTCACTTATAGTTAATATTATGTTTTATGTAATATATATAGATTTATTCAAATTAAGTTAAGTTGGAAATGGAAAATTAAATTAAGTTGGAAATGTTTTATGAGTTACACCCATGTTGAATCCAGTAAGTAGCAATTTCCCATAAAATATTGCCTTTAAAGTATATTTGATATTTTATTAAAGTATATTTGATATTTTATTCAAGAGGAGTTGTGTATGATTATTACGTTTCCATTGAGATAACGCCGAAATAGAGTTTGTGCTCTAATTGCCCTAATGCTTTAAAGGTTATATTTTGATTCATTCAATTATAATTGTCCTAATGCTTTAAAGGTTATATTTTGATTCATTCAATTATAAAATTTTAATGCCGAAATATTTGTGCATATCGATTACGGATGTGAGGGCTGAAATTGAAAACAATCTAATTTTGGAATAAATCTAATTTGATTTATTAATTTAGTTATTTTAATTTAAATAAATATATATTAAAATACTAGTGTTATAATCTAATTTTTTAATAATATGAAATTGAGGAGGGTTGAAAAATTACTCTACCACGTCTATAACATATGCATTGTTGTATAAATTGTGAGATTTAATTAGATCGTGCACATGAAAATCAGTTATACTCAACAACCATTATTTTTTTTGGCATGATTAAATGAAAATTGGTTTTGTTTCATGTTGATACATTAATTTAATATATTAATCTTATTTAAAAATAAATGTATGATTTTATTAGTATTCTGGATATAGTATTCTTGTATTGTATTAATTTTTATTATCATTTATTTTGTTATAATGGTTTATATAGATATGTGTACCATTTGAGATGATATTGTAATTTCTTTAAAAGTTATCAAAAGGATCAAAGTTAACAGATTCTCTTTGTGAGAATAAATGTCATTATCTCTCTGAGGTTAGTCATGATTTAATTTTGAATCTCTTACGACTTATTATACAATTGCATTTAAGGAGAAATTTGATTAAATATTATCTACTCCTTTTGAAAATTATAAAATATACAATTTTATAAATATTATTATTTTCATAATACTCTGAAAATAAAATTTTGTACTTGTTTTCGTAAATTGATTTCTTGTTATATACTCAAATAAATAAATAAAATTCAATCTTATGTAGATTTGAAATCTTATTATTTGAGAGTTTTATTCTAGATAATACTTAATTTATATAATTGTAATCTCACATATCGTAGATACAATTATATAAATTTTTTATTTTGAATAAAATATAATCAATATTAATTTACATGATTGTAACTCACCTATCGTGGGTACAATTGTATAAATTTTGTTTACTAAAATAATTAAAATAATTTTTTAATTATAATTATAATAAATATTATATTGATAATAGTTATACCCTATTGGTATGATATTATTAATATAATTTGTTTTGGTTCAATGTACTTGTGATTTATGATTACGTAAATTATGATTAAGAATTTTTTTGGTGACGTAATATTTGTACATTGTTATAATTTTTATTTAATATTGTTAAAATTATTATTTAATAAATAAGAAATTATTTTAAAGACATGTAATACTTTATGAAATCCACTCATTTATTTTAAATTTTTTATTCAAATGAATTTCAATTCCCTTTGTATTATGTAAGTGATGGATATACCCTATCGGTATGACGTTGCTTGACATGATAATTGTGTGATAGATAAAATAGTTGAATATATGTTTAAAATATTTTCTAAACTCTTGAGTTAACAATTCCCATCGAGGAACAACGCTCGTCAGCCGAGGACTCACAGATAACACGACAACCGGAAAGCTTATCTTAAGCAGTTTAACGCCAACATACTCCGGCCTGCTAACCCACGCCGACCCCCGGGCATCGCTTAGATAACCCGGGGAGGATGACGACGGCGAAGACCTCGAAAGCGAAACACATTCTATGAAAAATAGTAAAGCAACGACAGGCTAAACGAACTTACTTGCAGACATGATGTAGATGACCGGGGAGAATCCTTCGCTAAGCAACGATCTTGATATGACGAACGATATGACGAACGAGCTGGGAAATTATTCTCCGAGGAACCCTTGATCGAAGCCGAGCAGATAAATAAAGAAAGGAAAACTCCCTTATGAGAGAATTCGCCCCCTTTTATAGGGAAAAGGCTCGGAAGGCGAAGCGTCACCTCTCCTGACAGGCGCCGCCTCCTAGACCCTAGGCCATCAATGCCTATGCCACGTCAGCGCGTGCTTCCCACGCGCGACGTTTCGCCCACCACTGGATTTTCCTCCGAGCGCGTATATATAACGAGGACCGATCCACCGAGCAACCACGAGAAATGAGGGTCCGAGCGTAGAAGCAAAGTCACAGTTTCTTAACCAGAAAACTCCGACTTGGGGGGCTCCTGTTCTGGACTGGGCCAAGGCTAGGCCCAACACCGCTTTCGGCCCAATAAGCCTCAGAGGCCCATGTATAGTTCATGGCCTTCCGACACGCCCTGCTCGGCACCAATACCGTGCTCGGCGTTCACTCTCCCCCGGACATCATCCTTGCCGAGGACCCTGCTCCGCGCAGGGCTCCTTCATATCCAATCCTCCGAATAACTCGGATCTCACGTGGCTCCTAAAAGACCGCGTCTTCCCTTGGACTTCGGAGCGGTTAACCAGGACAGAGGGCATACACGCACCTCCGATATTTCCGCTCAGGAAACCTGGCAGTCTCCTAGTTGGGCTTGGGAATCCAACCCAATAGCGAGATCATGGCCCAGCGCTGGGGGCTATATATACCCTCTTTAACTAGAGGGTCAGGTATTCAATTCTTACTCACTCTTAGCTAGTACTTGCGCTCCTTTGCTCGTCATCTTACTTTGGCATTGGAGTACCTTGCAGGTACACCCCCCTCCTCCTCCTTCCTAGAAGATCCAGTCCGAGCAGCCTACGACGATCCTTCTGATCAGGTACGATCAGTGATAAATATTGGTTATTTATTTAATATTATTTTATGGAGACTTATATTGAGGATAATGTAATCTTATGTTATTGATGGAAATTCGTGACTACTTGTGTTATATCCTCAATATTAATTGAATTAAAGTCTCATATCTTTTCCGCTGCGTATAACATAATATGTTTCTCAAATGTGTGTAGTTATATTTGTAGCATTTGAATTTTGAGTGAATTATTAAGATGTTGTATATAATCCTATATTTAAAATTATAGGAATTTGATGTCACTATAATGATGGTAAACCTTTTATATGACCATCATATTGTTTCATGTGAAATTATATCTATAATGATATATTTTGTTTACCTGCAAAATATGTGGTTGAGTTTGTTAAATTCTAATGATGATATATTATACAACCACTTATTTGTGTAGTTTTGCACTAAAAATAAAATTAGTATCCCATTGAATAATCAGAGTATTTAATACTAGTGGGCTCTGATAAATGTATATCCATTGTTTTATATTGGATCAGTGGGAGTGCATGTGTACACAAAATAATATATTCCAAAAAAAAATAGATTATTATTCTTATATTGTCATATATTCTTTTATGCAAGATAAAATATGACATATTCTAAAAAGACTTCAAAATGTACAATAACTCTAAGAAGTCTTATTCTAGTATACTGAGATATATATTATTCTCTTAATCTTGGGAAACATCATAATTGGATGTTTGGGTCGATATTGAAAAGACACAATAATTCTTTAGCATGCAATAATATTGTGTTATTCTATCTTCAATAGTTCACTCTTGTCAGGTCATAATATGAAAGTACAAGTAAATATTCATACTCCTATCGAGTATGATATTGTATTATGAAGGTACTTATGGTTAAATGTAATTACTCTTGTAATAGGATATTCCTATATGTAATTACTATTCGTAGACCTATGTGGATAGTCTATGACCTATAATTTAAAACTCATTAGTATAATCACTTCCCAAGACTTATACACATGAGTAAGTCTTATGATATTTTGGGTTAGTGGGAGTTTATTAATAGCATTTTCATATGCTTGGGCCATTGTTTATAACATATTACTCTTAACTTAAATATGTTACTCTAAATTCATCGTTGTTGATTTAAGTTGTGAGTTTTAACTTGTATGATTTGTCTTCCCTATCGGATACAATTTCTGCAGCGTTGAAACTTATTTCTCTTTGGATTGATTAGTGTTTTGACCATTATTGGTATTCTAATATTAGAATCAATATTTTTAATAATTAATTATTGTCATCCAAGTGGGAGATTGTTAGATTAATCATTTAATTAATCAAGGGTTAATACTACTTTACCCCCTGCCATATAAGCGAGATTCGGTTTACCCCCTTTAAAAAAAAAACTTATTAGACAAACCTTGCAAAATAAAGATTCCATCAAATTTGACCCTGATCAGTTTTTTTGGCCAAGATTCTTAGAATCTTGCCTACGTGGCATTTTTGGTAATGCTGACTGTACAGCACATTGCTTATGTGGCACAGTCAGCACTGCCACGTGGAAATTATTTATTTTTTTTAATTTTTTTTTTGAAAATTTTTTTTATTAATTTTTTTTAATAAAAATTTAATATTTTTTTAAATTTTTTTATTAATTTTGTTGATTTTTTTAAAAAAAAAATTAATATTTTTTTTACGTTTTTATTTTATATAAATTATAAAAAAATTGAAAAAGAATTATAAAAAATTGGAAAAATTAAAAAAAATTTAAGTTTTTATTAATTTTTTTTAAAATTTTTTTTCCAAAATTGTTTTACTGTTTTTTTTTTATTTTTAAAATTTATTTTTATTATATATAAATTCGCAGGTATTTTCAAATCCGTAGGTAAATCCACAGGTATTGTCAAATTCGCAGGTATTGTCAAATTCGTAGGTAAATCCGCAGGTAAATTCGTAGGTATTTTTAAAGGTAAATCCCCAGGTATTGTCAAATTCGTAGGTAAATCCGCAGGTATTGTCAAATCCCCAGGTATTTTTAAAGGCGTACGTAAATCCGCAGGTACTGTCAAATATTTTTTAAAAACGTAAAAAAATATTAAATTTTTTTTAAAAAAATATTATTTTTTTTTTTAAAAAAAATTAATTTTAAAAAAAAAGTTAATTTTTTTTAAAAAAATTTTTCAAAAAAAAAATTAAAAAAATAATAAATTCCACGTGGCAGTGCTGACTGTGCCACATTGCTTATGTGTTGTACAGTCAGCACTACCAAAAATGCCACATAGGCAAGATTCTAAGAATCTTGGCCAAAAAAACTGATCAGGGTCAATATTGATGGAATCTTTATTTTGCAAGGTTTGTCCAATAAGTTTTTTTTTAGAGGGGGGTAAACCGAATCTCGCTTATATGGCAGGGGGTAAAGTAGTATTAACCCATTAATCAAATATGGATTGAAATAATTAATTATTAATTAATTATATTATGGTCAAATGTTATTAAACACTAATTATTGATGGATTGTTTGATTGGGCTTTGTGCCTGAATGGACCGTGATGGGTTGGACCATTCAGTTAAGTCCAATGAGAGGTCTTTGCCCTCAACCGTTTAGCTATTTAAGCGTTGCCCCATTAAACGATTAAGATATAGTGAAAACCTTAAACGACAATGAGGGTAGTAATCCTCTCATATTCCCTCTCCTCAACCGACAATTTCTTTCATCCGATAAGGTACACCGTTTTTATCATTGTTGATTATTATTTAATATAACAATATGCTATAATTTGTATCTATACGATTTAATTAAATTATCAGAGCATGATTGAAACTATTATAGCAAATACATATAATAAAATGTGTATTTATTTGACAATATACTAATTCTCAAAAATATTTTTTCTATTATGAAGTGGCCCACCTCAAAACCATGAGATCCAATGGACAAGGCCGGTTATCCACCTGTGCAGTCTGGTCTACTGCACAAGGCCTCTAAAATTACAAGGGCCTCCAAATTCTTATAATGTGGTTCTAGTTACAAATAAAAAAAAGGGTTAATACCTATTTTCCCCCCTGCCATATAGGCGACATTTGAAAAACCCCCCTGCAAAAAAAAAAGTTGCAAGAATTCCCCTAACATTTGAAGAAAAAGATGGTCTCAATGGGACTTGAACCCAAGACCCATTGCTTATGCTAAATCAATATAACCACTAGGCTGCACGTTTTTGTTTGACTTATTGGTGCCTTTGGTAATACTTATTAGATACTGAACCAGTTAGTATATACTACTTCATTATAAACTAAAAATATTTTTATTTAGTTCAGTTAGTATAAACTAAAATAATTATATTTAATTATATTAATTAATTTATAAACTAAATCATTAATTATATTAATTATCACTAAATCATTATAAATTAAATCATTATAAACTAAATTAACTTGTTTTAATTTAAATAGGTTTTACTAGTTTTAATTTAACTACATTAATTAAAATAGTTTTAAATTAATTAATATATATTAATATAATTAATTTAGTTTATTTTTAATTTATTTAAATAGCTACAATATTTTTTAAATTACATTATTTTATATAAATAGTATCTATATAAATAATTTATTTAATTCTAAAATAATTTTAATATTGTTAACATTAAATTTTTACAGTATATTGATGTTAAATTATTAATTATTATATAAAACATAAAAATATTTTTATTTTGTTCAGTTAGTATAAACTAAAATAATTATATTAAATATCGTTTATATTTTTAAATACTAATATTTAAATTACTATTTAAAAATTATATACTTATAAAGTAATATATTAGTTAATAGTTAATATTTAAATTAATAATTATTAGTTAATAGTTAACGTTATTAATTAATATTAGTTAAATTATAAAATAGTAATTAATATTTTTTTAGATACAAAATCTTAATTGATCATTATAAAATAGTAATTAATATTTATTTTACCAAATAAATATAATTATAGTTAAATATAATTATTTTAGTTTATACTAACTGAACCAAATAAAAATATTTTTAGTTTATAATGATTTAGTTTACAAAAATGTTTTTTTTTTTAACATTTATTATTTGATTTTAATATTTACAACAATATTTTTTTTAATTATAGTTTTAAATTGTATTCGTTTAAATATGTAAATAAATGATTAAAACATATTAAATAAAAACATGCGTTGTAAATTAAATAAAATATAAATAATTGAAAAATAAAGTAATAGTAAAAAGATAATTGAAATCAAGTAATAAAATTTAATATAAGTAATCAAATGGTATCACATATTATAAAAGTTATTCCAAGCACAAATATTCCAAATGGTATCATGTGGCCTAGTGGTTTTAGCCATTGTGTTGGAAAACTAATGGTGTGGGTTCAACTCCCACCCAAGACAAACCAAGAGAAATTTTTGGATGCTTTCTAATCTATAATAAAAAATGCTTACTTGGCAATAAAAATAATAAATAAATAAAATAAAAAAATAAAAAAAATACAAGTCACGTCAGCTTTTTAGCTGACTGGATCTGACGAAGGTTTAAAATGAGAGAATCTTCAAATGTTAGGGGAATTCTTGCAATTTTTTTTTTGCAGGGGAGTTTTTCAAATGTCGCCTATATGGCAGGGAGGAAAATAGGTATTAACCCTAAAAAAAATGAACAAAGTTTAAACATTTGTAGATAATAAAGCTACCTGACAAATTCACCCAATCACCAAAAGCATATACACGTTCATTTTCTGCTTTTTTTTCCTATCAATTATTTTAAAGGATTTTTAATTAGGAAGGATTATATAATTAGGAAAATGCTAATGTGTACGACACCAATTTCGTCAAAACCGTGCGAATAAGATAGTTGCTGACGTGGATTCAATTTTAATCCTAAATACAACAGCCAAATCTCACCAAAAAAATACTAATGCCAAAAAAGAAAACAAATAGTGTCTATGTTACCGACCACGCTCATGGTGACTCCATTGTTCCAGAGCAACCCATTCTATGTCACCGTTGCAACACAACAAAGACAACAATCTCATTCTAGAACGACAGTCCCGTTAAAGAAAATAAAGTGATAATAGGGGTGATAGACTGTGCAATGGTGGTGGTGGTAGACTGTAACGAAGATTTGCGACGGTGGTGATTCTAATAGATGATTAAGGAATCACCTAACTCTTTAAATATTAAAGTACTGCTAAATGGGGGTTGTATGGAGAAGACACAATGTAGTGGTGGCTATGATGGCGGTGATTGAGACACTCAACTACGGTGACAAAGTGACGAGTATTTTGGTGTTGTGGCAATTACTAAGGAAATAGATTTAGTGTTTTGGCATTATATGAGAGATACTTACAAAAAGTGGACAACATATTTTCACTTTCTTATTTTGCTAAAAATAGTTTTGGATTTGAGAATTGAGAAAGAAATACTTGTTTCTAAACATTCGTCGTTTTTGTGCGAAAAAAACTTTCGCACTATATAGCATCGCTCATATAATTAATTCTTTTATACATATGTATAGGGATTCTAAATTGTACTAATTTATTTCTCAGAATTTTAATTTAATATTTTAATTATTTTCTTCTCATTATTTAATTAATATATCACACTTTATTCAAACTTAATATATTAATATATTTTAAATTTTGAATATTTAAGATGGATTGCACGATTTTGCTAAAGTATAATAATTCTTCTATGAAATATAAATCTTTTATATTTCTAATTATATATTTCTATTATTTTGCATAGACGTTTTTATTTTAAAATTCAAGTGTATAGTATACATTATAATAATTTTTTATATTTTATAAGTTTATTTTTAATTATTATTTCCTTCTGTTTTATTGTTAATTTTTAATTTGTAATTTTATATGTTAATTGGTAATTATTTCTTAATTATATTTATCAGTTTATTTATAATGTTATATTTATTGGTTCAAATTTAATGCCGTCTATCTAGTTCAAATTTCAATGCTGCAGATTTTTTGGATATAATTTTGTTTCTTCTTTCCATTTTCATCTACACCTCATAAATTGTTTCTTAAGAATAGAAAGTTTCATTCTGAACATGAAAAGTATAAAAAAATTGGTGAGTTAACTTAATTTCAAACAAAACCTCTTAATAAAAATTACAACTTTTTGTTGAAAACTTGAATGTAGTTAATGTGATGTAGGAATTTTTTAAATTTTTTTTTCAAGAATTAAAAAAAAAATTAGAACAGGGCCTCCTAATTCTTTGAGACGGCCCTGCCAATGGGAGAAACCATCTAAAAAAAGCACTATTGTTGCTTATTGATGCTGGTTATAATCAGCTTATGAGCTATTAAGTTCAACTTTGATAAGCATGCGTGTGTGGTTTATGTTGAATATGAAGATAGCGTGATCCACTCATGGCACTCATTTATTATATATCACCTTCATATTTTGACTTTTTCATATCATTTAATTTCTCCAACTGCATAATTTAATACGCTACAAGTAGAACCTGTTTCAATTTTCAAATTTTATTTTATGCATCAAGCTATTTCAGCCACAAATTTAATATCAGACTTTTTCAAATCAATTAAAGCATCATACTTTAATAGGAGAAAATTTATTTCCATTCAACTTGTCCATGCTCTTGGTCTTTTCCAATTTGCATGTTATAACAATAAACTTTTTTTCATTAAATACTTTATCCTCTAAAATAAATAGCTACAATCTCATACAAGATAATAGAGAAAATTAATTTTGACTATATAGTCAAGATTATTTTTAACTCAAAACTTAGAATTTAGAATTTAGATTCTATACTATATTAAAAAAAAATACTACCAGTGCATTCTAACGGTTGGAAGATCGGTGAATATTTAACCAAAATCAAAAAAATTCAAACAAAATAAAATATAAACTAACTATATTTTTAATCAAATAATCACTGATATTCCAACAGCGTAAATGCGATGAATATAATCCTTCAGTCTCGAGAAGGAAATCTCTTATCAGACCCCTATTGTATATATTTATATACATAAAAATTTATTCATATATATCTCTACTCCATATCAAAACTCAAAAAATCAAATTGAAATGGTCCATGTAATGGCTCCAAAGAGGATCTAAAATTGTAATCATCCTCTAATTTAATCCAACTAGAGCTTTCATGCATATATGCTTCACTAGAATTATTATAATCACCACTCCATTGTTGATGAGTTGAACTCTTCTTCTGATTTTGATCATCATCAACATGACCACAATCATTAAACTCCACAAACATATCAGCAACATTAGAATCTTGACCAGTGAGTTCTTGCACAAGTGCTCTAAAATTTGAAGCACTAGTTTTCACCTTCATAGGACTTGAAATATATGTAACCTTTACCTCTTTTTTGTTCTTTTTGCTTTGTCTTTTCCCCTTCATCACCACATGGTTGTTAACACCAAGCATGTTTATCTCACTTTTCATCATCAAAATATATATGATTGTTTGATGAGTGTATGATATTTTGATTAATAAAATACAAGTTGGGTTAGTATTTATATATAAAGGGTATGAAAGAAAAGGGTGATGTAAATAAAGTCAAGGTTAATTTCCTAGAATGAGATTATTATATTAGTTTGGTGAAAGCAATTGATAAGAGGAAAAGGAAATTGGTTAGAAACTACCTTGGTTCAGAAGATTCTATTGAGAATGCTTTTTAGAGATACATTTAAATTAATATAATTATATAGTGATATTTTATGTTATGGAGATTCTAGTGGTTTTGATTCAATCAACTTTTTGGTCAGTTGAGCAGCCATACATGACTTGGAATCTAAAATCTAGATAGGTGACCTTTTTGTCATAAGAGGATATAATGTTAATTTTCTATGAAATATGTTTGTAGTTTTAGTATTTAGTTATTTATTTTAATTTTTAGGTCGTATTTGTTATGAATTTATAAAAAATGATATTTTTAAAATGAATTTTATGAAAATTATTATAAAAATAATTTTATTATTTTTAAGTTTATTTTTATATATTAAAAGATTAATTTTTTACATTCAATAACATAAAGATTCATTACTACTATTAAAAGTTTAAACATAATCAAAATCACATGATTTTTTTAAAGAGATGTTTTAAAATATTTTAAATTTAAACAATTATTTAAAATTTTGATATAAAAAAGTCATAAAATATCTAAAATAATATTTTTTTTAAAATTGATTTAAACCAATTATTTATTTATTTATTTTTTAAAAAAGTTCTTCATAATTTTTTTTAACTAACTATTGTTGGTTATTATTTAGAGGATAACTTTTTTAACTTTAAACTTTTGTACAATGTACATAAAAAAATAAGTTTTTCTTTCACACAATTTTAACTCAAGTTTATATATTACTCTTATTATTATTTTAGTTTTCTATTAAATTATTATTATTATTATTATTATTATTTTAAATAATACTTGATTAGTTATTTTAACCCTTTCCCTTTGGCCTCCGCACATATCCGGAAAACTATTAGACAAATGTTCAAAAAATTATCATAAATATTATTGGTTGTGTTTCATAACAAATGGTACACTTGCTTATTTTATACTTAATAGAAAAAAACTAAATATAAAAGGATAGTAATGATAACTTTTCTTCAAATGAACCTTATGAATATAAGTCTATTTATCATTAATTTAACTATAAAATCCAAAATATATGATTTTAATTCATTAACACAATCGAAACAAATTAGGTAAGATTGTTGAAATTTTTACTCCACCATACACTTATGGTGATATATAATTCCTTGATGCACTGGAATTGTTAAGATAGAGGAGCCACATGATAGTTACCATGCTACTTCATGCATACAATCCACCTAACTGTTTTTCAGTTTTTCAGTTAGTTAGGTTGTTACATTCAGTTATAGTATAGTGTTGTATAAATAGAATGTAAACTCAGCTTGTAGAGTTCATGATGATGAGTAATAAACATTCTATCTTCTCTCACTCTTCTTCTTCTTTACACTCCTCTTTATAGAGAAAGCTTGAAGCTTAACATGGTATCATCGACATTTTCTTGATTCCGCTGCTTCTGTTTACTCATCTCATCATTGTGCGTTTCTTCTTTTTCTTCATTCTTTTTCTCTTCTTTTTCTCCATTTCTGCGACATGTCTGAAGCAAGCTCTGCAGATTCTACTCCTAGCATCCATGGCGTCCACATTCATGGAAATGCTTCATCCAAAGCTACGAATAAGGGTTATCAAACTGATACCCTTAACCCCTATTTCATGCATCCGAATGAAAATCCTGCATTAATCCTAGTCACTCCATTGTTATCACCCAACAATTATCATTCTTGGTCAAGATCTATGACCATGGCTTTGCGTTTCAAGAACAAGCTTCATTTTATCAATGGTGTCTTGCCTCGGCCAATGGATGAAGATGTCAACTCTCTTGCATGGGATAGATGCAACACAATGATCATGTCTTGGCTTCACAATTCAGTTGAATTTGAAATTGCACAAAGTATCTTATGGATGGAAACTGCAGAAGAGATATGGAATGAACTCAAAGCACGATTTTATCAAGGCGATGTATTTCGCATTTCTGACATTCAAGAAGAGATCTACAATTTGAAGCAAGGTGATGCTTCTATTTCCTCTTATTTTACTAAGCTCAAGAAGCTATGGCAAGAATTGGACAATTTTCGTCCAATTCCTGAGTGTTTGTGTGATTCCACTTGCCTAGCCATTACCAAGATTCGAGCTTACCATGATGGTGATCAAGTAATTCGGTTTCTTAAGGGTTTAAATGAACAATATTCAGCCGTTAGATCTCAGATTATGCTCATAGAGCCTCTTCCAAACTTATGCAGAGTCTACTCGTTACTTGTTCAGCAAGAAAGACAGGCTGCCATCTCCATTGATGAGTCTAAACTCCTTGCTTGCCCTAATGCCAATTCCACTGCCAACAACACACACCAACATTCATCTACCAGCACCAGTTCTAGAGGCAGAGGTAGAGGTGGTAGATCTTATGGTGGTAGAGGAAGAGGATCCAGAATTTGCACTCACTGTGGCATGACTAACCACACAGCTGATACATGCTTCAAAAAGCATGGTTACCCACCTCATTGGAAACAAGAGAGCTCCATCAATATGGCACAATCTGAACCTCATGATTCCAGTCAGCTTGAGCCTCATGGAGACAAGGATTCAACTCAGGCTAGTTTAACCTTCACCCCTGCTCAACACAAAGCTTTATTGGCTTTGTTACAAGGAGCATCTATGTCCCAAGTTAATCACTTGACAACTGAGTCATCCATCAGTGCAGGTATCACTGGAAACATTCATAGCCCTGATTTATTCATTCTTGATACAGGGGCCACAGATCATGTTTGCCATAATAGAGAGTTTTTTCAATGCCTCAAAAGAATAGAGCCAATTAGAGTCAAACTGCCTAATGGAGCCTTAGTTACAACATCATACTCTGGCACTATTGTATTTGATCAATTTCTTCAGCTCATTGATGTTCTTTATATGCCTGATTTTTCATTCAACTTGATATCAGTACCAAAACTTACAAAATTCTCTCATTGTCAATTGATGTTTAATGATAATGACTGCTTGATACAGGATATGCATTCCAAGAGGAGGATTGGCACAACTAGCATGAGTGGTGGATTGTACATCTTGGAGTCTCCCATAGTCTCTTTACATAAACCACCATCCATCCCCTCTATCAATTCAATACAGCATAGAAATCAAGACAAAGACTCTCAACTTTGGCATTTGAGACTTGGTCATCCCTCCAACATTACACTGATCCATCTTAACAAGTCCTTCCTTTCTATACAACCTATCCACAAATCTATCCCTTGTGATGTATGCTTCTTTGCCAAACAAAGAAGACTGCCCTTTACTCATAGTTCTCACACTTCAAATTCCACTTTTGATTTAGTCCATATGGACATTTGGGGACCATTGTCCACACCATTAATGATGGGTTATAGATACTTTCTTACTATAGTTGATGATAGAAGTAGGTTTACTTGGCTGTTTCTTATGAAGCTTAAGTCTGAAGCTTCCTCTCTTGTAAAATCCTTTGTATCAATGATCAAAACACAATTTAATTCATCCATAAAATGCATTAGGTCTGATAATGGCTGTGAATTTCTTTTGCATGATTTTTACAAACAAACTGGCATTTTGCATCAGACTTCATGTGTTGGTACCCCTCAACAAAATGGCATTATTGAGAGGAAACACCAACACATCCTTGGTATAACTCGAGCCCTTCTATTTCAGTCCCAGCTAGATCACATATTTTGGGCACATGCTGTTGGTCATGCAGTTCATATCATAAATAGGCTACCTTCTGCTTACTTACATCACAAGTCACCCTACCAATTGCTGTATGACACTTTACCTGATTTTACCACACTCAAAGTATTTGGTTCTTTGTGTTTTGCATCTACTCTATCTACCAATAGAAAGAAACTGGATCCTAGGTCTAGGAAATGCCTCTATTTAGGGTACAGATTTGGCATTAAGGGTCATACCTTATTTGATCTACAAAACAAAGAAATATTTGTGTCCAGAGATGTTATTTTCTTTGAACACATATTCCCCTATCAATCTGCATCACATTCAACATGCATTGATGACTTCAACAAATTGTTTGATCAACCTTCTTCTTCAAGTCAAGGTCTACCAGCCTCAAATATCCCTGATCCAATCATCTCCCATAATGCTGATTCTACATCTCTACCCAACTCCACAGCCCTTGATCATCCCAATTCAGATTCCTTACTACCCAAGCAATCCAAAAGACAACCAAAACCTCCTTCTTATCTCCAAGATTATCATTGTCATCTCCTAAGTACAATCCCCACCTCTGAAGGTACTGCTGCCAATTCTCCTAAGCAATGTAAGTATCCTCTTTCTTCAGTCTTATCTTATGTTGATCTATCATTGACACATAAGAATTATGCTGTTCTTTTATCTACCATCACTAAACCTAACTCTTATGAATCTGCCATCACTGATCCTAATTGGAAAGAGGCTATTGAAACTGAGCTGCATGCATTATCTTCAACTAATACTTGGACTCTTGTACTTTTACCACCTCACAAGAAATCTATTGGTTGTAAGTGGATTTTCAAGCTCAAACTACATGCTAATGGCACAGTTGAGAGGTACAAATCCCGTTTAGTGGCAAAGGGCTTCACACAAACTGAAGGCCTGGATTACATGGACACTTTCAGCCCTGTGGTAAAGATGACCACCATTAGAATGCTCATGGCTATTGCTGCTATTAACAACTGGCCCTTGTTTCAACTAGATGTCAATACAGCATTCCTCCATGGTGATCTCAATGAAGAGGTTTATATGAAGCCTCCCCCAGGTATTTCCATCCCTACTCCTGATTTGGTATGCAAACTTCAAAGATCTTTATATGATTTAAAGCAAGCCAGTCGCCAATGGAATACTAAACTCACCGATACTCTGCTTGCAAGCAAATTCATTCAATCCAAGGCTGACTATTCACTCTTCACCAAGACTTCACTATCTGGTTTCACTGTGGTCTTAGTGTATGTAGATGATTTGGTTCTTGGTGGTACTGACCCTGTAGAGATCACACAACTCAAACACTTGCTCCACAAGAAGTTTAGCATCAAAGATCTAGGAGTCCTCAAATATTTTTTAGGCTTTGAGGTTGCCAGAACTGTTCAAGGCATCTCTCTATGTCAGAGGAAATATACCCTAGATTTAATTAATGATGCAGGATTACTTGGTGCCAAACCTTGCAATACCCCTATGCAGCCTCACTTGCAACTTCACTCAACATTGGGAGTACCTATATCAGACCCTACTGCATACAGAAGACTCATAGGTCGACTCCTATACCTCACTCATTCTAGGCCCGATATTGCTTATGCAGTAAGCAAGCTCAGCCAATTCCTGAATGCTCCGACTGACCAACATATGCTGGCAGGATTACACATTCTACGTTTCCTCAAAAATAACCCTGGCCAAGGTTTATTCTTCAGTGCCTCTAGCACTCTTTGTCTCACAGGTTTTTCTGACTCTGACTGGGGAGCTTGCCCGGATTCAAGAAGATCGACTACAGGATTCTGCTTCTTCCTGGGAAAATCTCTCATTAGTTGGAAGAGTAAGAAACAATTGGTGGTGTCTCGATCCTCCTCAGAGGCTGAGTATCGTGCCCTAGCTCAAGCCACTTGCGAAGGCATTTGGCTCGTTTCTCTCCTTGCTGACTTCAGTATTACATATCAACTTCCTTTCACCCTTTATTGTGACAACAAGTCAGCCATGCATATCGCTGCTAATCCAGTGTTTCATGAAAGGACAAAGCATATTGAGATTGATTGACATGTTGTGCGTGACAAGGTTCTTGCAGGAACAGTTCACCTCATGCCAATATCTTCAAAAGAACAAGTAGCTGATATTCTCACTAAGTCTTTGCACCCGGGTCCTTTCATCAATCTGCAGTCCAAGCTTGGAATGATTGACATTCACTCCAGCTTGAAGGGGGCTGTTAAGATAGAGGAGCCACATGATAGTTACCATTCTACTCCATGCATACAATCCACCTAACTGTTTTTTAGTTAGTTAGGTTGTTACATTCAGTTATAGCATAGTGTTGTATAAATAGAATGTAAACTCAGCTTGTAGAGTTCATGATGATGAGTAATAAACATTCTATCTTCTCTCACTCTTCTTCTTCTTTACACTCCTCTTTATAGAGAAAGCTTGAAGCTTAACAGGAATGGAGAAATGGAGAAGTATATAGAGTAATATTTTTTTCCTAAAGAAATTTTGGAGTTAGGAGTTTTTTTCCTAGTGTCATTCACAAGTCTCCTATCAAAAAGTCCAAGAGCAACATTAAGGTAGGAGTTTATGGAATAGTTGATCTTTTCTCTAATTAATGATAGATGATTTCGTCCTCCAGACGCATCGATCACTGTTTGATTAGATTGAACGGTCGCATGTACAACGCATCTCTTTTTACGCAGATGATTTTAACCGCTCACATTATATGAAGAGGAAAGTTCGTCATTTTAGATATTTAAATTTATTCCCACTCTTACATTACTCCTTATTCTCTCACTTACTTGAGCATTGGAGTGTTAACCTTGCAAGTTACCCCTCTCTTCTCTGCATCGAAAACTTGCTCCAATAATCCAAGATCTCATGCCACTGTCTCACCAATCATTTATGGTTTTAAAGCATAACGGTAGTGCCGCATATGAGAATCGACTTCTAATTCCTATGAATTCTACAAATATTTTTTTCTCCATTGAAGATCCAAATCTCTTAGTCTTTCTTTGTGAACATCGATCTCTTCCCAAATAATCTGATACGGAACACGTGAAGCTGTGGTGAATTTGAAAATCACTCGATCTTTCAAACTCGTTGTTGAAGCTAGCAAGACTCTTTAGACATGTGACTTCATACACAATAGGGGGTGAGTGAATTGTGGAGGTTTGAAAATATTGACGGAAAACAAAATCATTGGAAAATTAGAGCTTGAAAACATTTTAGAAAGCAAACAAGTAAATAAGCAACAAAAAATAAATTAACTAAAAAGTAAAGGAGAGAAAATAAATTAAAGAGACGAGGGAAGAGAGAAGCATTGGAGGTTTATACAAGTCCGATTTAATAATTTGACCAAGTCATGTTCCCAAGAATTATTCTTGAGAGTCTTCACTAATCTTGAGAGTTTTTAGAAGGATGTATCCACAAACCTCCTTATAAAAGGAAATGAAATTTAAATGCTAACTTTCTACCAAACAACAAATATAGTTTAGAGCGGCTATCCTCAAAACTGAACAGAGATTTTCCAAGGGCTGAAATTGAACCATTATGGAGTTTTATATTGGCAATCCTCCAAACTAAACTAGGGTTTTACATGGCTCGACCTCTTAACCGAGATAAGATTTTACAATGGCTAATCTGAAGCCAACTGAGCTTTTACAGAGACTGAACACAAGAAACAATGTGAGATTTTATATAGGCATCTTGATCCAAATAAGCCTATACACAGGCTGAGCTCTAGAATCTACATGAAGGTTTTACTAGGTGATCTTCACGAAGCAAAATAGAATTTTTCTTGGAGAAACTCACAAACCAAACATCGACTTCCTAAGACAATCCCCTAAAACAAACCAGAGTTTTTACCGATTTATCTCGCAGCTAAACAACTTTCTATGTAAGAATATTTTACTCAAAAGATAATAAACTCTTGGTAAGTTACAATTAAGCCCTCACGTAGAACAATGATCCTCACTTAGACACAAAAGTACTCTCAAAACGCTAAGGCAAAATATATGTGAAAAAAAAAAGAGATTTATAGAAAATATCGAGAGAGAAAGAAAGTGAGATCAAAGCTCCTTTTATGAATGAAATGAAATGATATAGAAACCCTCTATTTGTAGGACAAATTATGATTTAAATTTGGAAACAATTCATGGGTAAAATAAATGCCATAATCAATTATGTTAATATATTATTGACCCTTAATAATGGATTGTTCAAACCACAAACAGAAGGTTTTGGTATTTAGTTGTTACCAATCATTAAGAGTCTATTTGAATCAATTTTAGACTTGACAAAGAGAGAGTAATCAATTAGGTGATTAGTTTTAATCGATTATCCAGTGGTAAAAATATTCATTCAATTGGTTAGACAATCCCCTAATCAGTTGGCTAGGCCTTAAAAATATTTCTGGCGATTTTAATAAAATATGAGAGAGAGAGAGAGAGAGAGAGTGTGAGTGTGTGTGTGTGTGTGTGATTTAGCAAAAATATATCCAGAAGTACCTTTGTTCCTTTACAAGACACTAGTCACTCAAACGAACACGACCAGACGAACTTTCACATTTAATCTCTTTCTCAACATTAAATCTCAAAGTCTTGTCATCATTATCTTTGACTTTAACATCACACAAAAACCTTTAATATTCTAGCTTGACGAGGCTTGATATATCTTATAATTGATTACTAGCATTAGAGAGTTGAGAGGACTAACCACGAGCGAACCTTGAAACTGGAGTATACACTTAAATGACATTTGACAACCAGAGTGCCGACTTTAAAGATATGACTTGATCCTCAAGAACATCTACAAAGAATGAATTGATGACATATTTAGAATCTTTGACCACTTAAGTTATTTTCAAGAGACTTTACTAGATATCTTTTGATATTAAGTGTTGTCATTATCAAAACTAACTAACTAAACAATTGATTGCAGCTTTGTTATCAACAAACTCCATCGCCTTGGATCACCTTAGCAATACTTGAAAGCACATAGATTCACATTATCCCCATTTTTATGATGACAACACTTCTCTTAGCAATTTGGTAAAAGAGAAAACAAACAGATAAACTTTGGAGTGGTTAATCTGTGCATGCACGCACACGCAAAGTTATCGATTAACTAATCTAAAATGTTGTAACTATGTAATAAACACGCAAGCAAATGCGTCTGCATGCACACGTAAAGTTGCTCAAATTATCGATTAACCAATCTAAAATTTTGTAATTGTATAATAAACACGCACGCAGATGCACTTGCACGCATACGTAAAGTTGTCCAAATTATCGATTAACTAATCTAAAATTTTATAATTACATGACTAAATACTCATTTGCAATCAATTAGCTTGTAGAAAAAACACCATAAACCTCTAAACGCCGTTGGTCAATGGCCAATTCCCTACAAAAGTCACAAGATTAGAAAGTGAAAATCCACATGAACTTGATTCATGAATTGGAAAGTGCGACGAAAGCACATAACAACATGAAGATTAATTATTGTGCAAGAAAACTAACTTAATGTGATGTCTCTCTATGTTGTGACACCTAGCCTTGAATCAAGCCCACAATCATGTGACATCGTTAAATTCAACGTTAGAGTTATGCACGTAACTTGGCAGCCACACACGGGTTGTGTGTTGTTACTTGTTTGTTCTTATACGACAAAAAAATTAGTCTAGGATTAGAAACATAGGAAGAAAAAAAGTCATACACGTGCAATAGTAAATTCAATGTTCACAATATAGAATAAAAAAATATGAAAAGGAGTGTTCATAATTTGTCAAAATGTAATATATATGACTCAATATTGATCCCATAATTGACATACCTTATTAGGTAAGCATAGCATGCCAAGCTCTACTTGATGATGAAGGAAATCTCACATTAAAGTCTATATGTGTGTGCTAAAGACAAATAAGGTCTTTTTTATTTATTTAGGAGGGTCGACATAGTTAAGAAAAAGTATTAGTTATATAAAATGATTATTATTATTATTTGGAATTTTAATTTATGTTTGAAATAAAATTGAATAATTTTTAAAAAACATATAAAAAAATTATTTGTAAACACACAGCAAAATAGTGTACACGCAGCGAAATACACCATGGTGTTCGGAAAAGTCTATAAGATGAAAAAGGTCTCCCTCTTGCTAAAATGTTCAGGGGAAATGAGATCGCATTAGTCCTCACAGACGTCTACCAAGGAACATGCGGGAGGGAAAAATCTTCCTCACAAACTGCTTAGGGCGGGTAATTATTGACCCACTTTGATGAAGCATATTGTAGAATTTATTAGAAGCTATGACAAGTGTCAAAGACATTCTAACCTACCTCACGCGCAAATTGAAATTCTTCACTCAGTCATGTTGTTGTGACTATTTTACCAATGAGGAATTCACATATTAGATCTTTTACCACTAATTCCTACACAACTGAAGTTTCTAATTGTCGGAGTAAGCTACTTTACGAATCAGATAAAGGCAGAGGCCCTCTCCAAGATCATGGTTAAAAGAGTAGAACTTTTCTATTGTCACCAGATTATATGCAAATTTGACTTACCAAGAGTCATCATCTCGGACAATGGCACACAATTCGCTATCTCAATTGTGGTGGATTTATGCTAGAACCTACAAATAAAGTTCATCTTGGTCGTTCATCTCCAAGTGAATGGGAAGGTCGAGTCACTAAACAAGGTGATATTAGGCGGGATAAAGAAAAAATTGGGCGATGCCAAGGGTTTGCGGGCTAAACAACTACATGAGGTATTATGGTCGTATCACATTACTTGTTAGGATGCTAAAACAAGAACCCTAACAAAGCTAATAAAAAGCTGTAAATTCTACACTAAGAAGACAAATAAAACTAACTAAGAAAAATAAAGATTCATTTCTTTTCTTTGATACCTAATGTCTCAATGAGACTACAATATATAATACTTCTAATAGATAATAAACTAAGGCTCAAATATTAATAAGAGCCCACTAAATAACAATGCATAAAAACATCAATATAAATTATAAATTAACTTAAATAATATTATTCTTCTCTCTATCATTGCCGCGAGGTCCACTTGAACCTTGTCCTCAAGGTTCTAAAATAATACTAACTAAAATATAATTTTGTTTTGTCAACAAAAAAATATTTAACCTTTGAACACATAATGCCTCTAGCATATTCCACAATGGGAGAAAATAATTTTGGCACATGACTAAACCCAACATGTGAGAGAAACCATGCGATAAAAAATAATAGTGTGTTCTTTGTAAATTCCATCCACCTACCAAAGATGTCACACATAATGGTAGCATCAAACATCTTTTCTTTGTCACAACGTGGAGGTTGTAAAGTAATATGATGCATAATAGGTACTAGTGAGGTGTAGGGGTGGTAACGTTGCGCGCTAATTGGTACACTGTAATTTCCTTGCTGATGGCTGATGGCTAAATATGCATTTGAGGGAGCAGACTACTGATAGTGTCAGAATTGTGGGAATAAAAAAAAGGTGGGTGTCAATTTCTACTGACACGTGGCCACAGATAATTGGGAGTTACCTCCTCACACGGATTGTGCTTTCATTGAACGGCTAAGATCTTAAAAAGTAACACAATCCTTTTTTTTTGTTTCTATAGAAAAGAGAAAAAAAATCCCTTTGTTCTTCTCTCTTCCATCTATGGCTCTGTTTCTTTCCCGTCTTTACTTTCTTTAACAACAACACATTTCCTTTCTGTTTCTACTCTCTTGCTTCCTCTTAAAGCCTATTTCCCAACAAAATAAAATTACTCTTCTAACAATGAATCGAACCCAAAAAATATTTTTTTTCCAGCACCACCGGGATAAAAAACGAAGATGGAAAACACGTGCGCAGTGGTTGTTGGCTGAAAATCCTTCATACAGAATAACGATAATAAAACTGAAACTTTGTAGGGAAGTAGAAGTATAGTTGTCAAACATTTCAAAGGTGGTGGCTGAGATGAATTTCTATTCGTAAGTTTTAACGGTGGTTGTGATGGGTGAGCGGAAGCTGGGAGTAGAGTTGGAGATTTTGGTTTCAGCGACAAATGTGGTGGTTTTGGAGGTGGTCGCCGTCGTGGATTGATCAATGGTGAGCGGACAGAAAGCCATGGCAGCAGACACGGAGGAGAAATAAGGAGGAGTGAAGTGATAATACAATGGTGATGGAACACTAACATATGGAGGAGTGAAAGATTGATAGTATGGATTTGCCATGGAAGGATTGAAGTTCAAGGATGAAAGCACCAATTGTTAGGATGCTAAAACAAGAACCCTAACAAAGCTAATAAAAAGCTGTAAATTCTTCACTAAGAAGACAAATAAAATTAACTAAGAAAAATAAAGATTCATTTCTTTTCTTTGATACCTAATGTCTCAATGAGACTACAATATATAATACTTCTAATAGATAATAAACTAAGGCCCAAATATTAATAAGAGCCCACTAAATAACAATGCATAAAAACATCAATATAAATTATAAACTAACTTAAATAATATTATTCTTCTCTCTATCATTACTCCTCATTCAACCATCAAAGAAACCACGTTTACGATGGTATACAACATAGATGCCATGCTATCAGTTAAATTGAAACCTCCACGTGGAGGTGGGCTCAACTCAACAAAAAATAAAATGAGACAAACTTAGATGTGCAACCGACCTAATTGAGGAGACCCATAGCGTTGTCCATATCATATAATTCTTTTCCAAGCAGAGGGCCACTAGACGATACAACTCTAAAGTGGCCCTAAGGGAAATATAGGGGGCTACTGTGTACTCAGGAAGGTAGTCGTACCAACTCGCTTAGGAAAAGCTACAACCTAATTAGGAAATCTCATATCGTGTATATCAGAAACTACCTCATGGGGCCTCCAAACTCCAAGATCTAGGTGGAAGACTCATCCATAGGACATGAGTGTTAGAACAAGATTTGTTCTGATCAATTATCTTAGTTTTGATGATAACAATAATATGAATTTTGCTTAAGATAATATGGTACTCTAATCCAATGCAATTTCCTTTTCAGGAAATATATAAAGAGTATGCATAATTCAACGCTCAGAAGCTTTGTCTCAAAGGGTTCAGCATGCAACATCAGAACATGGTCTGGCAAGACATCAGAAGATGGTCGAAGCAGAATCAGAACATGGGTCTATGGAAGCATCAGAAGAACATGAGATCAGAAGCACTGAAGTTCTGATGGTATCACGCACAGAAGCACTTCAAGGTCAGAAGATCAGAAGATGCTTTGCACCAAGCTGTTTGACTCTGATGATATTCAAACGTTGTATTCACAAACATCAGATCAGAAGGAAGTACAAGTGGCAAGCTACACTGACTGACAAAAGGAACGTTAAAAGCTATTAAAGGCAACGTCAGTAGACACAGCGTGAACAAGGCTCGAGGTAGTTGACAAAAGCGTATAACATTAAATGCGATGCTGTACGGAACACGCAAAGCATTAAATGCACTCAACGGTCATCTTCTCCAACGCCTATAAATATGAAGTTCTGATGAGAAGCAAGGTTAACGATTTCTGAACAAAACAACTCATATTAACTTGCTGAAACTCTGTTCTACTCAAAGCTCAGAATCTTCATCTTCATCAAAGCTCACTACATTGCTGCTGTAATATATTAGTGAGATTAAGCTTAAACGTTAAGAGAAATATCACAGTTTGTGATTATAGCTTTTAAGAAGCAATTGTAATACTCTTAGAATTGATTACATTAAGTTGTAAGGAACTAGAGTGATCGTGTGGATCAGAATACTCTAGGAAGTCTTAGAGGGTATCTAAGCAGGTTGTAACTAGAGTGATCGTGTGGATCAGAATACTCTAGAAAGTCTTAGAGGGTATCTAAGCAGTTGTTCCTGGAGTGATCAGTGTGTGATCAGAAGACTCTGGAAGACTTAGTTGCTGACTAAGTGGAGAACCATTGTAATCCGTGCGATTAGTGGATTAAATCCTCAGTTGAGGTAAATCATCTCTGCGGGGGTGGACTGGAGTAGTTTAGTTAACAACGAACCAGGATAAAAATAACTGTGCAATTTATTTTTTATCTGTCAAGTTTTTAAAGCTACACTTATTCAAACCCCCCCTTTCTAAGTGTTTTTCTATCCTTCAATTGGCATCAGAGCGCCGGTTCTAAGGTGCAAGCACTTAACCGTGTTTAGAAAAGATTCAGGAAGAGAAAAACGCTTCAGTAAAAGATGGCTGATGAAACTGCAAAGTCTACACCTACATCTGGCTCTGCTGAGCAACACAACGGTAACAATGGTTATACTAGACCGCCGGTATTTGATGGTGAAATCTTTGAATACTGGAAAGATAAACTGGAAAGTTACTTTCTTGGTCTAGATGGTGATCTATGGGATCTTCTGATGGATGGTTACAAACATCCAGTAAATGCCAGTGGCGTAAAGCTGACAAGGCAAGAAATGAGTGATGATCAGAAGAAGCTTTTCAGGAATCATCATAAATGCAGAACTGTTTTGCTGAATGCTATCTCTCATGCTGAGTATGAGAAGATATCTAACAGGGAAACGGCCTATGACATATATGAGTCCTTGAAAATGACTCATGAAGGAAATGCTCAAGTCAAGGAGACTAAAGCTCTCGCTTTAATCCAGAAGTATGAAGCCTTCAAGATGGAGGATGATGAAGACATTGAAAAGATGTTTTCAAGATTTCAAACTCTTACTGCTGGATTGAGAGTTCTTGACAAGGGATACACCAAGGCTGATCACGTAAAGAAGATCATCAGAAGCTTACCCAGAAGATGGGGTCCTATGGTGACTGCATTTAAGATTGCGAAGAATCTAAATGAAGTCTCTTTGGAAGAGCTTATCAGTGCCTTGAGAAGCCATGAAATAGAGCTGGACGCAAACGAGCCTCAAAAGAAAGGTAAGTCTATTGCATTAAAATCCAATATCATGAAATGCACTAACGCTTTTCAGGCTAGAGAAGAAGATCCTGAAGAATCAGAATCTGAAGAAGAAGATGAACTGTCCTTGATCTCCAGAAGGCTAAATCAACTCTGGAAGAACAAGCAAAGGAAGTTCAGAGGCGTCAGAAGTTCAAAGAAATTTGAACGTGGAGAATCTTCTGATGACAGAAGATTTGACAAGAAGAAGGTCATGTGCTATGAATGCAATGAGCCTGGACACTTCAAGAATGAATGTCCAAAACTTCAGAAGGAAAATCCCAAGAAGAAGTTTCATAAGAAGAAAGGTCTTATGGCAACCTGGGATGAGTCAGAAGATGATTCAGACTCTGAAAATGAGCAGGCTAACTGTGCGCTGATGGCGACAGAAGATGACGGATCAGAATCTACATCAGAATCAGATTCTGAAGAGGTATTCTCTGAACTTACTAGAGATGAGTTAGTTTCCGGTCTAACAGAACTTCTGGAATTCAAGTCTCAGAATAGTCTCAAATACAAAAAGCTGAAAAAGCTATTTGAATTTGAAACAAAGAAGCTTGAGTTGGAGAATTCTGAATTAAAAGAAAAACTTTTAAAATTATCCAATAATGTTGGATCTCCTTCTGATTCAGAAAAATCCACTCCTAGTCTAAACCATATTCTGAAAGAATATGATTTAAGTTTCAGGAAGTTCTTATCTAGAAGTATTGGCAGAAGTCAGCTAGCTTCTATGATATATGCTGTGTCTGGAAACAAAAGAGTCGGCATTGGTTTTGAGGGTGAAACCCCATACAAACTTGAACCTGTTGATGAAATGAAATTCACATACAAGCCATTGTATGATCAGTTCAAGTATGGCCACTCCCATGATATTAGGCACACTTCACATGCTCAAAGTTTTCACATAACACACACCAAAAAGCATGTGACACAACCTAGGAAATATCATGAAACTCACATTAAAAATTATCATGTTGTTCCTCCTATTGCTTACAATGTTAAACCCAAGTTCAATCAGAACTTGAGAAAATCTAACAAGAAAGGACCCAAGAAAATGTGGGTACCTAAGGATAAGATTATTCCTATTGCAGATATCCTTGGCTGCAAAAAGGACAAAGCACAACATGTCGTGGTACCTGGACTCTGGATGCTCACGACACATGACAGGAAGAAGGTCTATGTTCCAAGACCTGGTGCTTAAGTCTGGAGGAGAAGTCAAGTTTGGAGGAGATCAGAAGGGCAAGATAATTGGCTCTGGAACTATAAAGTCTGGTAACTCTCCTTCCATTTCTAATGTACTTCTTGTAGAAGGATTAACACATAACCTCTTATCTATCAGTCAATTGAGTGACAATGGTTATGATATAATCTTTAATCAAAAGTCTTGCAAGGCTGTAAATCAGAAGGATGGCTCAATCCTATTTACAGGCAAGAGGAAGAACAACATTTATAAGACAGATCTGCAAGATCTTATGAGTCAGAAGGTGACTTGTCTTATGTCTGTTTCTGAAGAGCAGTGGGTCTGGCACAGAAGATTAGGTCATGCTAGTTTGAGAAAGATTTCTCAGATTAACAAACTGGATCTTGTCAGAGGACTCCCTAATCTGAAATTCAAATCAGATGCTCTTTGTGAAGCATGTCAGAAGGGCAAGTTCTCCAAACCTGCATTCAAGTCCAAGAATGTTGTTTCTACCTCAAGGCCATTAGAACTCTTGCACATTGATCTGTTTGGCCCAGTCAAAACAACATCTGTCAGAGGGAAGAAATATGGATTAGTCATCGTAGATGATTATAGCCGCTGGACGTGGGTAAAATTCTTGAAACACAAGGATGAGTCTCATTCAGTGTTCTTTGATTTCTGCATTCAGATTCAATCTGAAAAAGAGTGTAAAATCATAAAGGTCAGAAGTGATCATGGTGGTGAATTTGAGAACAGATCCTTTGAAGAATTCTTCAAAGAAAATGGTATTGCCCATGATTTCTCTTGTCCTAGAACTCCACAGCAAAATGGAGTTGTAGAACGAAAGAATAGGACTCTGCAAGAAATGGCCAGAACCATGATCAATGAAACCAATATGGCTAAGCATTTCTGGGCAGAAGCAATAAACACTGCATGCTATATTCAGAATAGAATCTCTATCAGACCTATTCTAAATAAGACTCCTTATGAATTGTGGAAGAATAAAAAGCCCAACATTTCATATTTCCATCCTTTTGGATGTGTATGCTTTATTCTGAACACTAAAGATCATCTTGGTAAGTTTGATTCCAAAGCACAAAAATGTTTCCTTCTTGGATATTCTGAACGCTCAAAAGGCTACAGAGTATACAATACTGAAACATTGATTGTAGAAGAATCAATCAATATCAGGTTTGATGATAAGCTTGGTTCTGAAAAACCAAAGCAGTTTGATAATTTTGCAGATTGTGATATAGATATATCAGAAGTTGTTGAGCCAAGAAGCAACGCATCAGAAGCAGAGCTTCTCAGAAGCAAAGAATCTGAAGATCAAGTATCAGCTTCTCTGGAGAATCTAAGCATTTCTGAAGAACCATCTGTCAGAAGATCATCCAGACTCATCTCTGGTCATTCAGAAGATGTCATTCTTGGAAAGAAGGATGATCCAATCAGAACAAGAGCATTCCTTAAGAACAATGCAGACTGTCAATTAGGCCTTGTATCTTTGATCGAGCCAACTTCTGTTGATCATGCTCTAGAAGATCCAGACTGGATAATTGCTATGCAAGAAGAACTGAATCAGTTTACAAGGAATGATGTTTGGGATCTTGTTCCTAGACCAGATGGATTCAATATAATCGGTACAAAATGGGTCTTCAGAAACAAGCTCAGTGAGAAAGGTGAAGTGGTAAGGAACAAAGCCAGACTGGTGGCTCAGGGTTATAGTCAGCAAGAAGGGATTGACTATACAGAAACCTTTGCACCAGTGGCCAGGTTAGAATCTATTCGTCTATTAATTTCATTTGCCACTCAACATAACATCACTCTCTATCAGATAGATGTTAAGAGTGCCTTCTTAAATGGTTATATAGATGAAGAAGTTTATGTCCATCAACCTCCTGGTTTTGAAGACTCTATGTCTCCTAATCATGTTTTTAAACTAAAGAAATCGTTGTATGGATTGAAACAAGCTCCCAGAGCTTGGTATGAACGCTTAAGTTCTTTCCTTCTGGATAATGGTTTCACTAGAGGAAAAGTGGACACTACTCTCTTTTGTAAAACCTTTAAAAGGGATATTTTAATTTGTCAAATATATGTAGATGATATTATTTTTGGAACATCTAATGCTACACTTGGAAAGGAGTTTGCTGAGTCTATGCAGGCTGAGTTTGAAATGAGCATGATGGGAGAACTCAAGTATTTCCTTGGAATACAAATAAATCAAACATCAGAAGGAACGTATGTTCACCAAACCAAGTATGTGAAGGAACTTCTGAAGAAGTTTAATCTTCTAGACTGCAAAGAAGCCAAAACTCCTATGCATCCAACATGCATCCTAGGTAAGGATGAGGTAAGTAAGAAGGTAGATCAGAAGTTATACAGAGGTATGATTGGATCTCTTCTATATTTGACTGCTTCTAGACCTGACATTCTGTTCAGTGTTTGTTTGTGTGCTAGATTCCAATCATATCCTAGAGAATCTCATTTAACTGCTGTTAAGAGAATTCTAAGGTATCTGAAAGGTACTACTAATGTTGGCTTAGTTTACAGAAAATCTAAAGAATACAACTTAGTAGGATTCTGCGATGCTGACTATGCTGGAGACAGAATTGAAAGAAAGAGTACTTCAGGAAGTTGCCAATTTCTTGGAAGTCATTTGATCTCCTGGTATAGCAAGAAGCAAGCAACTATTGCTCTATCAACAACAGAAGCAGAATATGTCGCTGCTGCTGGTTGCAGTACACAGATGCTCTGGATGAAGAGTCAGTTAGAAGATTATCAGATATATGAGAGTAACATTCCTATATTCTGTGATAATACTTCTGCTATATGTTTATCTAAGAATCCTATTCTTCATTCAAAGGCTAAACATATTGAGATTAAACATCATTTCATAAGGGACTATGTTCAGAAGGGTGTTATATCTTTAAACTTTGTGGATACAGACCATCAATGGGCTGATATCTTTACAAAACCCCTGGCTGAAGATAGGTTTAAGTTCATTCTGAAGAACATCAGTATGGATTTATGCCCAGAATGAGAAGATGAGAAGTTCTTACTTATGAGTATCTTCTGAAATGAATGTGGATTTTTTTTAATCAGAAGTTCTGATTGAAATCTTTTAGAAATTATGATTCGGTTATTACTAACGTTTCATTGTCTAAGTTGATTCAGAACCTCTTTTAAAGCAAAACAGCTGTAACGTTTTATCTCGGGATGGTAAACCTGTCGTTACTATTCATGAATAAGCGCGCGTGCAGTTGAAGGGACGCCGACCATAGGTAACTGTGCTAGTCACCTCATTTGTCTTTATTATCTCTCCTCATGTCACGTAACATTAAATGCTATTCATGAATCTTTTGAAATATTCTTTTTGATGTTATGACAAAAAGGGGGAGAAGATAAATGATAAATGATTTGATTAATCTATCAGTTGCTGGGTAAAGCTCCCACACATTTACTAACAAGAACTGCAAGTTCTATATGGTTTAAGTGTTTTGCAGGTATAAAGAAGTAAAGAGAATCTTCAAAGCAAACACAAGAAGCAAAACCATAAAAAGTGTTATTCTGTAAAAAGAATAAGCTCATGGAAACTGAAGCAAGCTAAGTGCTGTCAAGCTTCAGAAATAAGAAGCAAGAAAGAAGAATGAATCAGAAGCACTGATAATAGAATTTGATCCATATTTGTCTATTTGCTCTGACAAAATTCTATTTGCTCTGATACATTATTTTAGCCTATATGGCTCTGATACATATCATGTGTTCTAATATACATTTTATGTTCTGACTCGTTCATGCTGACTTTTGTCGTTTAGTTTTTTGTTCTGTAACATTTCAGGATGTAGAGATGCTCTGATGATGCTCTAGTACATTCAACAATGTTCTGATACAAATCTAGCATGAAGTGATGTTGGTAGAAATTCAAAGCTCTGAAGCTATCCGAGGGAAGCAGAAATCAGAAGCTGTGAATGTTCTAAAGATCCAGAAAACTCAAGTTCTGAAGCTGTCCTAAATGGAAGCAGAAATCAGAAGCTGTGAATGTTCTGGAGATCAAAGAAATTCAAGTTCTGAAGCTGTCCTAAATGGAAGCAGAAATCAGAAGCTGTGAATGTTCTGAAGATCAAAGAAATTCAAGTTCTGAAGCTGTCCAATGGAAGCAGAAGTCAGAAGCTATGAATTCTCTGAAGACAGAAGCTTATGTGATCGTCTCTACCGAAATAATCAGGGAAGTCTTTTATTAAAGTTCTTCGAGTATTTATTTCAGGGGGAGATTATTTATCTCAGGGGGAGATTGTTAATCTCAGGGGGAGACATATTCATATGCTTATGCTATAGCTGTGTAATTTGTCTTTTGCTGTCTGCTCTTTCTGATCGCAAATTCATATCATTTATATATGTTTTTGTCATCATCAAAAAGGGGGAGATTGTTAGAACAAGATTTGTTCTGATCAATTATCTTAGTTTTGATGATAACAATAATATGAATTTTGCTTAAGATAATATGGTACTCTAATCCAATGCAATTTCCTTTTCAGGAAATATATAAAGAGTATGCATAATTCAGCGCTCAGAAGCTTTGTCTCAAAGGGTTCAGCATGCAACATCAGAACATGGTCTGGCAAGACATCAGAAGATGGTCGAAGCAGAATCAGAACATGGGTCTATGGAAGCATCAGAAGAACATGAGATCAGAAGCACTGAAGTTCTGATGGTATCACGCACAGAAGCACTTCAAGGTCAGAAGATCAGAAGATGCTTTGCACCAAGCTGTTTGACTCTGATGATATTCAAACGTTGTATTCACAAACATCAGATCAGAAGGAAGTACAAGTGGCAAGCTACGCTGACTGACAAAAGGAACGTTAAAAGCTATTAAAGGCAACGTCAGTAGACACAGCGTGAACAAGGCTCGAGGTAGTTGACAAAAGCGTATAACATTAAATGCGATGCTGTACGGAACACGCAAAGCATTAAATGCACTCAACGGTCATCTTCTCCAACGCCTATAAATATGAAGTTCTGATGAGAAGCAAGGTTAACGATTTCTGAACAAAACAACTCATATTAACTTGCTGAAACTCTGTTCTACTCAAAGCTCAGAATCTTCATCTTCATCAAAGCTCACTACATTGCTGCTGTAATATATTAGTGAGATTAAGCTTAAACGTTAAGAGAAATATCACAGTTTGTGATTATAGCTTTTAAGAAGCAATTGTAATACTCTTAGAATTGATTACATTAAGTTGTAAGGAACTAGAGTGATCGTGTGGATCAGAATACTCTAGGAAGTCTTAGAGGGTATCTAAGCAGGTTGTAACTAGAGTGATCGTGTGGATCAGAATACTCTAGAAAGTCTTAGAGGGTATCTAAGCAGTTGTTCCTGGAGTGATCAGTGTGTGATCAGAAGACTCTGGAAGACTTAGTTGCTGACTAAGTGGAGAACCATTGTAATCCGTGCGATTAGTGGATTAAATCCTCAGTTGAGGTAAATCATCTCTGCGGGGGTGGACTGGAGTAGTTTAGTTAACAACGAACCAGGATAAAAATAACTGTGCAATTTATTTTTTATCTGTCAAGTTTTTAAAGCTACACTTATTCAAACCCCCCCTTTCTAAGTGTTTTTCTATCCTTCAATGAGACTCTCTTAACTTGAGATATTATTATAGTTTGTCATTCACTATTTCTTAATCAATAAAGCGAGAAGAATTTGGTCGGCCTATGTATTATCTTAAACGTATAACTTTAAATTTCATAAATAGTGTAGCACTCTTTCCCTACAAGATTGTGATTTTTAAAGGGGGCCATATCTTAAAAAAATGTTTAAATGATGGGGATTAAATAAATTACATGCTAGAACTTAAATGAAGTATCCTTGCCGACCACGAGGCTATTACATGTTGGAACTTCAATGAACTTCAATAAAGAATTCTTGATGCTCGCAAGACTATTACGTGGTGGAACAATAATAAAGAATTCTTGCCTCCCAAGATGTTATTACATGCTGGAACTTCAATGAACTATCCTTTCCACCCACAAAGTTATTACATGCTAGAACATCAATGAAGCATCATTGCCTCCAATAAGGCTATTACATGATAGAATTTCAATGAAGTATCATTTCCACCCACGAGGCTATTACATGCTGGAACTTCAATGAAGTATACTTGTCGCCCACAAGGCTATTACATGTTAGAACTTCAATGAAGTATATATCACCGGTGCCTCATCATGTAACTTACTACATGATTCATTGCAAAAGCAAATTCAAATCGCCTACAAGCATTGATTGAGGGACTCGCCCCATGCTAGGCTTGAGGATTTCGCCCCATGATGGAGATCTACTCAGTCGGGGTGGCATTAAAGGAATAAGTCTTAAAACTAATTGAAAATACAAAATCTAAATGAGATAAGGAAAATTGCCACGAGATTAAAATGCTTTCCATAATGGACGATGTTACACAACCTCTCTGACGAAGTGATAAATATATAGTACAATGGCTAAGGCCATCCTAAAAGGTATTCATGTCTCTTGCTACTTTTGAACGAAAATAGTACTAAAAATATTAAGAATCCATCCATGAAAGCATTGAACATACCTTTTATCTCAAGGGGGAGAGACAATAAGTAGAGTGTAATCTACTCGTTCGATAATATCCTGCCTCGGGTTTCACGCCTGATTAACTTCTACCAAATTTTGTACGAGAAAAATGCCTCTAGGATTTGCACTCGAGGGAATATTCCATGAGAAATATTTTGAACAATCATCACAGGAAACTCTACCTTGAACCATTAAGTCATTTCACCTTTTTCAAGGCCTCGTGCTTGAGAGACTGTGTACTAGGATAATTTTATTTAGACCTAAGAGTGAATTAAATGATGCCACCCGATATCCTTGTGATTAGAGGGGCTTAAATGGACTGAGACACCGCCGAAATAGGCCAATAGGTCAGTCTATAATAAGGAAATAGACCTCCCAAATGGACTTAGTCTGTCTAAGGTGATTCATTTTCTCACCAACATGTGGCTAATGATGTAACACCCTAAAACCCCAACATGTAGTAATACAAATTTAAAAAACTAAACACATAAGGTGTCACACAAATGCAAAATAAACCTTCTCTGCGATATTAAATGATGCCACCCGATATCCTTGTGATTAGAGGGGCTTAAATGGACTGAGACACCGCCGAAATAGGCCAATAGGTCAGTCTATAATAAGGAAATAGACCTCCCAAATGGACTTAGTCTGTCTAAGGTGATTCATTTTCTCACCAACATGTGGCTAATGATGTAACACCCTAAAACCCCAACATGTAGTAATACAAATTTAAAAAACTAAACACATAAGGTGTCACACAAATGCAAAATAAACCTTCTCTGCGATATTATTTAAATAAAAGATGTAACATAAATACCTGTCATCACATGTTCACCTTCACATAGACTCATCGTAGCAAAATTAATCAAATAAAGTAGCTCAACAAACAATTAAGTCTCATAATACTTCCTTTTAAGCATAAAACTTGGTCATGCCAACATGCCTTCCACATCAACATTGCAAAACAAAATGACTTATAACATCTAACTCAAGCAGCAACAACAACTCAAAATAATATAAAGAAAATAACTCATAAATGTTCGCCTGCCCAGTGTTACCGTTCAGAGCAACAAAACCTAAAACGCATAAAAATGAGAAAAGAAGAATATCATAAACGTCATTCTTTAGCTTCTAAGCAGCTTCTCATTTACCCGCCTGTCTGTATCCCCACCGGAAGTATAAACACCACTACAAGCAAAAGGGGTGAGAATACACTCAAAATATATTAGTGGTGTAAAAAATGCAAGGGTAGGATAATTCATATTATCATCACATACACGTGCTAGTCGCAACAAATCACCAATTTCTTCTTGTATTCTCAACCAATCAACAACACCATGAATGATCAGTCCCATATGCACACATGTATGTAAACGTAATCCTCAACTAACTCTATATTCATGTGGTACCATTTGTGGACTACACGGGTTCATCTGCTCCTGAATTCCCTCCTCGGAACCAGAGCACACAAAATCTCTACTACCAACTTTAGTAAAGCTTCATTGAATCCCATCAGGAACCATCTACTCCCTCCTGAATCCACCCCATCAAATTGGAGCACACCAAAAATGAACCGAAGATCGTACACCATTATGCTTGAATTTACAAAATGACATGCAACGAGACATATATACAATTGGCCCTTCTTTCTACTAAGCACATTACCAACAACATCACCATAAAAATTAATATGCACATATTTAACAATGTAACATCACTAAAATTTAACAATGATCATAACTTGCCCATACAGACATAATTCATTATTTAATCGTACAATAATCGATTCATCATCACCAATAATTAATATTGTCTTACCAATTATCACTAAACAATAATTCAACCCTGACTACATGCAAAAATAGACTAGAAAATCTGAACTGGAAGCTCAAAACGAGCTAGTGACATAATGACGCCTTTTTTAGGCTCTCCATGACCTAGGTGACTCCCATCATCCAACCCTTCAACCTTCATGCACTCAACTCGTCACTCTAGTGACAGACGCATTGAGAAAACAAGCATGGGTTCCATGAAGACCCACCGTCAGGATGATGACACCTGTCATCGTTCCAAAGCGTATGACGACCTAGTCGTCACGCTAGTGACGCCCGTCACCCTACACCAGAAGGCAGAAACACATTTTTCTTCCATGGGAGCTCTATGAAAGCTCCAATTTTGGTATCTAACGCCTAATTCAACTAGAAAACATGATATAAACGTATCCTATGTCTATTTCATCATTTAGTCATTGATTACACACTTTAATCCATCAATTCATCATGAACTCACCTTTAACATCAAAACACCTAACCATATCATGTTAACTATTAACATCAACATTCAATACCATAACCATCATGTAGTTTTCAATAATTGACAAAAATGAAAAATCAATAACCAACAATGACATTTAGCACAATTTCATCATCAACACACACAAGACATCATAATCACAACAATGGAACACTTAAACATATTAGAGAGAAAGGACATCTCCCTAGCCTATCATGCTAAACACCCATAGAAGAGAAATCTCCCTCCTGCTTTAGCTTTTTCAGCAACAAGTTCTCTAATCAAAATTGGTTCTTCCCTTCTTAAGGCGTAGACTTGTTCTTCTTACATTTTCTTCAACTTCTATTTTTCACGTACTATAAAACTTCTCCCTATTCTCACATTCCTCTATTTATAAAAGCCTAATTCTCCCATTTAGGTTATTCCCATTCTACCCCAATTATCTCCATATTCTCCTAATTGCCCCTTATTCCTCTACTAACTCTTATTTCCTTTTAAATTAATTATTAAATAATTTCTATCATATAGCCACCAATTCAATTTTTACTTTTAATATTTTAAATATAATTTCTTATTCTATTTTAAATTATTAAAATACTAATATTCTAGTTATTTTTAATTATTCTACCAAGCACCCATATTCTCACCACACCCCACCAATACCATTAAACCCCAACAACACATATAAACATATAATTTATTTTAATTAAAACTCATAATAATTAAATAAATTCACACAAAAATTAATTAAATCAATTAATCAAATTTGGGAGATTACAGATGAGGCGTCCTATCACTAACTGACTGTCGGAATGAATTGACGGGAAAAATTGCTCCCTCATTGTCTGGGGAAGAGCTAGATCTTTCCATGTTCCCACTATTGACTAGAATATGGGGAAATCACCCTTTTCTAGTCATCCAACCCAAACCCAAGAAACCTTTATATATACTCCCATTATTTAAAAAAATAGCTTTTTAGTAGAGATTGTTAAGTCAGCTCACCTGTCACCTGATGTATGAAGCAACGTAGTGGAAATTTGTAAATATTTGTACTTAGTTAGGTCAGATGCATTTAAAACTTACTTAAAAAATATTAATAAAAATATATAATTTGCATTAAAATTTTAAGTCGTTTGTGTTCACTAACTGACTTAAGAAGTCTATTTATTAAGTCAGGCGTCGCCCACCTGACCTAAGAACTCTTATTTACTTCTAACATATTAAATTCCAATAAGTAACAAGAGGGGGTTGAGGCTGATATCCTAAACTTAAAAAAAAATTAAACCCAAATTTTTCCATCTTTTATTTTCATTTCCCCCTAATTTTTTTCCAGAAACTTTCCTCCAACTTTTATTAATGAAAATAAATTGTGTTAAATTAATAAAATATTCTAAGTAATAAAATTAGTTTCAGATATCTTCTTCCGTGATACCTTTCTCCTACACAATATCACTTTCACAACCTTCTTTCTTCGACCCTGACCTAACTATATCCATTGGTGCAATTGGAAAATATGATTGTAAATAGAATTGAAATCTTTGAAAAAGAAAATCGGCACTTGAATTTTAGACACGATTAGAAGGATTTCATAAAAATACCTATTCATCGCGTTAGGGTTTCTTCTCTCCACCGCAATCCCCTTTGCTGACGGTGAACCATCCACATGCTTGACGGTTTACAAAAATGGTGGAACTTCGTCGGTGTTCTAATCTCCAAAATTCCCCCGTTAGGGGAAAGGGATATGGTCTCTCTTGAGAAAACCATATACAAAGCTTCTCATACCCCTATGTTAACTAGCCCTCCACACACTCAAACATCCTAAATACTCGTTGTACTTTTTTAGGAAGTATAAAAACAAAATAACATTATGCAACCATACACAAACAAGATTATTCATCGTTGTACTTTTTTAGGAAGTATAAAAAGAAAATAACATTATGCAAGTTTAGATTATCGGAAAAAAGTGCTAAAAAGAAACATTCCACATTTTTGGGAAGGTAAAAGGTGCAAGAACAATTATATTTGACATGGTTTAAGAGTGTGGAACCTTATATGTGTTCCTAGTGTTTTGAATGAATAAGGGTTGGAATAGATTACATTCCCTAATTTTTAAAGTAAAGTATATGTAAGAAATTGTATTTAGTCGGTTTCTAAGAAATGAAACATGTGATAAAAAAATACAAAATGTAATTTTCTTGTTGTTTCAGATATTTAGCTTGAGAATAATAGATGAAAATTTCTAAAGAAACACTAATTTTAAAAAGAGAAATATTTTAACACAAATTCTTCAAAAATATAATGGGGCAAAAAATATATAAATTAAGTTTTGCTTTCATTGAGAGTTGAACTCAAGACCTCCTGTTAGAACAAGATTTGTTCTGATCAATATTCTTAGTTTTGATGATAACAAGGATATGAATTTTGTGTGAGATAATGTGGTACTCTAATACATTGCAATTTCCCTTTCAGGAAATATATAAAGAGTATGCACAAATCAGCACTCAGAAGCTTTGTCTCAGAAGGTTCAGCATGCAACATCAGAACATGGTCTGGCAATACATCAGAAGATGGTCAAGGCAGAATCAGAACATGGGTCTATGAAAGCATCAGAAGAACTTGAGGTCAGAAGCAGAAGCACTGAAGTTCTCATGGTATCACGCTCAGAAGCACTTCAAGGTCAGAAGACAAGAAGATGCTATGCACCAAGCTGTTTGACTCTGATGATATTCAAATATTATATTCACAAACATCAGTTCAGAAGAAAGTACAGGTGGCAGGCTACGCTGACTGACAAAAGGAACGTTGGAAGCTATTAAAGGCAACGTCAGTAGACACAGCGTGAACAAGGCTCGAGGTAGTTGACAAAAGCGTGAAACATTAAATGCAAAGCTGTACGGAACACGCAAAGCATTAAATGCGCTCAACGGTCATCTTCTCAAAACGCCTATAAATATGAAGTTCTGATGAGAAGCAAGGTTGACGATTTGCTAACAATTAACTTGCTGAAACGCTGCTCAAACTCAAAGCTCAGAAACTTCATCTTCATCAAAGCTCACTACATTGCTGCTGTAATATATTAGTGAGATTAAGCTTAAACGTTAAGAGAAATATCACGGTTGTGATTATAGCTTTTAAGAAGCATTGTAAAACTCTTATTTGATTACATTAATTTGTAAGTAACTAGAGTGATCAAGTGTTGATCAGGATACTCTAGGAAGTCTTAGCTTGTGTCTAAGCAGTTGTAATTAGAGTGATCACGTGGTGGTCAGGATACTCTAAGAAAGTCTTAGCTTGTGTCTAAGCATTTGTTCCTGGGTGATCAGGTTGTGATCAGGATACTCTAGAAGACTTAGTCGCGGACTAAGTGGAAAACCATTGTAATCTGTTGCGATTAGTGGATTAAATCCTCGGGTGAGGTAAATCACTTCGTGGGGGTGGACTGGAATAGTTTAGTTAACAACGAACTAGGATAAAAATAACTGTGCACATTGTTTTTATCGTTCAAGTTTTTAGACTACACTTATTCAAACCCCCCCCTTTCTAAGTGTTTTTCTATCCTTCAATTGGCATCAGAGCGCCGGTTCTAAGGTGCAAGCACTTAACCGTGTTTAGAAAAGATTCAGGAAGAGAAAAACGCTTTAGTAAAAGATGGCTGGTGAAATTCCAACAAATCCAGCTGCATCTACATCTGGCTCTGCTGAGCAATACAATGGTAACAATGGTTATACTAGACCACCAATATTTGATGGTGAAAACTTTGAATACTGGAAAGATAAACTGGAAAGTTACTTTCTTGGTCTAGATGCTGATCTATGGGATCTTCTGTTGGATGGTTACAAACATCCTGTTAAAGCTACTGGTGTAAGGCTCACGAGAAGCGAAATGAATGATGATCAAAAGAAAGATTTCAAGAATCATCACAAATGCAGGACTGTTTTGCTGAATGCTATCTCTCATGCTGAGTATGAGAAGATATCTAACAGGGAAACGGCCCATGACATATATGAGTCCTTGAAAATGACTCATGAAGGAAATGCTCTAGTCAAGGAGACCAAAGCTCTTGCTCTAATCCAGAAATATGAAGCCTTCACGATGGAGGATGATGAAGATATTGAGAAGATGTTCTCAAGATTTCAAACTCTAACTGCTGGATTGAGAGCTCTGGATAAAGGTTACACCAAGGCTGATCATGTAAAGAAGATTATCAGAAGCTTACCCAGAAGATGGGGTCCAATGGTAACAGCATTCAAGATTGCCAAGAATCTGAATGAAGTTTCTTTGGAAGAGCTTATCAGTGCCTTGAGAAGCCATGAAATTGAGCTGGACGCAAACGAGCCTCAGAAGAAAGGTAAGTCTATTGCATTAAAATCTAATATTAAAAAATGCACTAACGCTTTTCAGGCTAGAGAAGAAGATCCTGAAGAATCAGAATCTGAAGAAGAAGATGAACTGTCCATGATCTCCAGAAGGGTAAATCAACTCTAGAAGAGAAAGCAAAGGAAGTTCAGAAGCTTCAGAAGTTCAAAGAGATTTGAACATGGAGAATCTTCTGGTGACAGACGATCTGACAAGAAGAAGGTTGTCTGCTATGAGTGCAATGAGCCTTGACATTACAAGAATGAGTGTCCAAAACTTCAGAAGGAGAATCCCAAGAAGAAGTTTCATAAGAAGAAAGGTCTTATGGCAACATGGGATGATTCTGAATCAGAATCAGGATCAGACTCTGAAGGAGAGCAGGCAAACTTTGCGCTGATGGCGACAGAAGATGATGGATCAGAATCTACATCAGAATCAGATTCTGAAGAGGTATTTTCTGAACTATCTAGAGAAGAGTTAGTTTCCAGTCTAACAGAGCTTCTTGAATTAAAAGCTCATCTTAGTATCAAATACAAAAAGCTGAAAAAGAAATTTGAATTTGAAACTAAGAAGCTTGAGTTGGAAAATTCTGAATTAAAAGAAAAAGTTTTAAAATTATCCAATAATGTTGGATCTCCTTCTGATTCAGAAAAATCCACTCCCAGTCTGAATCATATTCTGAAAGAATATGATTTAAGTTTCAGGAAGTTCTTATCTAGAAGTATTGGCAGAAGTCAGCTAGCTTCTATGATATATGCTGTGTCTGGGAACAAGAGAGTTGGCATTGGTTATGAGGGTGAAATCCCATACAAGCTTGAATCTGTGGATGATATGAAAATATCATACAAGCCTCTGTATAGCCAATTTAAATTTGGCCACTCCCATGATATTAAGCACACATCACATGCACAAAGTTTTCACATAACACACACCAAGAAGCATGTGACACAACCTAAGAAATATCATGGAACTCAGAATAAGAAATATCACGCTGTTCCTCCTGTTAAATATTTTGCTAAACCCAAGTTCAATCAGAACTTGAGGAGAACTAACAAGAAAGGACCCAAGAAAATGTGGGTACCTAAGGAAAAGATTATTCCTATTACAGATATCCTTGGCGGCAAAGAGGACAGAAAGCAAAATGTCATGGTACCTGGACTCTGGGTGCTCGCGACACATGACGGGAAGAAGGTCTACATTCCAAGACCTGGTGCTTAAACCAGGTGGAGAAGTCAAGTTTGGAGGAGATCAGAAGGGCAAAATCATTGGCTCTGGAACCATAAGTCTTGGTAACTCTCCTTCCATAACTAATGTACTTCTTGTAGAAGGATTAACGCATAACTTATTGTCCATGAGTCAATTAAGTGACAATGGGTATGACATAATCTTCAATCAAAAGTCTTGCAAGGCTGTAAGTCAGAAGGATGGCTCAATCCTATTTACAGGCAAGAGGAAGAACAACATTTATAAGATTGATCTTTCTGATCTTGAGAAGCAGAAGGTGACTTGTCTTATGTCTGTTTCTGAAGAGCAATGGGTCTGGCACAGAAGATTAGGACATGCTAGTTTGAGAAAGATTTCTCAGATTAACAAACTAAATCTAGTCAGAGGACTCCCAAATCTGAAATACAAATCAGATGCTCTTTGTGAAGCATGTCAGAAGGGCAAGTTCTCCAGACCTGCATTCAAGTCTAAGAATGTTGTTTCTACCTCAAGGCCGTTAGAACTCTTGCACATTGATCTGTTTGGCCCCGTCAAAACAGCATCTGTCAGAGGGAAGAAATATGGATTAGTCATCGTTGATGATTATAGCCGCTGGACATGGGTAAAGTTCTTGAAACAAAAGGATGAGTCTCATTCAGTGTTCTTTGAATTCTGCACTCAGATTCAATCTGAGAAAGAGTGCAAGATCATAAAGGTCATAAGTGATCATGGTGGTGAATTTGAGAACAAATTCTTTGAGGAGTTCTTCAAAGAAAATGGTATTGCCCATGATTTCTCTTGTCCTAGAACTCCACAGCAAAATGGAGTTGTAGAGCGAAAGAATAGGACTCTACAAGAAATGGCCAGAACCATGATCAATGAAACCAATATGGCTAAGCATTTCTGGGCAGAAGCAATTAACACTGCGTGTTATATTCAGAATAGAATCTCTATCAGACCTATTCTAAATAAGACTCCTTATGAATTGTGGAAGAACAGAAAGCCCAACATTTCATATTTCCATCCTTTTGGATGTGTATGTTTTATTCTGAATACTAAAGATCATCTTGGTAAGTTTGATTCTGAAGCACCAAAGTGTTTCCTTCTTGGATATTCTGAACGCTCTAAAGGCTACAGAGTATACAATACTGAAACATTTATTGTAGAAGAATCAATCAATATCAGGTTTGATGATAAGCTTGGTCTTGAAAAACCAAAGCAGTTTGAGAATTTTGCAGATTTTGATATTGATATATCAGAAGTTGAAGAACCAAGAAGCAAAGCTGCAGAAGCTGACAGTCTCAGAAGCAATGGATCAGAAGATCAAGTTGCTGCATCTTTAGAGAATCTTAGGATTTCTGAAGAAACAACTGTAAGTATAAGATTGCGCCTAAGAGGGGGGGTGAATTAGGTTTTCAAAAATTTAATCGGTTTTATGAGAATACTTCTAATAATTTTTGGTTAAGTGTTTGAAGGTTTTTGTAAGGTTCTTTTCTTTTCTTTGGTAATGGTGATGAATGCAATAAAGTGCGGAAAAGTAAAGAACGCAACGATATATACTGGTTCCCCTCACAATCCGAGAGTACTCCAGTCCCCTTTCAAACACGAAAGAGATTTCACTATAGTTAGAATTATTGTACAAGCCTATGCCTACTATCTAACCTATAGGGTGATCAAAGGTTCTTAACACCTTTAAGATCAATCAACACTAATGTGAATGAAGAACAATCCTCTTCAAACACACCACTTACTTCCAACAATCCTGGATAGTAAGGAGATAATTTTCTTTGAACTTTTACAAGAGATTTAGATGAAGTTTGTATAGCACTATCAATCTTGGATTGATCTTCTTCTTCAAATAAACAATTCTCAAAATGAATATAAGTGTTCACAATGTATGCATGAAACTTTAAATGAATTCTCAATGAAAATGTGTGTAGAAAGTTTCATATAAAAATTCTGGTTTGTGGATACTTTGAAAAATAATGAAATTTATGAGTATGAATTGTTAATGAAGAAGGTGAATAATGATTTTGAAATATGTAGTATTTATAGTGTGTTAAACACCTCTTTGAATGGTTATTTTTCCATGAAACAATGCAATGATCAAGTGGTAAGAAAATGGATTCGTTTGAATAAGATCATGCAATGAAAAAACACACTGGTTCAGTAGGAACCGGTTCCTGCCTGGGACAACCCGGTTCCTGCTGAACGTTACAGCAGAAAAATTTGAATTTTGAACGTGGGAACCGGTTCCTGCATAGGGACAACCCGGTTCCCCATAGTAAACCACAGAATGCTGAAAACTGAGAATGCTGGGAACCGGTTCCCCCATAGGGACAACCCGGTTCATAAAACCTTTATTTTGAATTTTAACTATGAAAAAGGTTTTAAATGAACTTTTGAAGGATGGCACTTTGTAGTATGTTTATGATATGCATGGAAATATATTTGTGAACAATTATATGTCAAAGTGAGTATTGTTTATACCTTTGATACTTTAGCTTGATTCTTGAATCTTCACAATTTCTTCAAGACTTTGAAATGATGTATTTTTGCTTGATATTTGAAATTCTTTTTGCACATCCTTTATAAAAGCTTGATGTCCATATTGTCTTCATCAAAACACACTATGCTTGAGAAGCTTGTATTTACATTCTCCCCCTTTTTGATGATGACAACCAAGTCTTGAAAATGTTTTGAAAAAGTTGTTTTGCTTTTGAAATTATGTTGAACAATGCAAGGCTCCCCCTATGTTAGAGACTCCCCCTAAATCCATGATTCCTTGATTTATGGTGATGAGTTTTATTTGATAATTTTAACAATGGCCTGCATTTATCTTTGAAACAAAACAACAACAAAAACACATGCATATTCTTCTCCCCCTTTGTTATTATCAAAAAGGATGGGGAAAAAGATAAAAAGTATATGAAATATAACACAATGTAAAATACCACAAAGATAACACAAAAATGAAATACTACAATCATAACATGATTTAAACGATACGAAACGTAGTTTTTTACGATTACAACACAAAACATAAATAGTCCTAAACATCACGAACATAAATGGAACATTGTCTAGAAAGCATAAGTAAAATACGAATAATAGAAAGAAAACATTACATAGAAATTAAAGCACATAATTTAGTCACTTTCATCCATATGTTCTTCATCATCATCCTCTTGTTCTTCTTCTTCTTCACTTCCTTCCTCTCCCTCATAATGAGCCAAGATACGCCTTTGAGTCCGTTGAATTTCCCGCATTTGTCTTCTCATAAGGTTATGCTCATAGTTATTTTCCCTCTTGTTGTTATCAATGGATGTTTGAATAGAACAAAGCTTGGCAAACATCATATCCATTGTGTATCCACCTTCGGGAGGTTGAGGATCTTGTGGCATGGCTGGCTCAAAATCAACTTTGTAAACAAATCTACCTTCACGATCCGTAACTATTCCTGTATTTTTAAGAGCGGTAGCGGTGGTGATAGCACACTCTTGTTCATCCATATTTTTCTTTGGTTCCCGTTGGAGGAGAACACCAGCATTCCGAACAATATGAGAGATGGCCCTTGCATAAGGTAAGCCTCCTTTAAGGGAAGCCATAAGCTGCATGTGGCGCATAATTGAGAGCACCCAATTGACTTCAATGCCACGCCTTAGAGCAAGCAAAACCATCAACTCGAACTCATTGACCCTGGAATGGTTAGAATTCTTTGGAAATAAAACATAAGCAATGATAAGATGGAGCATCCTATCACTCACCGATAAGCTTGAACCGAACATGTTAAACTTGATAGCAAGCTGTTGGCGAACTGAGTCGCGTTGAGTTGGTCGGCACATATCCACAAAAACATCAATCTTACTATACGGTTGCCAATCCTCCGGTATGTTACCTTGAAGGAGCACTAAGCCTTGAGATGGAATTCCTAACACTCTTCCAAATTCCTCAACATCTAATCATATATCCTTATTTGAAACTTTTGACAATAATGTGAAATCATCAAATTCATCGGTTACTATCCTAAGATTGTGGTAAAACTCTCTAACCAAATCCGGATAATAATCACCATGGTCAAGCACAAAATTAGCGACCCCTGCATTAGCTAGTCTACCCAGAAAATTGAAGCTGTGATTAGGGAAATCGGGGAGTTTACCGTATTTTGCCGCAAGGAGTTTTCGACTCCGAATGTTGAATGTGAGTCTCCGACTCTTGACAGTTGGTTGGATCTCTTGAGGATCTTCACTTGTCTCTCCAATTTTGTTCTTTCCCTTTGCACTTCTTGAAACTTTGGGTGCCATTGTTGAAAGTTAGGGTTTAAGTTGAGATTTTAGGATTTGGTGAGTGGAGAAGGATTTGAGTGAATTGTGTGAGAGAGTGGAGGATTATATAGTGTTTAGAGGTAGTGGGTAATTTAATTTGGAGAGTTATGGAGAGATAATGGATCTTTGAATGGGGTTTGACTATGGAGGTGGAAGGGTGTTTGGAGAAGATGAAGATGAATGTATGTGAATAATGAAAGTAAATGTGTGTGAATGAGAGTAAAAGAGAATAAATGTGTGGTGTGAAATGGTATAACATATATTTGAACTAAAATAAATAAATAGAAAAAATAAGGCAAAACAATAATGACCACACATACCTTCATGTACAGCCAAACAAGATAAGCAAAAATCTGGAAAATGTACGTGGGAACCGGTTCGTCCCTACATGGGAACCGGTTCCTGAGACACAAAAAAACAACGCTTCTGGAAATTACTATGGGGAACCGGTTCGTCCCTACATGGGAACCGGTTCCTGGACTAAAAATTTCCAAAAACTTTTATTTTATGAAATATAAAGCATACATATCATACATATTTACCAAGTCATAATGAATGAACATTTATAAGGTACTTTTTAACTTAAAAATTTTAGAAACGTGTACCTTTGATGTTTGAGAATGACGAATAAATTTTAAACATCACCTTCGTCTAAAATTCCAAGCTCTCGCCGAATTTTGTAAAACGATTCTTTTGGGAGAGGCTTGGTGAAGATATCCGCAAGTTGATTATGAGTATCTACAAAAGTGACTTCAACATCTCCTTTAAGCACATGATCGCGAAGAAAATGATGTCGAATGTCTATGTGTTTGGTTCTTGAATGCATGACCGGATTCTTTGTAATATTTATAGCACTTGTATTGTCGCATCGAAGAGGAATACATCCGAGATCAAGTCCGTAGTCACGAAGTTGTTGCTTAAGCCAAAGAATTTGTGCACAACAACTACCCGCTGCTATGTATTCTGCTTCGGCCGTACTAAGAGCAACACATGCTTGCTTTTTACAAGCCCATGATACTAATGCATTTCCAAGAATGTGACAAGTACCACTTGTGCTTTTAAGATCAGTTTTACATCCTGCATAATCCGCGTCAGAATAACCAATTAAATTGCAAACACTACCTTTAGGATACCATAAGCCAACGTTGGTTGTTCCTTTGAGATACTTCATGATCCTTTTAACTGCCATAAGATGTGATTCCTTTGGTTTTGCTTGGAAGCGAGCACAAAGACAAACACTAAACATTATGTCAGGACGGCTTGCCGTCAAATATAATAAAGAACCAATCATACCTCGATACTTGGTAATATCAATTGGAGTACCGGATTCATCTTGATCAACATATGTACCGGAGCCCATTGGAGTATTCATTGCTTTACAATTGTCCATATCAAACTTCTTTAATAGTTCTTTACAATATTTGGATTGATTGATAAAGATTCCATCTTTGAGTTGCTTAATTTGTAGTCCAAGAAAGTAGTTCATCTTTCCCATCATAGACATCTCGAATTCTCCTTGCATCATTAATGAGAATTCCTCACACATTTCTTTGTTAGTCGATCCAAAAATGATATCATCAACATAGACTTGAACCAATAAAGTGTTACTCTTGATTTTCTTAATGAACAAAGTTTTATCAACCTTACCCTTTTCGAAACCCTTTTCACACAAAAAATTGCTAAGTCTATCATACCATGCTCTAGGTGCTTGCTTTAATCCATAAAGAGCCTTTCTCAACTTAAAGACATGTGAAGGATTCTTGAAGTCTTCAAATCCGGGGGGTTGTTTGACATAGACTTCTTCATTGATGTAGCCATTCAAGAATGCGCTCTTGACGTCCATTTGATAAAGCTGAAAATTTAAAGAACATGCATAAGCAAGTAAAAGACGAATAGCTTCTAACCTTGCAACCGGAGCAAATGTTTCTTCAAAGTCGATTCCTTCTTCTTGATTGTAACCTTGGGCCACCAATCTTGCTTTGTTTCGAACAATTATACCATTCTCATCAAGTTTGTTCTTAAACACCCATCGAGTACCTATGATGTGTTTGTTACTTGGTCTAGGAACAAGTTCCCAAACTTGATTTCTCTCGAATTGATTTAATTCTTCTTGCATTGCATTTATCCATTGATCGTCTCCTAAGGCTTCATCAACTTTGGAAGGTTCAATTTGAGAAACAAAAGCCATGTGTAAGCAAGCATCTTTGAGATTTAATCTTGTTGCAACTCCTTGACTAATATCACCAATAACTTTATCAATAGGATGATCTCTATGAGTTCTCCATTCTTTTGGTAGATCATTGGTGTTTGATTCTTGTTGTACACTTTCTTGTTGAACACTTTCTTGTTGTACTTCCGGTGCCTTCACAATTATATCATTTGAAGGTTCTTCCGGTGCCTTCACAATTGTATCATTTGAAGGTTCTTCCGGGGGTAAATCTAAAGGATCATCATCATCACAAACAACTATTTCCTCTTTGGAAGTGTTAGTCTCATCAAAAGATACATGCATAGATTCTTCAATAGTTAAAGTTCTTTTTATTATAAATTCTATATGCTTTACTAGAAAGAGAATAACCAAGAAATATACCTTCGTCGGATTTCTCATCAAACTTACCAAGATTGTCTTTGTCATTGTTGAGAACAAAGCACTTGCATCCAAAAATGTGAAAGTGAGCAATGTTTGGCTTTCTTCCTTTGAAGAGTTCATATGGAGTCTTTTTTAAGATAGGTCTAATGATTACTCGATTTCCAACATAACATGCCGTACTAACCGCATCCGCCCAAAAATATTTAGGAAGATTTGCATCACTAAGCATTGTTCTTGCAAGTTCCACTAGAAACCTATTTTTCCTTTCAACTACTCCATTTTGTTGGGGAGTTCTTGGTGCTGAAAAATTATGAGAGATACCATGTTCTTCACAAAATTCTTCAAACGATGCATTTTGAAACTCTCCACCATGATCACTTCTTATGGATACAATCTTTAATGATTTTTCATTTTGGATTTGTTTTGCATACTTCTTAAAGGCTCTAAAAGCATCACTTTTCTGCACAAGAAACAAAGTCCAAGAATATCTAGAATAATCATCAACAATAACTAAAGCGTATACATTACCTCCGAAGCTTCTTGTCCTTGATGGACCAAATAAATCCATATGCAACAATTGAAGTGGTCTTGTTGTAGTCACCACATTCTTTGGTTTGAAAGACGATTTGGTTTGCTTTCCCTTTTGACAAGCATCGCATAGTTTATCTTTGACAAACTTTATCTTAGGTAAGCCAATAACAAGATCATGTTTGGTTAACTTATTTAAGTGATCCATATGAATATGGGCTGCTCTTTTATGCCATAACCATGATTCATTATTGTTTACCAAAAGACATTTTACTTTCAAAGATAAATCATTTAAAGAAATCATAAAAATGTTATTAATTCTTGTACCTTTGAGTTTTACCTCATTGGTGACTTCATTGATGATCAAGCATTCTTCCTTAGTGAATTTGATCTTGAAGCCTTTGTCACAAAGTTGGCTAATGCTTAGAAGATTATGCTTTAGTCCTTCAACATAAAGAACATCTTCAATGGATGTGAAAGGTGGTGCACCAACTTTGCCTTTGCCAAGAATTCTTCCCTTATTGTTGTCTCCATAAGTGACAAAACCCTTGGCCTTTAACCTTAGATCTGAAAATTGGTTTAAGTCACCCGTCATATGCTTTGAACAACCACTATCTAGATACCATAGGTTTGAAGTGGTCTTCAAGCATACCTACAAAACAAATTAAGTTTTGTTAGGTACCCAAATGGCTTTGGGTCCATCATAGTTAGTTCCTTTCTTCACCCATACATAATGTCCACTAGAAACACTAAAGTTTCTTACATAACAAGCATTGGGTGTGTGACCAATAATACCACAATAAAAACAAGTAGGTTCAAAGTTACTTCTATATCTAGGAGGATAAGATTTCTTCTTAACAAAGTTCTTCCTTTTAGGATAATGTTGCATTACTTTAGGCTTGATCACTTTCTCTTGAATTGGTTGGTTACTAGCCTTGACAAAGATAGTCTTGTTGGATGTTGGTTTATCAAATTTAGAGAAACCAAGTCCGCTCTTATCATTGGAGTATCTTTGTGTGCTAAGAACATTTTCCAATCCAATTTGCCCTTTTTCATATCTTTCTAAAACACGTTTTAATTGGACAATTTGGAAGGAAAGTGATTCACAATTCTTGCATGCAACATTATCTTCTTGAACACTAATCATTTTTTCTTTGTCATCTTTATGTTCTACTTCAATTATCTTAACCTTCTCTTCTAACGATGATATTATTTTCTTTTGAGATGAGATAGTTTTATAGAGAATTTTGCATTCTTTTAATAATTCTTCTATGCACCTTGCGCACCATTATCAAAAAGAGAATCATCATAACTAACCTCGCCTTCTTCATCGTCGGAGTGGTGTGATGCCATTAGTGCTAGGTTTGCACTTTCGTCACTATCGGAGTCCGATGAGGAACTTACTTCATTATCTTCCCATGCTATGTAGGCCTTTTTATTTTTGAACTCCTTTTTGCCTTTGAATACATTCTTCTTCGAAAGCTTTGGACATTCCGGCTTTATGTGTCCTTGTTTCCCACATTCATAGCATGTAACTTCTTGTGATGAAGTGGATGCTTCTTTATCTTTATGCTTTGAGAATTTCTTTCTTTTGACATAGTTAGTATTATCAATATTATTTTTATTACCAAAAAATTTGCCTAACCTTTTTACAAGAAGCAAGAAGTTTTCATCTTCATCCGATGCATCTTTCATTTTGCTTTCTATTGAATCTACTTTTAATGCAATGCCTTTGGATTTCTTCTCTAAGTTCTCATGCTTTTCCAATCTTCCAAGTTCTGTCTCATATTCTTGAAGTTTTCCAAATAATGTTGCGGAAGTAAGTTTTGATAAATTCTTCTTTTCGGATATCGCTGTCACTTTTGGTTGCCACTCCCTTGTCAAAGATCTGAGCACTTTAAGATTAAGTTCTTCGGTAGTAAGAGTCTTACCAAGTGCCTTCAAGTGATTTGTCAAATGTACGAATCGTTTTTGCAAATCGAGAATAGTTTCTCCGGGCTTCATTCTAAACAGTTCGTACTCTTGGCTTAAAGTATTGAACCTTGATCTTTTAACTTCAGCAGTACCTTCATGAGTTTCTACAAGAGTATCCCAAATTTCCTTTGATGTTGTACATGTTGATATTCGGAAGAATTCATCCATACTAAGAGCACCATGAAGAAGACTGATCGCCTTTTTGTCAGCAAGAACCCTTTTTCTATCATTATCATCCCATGACGCTTTAGGTTTCTCCGATCCAACACCATTAACGACCGTTGTAGGAACATGAGGACCTTGTAGGACAGCCTCCCAAACTTCTTCTCCTTGTGCTTCTAGATGAGCCTTCATTTGGATTTTCTAAAAGTCAAAATATTCACCACAAAACAATGGAGGCTTGTTGTTAGAACCACCATCTTTGAAAACCGGTCTTTGATTTGCGGAAGCCATTCTGGATCTTTAGGAACAAGTTACCTATAACTTGCTCTGATGCCAACTGTAAGTATAAGATTGCGCCTAAGAGGGGGGGTGAATTAGGTTTTCAAAAATTTAATCGGTTTTATGAGAATACTTCTAATAATTTTTGGTTAAGTGTTTGAAGGTTTTTGTAAGGTTCTTTTCTTTTCTTTGGTAATGGTGATGAATGCAATAAAGTGCGGAAAAGTAAAGAACGCAACGATATATACTGGTTCCCCTCACAATCCGAGAGTACTCCAGTCCCCTTTCAAACACGAAAGAGATTTCACTATAGTTAGAATTATTGTACAAGCCTATGCCTACTATCTAACCTATAGGGTGATCAAAGGTTCTTAACACCTTTAAGATCAATCAACACTAATGTGAATGAAGAACAATCCTCTTCAAACACACCACTTACTTCCAACAATCCTGGATAGTAAGGAGATAATTTTCTTTGAACTTTTACAAGAGATTTAGATGAAGTTTGTATAGCACTATCAATCTTGGATTGATCTTCTTCTTCAAATAAACAATTCTCAAAATGAATATAAGTGTTCACAATGTATGCATGAAACTTTAAATGAATTCTCAATGAAAATGTGTGTAGAAAGTTTCATATAAAAATTCTGGTTTGTGGATACTTTGAAAAATAATGAAATTTATGAGTATGAATTGTTAATGAAGAAGGTGAATAATGATTTTGAAATATGTAGTATTTATAGTGTGTTAAACACCTCTTTGAATGGTTATTTTTCCATGAAACAATGCAATGATCAAGTGGTAAGAAAATGGATTCGTTTGAATAAGATCATGCAATGAAAAAACACACTGGTTCAGTAGGAACCGGTTCCTGCCTGGGACAACCCGGTTCCTGCTGAACGTTACAGCAGAAAAATTTGAATTTTGAACGTGGGAACCGGTTCCTGCATAGGGACAACCCGATTCCCCATAGTAAACCACAGAATGCTGAAAACTGAGAATGCTGGGAACCGGTTCCCCCATAGGGACAACCCGGTTCCTAAAACCTTTATTTTGAATTTTAACTATGAAAAAGGTTTTAAATGAACTTTTGAAGGATGACACTTTGTAGTATGTTTATGATATGCATGGAAATATATTTGTGAACAATTATATGTCAAAGTGAGTATTGTTTATACCTTTGATACTTTAGCTTGATTCTTGAATCTTCACAATTTCTTCAAGACTTTGAAATGATGTATTTTTGCTTGATATTTGAAATTCTTTTTGCACATCCTTTATAAAAGCTTGATGTCCATATTGTCTTCATCAAAACACACTATGCTTGAGAAGCTTGTATTTACAACAACAATCAGAAGATCACCTAGACTTGCTTCAGCTCATTCAGAAGATGTGATCCTTGGGAAGAAAGATGATCCTATCAGAACCAGATCATTTCTTAAGAATGACAATCAGAAGCAGTGATCAGAATCAAAAGGCGTAAAGTCTATTCATATTTTACAGCTGTCATCCATTATCTGATGGTGAACACGTGTCTGTACGGTTAGTACAAAGCGTGCAGTTAAAAAGACGCCGATCTAGGTAACTGTGTTAAATCATTTCATTTACCACGTTCTCTCACCTAACGTCACTTATCAATAAATGAAAATTGATTTCTCTTGATTCTGTAACTGTTCATTTTCTAATCTTATTGCATTTTTTTTAAAATCCGTCTCTATATATTCTTTTCAAATCATCTCATATATCTTTTTCGCTCCGAGTCTCTCTTTCCTCTTGCATACTTTCTTTTGAAATCTTCCTAGTCGCTTCTAAAACCCTAACCGAAAACCCAGAATTTTGTTCTTCCTAGCTGTTCATTCTGTTTCAATGGCTGCTTCTTCATCTCAAAATGTTGGTTCATCTTCTCTTCTCCATATTCAAGATGAAGTTAATCAGGAACTCACTCCAGTTGTTGCGTGTTCTATTCCTAAGGATAAATTAGAAGTTCTATGTGAACTCATGGTTGATTTTGATAACATTGAAGAAAACGAATTTCATCTCAAAGAAGATATAATTTTTCAAGGATGGACTTCGTTGTTTGCTGAGTTCTGTGGACCAGTCTACCCAGATCTTGTCAAGGAATTCTGGGTACATGCAGTTGTCGCCCCTAAGTCAATCTTGTCCTTCGTCCATGGAAAGTTTGTGGTAGTGACTGAGAACATCCTAAGGGTGATGTTTGATCTGAGAAACGCTGAAGGAGCTTTTGAAATCGATAAAAGGGTAAATTGGGAAGATGTGTTATCTACTCTCTACCCAGACATAAATGAAACAAAGAATGTCAAGGACTTGAGAGATCTCTACAAAATCTGGACCAAGATTCTTCTTGGGTGTTTCTATCACAGGAAAGGGACACATGCTTCTGACTTCATCAACAATGAGCAAAAATACATTCTGTATTGCATTGCCACTAAGAAGAAGGTTGATGCTATTTACATTATCTTCAACCATATGTGGAAGGCCGTGAAGGAGTCCAGAAATGCCTTCAGAGAGAAAAATTGTACCACCATTCCGTTTGGCAGAATTATCACCAATCTTCTGGTTCATTCCAAGATTGTTGAGCAACTGGAAACTGAAGGCACTATCAAGAACCTTGCTGTCACAACTGGGGCCTGTCTGAATGCCTTCACCTTAAAGAAGATGAAAGTGATTAAGGCTATCAGTAAGACTCCTCAACCTCTTGCTGGAACAAGAATCAGAAGAGAACCAGTTCTAGCTGAATTTAAAACCTTTTTCAATAGTGAGGTACCAGAAGTCAGAACTAGGTATCTGAAGTCACAAAAAGAGGATAAAAGTCTTAAAGATCAAGAGAAAGGTGCTCCAATTATAGTGAATCGCAAGAAGGAAGAAAGGACCAAAAGAAAGTTTGATCATCCTGCTGCTACCACCGAGAAAGAAGTGGTCCCAGAAGAAGTCATTGCAAAGGTTGTTAAGGCTGTCTCTGTTGATTTTGAGAAAAATAAGAAGGAAGCTGAGAAAAAGAAGAAGAAGTCAAATAACAATGCTGAGATTGTTGAAGTTGTTGAGAAGAAGAAAACCAGAAAAAGGAAGATGATTCTTCAAGAGTCTGATGAAGAAAATGTTGTTCAAGAGGCTGTGAATCAACAGGAAGTTCTGGCAAGCGTCAGAAGGAGAGAGATCTCTAGTGGCAAAACAAAGATTGTTGAAGAGCCGAAGAGTAAGAAGCAGAAGAAGACTGAGGCTGTGGTCAAAGCCCTTCAGAAAGCATCCAAAGGTATATGTATTTCTGAACCTGATTCTACTCCTGCTGGTAATTCAGAAGTTGCACCAATAGCGGTTGCCCCTATCCCTGAACCAGAAAAAGCCACACCAGAATCACCTATAACTGTCCATGTTCTTACACCTCCATCTTCTCCTGTAACCATTCCTTCGTCTCCACCCACCATCAATCCTGTTCTGGATATACCACCCCTTCAAACTCTCTTTCCACCACACACAAATATCTCCATCTCTCAACCTCCTCCCCATGCCACCTTTGAACCTATTCCTTCTACCTCTCTAAATAACCATAGTGACTCTATTTTTCCAACCACTGCATCACATGAACAGCTGCTCCGTGATTGCAACTACACTCCCAAGCCTCGTCCTGAAGCTGAAGTGGTAGTGTTAGATTCTGATACTGAAGCAGAATCTTCTTATAGGTTGAATAGAGAACCTCAACCGTACTTCATCCCCAACCCTTCCTTTTCAAAAACCCAATTAAAATCCCACCCCATCTACCCTATTGGTGAAATTTTTGAAAAAGTAAAGAGGAATCTCAGAAGTATCTTTGATACTCTCAGAATTGCTGAAAGTTCTGGCTTGAATGATGTTGCTATGCGGAACTTCTGGAGGATCTTACGCAGAGAATCAGATGCTCTGTTTTTAGAACTTCAGGAAGCCTGTATAGAAGCTGCCCCACGGCCTCGTGGAATTCTGAGAAGCTATGAAGACTTCTGGTTTGTTCGTCTCAGAGGAAGACATCTTTTGGAAGAGAAGCCCTTTGTGGATGAATTGGAAGTAGCAAGACTTGCTGCTGCAATGGAAGCTAATCCTTGCAGGGAAATTGTGGTATGGATACCTCAATATCCTGTTCTACTCGGGGATTTCAAGACCCTCTTTGACTTTCTGAGGGAAAACCCTTCTGAGAAAGACCCAAGCTTGGTCATTCCAGAAGTTGTTGACCCACCAGAAGTTGAAGGTCCTTCTGCTCCCAGGAATCTTGCTGCCATTCTTCAGGCACTTGAGAATGGAGATTCTGAGATTCCAGCTGCAGAATATGGAGATGCTTCTATGCAAGAAGCAAATGTAGAAGATCATGTTGCTGAATCAGTTCCTGTTGAGGAAATCCCTGCAAATGATCTATCTATGGAAGCTACAAATCACAATGCCATCCCTGTGGATAGAAGCTGTGAAGCTTCTTCTGATGAACCTTCCCGTCTTGCAAGGACTCTGGAAGTTCTTCAGAAGAACCAGGATGAGTTTAGAGCTTTCATAGAGAAGCAGAATGAGCACAACAATAGGGTTCAAGAGATGCTGGCCAAGATCCTGTCAAGGCTAGGGCCGTCGTAGATTGAGTCTATGTTGTTTTTTGCTTTTGCTGCATCTGTTTTTTGTGCATCTTGTCTTCCTTCTCTTCGTGTACTTCTGTACCTGTTGTTTGAACTTCAATGAAATCATTTTTTTTCCTCCGTGTGTCTCTTTTTGTTTTTATCTGAATCTTTTATGTTTTTGATGATATGACAAAAAGGGGGAGAAATATGTGATAAATGATTTGATTTAATCAGTTGCTTTACTAACAGAACTTGCAAAGTTCTATGTTTTTAAGTTGTGTTGTTGCAGGAATCGAAGATTCAAGATCAACATAAGAAGCAACAAGATGAATCAAGTTATTGGATTCTTGAAGCAAGCTGAGTGCTAGGAAGCTTCAGAATCAGAAGCAAGAAAGAAGAATGATCAGAAATAGCTCTTGGATTCTTGAAGCAAGCTGAGTGCTAGGAAGCTTCAGAATCAGAAGGAAGAATGATCAAAAATTCTGATAATAGAATATGATCCAAATCATTGTCTATTTGCTCTAATACATTGTCTATTGGATCTGATATATCCTATATGGCTTATATGGCTCTGATACATATTTTGTGTTCTGATACACACTTTATGTTCTAACTCATTCATGCTGACTTTTGTCGTTTAGTTTTGTTCTGTAACATTTCAGGATGTAGAGATGCTCTAATGATGCTCTGGTACATTCAACAATGTTCTGATACAATCTAGCATGAAGTGATGTAAGAAGAAATTCAAAGCTCTGAAGCTATCCGAGGGAAGCAGAAATCAGAAGCTGTGAATGTTCTAAAGATCCAGAAAACTCAAGTTCTGAAGCTGTCCTAAATGGAAGCATGAATCAGAAGCTGTGAATGTTCTGAAGATCAAAGAAATTCAAGTTCTGAAGTTGTCCTAAATGGAAGCATGAATCAGAAGCTGTGAATGTTCTCAAGATCAAAGAAATTCAAGTTTTGAAGCTGTCCTAAATGGAAGCAGGAATCAGAAGCTGTGAGTGTTCTAGGGATCTAAAGAAATTCAAGTTCTGAAGCTGTCCAATGGAAGCAGAAGTCAGAAGCTATGAATTATCAGAACATAGAAGCTTATGTGATCGTCTCTACCGAAATAATCAGGGAAGTCTTTTATTATTAAAGTTCTTCGAGTATTTATTTCAGGGGGAGATTGTTAATCTCAGGGGGAGACATATTCACATGCTTATGCTATAGCTGTGTAATTTGTCTTTAGCTGTCTGCTCTTTCTGATCGCAAATTCATATCATTTATATATGTTTTTGTCATCATCAAAAAGGGGGAGATTGTTAGAACAAGATTTGTTCTAATCAATATTCTTAGTTTTGATGATAACAAGGATATGAATTTTGTGTGAGATAATGTGGTACTCTAATACATTGCAATTTCCCTTTCAGGAAATATATAAAGAGTATGCACAAATCAGCGCTCAGAAGCTTTGTCTCAGAAGGTTCAGCATGCAACATCAGAACATGGTCTGGCAAGACATCAGAAGATGGTCAAGGCAGAATCAGAACATGGGTCTATGAAAGCATCAGAAGAACTTGAGGTCAGAAGCAGAAGCACTGAAGTTCTCATGGTATCACGCTCAGAAGCACTTCAAGGTCAGAAGACAAGAAGATGATATGCACCAAGCTGTTTGACTCTGATGATATTCAAATATTATATTCACAAACATCAGATCAGAAGAAAGTACAGGTGGCAGGCTACGCTGACTGACAAAAGGAACGTTGGAAGCTATTAAAGGCAACGTCAGTAGACACAGCGTGAACAAGGCTCGAGGTAGTTGACAAAAGCGTGAAACATTAACTGCAAAGCTGTACGGAACACGCAAAGCATTAAATGCGCTCAACGGTCATCTTCTCAAAACGCCTATAAATATGAAGTTCTGATGAGAAGCAAGGTTGACGATTTGCTAACAATTAACTTGCTGAACCGCTGCTCAAACTCAAAGCTCAGAAACTTCATCTTCATCAAAGCTCACTACATTGCTGCTGTAATATATTAGGGAGATTAAGCTTAAACGTTAAGAGAAATATCACGGTTGCGATTATAGCTTTTAAGAAGCATTGTAAAACTCTTATTTGATTACATTAATTTGTAAGTAACTAGAGTGATCAAGTGTTGATCAGGATACTCTAGGAAGTCTTAGCTTGTGTCTAAGCAGTTGTAATTAGAGTGATCACGTGGTGGTCAGGATACTCTAAGAAAGTCTTAGCTTGTGTCTAAGCATTTGTTCCTGGAGTGATCAGGTTGTGATCAGGATACTCTAGAAGACTTAGTCGCGGACTAAGTGGAAAACCATTGTAATCTGTTGCGATTAGTGGATTAAATCCTCAGGTGAGGTAAATCACTCTGTGGGGGTGGACTGGAATAGTTTAGTTAACAACGAACCAGGATAAAAATAACTGTGCACATTGTTTTTATCGTTCAAGTTTTTAGACTACACTTATTCAAACCCCCCCCCCTTTCTAAGTGTTTTTCTATCCTTCACCTCCCGCTTACTAAACGGGTGCTCTAACCAACTGAGCTATGAAAGCCATTTGGGATGATTTCTCGGAGATGCAATACTCAAAACTTTATCACATCCAATGCCTACTTTGTTATTCCTATCTCTAGATTAAATATTATATTTTTCTTAGTATTACGAGAAAGCCTTTTGTCATTACCTTCGATTCTCACCGATGTATATGAAAAATAAAATAAAATAAAATATCAAATATAATATAACTATAACAAAATAAAAATAAAAATATTTAGGAAAAAAGAAAATAACATTATGGAAATTTTGATGATCCGGAAAAGTATGGATAAGAGACCTTTCACATTTTTGATAAGGTGAAAGGTGCAAAATCGATTATGTTTGATAGGGTTGAAAGGCACAGAACAATTGCCATGTTCAACAAGTTTCGAAGAAATAAAGGTGTGAAATAGATTACATTCTACTTTTTTTTAAAATAAAAAATGCATACAAAATTATATTTAATTAGTTTTTAACAAATGGAATGTGTGATAAAAACAACAAAACTGTAACCTTTATGTTTCGTATATTTAACTTGAGAAAAATGAACAAAAATTTAAAAAAACACAAACAAACAAACTTTTTTTTTTTAAAATGTTAAATATTTTATCAGTAAATTATGGTGGCGTATAGAGTGAGGGTGCAATTAAGTCCATCACTTGTGCGACCTTAACAAAATCCACTAGATCTAATAAATGGTTTAGATTTATCACGAAATTTATGAGAATATTTACACACAACCACTCACAATCTTGCTCCAAATTCTTCTTCAAATTATGTAAGTGTCCTTTCAGATAGTACATAAATGGCGAAATTCATAACTTCTATTTTAATAGTAAATTTTTTATAAGTTTTGAATTCACTCTCTGGATCACTGTCCACTAGTGAAATCACTCTCTCGATCAATCAAATATATATTTTGTTGAAAAAATCATAATTATGAATGTAATTGTTGAAATCCAAATTATTTAAAAGAAACAGGGTAATATGGACATCTACTAGTGTTTTAGAAAATGAGTTTCTATGCAAACAACATGTTAACAAAGTGACAGAGAAAAGAATAGTTGTGGTAAAATTTTATGTAGCGTGGATCTTAATCTCCAATCTTGTTTCACCCGTCTTTGTATCCCTTTTTGTTAATCATCTATCTTTGTTATAATTTTTTGAATTTTTCTCTAAAATTATATAAAAATAATAATTATTTAGATATATTTTTTAATTTGAATTAATTGCTAAAAAAAATTCAAATTGAAATACTCAGCCCATATGCTTTTTTAAAAAATTAAATTCAAATTTAAAAAAACATGTTAGGAATTTTCAAAAAAAAAGAAACATCTAAATTAAATTTCAGATGAATAGTCTATAGTCAAGGATTTACTAAGTGTTCAACGAGAATATATGATGAAATACTTATATGTTGGAAGATGGAAAAATGGATAGGAAAATGAAAGTATATGAAATATTAGATTCACTTGGTTGGGACTAACGAGATCATGTAGTATTATTTGATCTAATGACCAAGTTTAATGATACATTGGGGAGATATTTAAAAAAACCCTCATCTTAGACGCCATAGTAAATTATTCAAAAAAATGTATGCCTAAAATAAATATTAAATAATTGTTTTGTTTCATTCTCAATTAGCCTCGAGACTTTCGCTTACAAAATGAGTGCCCTAATCATGAAAACTATTTGTTATTGAATTAAAATTAGACAAATATTTGTATTTCAATATTTTGAAAAATAATATACAATATTTCTATAAGTTAAGTCAAATTAATAAACGCTTCAAAGTATTTTTAAATTTGTATAGATATTTGTTAGTGTCACTCAAGCAAAATCTAAATTTTTTAACAGAAAAGCTATATATTGTTCTCTAGCTTCATAGAATCTTTGATCTTATTACCAAGTTACTCATCCAATGAATTATTTTGGCCTACAAGAACCTCTTTTATACAACTATTCAACCAAGATAAACGTTAGATAACCGAAGAATTTACTATTATTTCAATCTTTCAAGATTTGAGTAGAAAATTATGTGCAAACAAACATGAGAGATGGAAACCAAGCAGTTGAGCTCCATTGGCAAGGAGCCCCGTCCAAGGACGTACTCGGGGAATATCGAGTTCGATTTCCAGGCGGAACAATCTTGCTTGGCCAGTGCGCATGCCTCTACGTACGAGCCGGATTAGTGGCCCACCTGTGGTGGGTCGAAACCGGTGCGAATAGCAAAAAAAAAAACATGAGAGATGGAACATATATGTGTTCACATAAAGCCAAAACTTTATTATGAATGAAAATTTTCAGGTCTACACTACTACTGGAAATACCTTTAACTTCGTTGGATATGAGGTGTTACCTCGATTTTATATGTAAAACAAGAAGGACGTCACTGAAAACATGTCAATTTACCTCTCAGTTGAAATTTCACTGATGGGATAGATGTAGTGGTAATTGGTTCGATCCCCAACGTTAACTATTTAGAAAATTTAAATGCGTTAACTTTTTAGAAAATTTAAATGCGTTATTTTTGGAAAACATAATAGAAGAAAAAAGTCTAACATTTCACGTGATGAAAATGAGCTTATTTTTGGATTAAAAATAAAATATGAAGAAAGGCATCACTTTAAATTGAAATAAATATATATAAAAGTAAACTATTTCATCTCAGTTGGAAAACATAACCGAGGTGAAATTTACGTGGTGAAAAGTGGCTTATTTTTTTTATTAAAATAAAATATGAAAGAAGACGACACTTTAAAATGAAGTAAATGATTAAATAGAAATAAAAACATAAATTGCAGTTGCTAAGATTTGAAGTGTGTCCTTGAGTTACTTTCTCCCTCGGTTTTATCACACAATTGAGGGAATATATTGTATTATTGAAAAAATATATAAAATATGGCGCGCCACAAATTAGACCTCACTTATTTATTGACAGAGGTGGAAGTTTTGTTATAAAATATATTATTTGTAGTAGTGTTAGACAACAATTTATAGTTCAGATGTAGAAGCATCAACATACACAGGGTGAAGGACATGACCTTCCTTAGGCTCAACATAAACCCACTTGCGCCAGTCTGTTTTTTGCGTTCAAACTTCATAGTTCCCTCTTTCAAAGCAGAAAAATGTGATATTTCCCCAGTCCAACATAGTTTCCTGGATGAAAATACCACACTGCCTAACAATTATGTTTATGGGATTTATTCTCTGCATAATATGAAGAAAATATTATATTCATGAATAGGCAATAAGTAAAGTGTAATTTACATGTCCGATAATATTTTTCCTCATGCTTCACGTGTGATGGACTTCTACCAAGTTTTGTATGATAAACAACCAATAGACTTAGCACCTAAGGAATTATTACCTGAGAAAAATTTAGAATAACCATCACATGAAACTCTATCTAGAATCTTTAAGTTGCTTCTCCCTTTCCAAGACCTTGTGCTTGATGGACCGTGTATTTGGATAATTTTATTGGGTCGTAAGAGCGAAGTCTATGATTAAATGATGCCATCCAATTTCCCTGTGATTAGAAGAGCTCAAATGGGTCGAGATGCCTCCGAAATAGGCCAAGAGGTCGATCGATAATATAGATACATGCCTCCTAAGTGGGCTTAGTCCTTCTAAGGAAATCCATTCGCTCACCAACAAGTGACTAATGAGTTTTCCCATCACTAACTGGCTGTAGGAATGAGTCAAAGAAAAATTGCTCCCCCGCTGTAACAAAAATAGGGAAATTACTCCTTTTAGTCATTTGGCCTAGGCCCAAGAAAATTTTATATATACTTAACTCCTAGGGTGGGGAAAAGGATTTGGTTTCTCTCTGTCTCTCGAGAAAACCATATACAAAGCTTCTCACAACCACATGTGAGTTAGCCCTCGATGCACTCAAACACCCTAAATACGTAAAAAATCCTACACAAATAGGGCTATTCCTCGTTGTACTTTTTTAACAAGTACAAGAAGAAAATAACATTATGCAAGTATTGATGATTGAAAAAAGTGCGGAAAAGAAACGTTCCACATTTTTGGGAAGGTAAAAGGTGCAAGAACCACATACGTGTTTTCAATGTTTCGAAGATGTTTTGAAAGAATAAAAGTTTGGAATAAATTACATTCCGTATTTTCTAAAAAAATAAAATATGTGATAAAAACTACAAAATATAAACTTTTAGTTGTTTTAGATATTTAGCTCGAGAATAATGGACAAAAAATTTCAAAGAAACACTAACTTTGAAAAGTAAGAAATATTTTAATGGGAGATTCTTAAAAAATATAATGGCCAAAATAAACATAAAATAACTTTTGCTTTCATTGAGAGTTGAACTCAAGACCTCCCGCTTACTAAACGGGTGCTCTAACCAACTGAGCTATGAAAGCTAGATGATTTTGGATCAGGAAAATGCAATACTCAAAATTTTATCACATCTAATGCTTGCTTCGTTACTCCTATCTCTAGATCCAATCTTATCTTTTTATCGATATTACGAGAAAACCTTTTGTCATTATCTTCGATCCTCACTTATGTATAAAAAATATAAAAAATATCAATCATAGTATATTTATAACAAAATAAAAATGCTTTTTGAAAAAAGAAAATAACATTATGAAAATTTTGATGAACATAAAAAAGTGCGGAGCTCCCAAATGTATAGGGCTAAAGGAGGTGCTCCCAGATGTATGTTGCAGATGGACCTGCAAAAAGTATATAATAATGTAGAATGGATAGTTGTTGAAGAGATTCTTGCTGAAATAAGTTTTCCAAATCAGTTATATCTTGGATTATGATTATGATCAAAACTATTTCTTATAGGTATAAGGTCAATGGTGTGCTGACAGGCACTCTCCAAGCGCAACGGGGGCTGAGGCAAGGGTTAAAAAAGAAGCCTAATTTTAACTACCATTCAAAATGTGAGAAGCTTAACATTATGAGTTTGATTTTTGCAGACGATCTATTATTTTTAGCTAGAGGTGATACTATCTCAGCTAGCCTTGTTATGCAGGTGTTCAAGGAGTTTCTGAGTCCATGGGGATGACTGTGAACAAGAGAAAGTGCAAGGTTTATTTTGGAAATATGGAGACTGACATCAAATAATAAATTAAGTAGATAACAAGTTTTGAAGAGGGGTCCCTCCCCTTTTGTTACTTAGTTTTTCCTCTCATTGAGTAAGAAGCTGACTGTTACCAACTGTATTGGGATGGTAGAGAAAATTGTAAGCAAAATATAACATTGAAGCTCGAGATTACTTAGTTTTGCAGGGAGAACCCAACTGATAAAGAGTGTTCTTTTTGATATTGGGAATTTTTGGATGCAATGTCTCCCCATCCCGAAGCAAGTTACCAAGAGAGTGGAGGCCATTTGCAGATCGTTCCTGTGGTCGAACGCGGATATGGTCACTAAAAAATCTCCAGTGGCTTGGAAAAAAGTTTGTACACCAGAGAACAAAGGAGGTCTCAATATAATTTCTATGCAAGAGTGGAACAAAGAGTGTGTTGTTAAGAACTTATGGAACTTATCGGGTAAAGCGGATAGCTTATGGATCCGCTGGGTACATTGTTATTATGCCAAAGGTGAGAATATTATGAATATGCAGATTAAAAAACCTAGTTCATGGATTAGGAAAAGCATGATGAAAGTTAGAGAGAAAGTCAGCAATCTTCCTGAGTGGATTAATATGTATCAGGGGATTAAATTTCAAACGAGGAAAATATACTTTGCCTTATTGAAAGATATACAACCTGTTAATTGGAAAAGTCTTATGTTCAATAACTTAGCTAGACCTAAGGCAATCCATACCTTATGGATGACGTGCCATAAAAGCCTAGCCACAAAGGAGCGTCTAACTCAATTGGTTTGCTGCATAATTTTGAGAGCTGTTTTTGCAGGAACATTGAGACGCAAGCACACTTGTCCTTTGGGTTCCCAGGGATCCTCCGTATTTGGAAGAATGTGTTAACTTGGTTGTAGGTCCCTCATACCCTAGACGGGTGGGAGCAGGAAATGGAGTGGTTTATCAAAACCAACAAACACAAAGGCTGCAAGAAGTTGGTTGTTCAATGTGCCTTCACTGAAACATTGCATGAATGTTGGAAATACAGAAATGTAACTAGTTTCGGGGGGAGAGATGAGCAAATAATTATTGAGAACAAAATTAAGGATGTTGTTGTTTATCGATGTTGGATGAAGCCTAACCTTATAAGCCTCTTAGAATGTCTTCTTATGCCTTAGATTTGGCTACAGAGTAGTTTGTTTTCAAGTCAATTAGTAGTGTTGGATCTTTTGCTTTAACGTTTTTTTTGAATTTTGGCACTAAAGTTATAATTTTGATTCAAAAATAAATATTTACAATTAAAAAAATATTTTAAATAAAGAATATATATATATATATATATATATATATATATATATATATATATATATATATATATATATATATATATATATATATATATATATATATAACTTTAAGCAAATTTTATCATTAAGGTTTTTTAAATATTCACTGTAACATCCCGGTTTTTATTAGTTATATTATTAATGATGTTATTTGTTGTTTTTATTGATTAATATTTATTTTATTTAATTATTATGTGATATAATGATTATTTAATTATTTAATTATGTGTGTAATTGTGCTAATTGGATTGATTATACTATTAGTTGTATAATGAAATTATATATTTATGAACCTTTTATGTGTGTTAAATTGCTGTTTGGAGGAGTTTTGGTTGGCAAAAATAGGATTTGGGTTGGTGTTAAAGGTGTTGAAAACGCACAGAATTTTGCTGTTCTGGTGTCTTCTGCCGGGCGAGTCAGCGGACGAGCGAGGTTTTTCGTGACCAAGTTTCGGGAATGGAGCGTCGGGCGAGCCAATTCTTCCGCTGGGCGAAAATGTCCTATTTTGCAAAAATTATAATGTGCATAACTTTTGATCCATAACTCATTTTTATGTGTCGTTTGAAGCGTTAGGAAGCTAATGTAATTGTCTATATAATAGGATTGGATTGGTTATCACTTAATGAATTAATTAAGATGTTATTGTGTGAATGATATATAATTATCGTTTTGTGTATTTTGATTTGGTGAATTGTGTATAGCATTTGTTGGCATGCTATATGAAATGATATACATGATGTGTGTGATTATGTATATGCTATTTGAATGTGTTTATTGAACATGATTATGTGATGTATTTTGTACAATTGATGGATAATTTAATGTGTGAATTATTGTGGTATGTGGTATCTTAAGATTTATATGGATAATCTTAATTGCATATGTTTCGTGATAATTGTACATGCATTCATGGTGGCTTTGATCCTTCTGTGGAAATAAAAGCGTGTGGCTTTGATCCTAGTGTGGAAACATAGGCGTGACTTTGTCTCTTTTGTAGATTCGAGAGCAGTGAAATAAAGGTTCATATTTTAAGGGCTTTGATCTTGTCCGGATCGGAAGTGTAGCTCTAGTTTCGATCGGGGCGGCGAGCTTGATACTCACATGGTACCACATGCATTGAGTCACATTAATTGCATTCGAGTCGCATTATGTGTTATGTGATTACTTGGATTGATGTGAATTATTTTGTGATAATTGTAAATTGTGCTTTGTGTAATAATTGTGGAACTTATTCAAATTATGAAGTGAGAGGAAATGATAATGCTATTGTATGCTATGTTCATTGTACATATTGTATGTATTCATTATGATGTGAATTCTCACCCTTCTGTTTGAATGATGTTCATTGTGACATCGTGCAGGTTCCGACGAGTAGTGAGCTTGTTTGAGGATTTAACCGAGAAGCTTTTGGTTTATTGTTTTGATTAGGTAGAGAGTCAAATGCTCTGGTCATGTAACACTTGACAATTTATTTGAACTCATGATTTGACTATTTCAGTATTGTCGTCTTTATGGTATTTCAACATGATAAGTCAGATATGTTTGTTGATGGCTATGTTGCCTAGTTGTTGAATTCATATGATATGATATATATATACATATATATATATATATATATATATATATATATATATATATATATATATATATATATATATATATATATATATATATATATATATATATAAAAGTTGATTATGTTTATGATTTTGTAGATGAATATAGTATGAGATATATTAATTGAAATGGTTTGACTGTAATTATTCTTTCGCGTGTGATATGCATAATTGATGAAACATCAAGTTTTTAAATTGTGTTATGAAATGATCAGATGCATGTTTGTATGTTTGGTTTTGGGTTTTCATTGCGGTGAAAACAACATGTGACACCTTTTTGTTTATGCATTTTATATACTTTGCGATTATGTATGTATATTTATTCGTATTTTTGGGTAGAAAAGAGGTGTTACATTCACCAAATCAAGAAAATCCTTCAAAATTCAATTTCAAATCAAAATAAGTTTAAAAAATAACATGAAATTGAAAATCAAAAACTGAAAGGCCATTCAAAGTAGTGCCATATAAATGAATTTTGCTTTTATAGTGTGTGTTTTAAATTATTTTATGTGCATTTTTGGTATTAAATAATTTCCATTTCATTAAATCATAATTTACTCTCCTCTTAAAATAAAATAGATTTCTCGTGCATTTTTATGACAATTAAATAACACCATTTTTATAAATATAATTTTAAAATAACTATGGTTTTAATCTTATTTTAAAAATTAATGAAATATTTAGAATACATGTTTTTAAATTAAAATTTTACAAATTTTATTGGCGAATATTAAAAATAATGTATTTTAACAAATCTTAATAAAAATCCCGTAATTTTTTGGTGACTTTCTTACTCATCCAGTCAACTTTAGATTTCCCGTCAAATATAATGCACACCTTTACAAATATATTGTGGGCGTATGTCACAGATTTGATATTAAAGTGTCTATATCTGTTTATTATAGTGGATAAATTACCAGTCACCATGTCAATATCTTTTTGTGGGTTTTTATCAAACTCAATATAAATATTTTTAAAGGTATTTGAAGGGTATGAGCCAAATGTCATCCCTATATCCAAATCTCTAAATCAAGGTATTTTATTTTTTAAAATTTACCTATAAAATTTAAAACAAAAATTTTTAAATTTTTAAAAGAAATTAGTTGATATACATTGTCAATATAATTTTTTTTACACAATCAGTACATCACAACCACATCGATTACTATATAATATTTTAAAAATGATTAAATAAAAAATCAAACAAATATAAATTTTTCTTTTATAATAATAAACTGGTGTTGTAAAACTGCTTTACAGCTCCTCAGTATGTATCAATTATATTCTTTTTAAAATCACAACCTGTTATTTATGTCTTATAAAACAAAGGTATAAATATAATTGAGTTACATTTTAGTTATTTTATAACTTGAGTTATTAAATTATTTATTTTTTATTTACAATAAATTTAAAAACAAAACAAAAATAGATAAAAATTCTTAATTATTAACGATTATTTGTAAAGTAGTAGTAAAGACTAAAGACCATGCCACTATTTTTCTACTAGTATATTTTAGCTGATAAATAGGTAGGGATCTCTTCACTTTAATTGTTTTTGAATTGGAGCAAACAAAAAGGAAAACTTTGAGTATGAGAGATTCTCGGTAATAAATGTTGAAAGATTTTTTTGAGGAATCATCGTAAAACCAAACCCTAACAGATATATTTTTCGCTGAATCATCTTAAAATAAAACCCTAATCGTTTTTGTGCAGCAGTGTTCGAAATTCGGAGGCAATGAAAACACGAAGAAGAAATTATAACGAAGATGAAATTAGCGACAAACTCAGTGATTTACCTGATTTTGTTTTGATTCACATATTGTCTATTTTGAACACCAAACAGCTGTTCAAACTTGCATCCTCTCCAAAAGATGGAAGAATCTCTGGAAGTATATTCCTGTTATTTCTCTAAATTCTTTTTACTTCAAGAATATCAAAAAAGATTTCACCAAATTTGTATATCGATTTTTGTCTCTAAGAGATGACAAATCCGCACTGCACGCCCTCAAATTTCTCCGCGAGGGTCATGTCGAGCATCGCCTGCTCAAAAGAGTTATAAAATATGCATTTTCACACAATGTCAAGCAATTGGATATTCACACGGCTTGTAATTATTTAAACCCCTTTCCACTTTCTTACTTTTCATCATCTCATACTTTAACGTCTCTTAACCTTATTTTAGAGAGACAATTAGGGAGTCCAATTACAGTATTTCCAAATTCTCTTAACTTTCCGCTATTAACTCATTTGTCTATAAAGAACTTTGGCTTTTGCTGCAGTGGTGAGGATGAGGATTGCTATGTCGACCCCCTTTTTGACTTTTAAGAGTTTGAATACTTTGTTCTTACAAAGTTGTGATATTCGTGATAAACAAACACTCTCCATAACAAGCGTCACACTTGCTAGTTTAACAATAATAATGTTATGTGTAAGTTATAGCGAAATCGAGTTAACTACTCCAAATCTTTGTAGCTTTGATTTTATTGGTAATCCTAGTCAGAAATTAACTGGAGGCAATATTCGTCTCTCTTCTATCAAACATGTAAACATAATAGTTTCAAGTATGGATGGATGGTCAAAGTTCAAACGTTATCCGTTGGTTCTACTTGATTGGCTGATTGAGCTTACTCTTATCGAATCACTGACGGTCAATTCAACTACTCTTAAGGTAGTTTTAAGGATTTTTTTTTATCATCGGTATAGTTCGAGGTCAGGGTTCTAACCCTCTTCCGCCGATCTAGTTGCAGAGATATTGGTTTAAAAAAATGTAAACTTTTAATTATTTGTTTTCGTTGCTCCTAATTCCCTTTCATTGCTTAGGTTCTCTGCTTAAATCCTAATTTATGGAAGGTTGATTTCCCATACTTATGTAATTTGAAGTCATTGAAAATAAACATAGCCGGATCTTCATCGATCCCTAAAGAAGGAATAGACTTTTTACTTCAAAACGCACCCTCAGCCAAGAAAACCATCATAAAATCTCCCAAAAAATGCTTCAATAATTATAGGTAAATGTGCATTCAACATATAAACACAATTTTTATTATATTTATGCCATCAAAATTGCAAGTGGTTTTGTTATATTTCATTTTTATTCGTGCGATATTGATTTGTTTCAGGTTGGTACAATGGTACTCTTTGTGCCTATTTGCCTTAAGAAAAGGAAATACTTGTTATTCTTAGATATGTTTGATAAAATGTTATGTTGATGAGTTAAGGAATAGTTTTACTATTTTCTTGTTTTTTTTTTTGCATTTTTTATATCAATATACACTTCGATTGTTTGGCTAATTTGTAACCTATATTTCGCAGAAGAGGCAGGTTTGGTAGAGGATTCTACTACGTAGGAGATTCTTTGATGCATTAGTTTTCTCAAGAGATCGGAATAAGACTTAAATGAATGAAGAAATAATACCACAATTTTGTCCAGAGAGATTTCTGTCTTGTTAGATAACATGTTTAAGATTTATTTATTTTTACAACTTTCTAAATTATTGTTCCTTTTTTTTAAGAGGATTTATATATTTCTAACATTTTTGTGTCATGGGTTGATCCTTCTATTTTGAATTTGGAGACTATGTGACCATACATATGGATTACAAGGTCTCCTAAATCCAACTATTTGTCTAAAAAAATGTTGGTCATATTATATGTTGATACCAACTAATTGAAATAAAGTTTTACTTTTTGTTCACACAACCTATGACTCGTAATAACGGTAACAGAAGACCATATTTGTAGGTGTGTCTATTACAACATGGCGATAACCATTTCATTTATAAGAGTTATTGTTTAAGAAGTCTATTGGTTACCTTCATTAATAGTTGAAAATTTCTTTAGCCACCTCCCTATGGGGGGTCACTCCCAGCGAAAATTCCAAAATACCCCTGCATCGGAAATGAACTTCCGAAGCGTTTTTTTTTAAAATTTTTTTTCCACAATTCGGAAGTTCATCTCCGAAAACACCTCACGGGGGTGTCTTCGGAGACGAACTTCCGAAAACACCTCATGGGGGGTGAATTCGGAAATGAACTTCCGAATTATGCAGAAACTGTGTTTTTTTTAATGTTTTTTCTTAAACAGTCTCGCATTTTAATTAAACGCAAACGCCAAATAAAATAAGCGACATATAAACAGAAAATACTAATGCGATAAATAAAATCCAAATAATATATACAAGCCGAACCAAATAGTAATAGTGTGCGCAATATACAATCCGAAAAAATAAATAAATAAACCCGACCACTACTGGGTGTGCCTAACCCTCTCACTCTGAGCCCTCCTCTGCCGCTTGTACCCCGCCGCACGGCCCGCATCAGTGACGATCGCCTCCATCACGGCGACTGCATCTGGACCGCCCTGAAGAACGACACCCCGATCCAAGGCGTCCCGCCCAAGCATCTCTATCCGCTGGCAGATCGGCAGGAGATTAATGGCGTGGTCATCCTCGGCCTGCTGGTTCTCCAGGATCTCCTCATGTGCTGGCCTAGGAGCGCCGGGAACGTCGGGTCTCATCAGAGGATGGGACACCCGGTAGAACCATGTGACGTACCCCTCCTCATTGTGTCAGTCCTGTGTGACCCGAGTGAGACGGTACTCCTGCGGTACCACATGATGCTGCCAGTCCTCCCATATGGCAGTGAGCTGCACTCGGGTCACTGTGTCGGGAGCAGCCTCAAAGGGTGACCTGGGTATCCGCTGCACGAATCTGAACTGACGCATGCCACGCTCAGGGAGATACCGGACCATGATGTCGGTCCCGCATGCCAACCAGCCTGAATATAGAGCAATGCCGTCAAAGGGGACAATCTGAGCGTAGTCGGCGAACGGCCTCCAGGTGACGTCATCGTGCATCGTGCGGTCCAAGTACAAACGGTATGGTCCCACCGCATCGTTCCCCCTCTAGAGAGCGTATCTGGCGGCCCTGGGCATGGCGTCAACGTACGCAGGATCGATGTGGAAGCCGTGGATGCGGGAGAAGTAAGAGATGATCCAGCTCTAAAACACAAACACGATAATGTATTAAAAATAAATACGAAACATAAATAAATAAATAAATACGATAATGTGTTAAAATAAAACGTACCGTAAGTAGTGTGCAGGATCCGACCAACTGCCTCGTCCTCCAGTTGGAGGCCTCATTCAGCTTCTGGTAGAGGTATGCCAGAGTAGCTGCCCCCCAGTTCCACTAGTGAACGGTATCCAGGTCCATGAAGTAGCGGAGGTAGGTCACGTCGACGTACCTGGCACTCTTGTCCACAAAGCATGCAGCGCTTACCACATGCATGTACCAGCACCGGAGAGCGCAGCCGCGGTGATAGTGTGTGAACAGCTCGTCATCCTCACCCTCAGCCTCGGCAGCCGCGTCCAGATGGTGCTCAAAATAAGTGCTCAGTGTGGTGAACCGGACATGAGGCCCAGAAGTCGTGACGCACTCAAAGTGAGCAACCTCGTGCTCCATGCCCAAGTAGAGCGTCATCCACTCAATGGCCTTCACCCTCTAGATCTTGGAGTGGGTCAACAGCGGCCCCCTAATCGGCAGGTGGAGAAGACACTGAACGTCATGCAAGGTGATCGTCATCTCCTCAACCGGCAAGTGGAAAGAGGACGTCTCCTTGTGCCAGCGCTCCACAAATGCCCCCTGCATGCCGGTGTTGATCGTGGTGTACCCCGTCATGCAGAGCCCGCTGAGCCCTGAACCTCGCACATGGTCGTTAAACCACTCAGCTGCTGGTTTAAACAGACCGAAAATCTTGCGGGCGTGGTTGACCATTTTCAGCGGCTCTCTCTCCTGTTACAAAAAAAAACAAATAAGCGACATATATTAAATAAGCGGACATATATTAAATAAGCGACAAATAAATGGTTAGATTATAAAAAATGGTGACAAATAAACGGTTAAATTAAAAAAATACCTCTCCCTCCCAGATCCGCCGAGCGACGTGATCGTGGTAGTGAATCAGCACGGAAGTGTCAAAGGGCCCTCCCGGATAGCCATCCTCCTGCTCATCCTCCTCCCCGGCTGGAGGGTCAACATCCGGTACACCCTCCGGCTCGTAGTATGGCACTGGCACCTCCTCTTCCTTCTCCTCCTCCTCTCGCTGGCGGGAAGAAGATACCCGAGCCAACCGACTCCTAGATCCTGAAGCAGATGTACCCTCTCCCACGTCCACGGGAACTCGCACACGGCGTCCCCGGCCCTGGGTCGACGCCAGCTGCGCCGCCGCCCGCTCGCGTCTAGTCGACGCAGTTTGAGACTCTCTCCCCTGTCTGATGCGTGCTGGTTGGTTGCCTGACATGTTCTTGTAAACAATTGAAATCGATTAATATGCGAGACAAAAGAAGAAACAAAAATAATTGAAATTCTGATACAGTTCGGAAGTTCATTTCCGAAAACTGGGATGAAGGTGTTTTCGGAAATGAACTTCCGAAACATCCCTGCGATGGAGTTTTCTGCAACTCCCATGGCAGACCCCAAAACCAAACATCAAACCTATGTCTACACATTCTAAACATCCTAAATATCAGTATAAACCTAACCTAATACATTTTTTGCTATTTGTAAACACCCTAATATACATTTTAATCATAGATCTTAAAATCAAAATGCTTACCGATTGAATGGATTTGAGGACTTTTGAATGTAATAGAGCAAGTAGTTGGAGCCTTTGAGGTAGCTTGGAACTGGTTTGCACAAAAATCTCTTGGGGTGTGAGTTTGGAAGAAGATTAGGGTAAATGATTAGGGGGAGGGGGCTGTTTTGCTTAATCTGCAAAACGCGCAGTATTTCGGAAATGAACTTCCGAAATGGTGTTTTCGGAAGTGCATTTCCGAAATAAGTCAAATTTTTTTAAAAAAAAGGCGCTTTCGGAGATGCATCTCCGAAAACACCTTTTTCCTGCATTTCGGAAGTTCATTTCCGAAATCAGGGGTATTCTGGATTTTTCACCAGAGGTGAGCTAGAAGGTTGGGAGGTGGCCAAAGAAATTCTCTTAATAGTTTGGTTTTTTTAGAAGCAAATTGAGTCAAGAGAGGTATTAGTGAGCAAAACCAACCACAAGTCATAAACAAAGATCCGACAAACTACAGCAATCTATGCAAAGAATATCAATTCCGTTAACAATAGACAGAGTAAATCACTCTCAAGATCTAAATTTGAGCCGAGTCGAGTCGAACTTGCCTCAGCTTGACTCGACTCGTTAAAAAAAGAGTTCAATTCAAATCTATGTTTGAGTTTGACAAGAACTTTTTTTAAGTTCAAATTCAACTCGTTATTAGTTCACGAGCAATTCGGTTGGACTTGTAAGATTCAACTCATTTCCTTCACAAATTTAAAAACTATTTTTTTATATATTTAACAATTTAAATTAATATTATTTAAAAAAGAAAATATTAAAATAAAACAAAAGTTATATAATTAGAATTTAACTTTGTCTCAAAAATCTACTAATTCAAAAACTACATAATTTATATATATATATATATATATATTGATTTTATTTGTATAATTATTTTTAAAAATATTTTGCTCATTTGAGAATTAAATGATAAATTAAAACTTTTAGATTAAAAAAATATATAGGGCTAAGATTTGTAATAAATATTTAAATATACTCTTAAAGAAAATTATTCTTGGCTTGATATCAAAAATTCAAAATGAATTAGCTATTCACAAAACAGTTTCCATATCTCAAGCAATTGGGCTTGCAAAACTTATAGTATCCAAATTAAGAGATGCAGAACCTAAGTTCCAACTTTTTTTTTCACCTGACCACACCATGGCCTAACACACCAAGCCCAAATACATCTATTTCCACACCTGCCACCAAACCATTAACCTCAGCCTAACCATCCAATATTCAATTACAAGAGTGTCGTGCTTAAGGGTTATATTTTAATTGTGACGAAAAAGTTTATACTTTGCCATAATGTACTACTGTAAAATTTCTTTTATTACTTGACATTGAGGAGGTTAACACACCAGAACCAGCAGAAAGTTGTGACGAAACTATCCTAAACCTTGAACAGGATTATACATATTTCCATCTTTCTCTCAAGCTGCCAATGACCTATTTTCTCCTAAGACATTAAAATTTAAAGGGTCCATCAATGGTCTTTCAGTCACAGTTCTAATTGATACGGGCAATATCCATAATATACTTTAGCCGCGTATAGCCCACCACCTAAAACTCCCAACCCAACCAATCCTCAATTTTTCTGTCATAGTTGGCAATGGTTCTAAATTACTCTGTTTCAGCATCTGCCCAAATGTACCTATCAAGCTACAAAATAATTCCTTTTCAATCCCTTTGCACTTACTGCCAATTGAAGGCGCAAATGTTGTTCTTAGCATGGAGTGGTTACGAACTCTAGGTCCTTTGATTGGCAGATTTTTCAATTCCTAAGATTTTGTTCACTTCTAACGATAATGAAATCCCTATAACTAGTGATTCCAAGACCCTAATTTCCCCATTTTCGTACAATAACTTTTGTCAGCTTTTACAAACTGATTGTATTGCCTCTATCCACCTTTTACTCTACTAACCCTCTAATGATCAAACTGATCGTTTTAGAAACCCCACCAATAATATCCTTGATACCCTTCCCACCACACTTCCTCCCCAAATCTCTTATATTATCAAATCTTATGCCACAATCTTTAACCAACCCCAAGGTTTACCCCCATCTAGACCCCACGTTCACCGAATTTCTATCTTTTTAAACATTGTCCATGTTAATGTAAGGCCGTATCACTACCCCCATTCCCAAAAAGATTCTATGAACACCATTATCCAAGATATGCTCAATGAGGGTATCATTGATCAGTGGTTTTTACACCGTTAGTTACTGTTGATTTTAGTTATCATTTATTTATTTTGTCGAGCGTTTTACTTCATTCTTCTACATTTTATGCTTTGGTTATGTATTTCACTGTTTGCAGGCTCAAAGGAATAAATCAAGACAAATCAGTGCAAAAAGTACAAAATGCGGAGTTTCAGAGGAATTGAAAAATCATGCTATGGGAGGCCTGACACGGCCACCCGTGTCACTTGACACGGGTCGTGCCATGATGAAGCTTGGACATGAAAATGTAAAAGAGAGGAAAGTCAGGGGGCTGACACGGTCACCCGTGTCACCTGACACGACCCATGTCAGCAAGTCTGAGATCTGGAAATTTTCAGCATGTTCTTCATCATGACAGGAGTGTAGTATTTTGATAATAGCTAGAGCTTCATAACTCAGAATGACGTGGGACTAGCAGCAAAATTTTAATAACGAAAAGGGCTAAAACTTTGATGAAGACAACAAATCCAAATTCTGAATTTAGGGGCTTACACGGGCCGTGTCAGGAGGCTTGGGACAAAAAACCTACTTTTTAGATGACAGAAATCTGACACGGTTGCCCGTGTTGGCTGACACGGCCCGTGTCAGCATGTCACGCTGATTTGATGATTTTTTTTCATATTTTTTCCATGGGTTAAACTGTGGGGGCGTTTTGGGTGCTTCCAACCGACCTAAGTGAATGTGTGCTATTTAATTGAGTTTTGAAGAAGAATGAAGGGACTTTTTGACGTACGAAAGAATTGCAGAAGAGGAATCGCGATTGAAGATCAAAGTAATCCTAATTTCTTGTAATGTTTAACATTCTATCTGTATCTTTCTTGAATATAATGAGTAGCTAAACCCCCCAATGCTAGGGGGTGTCCCTGAATTGCTATTGTAATGAACCTAGTTTTCTTTATGTTATGAAATCATTATGTGTGTGAACCTATTTGATTGTGTAAAAATGCTTAATGCTTTATCTATCGGACCAATAGATTTTAATTTACGGTTAAGGTTAAGATCGGACAAACCGCCTTATCGATGTTTGCACAATAATATTACAATTGTTATTGCTTAAGAATGAGGATTTTCCGTAGTAACCACAATAATCTTGATAAATTATATTTTTCTTGATAACTTCTTGAATTTCTAAAGAATTAGGATACAAGATAGGTGAAATTCTAGTATAACAGATCCAGATGTCTTGAGAGATGTTGAGACAAGTGATGTATCAAGAAACATTCGCAAGGTATATACACATATTTATGCCAAACTAAAAGATAAATGACACCAGTGATTGTTGACTCAGTTCTGTGACAAACACATATACTCTAGGGGCATACCAAGCCAGGAATGAAGTCCACTATCAGCAATATTAATTTAGAGCTAACCATCCCCGTTTACAACCGCTCACTTAGTCCCTACCCAATGAACCTTCTACCTAAATCCTCTCTAGATATGGAATATCCCCATCCCACTTCCTATTATCGCAGTAATGTTATACAAGTCTCCAGTCCCAGGAGCTGTAGTAATGACCTAATACTCAACGTATTCTGATCACATAGACAAACAATTTGGAAGACACGCATCCATGACAATCCCTAGCTAAGACTCTTGACTATGAACACCAATTTGGAGTTACTTCAAAGCTTCCTCCAAGAATAATATATCTCTTACCTACAGGCTTTGAGATGAACACTATGTCTCTTGCTTCACAGCTTCAAGACAGACATGGTAACCTTCCCACAACCCGGGATGTTAACCTTGACAAACCCTAGTGATTACATCTTTGAATACTCGGTTGTCACATTACCTAGGTTACAAAGCTTCTATTTATAACCTATACCCAACTAGATTTGGGCCTTCAATCATAGATCATCGCCTGTTACAAATCTGCAGAAGATTCTGCATAAAAATAGGAACAATATCAAGTGTTTCCTAGAAAGTCTCAACATTTTCCATGCTAGAATCCATACTAGAAACACTCCAAAATATTTTCCATAAAGTTAGGACTTCAATAATCTGTTTTCTAAAATGTCTCCAAAATTTTAGCTGCTAGAAACACTCTAGGATATTCTCCACAAAGATAGGACTAGCTGCTAAAAGCTCTCCAAAATATTCTCCATGAAAATAGTGCTTCAAATATTAGATTCCTAAATATTCTCCAGATTGAGTAACTAATAAAATATCTTAAAATATGAGATAACAAATAAATAGTTTTATCCTTAACTTGAGCGTCACATAAGGTTGCATAATATTTCCATAATATTCTGCATTCTGTAAATTGTGGAGTATGAACTAATTAATAGTAAAGTTCAGGCGCGATGTTGAATGTCTTGCATAGAACATCTTCTTTGACATGTTTTCCAAATATTGAAACATTTCAAATCAACATGTTTTTTGTCAAATAGAACTTCTACCTGCTTTCTCTTACAAGTTACAAATCCTATCTAAATAGTTGCTACTATATTAGTTTTACCAAACACAATGCCAATTCAAATTATAGAGAAACAACAATAGGTATCAAAAGTTTTTCCACTAAGGAATTAGGGAAGATAATTATTGAGACTCGGTAATAGTTCATGTACACTGATATTTCGTAATTAAGGATTAATGGTTGTTGCAAGGCAATTCATACACCTTGCCCTTGCATAATTTCCTATATTATTTCAAAGTCAATTTTACGCTTTCCTTTAATTTGTTATCATTAATTGTTATTTCACAACAATCAACAAAACCCCCATGTTCTTTTGTTCAATTGAATCATTAAAATAACTTATATTTCCTACGCAGTCCTCAAGATTGATACTCGGGATTAACCCCTTTTATTACTACATCGGTGAGAATAGTACACTTGCTAATTTTACGATCAATCCTCAAACCCAATAAAAACCCCTATTCGTCTCTAGTGCTTTTGGTTAAAAAAATGGATCTTGGCGTTTTTGCATCGATTATAGAGCACTCAACACTGTTACAATACATGATCATTTTCCAATACCTACCAAAGATGAACTCTTTGATGAATTGGGTTCGGAAACTATTTTTCTAAGATTGACTTGCGATCTGGCTACCACCAGATCCAGGTGCTACTGGAGGACACTCACAAAACCGCGTTCAGAACATTTGATGGACACTATAAGTTTTTGGTAATGCCTTTCGGCCTAATTAATGCTCCAAGTTCTTTTCAATCTGTCATGAATGATTTACTTCGACCATATCTAAGACGGTTTGTGTTAGTTTTCTTTGATGATATTCTCATTTACAACTCTTCAATTTCTGATCATGCACATCATTTAAAATTGATTTTTGAGTTACTTTTTTCTAATCAGTTTTATGCCAAGTTATCCAAATGTGTGATTGTTGTTCCTATTGTTGATTGTTTAGGTCACATGATCTCAAGTGAAGGTGTAATCCCAGATCCGGCAAAGATTCAAGCTATCCTAGACCGGGCAAAACCACACTCACTCACGTCACTCAAGGGTTTTTAGGCCTCACCAACGTTTATAGAAGATTCACGTGTCATTACGCCTCTCTCGCAGCTCCTCTCACCAATTTATTACAATCCACTAAATTACATTGGAATACAGAAGCCGATACAAATTTTACAACATTGAAATGAAAAATGATAGAAACTCTAGTTCTCGGTCTTCCAGATTTTTCTAAAACCTTCATGCTTGAAACTGATGCTTTGGGTGTTGCCATTGGGGCCATCCTATCACAAGAGGGTCACCCAATCGCCTTCTTTAGAAAAAAGCTTTGTAACCATCTCCAAGCCTCCTTTGTGTATGTCCGAGAAATGTTTGCCATTACTGAAGTTGTCAAGAAATGGAGACAGTATCTAATTGGTAGGCATTTCCGTATTTTTACAGATCAAAAAAGCCTAAAGAATATACTGGTTCAGACTATCCAGACTCAAGAGCAACAAAAGTGGGCCGCTAAGTTTCAAGAGTTCGAGTTTGACATTCATTACAAACCTTGTAAAACAAATCAAGTCGTTGATGCCCTAGGCCGCATCCAATCCAAAGAAGAGGCTCCTCTACTCTTAATATCTTCCTCTGTTCCACTCCTCATGAACCAATTAAGACCCTTCAAACTCATCTACTTAGATCCCAGCGGCATGGGAACCAAATGAAGAAGACACCTTCAAGGAAACCGGGACAGATCCTACAACACAGATTATAGAAAACTCAACATTAGTTCACAACCACACTATTCCTTATCAAGCAGCAATAAGTAAGAAGGGAAGTGTTGTTACCTCGCATGAAACTAGTGGAGATGTTGTTTCAGATGACTCTTTGCAGCATTCGGAATACAAAGAAGAAGAGGCACACTTGCAAAGGGAAGAGAAAGAGGTTTCACAAGTGAATGTGAAACTGATGAATGACTTCAAGTTTCAATCTGATAAGTCCAAATATTTGGTCCTAGATACTAGTACATCATGTGACCAGTTTGTGAGTTCCAAGGCTCAGAGTCGATCCTCGCCACTGATTTCCTTGGATTCTCTGAAGCACAAATCCAGACCCTTGGAAAATGTAACCATTACCCCTTTTCTAAAACGTGATGGAACTTTTCCACAAGTACAACCTCTTTCTTTGCCTCACACGCTACCCCATGAGCTGTCCAAACACACACTTTTCTCCCTCTTCAGCTGGTGCACATGCAAACCCTAATGAGCATAACTCTTCTTCTGCTGGGCCTCTACAATGGGCCGCTGCTTTCTAAAGACCCAAGGTTGTTGTTGGACCAGATAGTAATGATATTAGGCCCATTCAGATTAAGTTCAAGCCCAAATGGTTGCAAGGGTTTGTTAGAAAATAAATGTTTAACTTTTATACTATGTTTTTGTCTTTCATAGTTTAGTGGGCTAGGTGAAGGTGTAAAAAACACTAGAAAGGGGGGGATTGAATAGGATTTTGAAAACAAATCTTTTTTTTAAAAAAAACAACCCCCCTTTTTAAAACCCAAACTCTTTACTCTTGATAATAAAAATAAGATACAAGAAGGAAAGAACAAGGTATTTTTATACTGAATCACTTTGAAAATATCAAGTTAATTCAGTCCATTGGTGAAGGTGATTTCTCCTTTCTCAATCGAGAACTTAATCCACTATAACCAAACTGGTTACAATCGCACAGGAAACCGCCAGTGACTAACCTTGCACAAGCAACCACAACTGACTAACTACAATGCACGGACAATCGTCGGTTACTAATAACCTTTGCACGAGCAACTAGGGATGACAACGGGTTGGGTGCGGGTTTCGCATTGTACAAATCCGCACCCGAAATCGACACCCGCACCTGAAATCGACACCCGAACCCGAACCCGAACCCAAACTTAAATCCAAATCCAAAGGTTGTTCGGGTGACAAAATAACACCCACGCCCACACCCGTTGGGTTCGGGTTTTTTCAACCAAACCCGCAGCAAAATACATTTTTTCTACAACTTTCCACAAAATGTATATATATATATATATATATTACATAAAATATATGTATAATATAATATATAATACATATATATATATATATGTAAGCGGGTGTGATTTCGGGTTTCGGGTGCGGGTTTCACACTACCCAAACACGCACCCGAAATATTGGGTGGCACTCACCGTTGACTCAGGTTCGGGTGTGGATGGGCCTCGCGGGTTAGGGTCTGCTTTCCATCCCTACGGACATTCGCCAGTGACTAACCCTGCACAAGCAACCCCCTATGACTAACAACCTTTAAGACTCTCGAGTCCTAGACTTCTCAATACTACTGAATATCAGGTCTCTTATATTAAGCTTCTCACACTTTGATTGGTAGTTAAAATCAACATTCAATACCATAACCATATCATGTTCACTATTAACATCAACATTCAATCCCATAACCCTCATGTAGTTTTCAACAATTGACAGGAATGAAAAATCAATAATCAACAATGACATTTAGAACAATTTCATCATCAACACACATAACACATCATAATCACAATAATGGAACACTCAAACATATTAGAGAGAAAAGACATCTCCCTATCCCATCATGCTAAACACCCATAGAAGAGAAATCTCTCTCTTGCTTTAGATTTTTCAGCAGCAAGTTCTCTAATCAAAATTGGTTCTTCCCTTCTTAAGGCGTAGACTTGTTCTTCTCACTTTTTCTTCAACTTCTATTTTTCACGTACTATAAAACTTCCCCCTATTCTCACATTCCTCTATTTATAAAAGCCTAATTCTCCCATTTAGGTTATTCCCGTTCTACCCCCAATTATCTCCATATTCTCCTAATTGCCCTTTATTCCTCTACTAACTCTTATTTCCTTTTAAATTAATTATTAAATAATTTCTATCATATAGCCACCAATTCAATTTTATTTTTAATATAATTTTTTATTCTATTTTAAATAATTAAAATACTAATATTCTAGTTATTTTTAATTATTCTACCAAGCACCCATATTCTAACCACACCCCACCAACACCATTACACCCCAACAACACATATAAACATATAATTTATTTTAATTAAAACACATATTAATTAAATAAATTCACACAAAAATTAATTAAATCAATTAATCAAATTTGGGAGATTACAAATGAGGTGTCCTATCACTAACTGACTGTAGGAATGAATTGACGGGAAAAACTGCTCCCTCATTGTCTGGGGAAGAGCTAGACCTTTCCACGTTCCCACTATTGACTAGAAATATGGGGGAATCATCCTTTTCTAGTCATTCGACCCAAACCCAATAAACATTTATATATACTCCCATTATTACAAAAATAGCTTTTTAGTAGAGATTGTTAAGTCAGCTCACCTGTCACCTGATGTATGAAGCAACGCAGTGGAAATCTGTAAATATTTGTACTTAGTTAGGTCAGATGGATTTAAAACTTACTTAACAAATATTAATTAAAATATATAATTTGCATTAAAATTTTAAGTCGTCTGTGTTCACTAACTGACTTAAGAAGTCTATTTATTAAGTCAGGCATCGCCCACCTGGCCTAAGAACTCTTATTTACTTCTAACATATTAAATTCCAATAAGTACCAAGAGGGGATCAAGGCCGATATCCTATACTTAAAAGCAGTGTTTTAAAAACCGGACCGGACCGGCCGGTCGGACCGGTCGAACCGGGAACCGGCCATGTAACCGGTCTGGTTCAATAGTTGGATCGGATATGCCATCAAACCGGTGAAAACCGGGAAAACCGGTGGTTTAATTGCTTTTTTTTGTTTTTTTTTTAAACTTTTTTTTTAATTTTTTTTTAAACCTTTTTTTTAACATTTCTTAAACTTTTTTTTTTTTAACTTTTTTTTAATATATTTAGTAGTGTATTACTTAAATAGCATCCTCACATAGTTTTTTCGTTAGTGACAAATTAAAAACTTTATTGCCTATTTGTTATCTTTGCTAATAAATTTTCTTAAATAGTATAAACATATTGAATTTTATTTGATTTTCTTTTTAGGAAGATCCTATTTTAAATTAAATTTGATACACATCGGAGTTATTTTGTTATAAACTATTCAATTAGATTATGTTGTAAATTGTAATTAGACTTTGTTTAGATTATGTTGTAATTAGACTTTGTTTGCAATTAGACTTTGTAATTTTTTACTATTTTGTTATGTGTGATACCTTTGTTTAAAATTTGAATTTAAGTTATGAAATTGTGAATTTATGATATGATATTTTTTAAAAATTTAAAATGTAGTTATATTTTTTTAGAGACTGAATCATCCGGTTCGACCGGTTTTATACCTATATAATGACAGGTCTATTCAACCGAGTTGTCCGGTTTAATCTGGTTTGGTCGTGCGGTTCGACCAGTGACCCAGTGGTTCGACCGATAAACCAGTGACCCAGTACCCTCACCGGTTTGATAACCGGTCCGATTTTTAAAACACTGCTTAAAAGTTAAAAATAAAACCCAAAATTTTCCATCTTTTATTTTCATTTCCCCCTCATTTTTTTCCAAAAACTCTCCTCCAACTTTTTTTAATGAAAATAAATTGTGTTAAATTAATAAAATATTCTAAGTAATAAAATTAGGTTTCAAATATCTTCTTCTGTGATACCTTTCTCCTACGCGATATCGTTGTCACAACCTTCTTTCTTCGACCCTGACCTAACTATATCCATTGGTGCAATTGGAAAATATGATTGTAAATAGAATTGAAATCTTTGAAAAAGAAAATCGGCACTTTAATTTTATACATGATTAGAAAGATTTCATAAAAATACCTATTCATCGCATTAGGGTTTCTTCTTTCCACCGCAATCCCCTTTGCTAACGGTGAACCATCCACATGCTTGACGGTTTACAAATATGGCGGTGCTTCGTCGGTGTTCTATTCTCCAAAATTCCCCCCTTAGGGGAAAGGGATCTGGTCTCTCTTGAGAAAACCATATACAAAGCTTCTCATACCCCTATGTGAATTAGCCCTCCACACACTCAAACATCCTAAATATTCGTTGTACTTTTTTAGGAAGTATAAAAAGAAAATAACATTATGCAACCCTACACAAACAGAATTATTCCTCGTTGAACTTTTTTAGGAAGTATAAAAATAAAATAACATTATGCAAGTTAAGATGATCGGAAAAAAGTGCTAAAAAGAAACATTCCACATTTTTGGGAAGGTAAAAGGTGCAAGAACAATTATATTTGACATGGTTTAAGTGTGTGGAACCTTATATGTGTTCCTAGTGTTTTGATTGAATAAAGGTTGGAATAGATAACATTCCCTAATTTTTAAAGTAAATTATATATAAGAAATTGTATTTAGTCGGTTTCTAAGAAATGAAACATGTGATAAAAAATACAAAATGTAATTTTCTTGTTGTTTCGGATATTTAGCTTGAGAATAATAGATGAAAATTTCTAAAGAAACACTCATTTTAAAAAGAGAAATATTTTAACACAAATTCTTCAAAAATATAATGGGGCCAAAAAATATATAAATTAAGTTTTACTTTCATGGAAAGTTGAACTCAAGACCTCCCGTTTACTAAACGGGTGTTCTAACCAACTGAGCTATGAAAGCCATTTGGGTTGATTTCTCGCAGATGCAATACTCAAAACTTTATCACATCCAATGCTTACTTTGTTATTCCTATCTATAGATTAAATCTTATATTTTTCTTAGTATTACGAGAAAGCTTTTTGTCATTACCTTCGATTCTCACCGATGTATATGAAAAATAAAATAAAATATCAAATATAATATAACTATAACAAAATAAAAAAATTTAGGAAAAAAGAAAATAACATTATGAAAATTTTGATGAACCGGAAAAGTATGGATAAGAGACCTTTCACATTTTTGATAAGGTGAAAGGTGAAAAATCGATTATGTTTGATAGGGTTGAAAGGCACAGAACCATTGCCATGTTCAACAAGTTTCGAAGAAATAAAGGTGTGAAATAGATTACATACCTTTAACAAATAAAAAAATAGATTACAACAAGTTTAAATAAAAAATGCATATAAAATCATATTTAATCAGTTTTTAACAAATGTAATGTGTGATAAAAACAACAAAAGTGTAACCTTCATGTTTTGTATATTTAACTTGAGAAAAATGGACAAAAATTAAAAAAAAAAACACAAACAAACTAACTTTAATTGATATATCTTAATCTTCAACCGAGTTTCTATGCAAAATAATGTATATTAAGATATAGCTTTTAATTTGAATTAATTGCTCAGAAAAATTCAAATTGAAATACTCAGCCCATATGCTTTTTTAAAAAATTAAATTCAGATTTAAAGAAACATGTTAGGAATTTTCTAAAAAGAAACATCTAAATTAAATTTCAGATGAATAGTCTATAGCAAAGGATTTGCTAAGAGTTCAACCAGAAGATATGATAAAATACTTATATGTTGGAAGATGGAAAATGGAGAGGAAAATGAAAGTATATGAAATATTAAATTCACTTGGTTGGGACTAACGAGATCACGTAGTATTATTTGATCTAATGATCAAGTTTAATGATACATTGGGGAGATATTTAAAAAAACCCTCATCGCCATAGTAGATCATTCAAAAAAATGTATGCCTAAAATAAATATTAAATAATTTTTTTTTTCATTCTCAATTAGCCTCGAGACTTTCGCTTACAAAATGAGTGCCCTAATCATGAAAACTATTTGTTATTGAATTAAAATTAGACAAATATTTGTATTTCAATATTTGAAAAATAATAAACAATATTTTTATAAGTTAAATCAAAATAATAAAGGCTTTAAAGTATTTTTAAATTTGTATGGATATTTGTTAGTGTCACTCAAGCAAAATCTAAATTTTTGAATAGAAAAGCTATATATTGTTCTCTAGCTTCATAGAATCCTTGATCTTATTACCAAGTTACTCATCCAATGAATTATTTTGGCCTACAAGAACCTCTTTTATACAACTATTCAACCAAGATAAACGTTAGATAACCGAAACATTTACTATTATTTCAACCTTTCAAGATTTGAGTAAAAAATTATGTGCAAACAAACATGAGAGATGAAACATATATGAGTACATAAAGTCAAAACTTTATTATGAATGAAAATTTCCAGGTCTACACTACTACTGAAAATACATTTAATTTCGTTGGATATGAGGTGTTACCTCGATTTCATATGTAAAACAAGAAGGATGACACTGAAATCGTGTTACTTTTACCTCTCAGTTGAAATTTCACTGATGGGATAGATGTAGTGGTAATTGATTCGATCCCTAGCGTTAACTTTTTAGAAAATTTAAATGCGTTAACTTTTTAAAAAATTTATATGCGTGAACTTTTTAAAAAAGTTAAATGCCGAAAATACCTTTCATCTCGGTATTGTCATTTAACTGACAAGTAAAACATAATTGAGTTTATTATATTTAATGTGGATTGCTTACTTCCTAAAAGCCTAACTGAACAATTATATAAACAAATATGTTATATTTGAAGAACAACTTACAAATATATTATCATCTTTGTATTTCTTTATTTTTTACTAGTTGAAAAATGATACGTGTTCAAAACTATCGTTCTTAATGGAGATGATAAACTTCATTAGGATTTTGTGTGTGTTCTTTTAGGCAAGTGAGTAAACTTCATATAAAACTATTTTACCTCGATTAGAAAACATAATAGAGGAAAAAAGTCTAACATTTCACGTGGTGAAAAGGGGCTTATTTTTTTATTAAAAATAAAATATGATGAAAGGTGTCACTTTAAATTGAAATAAATATATATAAAAGTAAACTATTTCATTTCGGTTGAAAAATATAACCGAGGTGAAATTCACGTAGTGAAAAGTAACTTATTTTTTTTATTAAAATAAAATATGAAGGAAGAGAACACTTTAAAATGAAATAAATGATTAAAAAGAAATAAAAACATAAATTGCAGTTGCTAAGATTTGAAGTGTGTCCTTGAGTTACTTTCTCCCTCAGTTTTATTACACAACTGAGGGAATATATTGTATTATTGAAAAAAAATCTAAAATGTGACGCGCCACAAATTAGACCTCAGTTACTTATTGATAGAGGTGGAAGTTTTGTTATAAAATGTATTATTTGTAGTAGTGTTAGACAACAAATTATGGTTCAGATGTAGAAGCATCAACATACACAGGGTGAAGGACATGACCTTCCTTAGGCTCAACATGAACCCACTTCCGCCAGTCTGTTTTTTGCGTTCAAACTTTACAGTTCCCTCTTTCAAAGCAGAAAAATGTGATATTTCCCCAGTCCAACATATTTTTCGGGATGAAAATACCACACTGCCTAACAATTATGTTTATGGGATTTATTATCGGCATAATATGAAGAAAAGAGTCTATTCATGAATAGGCAATAAGTAAAGTGTAATTTACATGTCCGATAATATTCTACCTCATGCTTCATGTGTGATGGACTTCTACCAAGTTTTGTATGATAAACCACTTATAGACTTCGCGCCTAAGGAATTATTACCTGAGAAAGATTTAGAATAACCATCACATGAAACTCTATCTGGAATTGTTAAGTCGCTTCTCCCTTTCCAAGACCTTGTGCTTGAGGGACCGTGTATTTGGATAATTTTATTAGGTCGTAAGAGCGAAGTCTATGATTAAATGATGTCAGCCAATTTCCCCGTGATTAGAAAAGCTCAGATGGGCCGAGATGCCTCCGAAATAGGCCATGAGGTCGATCGATAATATAGAGACAGGCCTCCTAAGTGGGCTTAGTCCTTCTAAGGAGATCCATTTGCTCACCAACAAGTGACTAATGAGTCGTCCTATCACTAACTGGCTGTAGGAATGAGTCAAAGAAAAAATTGCTCCCCCGCTGTAGCTGTAAAAAAAAAAGGGAAATTACCCCTTTTAGTCATTTGTCCTAGGCCCAAGAAAATTTTATATATACTTAACTCCTAGGGTGGGGAAAAGGATTTGGTTTCTCTCTGTCTCTCGAGAAAACCATATACAAAGCTTCTCACAACCACATGTGAGTTAGCCCTCGATACACTCAAACACCCTAAATACGTAAAAAATCCTACACAAATAGAGTTATTCCTCGTTGTACTTTTTTAACAAGTACAAGAAGAAAATAACATTATGCAAGTATTGATGATTGAAAAAAGTGCGGAAAAAAAAAAGCATTCCACATTTTTGAGAAGGTAAAAGGTGCAAGAACCACATACGTGTTTTCAATGTTTCGAAGATGTTTCGAAAGAATAAAAGTTTGGAATAAATTACATTCCGTATTTTCTAAGAAATAAAATATGTGATAAAAACTACAAAATATAAACTTTTAGTTGTTTCAGGTATTTAGCTTGAGAATAATGGACAAAATTTTTTAAAGAAACACTAACTTTGAAAAGTAAGAAATATTTTAATGGGAGATTCTTAAAAAATATAATGACCAAAATAAACATAAAATAACTTTTGCTTTCATTGAGAGTTGAACTCAAGACCTCCCGCTTACTAAACGGGTGCTCTAACCAACTGAGCTATGAAAGCTAGTTGATTTTGGATTAGGCAGATGCAATACTCAAAATTTTATCACACCTAATGCTTGCTTCGTTACTCCTATCTCTAGATCCAATCTTATCTTTTTATCGGTATTAGGAGAAAACCTTTTGTCATTATCTTCTATCCTCACTTATGTATAAAAAATATAAAAAATATCGATCATAGTATATTTATAACAAAATAAAAATGCTTTTTGAAAAAAGAAAATAACATTATGCAAATTTTGATGAACATAAAAAAGTGCGGAGAAGAGACATTCCACCTTTTTGAAAACTAGCATACAAAATTTCTACAAGTTAAATGAAATTAATGAAAGCTTCAAAGTATTTTTAAATTTGTATGAAAGATTAAATGGAAATTATTTCGTTAACAAAGGTCTTGGCTCACAAAATATTGTGATTGCTGTCAAATGATATTGAAATTTGCCAGTGGCTCGCAAAATATTGTGAATTCTGTCAAATGATCTTAAAATATTGGTGAATTATCGAATCCAACTCACCTATAGGTGAGAAAAAGAATCATTCATTTATACTTGAAAATTGTTTTACACTAACATCAAATGAGAACATAAGTATTTTGCAGTTAACTTTAAATTGTAGTTACAAAGTGATCTAATAAAACAATACTATGATCTCAATGAGCTTGAGTATAAAACTATTCACAGAATAATATATCTATTTATGTTATTTGCTTCAGTTAATTAGTGTCATGCAAGCAAAATCTGAATTTTCAAACAGAAAATCTATATATTGTTCTCTAGCTTCATAGGATCCTTGATCTTATTACCAAATTAATCATCCAATGAATTATTTAGGCCTGCAAAAACCTCTTTTATACAACTATTCAACCAAGATAATTGTTAATTGTTTGGCTATGACATTGATGACAAAAAAAAGGGCAAGAAACTGAAGCATCTACTGATATTTCAATCTGAAATCAATCTTTCAAGATTTCAGTAGAAAACCATGTGCAAGCAACATGAGAGATGGAACATTTAGAAGTTCACATAAGCCAAAAAAATTGATTGTGAATGAAATTGGTCAGGCTTAGACAGCAAGTTGTGGTTCGGATGCAGAAGCATCAGTATACACAGGGTGGAGGACATGACCATCCTTAGGCTCAACATGCACCCACTTGCGACCCGTCAGCTTGTTGCGTTCAAACTTTACCTTTCCCTCTTTCAAAGCAAAAAGAGTGTGATCTTTCCCCAGTCCAACATAGTTTCCTGGATGAAAACGAGTACCACGCTGCCTAACAATGATGTTTCCGGGAATTACCCTCTGCATAATAAGAAGAAAATAGTCAGTCTCTTCATGAATGAATGGACATAAACTTGAAGCATGTCACAAACTTGAAGCATAAAACTCATACCTCTCCACCATACTTCTTCACTCCAAGGTTCTTGGGTTTTGAATCGCGTCCATTTTTTGTGGAACCAGCTGTCTTTTTGGTAGCCCAACGGCAGAACACCATACTCAATCCCTCTCCAGAAACATCTAAAATAATGAGTCAAAAAGTCATTTCATTTGTCTAGCTTTCTATTGAAAGTAATGATACAAATAGCCAATATATGATTCCAAAAGTATACCGGCGGTGCTTCTGTACACAGGAACATTTGTCACGAGTTCCTTGATATTCAATCTTCTGCACAACGATGATGCAAAGTTCATGCTGTTTTTCTATGTGATAATGACACTACCTGAAACATACATAATCGTATGACAGCATTAGAAACGGAGAGAAAATCAAATACCGAGAAAGCTAGTCAATGATGTTCTTCCATACAACACAATAAAGCAATTGTTGTCATACACACATTAGGTCATTGACATGTGATTGTTCAGGGATATTTATATATTTAATAAGATCAGAACTTATAATAAAGACAAGATATCTCATAATAATAAAGGTTATCATAAAAAAAACTATTTGTGGACATTAACCTTGAATGCTATTAATAAACTCTGCAGTAATAGCCCTTCAGACTCAGAAACTTATGACAAGAATGGCTAACCCAATAGCTGATCCCACAGATGCCATCGTTGAAACCAATGAAGCAAATGATTGAACCATCATATCATCCAAAGAGACAGAAAATACCAAAAAGTTTGAATTTAAGTTTCATAGCGTTGATTCATTGTCAAGGGAAAATGTAATCTAATAGCAATATATATAGTGGTATAAAATAATCTAATGCAGATCAACATCCAAATTCACACTAACAAAAAGTATACTGTATCAAACAAATACAGCAAATAAAATTAACTTTGAAACAAGCAAAAATATTGAGCTAATGCTTGAGGAATGACTACAAAACATGCAATCCCATTTCTGCGTTGTTTTCACAAATCAAAGCAATCAACACAAAGAAATGGGATTCAATTACAGTATTTAATATAATCTACAATCATATATAGGATTCAACAATTTGATATTTTTGACTATAGGTAAAATGCATGTAATAATTAATCACTTTAAAATATATTGGTCCTTGTAGATGAACTAGTAGATCATGGATTGGATCGTCTTAAAATTGGTCTTAGGATAAAGCAACGACAAGCCTTTGTTTCATAGTTAAAGTGTATAGCTATAGTTTTATAAAAGCAAGTTCACAACTTTGTTCTAACGCAATGAAGACAAAAATACAAAAACATTATTAGATTTGTATGATAAGTAATTTGAGGAAAAATAACATCATCCATGGAAAGAGCTACATCTGATGCAATGTTGATAGTCTCTTCCCTATTATTTTGGAACTAGGATTGGCTTCCATGATTCTTATATTTCTCTCAATTTTCGCATATGTTTTTCAGTCTTCGTTTCGAACTCTATTCTTCTCTCAACTTCTGCTACCTGTAAATCCACTCTACATATATCAAGTTAAAACCTTTTTGATAGTTGTGTTATTATAAGTTCTTTTCATCCTGAACCCATTTTCTTTTACTCACTATTTATAAAAAAAAGCTTTCATTCACTATCTATTTGTTATCGCCTTAACGTAGTCTCGTGCTCCACCATGGCTAAAGATGAACATAAGCTTCATGTAGCAATATTCCCATGGCTGTCCTCCGCTCACACGATCCTATATCTCGATCTAGCCCAACTCATAACTAAGAAGGATCGCCAATTGAGCTTTGTATCCACCAAAAAAAAACAATCTAAACCTCCCCTCAGTCTCATCACACTTCCATTTCCTAGAGAAACAAACCTCACAAAGTGTTTTCTCAACGTTTTATCTCCTCATAGCAACAATATGCAAAGCAGTACCTATACAATTCCAGGTTATAAAAAACAGTTCTTTGCCGCAAAAACGGCTGCGACAAAACGTATTGGAAGATGTTAATACCGATACTGTTATTCATCAAACAGATTTTGGTTAATTCACACTGTAATGACCGTAATCAGCGTCACATCAGTTGTACCGACCAAAATCGCAAAAGTCTATATGCAACCTAATTTATCAAAGAATAACCGTTTTTAACTGAAACTATCTAAGAATTACAAAATAAAATAATAGTTTAATTCTTTTATTAAAATTGGGGAAATTTGAATTCAGAATAACAGTGGAATGATTAAAGAGTTGAAACTGAATCTGATACTAAATTTCACTGAATGGAGTTCAATTCAGATTTGGGGATGAAATCTAAGTAGTTAGCCGCTACAGTGATGACAGGATGCTTCGGATGTATTTCACGAGAACAACACACGGCGGCGCAAGTGGCAGCCGTCGTGGAGATTCGCGGCCGCTATTGTGAAGATATTTCGAAAAAGTAAAACAAGATTATGAAAAAGTTAAATACCTGAAGAATCCAGTAGAAGGAAGAGAAATGGTGAAGAAGAAATTGAAAATCACAACGCGAACTTCAGTTGCTAGGTTTAACGAAGAGTATTCTCAAAATTCATCCAATAAAAAATAATAAATGTGCCTCATTAATATTTTTTTTAAATATTAGATACATCAATGGTGATTGGTTTAGAATGTAAAAATATTTTATACGGTGCATCATTCATTTTCTCTTAAAAAATAAAAATAAGAGAAAATGGAATATACTCTGACAGTGTAAAATATTTTTATTAGTTATTTCTAAAAACTAATTATTATCACTAACCAAAATTATTTGTTTTTAATTATTTAATAAATTCTATTGGTTATTTACTAAAAACTTTAATTTTTAATATATAAGATAACTAAATAAACAAATAAATAATTAAATTTTTAGTTAGTGGGATCAATGTAAAAGAAATGTAATTTAATAGTTAAATAAACAAATAAATTTATATGCAAAATTATTACATAGTGGGATAATTGTAAAATAAAATTAATTTAATAATTAAATAAACAAGTAAATAATTATTAAGTGACTTAATAAGATACCACAAACCTTCTTTTTTAAATTATGTGTAATAAATTTTATGAATTGCACATAATTATTTGTGAAGATTTCTCAATTAAGCCCATGCCCTTCTCATGGACCATCGAATTGTCCATTTTTCCCTCGTGCTCCCGTAGATGCATTTTCGAAAGTACCTCTTTTTTTGTTAAACGTTGTTTTGTTTCGTAGATGCACCTACGGAAGTTCTCTGTATGTGCATCTATGGAAAGGTTTTGGTGTTATATTTCGCGTCAGACCTTTCCTCTCCCTCATTCTTCACATTTTCAAACTCAAGTTTCTCAACTCTCATACTCTCTCAACCCCAAACTCTCTTTCCCCTACTTCAAAATTGATATCAAGTTCGGCTACGTTGTCAACATCAACTTCAACTATTTATCAAGTTCAAAGCGATATTTTAATCGGTAAGTTTTTAGAATTTTTAGTTATTTTAGAGTAGTTTTAAAATTGAATTAAAATGTGTTATTTAGGTGTAGAAATGAATTGATAGGTTTAACAATAGTATTTAGAGACAATGTAAGGGTTGTTTGAGGTTTTAAAAGGATGATTAAGCCAAAAAAATTGAGTTTGTAACGACAGGAACTGTAGCCAGACACCATTGTTGCGTTTATGAGTTTCAGTTGCTTCCGTAGGTCAATCTACAGAAGAGATGGATGTTGGGGTTTTCCGTAGGTCCATCTACGGAAACACCCAATGTTTTTGTAACTAACATGCTTCTGTAGGTCCATCTACGGAAGCACCCAATTTTTATGAAATTACCATGCTTCCGTAGGTCCATCTACGAAAAGAGTATTTTTTTTTAAATTTCTTGTTTATTTGTATTTCATTGTTCATGTACGGTTACCTATGCAGATATTATGACCCACAGGCCAGATAAAGATATACATGGGAGGACTGCACATCACGCATTTGTGCATCGCGAACGGGCGTGTGTTATATCTCTGGTGACTGATGGAGCTGCTGTTCCACCTGATACACCAGCTACAATCGGGCATTCTACACCTGTCCCAGTTGAGGGGCTCTTAGCTGTTGTTCCAATTCATACACCCGCTACATCCGGCCATTCTACAGTTGTCCCAGTTTAGGGGCCTTCCCCGTCTACTACTACTTCACGGAGGCCCCGGGATGATGTTGAGGGTTCCTCTGAGATGCCACCCCCGCAGACATCGTTGTGACACTACTTCTAATTCTACTCCTACTCATGTGTTTGTGCCTGTGATAGGCGGTGCGGGATCTGCTATGCCACCTCCACATGGACACGAGGATGAGATGGTGCCAGAGCCTATCTGGTACCCTGGGCGTCCTATTGACGCATCCCTTTTGTCAGGGTATGACGATCATGCAGCTAGGCGTATATGAAATGGAGAGGTAAATTTTATTTGTTAATTAGTATTTATTTTCGTCAGTTCTGACCTTTCTTATTACTAACCGTTTGAATTTTTTAAAAATGTCTGAGTAGGAATCCCCAGAGGTTCTACAACCATGGGCGGAAGATAAAAGATCTCGCGCAACCTGACGAGCCATGGTTTCAAGAGGTACTGACAGCTTCAGGCATGAGGGACCTCTATACGCTCGGCTACCATACTATACATAATGGTATGCTTGCGGCCTTTGCGGAGAGATGGCAAACTGAGACATCCTCATTTCAGCTACCCCACGGCGATATTACCATCACCCTCGATGATGTGGCATGCCTACTTCATCTACCTATCAGGGGTACCCTCTTTCGTCACGGTAGGATGACGAAGGCGGAAACTCAGGAGATGTTGATTGCTGAGCTGGGGGCTAATCTCGGGTACCTCGACCGCAAAGCTCACGATGACATTCGTTGGACGCCATTCAATGACTACACTGTTGTTGTCCCATTTGACTGCATCGCGTTATACTCTGGCTGGTTGGCATGCGGGGCCAACACCATGGTGAGGTATCTGCCGGAGTGGTGCATGCGGCAGTTTGGACGTGTGCAGATGATACCGAGGTCACCGTTTGAGGCTGCTCCCGACACAGTTACCCGAGTGGAGCTCACTTCCATATTTGAGGATTGGGCGCATCATTTGGCCCCGGATGAGTATCTTTGCATGCAGGGCACCCAGGAGTGGCATTGTGTAAAGGGGTATGTGACATGGTTCTATCGTGTGTCACATCCTCTGATGACACCCGATGCTCCCGGAGCTCCTAGGCCAGCATATGAGGAGATCTTGGAGAATCAGCAGGCCGAGGATGACCATGCCACTGATCTCCTGCCAATATGCCAACGGATAGAGATGTTTGGGAGGGACATATTGGACCGAGGTATCATCGTGCAGCGCAGTCTAGAGGCAGTTCAGTCGTGGAGAGGATGGTCGATGACGTGGGCGGTGCAGCTGCATATACCAGGAAGATGAGGTCTCAGGATATTAGGGTTAGGCATACTCAGTAGGGGGTTCCAGTTTATTTTTCTTTGACTTTATTGTATTCGGCTTGTATTTCTTGACATTTACGTACACTATTAATTGTATATATAATATTAGTATTTTATGCTTATTTTATTCGGGTTATATTTTATTTTTATCGAGCACTGTTTACTGCAAGCGTTATTGTTTAATTAAAAATACGAGACTAAACGTTGTTTAGAAAAGAAAAAAAAACTATTTCTGCATATTTCGAAGATGTATCTCCGAAGACACCAAAAAATGTGAAAAATGTGTTTTCGGAATTCTATCTCCGAAAATACCACTCCATTTGATATTTTCGGAAGTGCATTTCCGAATTCTGAAAAAAAATTTAAAAAAAAATTACTTCGAAAATGCATTTCTGAAATAGAGATATTTTTGATTTTTTGCGGGAGGTTTTCTCCATAGAGGGGACTACAAAGAAATTCTCTATTTTTAGCCCGGTTATTAATCCTTTGCTACAAACTTTTCAATTTATATTTTTCAATGTTCATATATTAAGCCTATTCCACTTCCAATTTTAGTATCAAGTAGTATTAGGGCATTTACATATGTGTTAATTTTTTCCAAATGTTTTAAATGAGTTAGTCAACAAATATTTGTGATAGTTGATACATGTGTTTTATTATTTTTTATCACAATAACTTTTATTCAGTGAATGGTTTTTAAAACAAATTTCAAAAGACTTAACAAATTCTATACCTTATAAAATATTATGTTTACTTTTAAAGAAATTAAATGTATATTAATAATTTCATATTTAAATAAAAATTACATATACAAATGCATGGCATTATCTATTTAAAGACTGCATTTTTTTTTAGATAACTTATTGAATTTTTATACAAATTTTACATATGTTACATAGATCAAATATTTTCTTTAAAAAATTATATATTCAATCTTTCATTTAATACAAATCTATTAATTCATCATAAATAATTTTTTATTTAAAGAAAATATTTTATGTATAATACTAATTTCAAAAACATTTTATAATTGATTATAGACTTATTATAACAATATTAGAAAATAATTAACTATTTAAAGAAATCGGGATGTTACATCCATCCCTCGAGTCGGCCTTGTTGTTTCTAGGTTGGGCCTGCCCGTTTGCAGCGGTGTTGTTTTGGAGTAGGTTGTTGAGGCCGAAAGGGTCATCATTTTGATGAGCGTTGTTGTCGTTGCTGACCATGGTGATCGAGGATTGGATTGAGTTACTTTGATTTTATTGCTCAGACAAGATGGGGAAGCAAAAGTTTCTTACCGATGGCGTCATTGATCTTACTCTATCAGGAGGATCGTCAAAGTCTGTAACGTGTTGGACTTCTGTGTACTGGGTGTACACCTGCAAGGTACTCCAATGCCAAAGTGAGAAGAGAGAGCAATCAGAGTGCAAGTACAAGGTAAGAGTGAGAATGAAATTACCTAATCCTCTAGGGAAAGAGGATATTTATAACCCCCAATGTCGAGGCAAGATCTCTATATTGGACTGGATGTCCAGACCCAAAATGGAGACTGTTAGGATCCTATGTGTGTAGTGGAGACTAGCACGTGGTCTCCATCCTGGGTCAACCATTCTGAAGTTTCAGGGGAGAGGTGGTCTTCTCGGAAGCGCATAATTCTGCCTTATATTCTTTGAGAGTAAAGGAACCCTACAAGGAGGAGGATTTTCGGAGAGAAAGGTAGACGGAGATGCTCGCAGAGGGCACCTGGTCGACTCTCTGTTCGGAATCCTGCTCGGTCCACAGTCCTGCTCGAGGAGCTTGGTGGTGATCTTGCTCAGGACTGATGGTTGTCCGGGCAGGTGCAGATTCGTTGCTTATGCTCACTTTGGTTGGCCCTTCTATTTGGTAAGGTTGGATTTGAGCTTCGCGCCATGTTGGGTCGGGTATCGGCGCAGTTCAAAACAAATATAATTACTGAATCCTCATCTAGTTAATGATTATAATTACATTTAATAAATATTATTTAATTTTTTTCCAACAAAATATCTGTGAAAATTTAATATTATATTATTTAATTTTTTTCCAACGAAATATCTGTGAAAATTTAATATTAAATGCATTGATATGAAATATTTATTGAGTAAATATATGATTATACCATTTTTCATTGATGATTGTTGATGGCATGATTTACGAAGGGTATCAAGAAATAAAAAACTCACAATCATTTTATATTAGTAATTATATGATTTAAGATCCAAATAAAGGTTGTATAATCATTCTCATACTTTTTTTTTTCTAAGGTGTTGTCACTAACGTTTCCTTAAAAATTATTAATTTCTTTAAAAAAGATAAATTTTAAACTTACATGTTATTTAAAATAAAATATATAACAATTTCTAGTTTCAGAAATCTAGATATCAAAACATATTATATTTCTGTAAATGGAGATGAATACAAAATAATCATAATTATCGTTATACAATGTGCATGTGAGGAAACTCTATTTATAATTTAATGTATTAATTGTTTGATTATTATAATTAATCTATTTCACAAACACAACTTTGAAAAAATTTGTTATTTTGCAAGGCAATAAAAAAATAATATTTATCTCCATTTGAATTCGAGATGAAAAAATATTTAATTAAAATTTGTTTGAATAAAACTTATGCGGATTTAGAGGAGGAAGAAAATCAAAATATTAATATATAATAATTTTAACAGAATCCTAAGCTTTTATTATCTATTAATATGAATTAATATATTAATATTAATATAAGATCTATTTTAATTTCCGTAAATTTTATTATTCTTATATATACAACACTTGTCTTTTGATGCAGAAGTTATACACTCATAGATGGAAACCCTAACATCACCATCACTGCCCACACTCTCTCACGAAGATTCACTTCATACACTTTCTATGGATCTCGTTGTTGAATCACTTCCTATACTTCCTATGGATCTGGTTATCGAAATCTTGTGTAGACTACCAGTAAAATTTCTTCTTCAATTCCGATCTGTCTGCAAGCTATGGAATTCTCTTATCTCCGATCAAAAATTCGCCAAAAAGCATCTTCACCTATCCGCTACGCGCAGCCTGAATTCTGTTTTCTATTTTGATTCTTTAAATAAATTCATATTTGAGTCTCGTCCACTAGACTCCCTTTTCTCTACCATATCTATGGAGGTCGTCACACAATTTGAATATTCTCCGAAGGGTTTTGATGGAGGTTTTAATTCATGCTATGAATGTTATATTGTTGGCTCTTGCAACGGTATTATTTGTCTTGCCCACCTTCATCCTGATTGTTTTGTTATAGTGTGGAACCCTTCCATAAGAAAATTTATAGAATTGCCCCCTCTTATAGGTAACTTAGGTGGTGGGTGGACTTCACATGGCTTCGGCTATGACCATGTTAATGATAATTACAAGGTAGTGACTGTTGTAAAGTATCCTGGACCCCGACATGGTCGCCAGATTTTTTTGTCTGTTTCCAAAACCGAAGTAAAGGTTTATACTTTTGGTATTGATTTATGGAAAAGTATCGGAGAGTTCCCATTTGGTTGTGTCCCGTCTGGGCGATTAGGGATATTCGTATGTGGTGCAATTAATTGGCTGGCTTCTAGAGAAACTCGTCAATGTTTGATTGTTTCTTTTAATTTGAAAAATGAGTCTTTTCAAGAGATTTTGCAGCCGAACTATGGAGTGGTTGATGAGTATAGGTTGAGTTTGGGCGTGTTGAGGGATTGCTTGTGCATGTATTCCGATTCCGATGTATGGCTTATGAAGGAATATGGAAATAAAGAATCTTGGATTAAATTGCTAACTATTTCTTACAAGCAAGATGATCCTAGTGGTGCTTATTTCTTGGCTAATGTAATATGCATGTTTGCGGATGATCAAGTGTTGCTTGAATATTCTTCGAATCGTGGCAAAATGATGACTTCTTTTGATCTAAAAACAGGTACTTATAAGTTTATTAATTTTCAAAACAAGATAGTTAATAATCCATGGAAATGGGACCTAGAAGTTTGCAGTGAAAGTTTGATATTACCTTAGTCTTAATGGAACATGAGATTCAAATGTAATTGTTGATTTATGTTTATGTTGTTTATTTAGTTAATGGTCAATTGAATCTGAAATTTGAAAAATTGATTGTTGAGATTTTTGTGTTGCCGTTTTACTGCTTTTTGCTTTTTATTTGCTTGTCAAATGATTTGTGTTTTACCAAAACATTATTATCTTTTTGAATCTGAAATTCTAAGGTTTGAGTATATTCAACCAGCATTCTAAATAGTTTTCAAAATCTTAATGAATTGCTAAGAATAATAAACTATTCAAAAGCACTTGACAATTTAATACAAAAAATTTGAATTTTAGTGACAGTTAAAAAGCATAGGTAAATGTTTATTTACCGTAGGTATAACCCAAAATACCTATACCTACACCCTTTTTTCGTGACCCATAATTTGCTATACCTACAGATGTTTTCGTCACCATAGACTATGGTGGTATAATTATTCAATTATACCTTTCGTCACCATAGACTATGGTGGTATAATTATTCAATTATACCTAAGACCTTTTTCTGTAGCTATAGATCTTACTAAAGCTTATGTTTTTTTCTTAAAATTCCGTAGGTATAATTCTTGGCGTAAATTTTCTTTTATTAAAATTTTATTTTTCTCAAATTTATATACTTAAATGTCAATTTTTTTTAATCATATACACACGTTATTTTAATCGAATTAGAAATTAAACAATTTAATAAAAATAAATTGTAACAAAAGTGTCCCATGATATATATTGAAAATTAACTCAAAGTCTTATAAACTTAAAATTAATGATAGTTGAACTTGGATCATATCAATTCTAGAGTATTTAAAAAATTATACTAATAACAAAAAAAAGATAGTTTTGTAATTATAAAATAAAGAGTTCCAACTTCAAAACAAATTGTGTACACTTAATAGCCTAACTCCAAAACAAATTGTGTGCACTTAATAGCCTATAACTTCTGATCGTACCTGATCAGAAGAATCGTCGTAGGCTGCTCGGACTGGATCTTCTAGGAAGGAGGAGGGGGTGTACCTGCAAGGTACTCCGATGCCAAAGTGAGAAGACGAGCAAAGGAGTGCAAGTACTAGCTAAAGGTTAGAAAGAATTGAATACCTGACCCTCTAGTCAAAGAGGGTATTTATAGCCCCCAGCGCTGGGCCATGATCTCGCTGTTGGGTTGGATTCCCAAGCCCAACTAGGAGACTGCCAGGTTTCCTGAGCGGAAATATCGGAGGTGCGTGCGTGCCCTCTGTCCTGGTTAACCGCTCCGAAGTTCAAGGGAGACGCGGTCTTTTAGGAGCCACGTGGGGTCCGAGTTATTCGGAGGGTTGAATGTGAAGGAGCCCTGTGCGGAGCAGGGTCCTCGGCAAGGAATACGTCCGGGGGAGTGTTAGTGCCGAGCAAGGTCATATGCTCCGGGTAGGGCGTTAGCGCCGAGCAAGGCGTGCAGGAAGGCAATGAACTATTCGTGGGCCTCTAAGGCTTATTGGGCCGAAAGCGGTATTGGGCCTAACCTTGACCCAGTCCAGAACAGGAGCCCCCCAAGTCGGAGTTTTCTGGTCAAGAAGCTGTGACTTTACTTTATGCTCGGACCCATATCCTCGTAGTTGCTCGGTGAGTTGATCCCTCGTTACACAGACGCGCTCGGAGGAAAATCCAGTGGTGGGCGAAACGTCGCGCGTGGGAAACACGCGCTGACGTGGCATAGGCAATGATGGCCTAGGGTCTAGGAGGCGGCGCCTGTCAGGAGAGGCGACGCTTCGCCTTCCGAGCCTTTTCCCTATAAAAGGGGGCGAATTCTCTCATTTGGAAGTTTTCCTCTCTCTGTTTACCTGCTCGGCTTCGATCAAGGGTTCCTCGGAGAATAGTTTCCTAGCTCGTTCATCATACCAAGGTCGTCACCTAGCGGAGGATTCCCCTCGGCCATCATCACCATGTCTGCAAGTAAGTTCGTTTAGCCCGTCGTTGTTTTACTATCTTTCATAGGATTTGTGTGTTTCGCTTTTGTGGCCTTCGTCACCAACGTCTTCCCCGGGTTATCTCAGCGATGCCCGGGGGTTAGTGTGGGGTCGCGGACCGGAGGGCGTTGGTGTTAAACCGTTTAGATACGTTTTCCATTGGTGTCATTAGTGAGTCCTCGGCTGACGAGCGTTTTCCTCGATGGGGGTTTAGCCGGGGGCTCCGCTGCTCCTGCTCTACCCTTTCGCTCGTATCGCGGTGGAAGGGTGGATTTGATGACCGTCGAATTCACTTTTTCCCTTCTGCCTGCAGGTGGATCTGAATCGAGCGCTAGTTCGGAGTCTGGCTCGGAATCTGACTCGTGGACGAGTGAGTCGAATGATTCGACGGCCACTAGCTCCGAAGTTGAGATCATCGAGGATCAAAACGCGCCTTCCTCGGCGGGTCATGACCATGTTGATTCCCCGGGTTCGGATGCCGAGGGAGGGGTTTCCCCCATGCCTTTGTTTAGCTACGAGTGTACGGTTGCGCTCGACTGGATAGCCGAGGAAGCCTTGACGGTCGCTTCTCGGTACACTGAGTCTTTGGATGGGGCCTTCAGAGAAATTGAGATCTTGGGGGAGGGCGAAGCGCCGAATTACCAAGCGGTTTGCCCGTCTCAAGACGAGCGCATATGCTCTCGGTTCAACGGGGATGGTTTCGCAATGTACGAATACGTGTTCAAAGAGCTCGGCTTCCGATTACCTTTTTCCGACTTTCAGAAATCGATGATGGCGTTCCTAGGCTTGGCGCCGTCTCAATTGCATCCGAACGCCTTTGCTTTTATGCGGGCATTCGAGATCGTTTGTAATTATTTGGGGATCGGCGCTACGACCGCGTTGTTTGGCCGGTGTTTCCGTGTCCAAAGGCAGGCGGCAAACGGGCGATATAGCTGGGTCTCGTTCAGAAATGCCGAGCGGAAACTCTTCGGGATGTACACTGATTCCGTGAAAGGCTTCAAGGATCGGTATTTTGTTGTCCGGCCGGTCAGCCGACTGGCCTACTCGGAGGTATCGGATCTCGTGGTCATGCGTGATGACGATGGAGAGGTGTTAAGGGGTGAGGACGGACAGGTGGCGAGGGAATTCTGCACAAGGTTCCCGTTTTTCTGGTGGAAGGGTCACTTCTCTTCTCCTCCTAAACATTATGTTTGGGAGGACGGGGAGCTGGACGAGCAGGATACGGAGTCTTATTCGGTCCTGTGTAAGTATGTAGAGAGCTTCACTATGTCCCAGTGGGTGACGAAGAACGGGGTTCCCGTATTGGACGAGAACGGTGTGCAGGTCGTGGAGCAGCGGTCCATTAATACTAAGGCTTTGTTGTCTTGTCGGACTCCCGAGGAGACTCGGGCGTTGTTAGGTCGTGTCCCTTCGCTCTGCTTTTCTTCTTCTGTCCTGTGTTTTTGCTAACTTGTTTTACTTTTTCTTCGCAGATGCTATGCCGGAGAAGGAGGAGGCGATCCTGAAGATGGCTCTGGATGCGAAGAAGAATCAAAAGAAGAAGAGTCGGAGTGCTGGTGCCGGGGAGCATTCGGCCTCGGCAGGTTCTCCTTGGGTGAACGTAGATGAGAGGTCTCCCAAGAGGGGGCGCCACGAGCCGTCGAACCTGGGTTCCGAGCGGGCCTTTGTATTGCCTCCCTGCTACAAGGATGGAGGTTACTTTGAGAAGTTCCCCCTGGTCACCGCTCCGGACAAAGCTCGCCGGATCGGTGAGATGGACTCCCCGTCTCTTCAGAAGCAGCTGGCGTGCGACAGTGCCGCCGTGATGAGGGTTTTGGGAATGGCCCAGGCGTTGGCCGCTGGTGGTTCGGGTTCGGCCGAGGCCGTGAAGAAGGCAGAAGCGGCTAAGAAGGTTGCCGAGGAGAAGATGAAGGTCATGGAGACGGACCGCAAGGAGCTGAAGAAGAAGATCGACTTGGCTCTGAAGCAGAGGGACGGGGAGATCGCGGAGTGGAAGAAAAAACTCGCCGATTCTCATCTTGATTGGGCTCCTTCGGCGGACGAGTCCCCGGACGTGGCTGCTTTGAAGTCCAGGGCTGAGTTCGTGGAGAAGATTGACAGCCTGAAGATAAGCTTGGCCGATATGGCCGAAGTTGGGTTCGAGCGTGCTGTTCATCAATTGCGGCTTCTGAACCCAGGTCTGAAGGAGGACAATGTCGGCCTTTCTTCGAAGATCGTGGACGGCGTGCTGGTGCCCGAATCTCCTGGGAGTGACGAGTAGACAGGGTGATCCCGGGCCTGCGTGCCTGTATTCTTCGGCCTGCGTGCCATTTTCTCTTTTGTTGGATACTGCCCGGATTACTTTTGGGGGCCTGCGTGCCCGTTATTTTGTTTGTAACTTTTGGACATCGCCGGCCAGTTTGGTCGGCAGTTTTAATGTTTTATAGCTTTGCCTGTTTATATTCGTTTACTTGCATCTTTTAAAGTATTATCGTTGTATGCTCGTATTTGATAACTCTTCTGTTGTGCTCGTAAACCGAGGTGTTTCCTATGCACTTAGGATATTTTTCGTTTGCAACCGGACACGCTCGGGTATGCCGGGAAGTTTTTTCGTGTTAGGTAACTGCTGGTTTATACTCGTATGCTCCGAGGAGTTACCTCCATACTTAGGATATTTTATCGTTTTTGTGGACTATGCTCGGTCAAGAATGATTGCCCGGGCGTGTTGACTACGGTCCGGGTGCGCAGAGCAGGTGTGCGCTGTTAGCGAGTACGAGACCATGATCATGGCCAAGTCCTCGCGGCGTGAACGATCCCATCGCGAGCTGGGGTTCTGCCGTGCAGGTACTTCCACGAAGGGTCTAGGTGTAGAGTCTTCTGTGTGGCCGGTCCTCCCATTTTGTGGTCGGAGCCGACCGTTGCTGTCGTGGAGTTCTCGCGTTCGTACCTACGACGCGGGTCCATGCCCGGTTAGCACCTGTGATGGATACAGGTGTCCGGGGGTGTTAGATCGGGTCTAACTGTAATAACGTCTGAGTTTTTCAGCGTTCCAAGGCCGAGCAAGTTTTACTCCGAGGAGATCCTCGAGGTAGTAGGCGCCGTTCTCGGTTTTATCGTAAACTCGGTACGGGCCTTCCCAGTTTGGGGCTAGTTTGCCCTCGCGCGAATCCTTCATGTTCCTGCGGAGCACTAGGGCGCCGACTTCGAATTCGCGCTTGATAACTTTGGTGTTGTAGCGGAGAGCTATTTGTTGTTTCAATTTTGCTTCTCGGAGGGAAGATCCTGTGCGGATCTCCTCGACCATGTCGAGTTCCTCTCTCATTGCTTCGTCGTTGAGCTCTTCTTCGAGGGGAGACTCGGTGCGCCGAGAAGGCTCTCGGATTTCTACAGGAATTACGGCCTCGGTGCCGTAGGTTAGTCTGAATGGAGTTTCGCCCGTGCTCGAGTGGGGGGTTGTCCTGTATGCCCAAAGCACACTATGCAGTTCTTCGACCCAAGCTTTTTTGGCTTCGCCGAGTCTTCGCTTTAGTCCTCGGAGGATGACTCTGTTAGCTGCCTCGGCTTGCCCGTTAGTCTGAGGGTGCTCGACTGAGGTGAAGTGTTGCTTCGTGCCGAGCTTGGCCACAAACTCTTGGAATTTTTTGTCAGTGAACTGGGTGCCATTGTCGGTGATTATAGCCTGAGGGACCCCGAACCGGGCGAGTATATTTCGTTTGTAGAAACGAAGTACGTTTTGAGACGTGATCTTGGCGAGGGCCTCGGCTTCAATCCATTTCGTGAAGTAATCGACGGCAACCACGAGATATTTGTTTTGGTATGAGCCGACCGGGAATGGTCCGAGGAGGTCCATTCCCCAGGTGGAGAAAGGCCAAGGTGATGATAGAGACTTGAGCTCGTTAGGGGGAGCCAAGTGCATGTCGGCGTGACGCTGGCATTTGTCGCATTTACGGACGTGTTCTTTGGCATCTTGTTGCATGGTCGGCCAGTAGTAGCCAGCTCTGAGGGCTTTCTTGGCTAGTGATCGGCCGCCGAGATGCTGGCCGCTGATCCCCTCGTGGAGCTCTTGGAGTATCTCAGATGCCTGCGATGTGTCAACGCATTTAAGGAGAGGGATGGAGAAACCCCGTCGGTATAATTTGTTCTCGACGATCGTGTACGAGCAGGCTCGTCTCTTGATAGTTGAAGCTTCCTTCGCGTCGGCAGGTAGTTCGTTCTTGGTGAGGAAGTTGTATATCGGGGTCATCCAGCAATGGTCGTCCCCGATGGCGAGTACCTGTAGGGCTTGGGCATCCTCGCTTATGCTCGGCCTGGGTAGGATTTCTTGGATCACCGACTTGTTTCCGCCTTTCTTTCTCGTACTCGCAAGTTTGGACAGTATGTCGGCACGTGAGTTGTGCTCCCGGGGAATATGCTCGACGTTGACCTTTGAGAATTTTTTCATTTTCTCTCTGACGAGAGTGAGATACTCGGCCAGTGTGTCGTTTTTTGCTTGGTAATCGCCGCTGACTTGGGAAGCAACAAGCTGGGAGTCGGTGTAAATCATGACCTCTCGAGCTCCTACGTCCTCGGCCAGACGTAGGCCTGCTAGGAGAGCTTCGTATTCAGCCTGGTTGTTCGACGTGGTAAAAGATAAGACCAAGGATACCTCGATGATGAGTCCATCGTCATTCTCCAGGATAATGTCGGCTCCACTACCCGAGCTGCTCGAAGCACCGTCCACGTAGATGGTCCATTTATTTTCGGTAGGGGATGAGGAGCTGGAAATAGAGGTCATCTCGGCCACGAAATCAGCGAGCGCTTGGGCCTTTAGTGCCTTCCTGACCTCGTATTGTATGTCGAATTCGGACAGTTCGAGGGACCATCTCAGCATTCTCCCGGCCATGTCTGGTCGGCTCAGGAGTTGTTTGATGGGTTGGTCGGTCCGGACGACGATGGTGTGGGCGAGGAAGTAGTATCTGAGCCTCCTAGCAGCTGTTATTAGGGCCAGGGCGACTTTCTCTATTTGCTGATACCGCACCTCAGGCCCTTGTAGGGCTTTGCTCGTGAAGTACACTGGTCTTTGCCCGTCTTCAGATTCTCGGATTAAGGCCGCGCTGGCCGCTTCGTTCGAGACGGCCAGGTAGAGATACAGAATCTCGTTGCTATCTGGTCGGGAGAGGACGGGTGGCTTGGAGAGAACTTGTTTGAGGTGGGACAGCGCTTGCTCGCACTCCTCGGACCATTCAAAGGTCGCTTCTTTCCGAAGTAACTTAAAGAACGGGAGAGCATGTTGAGCGGATTTTGCGACGAAGCGGGATAGTGCTGTTAGCATTCCGTTTAGTACTTGGATGGATTTTTTATTGACGGGGGTAGGGAGTTCCGAGAACGCTCGGCACTTATCGGGGTTGGCTTCTATTCCTCGCTCGGTCAGGTAGAAACCGAGGAATTTGCCCGCCCGTACCCCGAAGGTGCATTTCTTAGGGTTGAAACGCATCTTGCAGGATCGAGCTTGTTTGAACACTCGTTCCAGGTGCGCCGTGTGATCGACGTCTTCTCGAGATTTGACGATCATGTCGTCCATGTATACCTCGAGGGTGTCGCCGATTTCTTCTCGGAAAACCTTGTTCATCATCCGCTGGTACGTAGCCCCGGCGTTCTTGAGTCCGAACGGCATTACGTTATAGTAATAGTTGCCCGACTCGGTCATGAATGCCGTGCACTGCTTGTCGCATCTCGCCATGGGAATTTGGTTGTAACCTGAATACGCATCCATGAACGATAACAATTTGTAACCGGCCGAGTTGTCGACCAGTCTATCGATATTAGGTAAAGGATAAGCATCTTTGGGGCATGCCCGGTTAACATCAGTATAATCAACACACATTCTCCATTTTCCATTAGATTTTTTAACGAGTACAACGTTTGAGAGCCAAGTTGAATACTTGGCCTCGGAAATGAAATTTGCCTCTAGGAGGTCTTTTACAGCTTTCTCGGCAGCCTCCGCTTTCTCGGGAGACTGCCGACGCCTACGTTGAACTACGTCCTTCACGGCTGGGTCGATGGAGAGGTGGTGACAGGCGACCTCGGGGTCGAGTCCGGGCATCTCGGCTGCACTCCAGGCGAATAAGTCGGCGTTGGCTTGAATACATGCTATGAGCTGCTTCCTCGGAAGATCTGGGAGGTCCTTGCCGATTTTTACCGCTTTGTCGGGGTTGTCGCCCAGCGGGATGAGGTCGAAGTCTCCGTCGGGGACGGGCCTGACAGGGTGAGTCACATTCGGCCTTTCTTCTTCGGCGTTCTTCAGCTCTTCGTCAGTGAACCGAGCGTCCAAGTCGATGGAGCTGACGTTCGGTGGATGTTGATCTTCCTGCGGATGACTGTCTTCTATCCTCGGCTTTTTGTTTGGATCTGCTGGAGGGGCAATCAGCTGCAAACCCTTCACGGAGGCGTCGAAGATTCTTCTGGCCGCTTCGATGTCGGCGTTGATGGTGACCACTCGTCCTCGCCTGGTGTAGAACTTCATCTTGAGGTGCACGGTGGAGGGGACAGCAGTGAGCTCGGCCAGAGTAGGACGTCCGATGATGCAGTTGTAGAGGGTCTTGCAGTCGATTACCAAGAACCTTGTCTTGACCTGCCTGGATGCTTCCTCTTCCCCGAAAGTGACAATCAGTTCGACGTATCCCCACGGCTTGGTGGTAGCACCGTTGAAGCCTTGGAGATCGGAACCCACATAGGGAGTGAGGTGCGAGTCGTCCAGCTGGAGTGTCCGGAACAGGTGGGAGTACATGATATCAACTGAGCTGCCTTCGTCGACCAAGACTCGCCGGACGTCGAAATTCGCCATTCTGGCTCGGACCAGTAAAGGAATTGTGGCGTTCGGGGCGCCGCCCTGCAGTTCTTCCAAGTAGAATGTGATCGGGTCCGACTTCCCTTTAAACTTCCGCAGAGTTGGGGCGAAATCCGAGTTGGCGCTGATCAGCTCATCGAATTTTCTTTTTACCGAGCTGATGGTGAGGGAGCCGGGGTCACCGCCGTTGGAGATGACCATTGCTGTTGGGAAATGCTCCCAGACACTGAAAGCCGTCGTCACGCCGACCGAAGGGATGAAGTCTTTCGGTCGGGTTACGGACAGCGCAACTTGAAGCGGTCTGCTGTCTGGTGAGTTTCCCTCGTCAGAGTTTCGAGGAACGTCTCTTCTGGAGGGTTCTCCCCTCTTCGTGTATTTCGCCAGGTGGCCCTCTTTGATCAGGGTCTCTATGGCATCCTTGAGATGTATGCACTCGTCGGTCAGATGCCCGTGGCTCTTGTGGTACTTGCAGTACTTGGATTTGTCCGTCCCCGGCCTTGTAGGATTTGACTTCGGGGGCCTGATGTTGGATTTTTTGAACTCGGTGTTCTGGCAGTCGGCCAGGATTTTCTCCCGGGAGGTGTTCAAAGGGGTGTAATCGTTGAACCGCCCCGCTGGTCCTCGCCGTTCTTTGACATCTCAGGACCTGTCGTCCCTCTTCTTGTCTTGTCCTCGGCGTGACCCTGGATCCTCGAGGTTTGAGCTCCGAGCAGCGTCACTGCCTCTCGAGGCTTTGACCGTGGCTGCCTCACCCTCTTCAAAGTCGATGAACGCCTTTGCTTTGCGGAGGAGGGCGTTCATCGAGTGTACCTTCTCAATCTTAATGGCCTTTTTGAAGTCACTGCCGGGGAGTAGTCCTCGCTCCAGGAGGTATCTCTTCATGTAGTCGGCCGTCTGTACTTGGACGGCCTCCTTGTTGAACCTTTCGAGGTAATCCCGAAGAGGTTCGTTAGGCCCTTGTATCACGGCCTCAAGGTTGGCTTCCGATTTTGGTTGTCGTCGGGAGGCTGTGAAATGGCTCAAGAAGAGTTCCTTGAGCTCGGTCCAGGAGTGGATGGAGTTTGGACGGAGGTTCCTGTACCAATTCATCGCCCCTTTCCTGAGAGTGGTTGGGAAGATGCGGCACTTGATTGAGCCCCTGACGACGTGATAATCCATGACCGCCTCGATGCTCCGAATATGGTCGTCGGGGTCCGTGGTCCCGTCGTATTGGTCCAATACTGGAGGTTTTTCCATCCCTCGAGGGAGGTGGGCTCTTCGGATGCTCCCGGACAAAGGGCTGCGGAAGTCCTCTTCGTCACTTGGCCCTGGTGAATTGTAGTGCCTGTTTCGTCGGTTGTCCTCTCGGTTGTCATCCAACGCAGCTTTGGAAGGGCCCCGACGGCCCTCTTCAGGGGAGGGGCTTTTCCGTTCAGCGGTTTCAGGCTTCTGGTTCTTCCTGTTCTTTCTGGTTGGAGAACGGGAACGAGTCCTCCGGCGGCGATGTCTTCTCGGTGGAGACCTTGAAGAGGATGGGGAACGCCGGCGGTATCTTCTCGGCGGTGAGCGCGAGGAAGAATATGAGCGTGACCTGTAGCGCTTCCTCGGAGAGGAGCGACGTCGTCGCTGTCTTTCCAGCTCGTGAATTCGGTCATCCTGAATTCTGAGGAGGCTGTTTGTCAATTGTATTTCTTTGAGCAGGCGGACGGTGATGGGGTCAGCGTCCTCGGGAATATCGAGTTGTTCCTCCTCTTCTACATGACGGGCCCTCCTCCTTTCGGAGGTGTGGGTGAATGAGGAAGCATGTTGCCCGTCTCGGGCGTCGGTTTCGTTCACATTTTGGGCATGTTCTGGCCCATTGGTGCCGCCACCGTTCTGAACATGCCCTTCGGGAGGAACATGGTCGACATTCTGGACTTGCTGAAGGACCTGCACCAGCTGAGTGTCCTGGGTTTCATGCCCGGACCTCTGTCGCCGACGATCCTCCCGACGACGACTAGCCAGCTCGCGGGAGGATTCCTCGATCAGCTCGTGAAGGAGGAAAGGGTCAGCGCTTGGGATGTTGTTGTTGTCAGCCATGACGATTGGAGATGATTAGCTTTGATCTTTGTTCGTTAAAGATGGGGAAGCAAGTCTCCCACAGACGGCGCCACTGATCGTACTTGATCAGAAGAATCGTCGTAGGCTGCTCGGACTGGATCTTCTAGGAAGGAGGAGGGGGTGTACCTGCAAGGTACTCCGATGCCAAAGTGAGAAGACGAGCAAAGGAGTGCAAGTACTAGCTAAAGGTTAGAAAGAATTGAATACCTGACCCTCTAGTCAAAGAGGGTATTTATAGCCCCCAGCGCTGGGCCATGATCTCGCTGTTGGGTTGGATTCCCAAGCCCAACTAGGAGACTGCCAGGTTTCCTGAGCAGAAATATCGGAGGTGCGTGCGTGCCCTCTGTCCTGGTTAACCGCTCTGAATTTCAAGGGAGACGCGGTCTTTTAGGAGCCACATGGGGTCCGAGTTATTCGGAGGGTTGAATGTGAAGGAGCCCTGTGCGGAGCAGGGTCCTCGGCAAGGAATACGTCCGGGGGAGTGTTAGTGCCGAGCAAGGTCATATGCTCCGGGTAGGGCGTTAGCGCCGAGCAAGGCGTGCAGGAAGGCAATGAACTATTCGTGGGCCTCTAAGGCTTATTGGGCCGAAAGCGGTATTGGGCCTAACCTTGACCCAGTCCAGAACAACTTCCATCTTTAAGTTTTTATCATGCTATAACTCAATTTCAATCAGCAAACCTAAGTTTCAATTATTGTAACTAATTTTCATATAAGTAAAACTTACAATCAATTTTGCAGCCTTTTCATTAACAATTGATCCATTTTTAGGAGTGCGAGTTTCAATGTAAATCTCTTGACGACGAGGTGTTATACCCCAAAATTTGTCCTCTTATAATTGTCTATGTCATTTTATTTCAAATAATTGACGTAGTACAATCGGTAAGAATTTGAGGGCAAAAGACGCACGACCGAAAGGTCTCGGGGTTGCAATTCCGGCTACAGCACAGTAATAAATTTTTCAGCCTATCAGTCGAATTCTGAAACTACTGTTTCGATTCGCTCCGAATTTTTTCCAGAAGTTCAGAAAAATCGTAGAACAATACTCTTTTAGAATAGAATTCTAAAGGATTTCGACCCTCAAAATCGCAAATTCCTTTTTTTTCTATTTTATTTGATTTAATTTCTATTTTCATATTTTCAAAAAAATCTAAAAAAATTTGTAGTTCTGTGTTCTTATTTTATTTGATTTATAATCAGGTTTTTATATTTTTTTGATTTTATTTTAATCACTTTTCTATTTTTTCATTTGTTTTCTTAACCGTAACATTGTGCTGGTTTATGAACAGGTTTTCTATCGATTGACCGAGTGGATGGTACCCCAATTGCTTTTTTGGCCAAAACCTTTTGGTATTTGGCCAAATCAAGGGTATTCATATTTGGCCAAAAACCTTTTGGTATTTGGCCAAATCAAGGTTATTCGTAATTTTGTCCATAATTTAATTTTCTAAACCCCAATTCTTTTCTTGTATTATTATTATTATTACTATTACTAATATTCTTATTCTTATTATTATTTTTGCATGTACCTCATTTGGCCAAAGGGATCAAGGTTTTATTTTCGCGCCCAATTCTTCCTTATTTTGTATTTGCCCCAAGGCCATATCTGACGCCCACAAGACTGAAGGCATACCATACATCCTCAGGAGGCGTCCACACAGGATCAGAGCTAAGTTCCCTTAATTCTTTTTTTTAATTTTTTATATAAATCTTTTTTTTCCTTTTACTTAATTATTTTTATATAAAATATTTTAACTATTTATTTTGATTTTCAACCTCCTTTTTTATTTTATATATAAAAATAATTTAAATTAATTTAATTTTAATTAATTAGGGTTAGGTTTATAATTAGTTTTTTTATAAAGTAATTATTTTAATGTTCTAAATCCTTATTTTATTTTTGTCAACTAATTTTTATCATGATCACTAATCATTGTTATTGATAGGTGTTGTACATTAACCTTAGTCTAGGTTTTTTTATTTACATATTTTTTCTATTAAACCATAATGGACTTCTGTCCCCTTTCAGTGTTTGTTTTTGCCTTACCCTTTTGTGCCTCAATTATTACTGTTTTAATTTTTGATCTGCCACGTTATAATTGTTAAGAACTTTAATGCACTAACACATTTTTTTCTTTATGCCCAATTTTCAGGGTTGATCAAAGATCTTTCAGCTACGCGTCATGCCAATCAAGAAGCAAAGTTCTAATTCTTTTTTGGTTCAAATATCATTTTTAATTTTATTTTGCCTTTTGCCCAAAATAGGATTTACTTCAAATAATTAATGAATCTGTAATGCATTCACCCATACTATTGTCCGTTTAATTCTCAGATGTTCAGAGTCAATCGAAGGTTCAAGGAAGATCAAGGCTGAAGATGTGTAAATGGATTGTTGTTCTTTCTTATTTTCTACCTTTATTTTCCGCCTTTTAATTTCTGCATTCCCCTACAGGTTTTTATTGTAATTCCCCTTCCCCGCAGGTGTTTATTGTAATAGCGTAGGAATTTATTTTTTGCCTTTAATTTCCGTAATATTAATTGTTGTGGTTAGTAATCTTAGGGAGTGCAAGCCTTGAACTGAATTAGCATCAATAAATTATAAGATAAATATAATTGAATTTAACCACATGATTGTGTCACACACACACCTTTAGGGTAATCTCTCTTGTTGCCTGTTGCCTTATTCGTTGCCTTGTTGCCTTACTTTAAAATAGTCAAGTCCCTCGATTCTGAGGATACCTAAAGCAAGGTTTCCTACAGAGATTAAAAATCATCTAGTCCCTCGAAGTTGCCTCGGTAAAAGATGATTGTCCCAATTTCTAAGCTATCCTCGCATGATGCCTCAAATGACTATTATATTCTTCCCTTAGACTACCTGCCTTCTTTATGACAAGGGACGTTCTTGTGGCGAACGATAATTTCTCGTTGACCCTTCAACATCCAATTGAAAGACTTTCTGCCCTCTCATGGTATGGATAGACCCTTTCGCCCGAAAATCTAAAAGAACGATTTTTCAAACTTAAGGTAGTTGCTTCTAATTGCTTTCTCTTATTTCACCTTCAAATCAAACTTTCAAATTACTTTTCACACCTCTCTTTTCAAATACTTTCAAAACAAGGCTACGCTTATTTACAAGCTAAATTCCTTAACGAATATTTTTTCTGTTCACACCCTACTTTTCAAACAATTCAAACATTTTGAAAACAAAAGTGAGCCAAGCAATTAAGAGCCCATGGATAACCATGGATACAAAGGGTGCCTTACACCTTCCCTTTGTATAACCTACCCCCCGAACTCAAAATCTTTTTAAAAGGTATTTTCTTGTTCTTTTAGCCTTTCCTAATTGGATAAAATAAAAGTCGGTGGCGACTCTTGCTTACCGCAACATTTCTTTAAAGTCAGTTCACCGTATTACACGAGGCAATACTCCTTTCTCTTTTTTCATCTAAAATCAAATATACAAGTTATATGTTAATTGTTTTTTAAATACAATTCACCCTATAAAAAGTACAATAAAAGAAACAAACCTTTTATCAATAAATTTTGGGAGACTTTTTGTACCCATGCAATGGACATCTTCAAACTTAGCACGATTTTGCCTGTCAATTTTGCTTATTTTCTAAAATTGATGTAAAATATTATATACATGTATTCAAAATAATAAACATTTTAATGTATTACTCATAATATGTATTACTTACTTGTCCATCATCGAAGAACCAATAATGAACCAACTCACGATATTGATCTTTGTCAACCCTATGATAAGGCATTGTTGATGCAACTTCTTCCTCTGTTTTACTCGGATCATATGCCATTGCCTTTAGATCACCCTTCCATTGCCTCCACTTCTCATTCAACTCAGATTTTATCATTTCTCGTGTTAATTCATATATTGGAGGAACAAATTCAAATTTGCTCTACACAATGCGACGTTAAATAAAAAATACAAGTTATATTAAATGTACAATCACAATATATACCTCTACACATACTATATTTTTTCAGAATTTATCATTTTCTGGCAACTATGTGTCGACACGTAGGTCGAATGAGTGTACACATACTATAAATGTTTGCAAAAATTCATATTTTGATGCACACGGAGAATCATGTAACATTTTAAAACCATTCAAACACTCCTTAATGCAAAAACAACTTTTACCAAAATTTATCATACTAATCATAATTCCTACCTTTATAACACCTTAAACTCATATATTACTTAATGGGTTCATGAATCATCAACATATTAAAACAATACCATCATATCCATCATCTATAAATCATCAAATTTAACATGATTCAAGCACACCACAATATCAACATATCAATACACAATTGCAACTCACATAATTGCATATAAAAACATAATTATTATTAGATTTTTATCAACATCCATCATAACTCAAAGGAAGAAAAAACTTTATAGGAGATTAAGAGTCTCTCCACTCTAACCTTCATCATACCCCTATTATTGAACCTAATTCCCACCCTTACCTGATTTCCTTGCAAGCAAAGCATTTCTACCTCTAGCCAACCTTGTCTTTTTTTCTTTTTCTCTCTAATTCTACGTACTGATCAAATCTCTTAATTCTAGGATTATTCACTAACTTTTATATTTAGGTTAATGCTTTCTAAAGTTATAAACTTGGCCCAACTCAATTCTTTTCTTACTCTTTCCTCCCACTAACTCTCCTTGATTCTCACATTGGCCCCCATGACTTTTTCTCATATTTTTATTAAGGGTTAATAGTCATTTACCCTCCTGCAATATAGGCGTGTTTTGATTTACCCATCTTAAAAAAAGTTTTAAAAAATTCCTTGAAATATTAAAATTCTAAGTCTTTTGCCCCCAAGATGGCAAAATTACCCCTTGTAAAAGTTTTTTTTTATTTACCACCTTGGTTTTTACATGTTTAGGGGGTACCCCAAAATTATAGAGGGTATTTAAAAAAAATAAAGGGGGTTAAATCAAAACACACCTATATTGAAGGAGGTGAATCACTATTAACCCTTTTATTAAATATGTTAGATCCATGGTTTTATGATTGACATAAATTTTGGTAAAACATGGTTCTTATCTGATGTTGAGCAAGATGTTGTAACATCTTCACCAATTGTCATGATAGGTTCTGTTGTCATGTATTTTTGACAGATGTTCTTCCAGATGTTGTGACATGTTACACCAAAACATCATGAAAGTACAACTGGTTTAAATCCTTGAAAATTTGATTGAAAAATATGTGATTCTGGTACTCATACAGGCGCAACCAATCAAGGATGTTTTAGGGACAGTGCATATATGATTTCGTGTCATAAAAATGGTCTTGGAAACTTTTTAGGAAACTTTGATTTGATTTGATTTGTTCCTAAGATCTTGCAGCTGATTGAATAGGAGAAGATTGGGTTTGATTCAAGAGTCCAAACCCATACTGCAAGAGTCTATAAATAAGGACTTGCTAAACCTAGAATAACAATCATTCATAATAAAAAATCGTGAGTTCAAAATAAGGGTTTATGGTTTTGGGAGTCTTTTAACGTTTTTGTGTTTTTCTTTGTTGGTCACTCGTGTATCTTCTGATATATTGAGGTACACTGATTGTTCTCACTCATGAGCTTTTGAGCAAATAATTTAGTTAACAATTGATTGTGTTCTTTAACCTTGTGCTTTTTAATTTTGCATAGTTTCTATTTTGGTAAAAGTATTTTATGTCAGCAGGTGATGTCATAATATTTGTCTTGACATTGTGTTGGTGTTGGGACATCAATCTTGACATATGTATTGCAAGTGCCATAATTTCAATTGGCATTAGAGCAGGCACCCTATTATGTTTATTGGGTGAGTTACAAGGAGAATATTTTTTTTGGTACTATGGATTCTGAGGAAAGATTGTCATACACCATTGTGTTACTTGGAAGTCTATTCAATAAAATTTTAAAGAGATTGGAAAGAAAGGAAAGATCAAATGTCAAGAACATTTCATTTGACGTCAACAATAGCCATGAGTTCCAAAATAAACTCAAAATTGAAGAGATGTCTGATCAAAGTAAAGGAATTCAATGCCATGAATGTTTGGACAAATGGAAAGTCTTGTAAGGAGGGTCAATTACACATTATATAATCAAATATCATTAAAGGATGTTGACAACTTTGCATTGTAAGTATGGAAGAATCAACTTTGAAAAGAGAGACGCCATAAGTAGCTAAGACCTTGAAGACACGCCAACTGAGATGTTTGTCGTTGATAATAGATATCTAAAACATACCATGTCAGTGTTTGTTGCACAATGAAAACACCCCCTAAAAGCTTTCATGAATCAAACAGACTACCTAGGTACTTATATCAACAACCAATAAAATCTTATTTGTACTCTGCTAAAATCACTGTACAATTTGATTTACCTCAAAGTGGCATTAGGGTGGCCAATGCAACTTCTCCAAATAGCAGAGCTTCATTTGCACGAAATTTAATTTCATTGCCATCACAAGAAAAGAAGATGAATCCATCCAATGAATTTAGAAATACAATTATGATCGATACGCATTCACCCTACAAGCTTAGCCAAAACGGAACAAGTAAATGACCTCGGATGGCAAGTTGTCGCTCCCGTGATTTTCATCCAAGTATAAACGCAAAAGTGGCGCAGGAAATAGAGTCGCCATCCGTGTATATTTATCCCAAGAGAGGGAAGAGAAACACATAATAAACCTGGGGGAAGGATAAGCACGATCGAAGCAAACCAGAGAAACATGTAAGGGAGTCGGTTACACGAGGGGAAGGTATTAGCACCCCTCACGTCCATCGTACTCGATGGGATCCACGCTTGTTGTCTAATCTATGGGTGTAAAGGAAGCATGTCTACAAGCTAAGCTAAAATGCATGCAAAATGTAGGGAAAAGAAAGAGCTATACTCGCACAAGCCCTACTTCGCTGCCTACCTATCCTTTTTTAGGAATCATAGTTACCGTAGCTCGCCTAACTAGTTTCTGTTTATTTTGTGTTTTTTAGTTGAACAGTTACATTCGCATCCTATAAGCAGCTTAACCTTTGGAGACTTATGCAAGGGAGATAGGATGGAAATAACGTGCTCTTAGACGCCATAAGGCAAAAGAAAGAAAAAGTGTGATTTGTGTTTTAAACATGCATGAAAGAAATCCAAATGCGAAAGGGAAGTCTACCTAATGTTAGCAACCAAAAGGAACTACGCTACGTCTGGTAACCTACTGGGGAAGAAGCAAAATCAAGAAATATCACACAATCGAGCCCGACTTGAAAAAATCAAAAAACTACCGAAGTAGCGACCTGGGGACTGGGGAAAAGAAAATAAAACGGGAAGCTTTTAGCCAACATGGTCGAAACAACCAAGGCAAACAAAGCTATTGTGATGGATAAGGGTGTCTATATTGCAGTATCATGTCACCGAGCAAATGACGGAAAAAGGGGAAAATAAAAATCGTGTGTGCGTACACGAAGCATCAGCATCGGGCAACGCGAGCTAGACGAAACGTGGGGGTCCAACTACAAGACCCTTCCACTTTCCTTATGCAGGTCTTAGACTCGACTCGATAACAAGATCGAGGGGACGATTCAAAAGCAACAATTTGTAACGCGCGCTAATTGAACCAACTCGATGAGACGTGGTGGGGGTTGATTATGAACCCTCTTTGCTTGCCTACCATGAGAACTTAACAGTGTTGCATACTTGAGGTGTTATTGCACTGTGACACCCGGCCGCAAAGCAAAAATATAAATACACACAAGCATGGCCTCCTAGTGAGGACTTCCAACTATCAGATGAAAAATGAATGTCTAGACTACTTCTCATGGCAAAAGAAGATGCAAAAAAAGAGTAAAAGGGAACAAGGATCGCTATCGAACGAATAGAAGTCCGTAAATAACAGCAGCTAAGTAAAAGAAACTCAGAGGTTTGCGTGCAAGCTAGCATCAAGCAACAAAAAGTATCAGATATCTAGTAAACGGCATAAGCATCGAAGAGCGCATCGACAACCCAAAAATAAATCGTGTGTCGGAATCGGAGTGTATGTCAACACGTCAGAGTAATACACCTGCAAGAAAAGTCACAACATACAAGCAACAACAAGTATATATGCATCGTGTCTCAACGGGGAGACAAATGAATCAGAATAGAGAAGATATCATTGTGTCTCACAAATAAAGCGGAACACGAAGCAAAGCGCGCGTCCATCGGAAATCGTCCTCAAAGTTCCTTGCTTAAGGTAGCACACTTATTAGTAACAACAAGGAAATGCGAACAAAGTTGCACAATCAGATCGCAAGTCAAAATCAAGAGTGAATGATGAAGAAACAAGGGGCATATTCACCCTCCATAGAAAATAATAGAAAAGCAATTCTAATTAAATTCTATATACAAAATCAAACAAGAAAAGATTTATCACGTTTTTATTCTCTTTTTATCATGCTAAAAGCTAACAAAATTATTAGTTTATATGTCATTTTATTTCCTAAAAATATAACGAAAAGCTTTGATTAAATCCTAAAGTTTACCAAAACTTAAAATTGATTTTATATGTATTTATTATCTAAAAATCTAACAAAAGATGCTAATCATTTTAAATTCTACAAAATCAATCTAATAAAATCTAACAAAAATTAATGCATGATTTTATTTGTTTTTATCCTATTTTTATCATCTAGAAAAAACTAGAACAAAACTAAGTAAAAAAAACACATAAAGTCTTAACTAGAAAATAGTGTTAAGTGTGAAATTAATGGTACATCCTAAGAAACAGGCGCAGGCCCACACATATAGGCCCGAGATAATAATTTTTGTTGTTAAGTTCAGCATGACTAAAAATGGAGATAGTGAGTGGGCTCTAAGGGGGTAAGAAATAGCAAAGAGGCCTGTGGAGATAGTTTTGATCCACATTTATCTTCAAATTTTTTCTAAGTTTATATTAGTTCCAATTATATCTCAATTAATCTCTAATTAAATAAGAAAATCAAAAGGGGTGATTAGGGTTAAATTAGTTGTGACTCTTATACTAACGTCTTCTTCCCTCTTCACAAAGACGCGAACGATGCACGATGGAGGGTTTCCCTTCTCCAGTGAAACCTTAGAGCACCTAGGGATGTCAATGGGGCGGGGCGGGGACGGGGGATACATTCCCATCACAATCCCCGCCCTCGAATTTATTCCCCATCCCCGCTTCGGGTCCCCGCTACGGGGGAATTTTCTCCCCCATCCCCTCCCCGCGGATCCCCACGGATTCCCGCGGGTCCCCACGAATCCCCAAGGTTCATGTGGAGATCCTTAAACATGATCTTTTATTTATTATTTTAAATCAAATTAATAGTAAAAGCTTTAAAAACTAACCACAAAAAATTTAAAAATATTCCTTTATGATAAATATATTGTTTTAACAATATTTAATCTATAATATTATATTGAGTGTCATGACCACAAAAATTTCAAACTAAAAATATTGAAATAATAATTTAGATCCCACTCTTTTACTAACAATACATATATAATTTAAATTTGTGCATAAGATTAATTATATGAAATGAAAAATAAACTTACATAATAATTTAAAATTATACATAAATTAAGGACATTATGTTATTTTAGGCGGGGCGGGGACTACACGGGGCGGGGGATATTTACGCCACCCCCTTCCCCGAAGTGCCTTCGGGGAGACTTTGTTCCCCATCCCCGTAGGGAGAAAATTCCCCGTCTTTGGGGCCCCAAATGGGGAATCCCCACGGGGATCCCCACTAACGGAGGCAAGTTGACATCCCTAAGAGCACCGCCGCCTCTCACCCCACTCTCGCCTCTCTCGTCTCTTTGATTCCTTAACTCTTCTCACTCCACTCCCGCCTCTCTCGTCTCTCTGATTCCTCAACTCTTTTCACTCAACTCATCGTTTCTCACCAATTGACAAATGTGAGCCAATAACTAACGACAATTTTACGTAAGAATAAGGAGATGATGGCTTACCTGGATTGAAATTCATGCACTTATTCGAAGAAAAAATATCAGAGGATGATGGGCTCCAAGCTTCCCAGGTAATCTTCTTCTGCGATTTTTCAGTTTATGTGTCTTTCTTCTTCTTCTTCTTTCGTTTTTCTGAGTTGTTGTCGTTGTCCTTGTATGAAGATGACGAGCATTTTTCTTGTACTTTAATAGCTTCTCAAATGTGAATATATATTATTTTGTTTGATTCTTGATAGTCATTAGGAAAGATCATCACAATCAGCGCTGACACACCTCAAAAGAACTATTTATCCGTTTCTAAAGAAACATCAGCAGTTCTGAAGGATGTTGAATATTCGCTAGAATAAGATCTTCAAGTGTTTCTAAGATAAGCTACTTTTCTAAATCAGAAGTCAAGATATCAAACTCAGATAAGCTTTTGCTGCCAAGCTTATAAATCAAGATGTGTTTTCAGATAAGTTGTTGCGTTCAACTTTGAAGAGAAGGATTTGACTCTGAAGAATCTTATACTCCTAGAATATTCATGTTACTTTATCTCTTATATGCTCTCACTACTTCAAATCAGAAGTATATCTTTAATAAGGAAAGATCAAAAACTTGCGCTAGAAGAAAAATGGTACAATAATACATTACTCTCTCCACTATTGTGAGGACGTATGTATGACCAAAGGAATTGTGTGCTCTTTGTCTCCCACGATCTCATAGGAGTCGTTATGTAAGCTAGCATGGAAAGAGACGTTTTGTTCTTCTCAACGGTGTACCTTTTGAGACTATATAAGCACTCTCCATTGAAGAATTTGCTAATCTGCTGAACAACATTTGATACATCAACGTGAAAGAAAAGCAAGAGAAAGAAAACTTGAAAGATATTATTCAAACACTCAACCGAGAGATATTTATTTCAAGAGAATCTCAAGAACACAAAGAGTTGCTGCTCATTATTCATGTGCAATCAATTGTTATTAAACTTTGCTTCATTTGCTTATCTAGAAGCATTATTTATAAACACTTTCTACTGTAAATCTTTTGAGATTTGTTTTCCTCGAGTGATTATGTTATTAGTCTGTATACTTGAGAGAGCTAAGGTTTCTTTCTATACTCTTAGAGGTTGTTTTTAATCTTTCAAGATTAGTATAATATGTCCTTTTTGAAGGCGAAATCGCCTTGGAGGGTGGACAAGATTAGCCTAGTTTAAGGTGAACTTGTATAAAATGAAAGTGTCATCCATCATCCTTTCTTATCTTGTCTATCTCATTTGTTTGAGTGAATAGTTTTTCTAAAAGAAAAAGTTTTTGAAAACCCAATATAAACCCCCATTTCTTGTGTTTTTCTCAACCTTCAACAAGGATTCAATCGTGGCAAGGTCAACACCACTTTGTTTATCATACATAAAGCAAATCATATTCTTTTAGTTCAAATATATGTAGATGATATCATATTCGATTTTACTTATGAGTCTCTTTGTTGAGAGTTTTCAAGTTTAATGCATGGAGAATTTGAGATGTCTCTTATGGGAGAGCTGGCATATTTCTTAGGATTGCAAATCAAGCAAGCCAAATAAGGCACTTTCATAAGTCAGAAAAATACTACTTAGAACTTCTCAAGAAGTTTGATATGGAATACTTAAAAAGTATATAAACACCCATGGCATCTAATGTGCTTATTGACAAAGACGAAATAGAAGTAGACTTTGATGTTACCAGGTATAGAGGTATGATCAGATTCTTGCTCTAATTAATCGCGAGTAGGCCAAATAACATGTTTAGCGTACATGTGTGCTAGATATGAAGCATCACCTGGACTCACATTTTTAGACCGTAAAACGTATTTTGAGGTATCTTAATGGAATCTCGCATCACGATCTTTGGTATCCTAAAGGTAGTGCTTGTAGCCTAGTAGGTCATTTTGATTTTGCATGGTGCAAGCCAAATAAGAAAAATACTAGTGGTGTCTGCCACTTGTTTGGAAGATGTTTAGTTTCTTGACATAGTAAGAAGCATCATAATGTTACACTTTCTATCGTCGAGGCTGATTACGTAGCTGCTGGTAGTTGTTGTGCACAAGTCTTATGCCCTAAGCAATAATTACTAGACTATAATTTAAAATTTGGTTGCATTCTGTTTAAGTGTAATAGTACTAGTGAGATTAGCCTTACTAAGAATACGATACTTCATTCACGAACTATACACATAAAGATTTTACACCATTTTCTTAGAGACCATGTTGAAAAAGGGGATGTTGTTTTTAAACACGTTGACACTAAAAGTTAGCTTGCTGACATCTTTATAAAACCATTGTCATTGAATTCTTTTCATAAGATTTGTAAGGATTTGGGAACATTGGATTTCTCATGTTTTAAATAGAATAAGAATTTAATTTAATTTAACTTGCTATGTAAATTTTTTTTTCACTAACACTATTTTGTAAGAATTCATTATCTTACCGACTAAATTGGAATGTCTCTATAACTCTAGTATCTGATTTGTATTATTGTTTGTGTGTTTGCTCTAGATATGTTTATTGGTTTGCTTACTATCATCTTTACTTTTATAATTAATATATAGCATGTTTTGGTTATTCTAGTTGGCATTTAAATATTTTAAATGCGTATTATTAATAATACGCATTTGAGCATTCGTATACTTGTTCATGCATTACTTAAGTTGTTAATGCATTCAATCTCATGATAGTTTTGATAACTTGTTATATGTTGTTGAACATTTGTGTTGCATGTCTATTTTGCATTTTGTTGCATGTAGCATGTTATCTTCTTATTATGCATTTGATCTTCATTGTTGTATATTCTTCTTATTTTTTAGCTCATCTAGAATTATTTGTTGTGTTTGATTTCTAGATCCATAACAATTGTTATCTCTTTTTGATATTTTCAAAGAGGGAGAAATTTGTAATGAGTCTAAAATTGTTTTATGTGTTTTATGATATGGTTTGTGTGTACAATGTTTCAGGGGGAGTACAAGCAATTTTGCTTTTAGCTCAAAGTCGACTCAATTACAAGTGAAAGCTCTCCAAGCATCAAAAAATGGAAGTTTGTAGCTGCATATCCCTGGGTGAGTTGGTTGCATGCCCTTATCATATGTAGGGGAGCATCCTTGATATGATTATTTTGTTGCTTGTCTTATCGTTTTTGTTTATTATCGTTTTTGTTTATTATCGTTTATTGAGTGTCCCTCATGATTGCACATCTTTTAAATCAAGTTTGAAATCGATTTGTTATCATTTTAGCATACTTAAACAATGGTTAGGTTTAAATTTGATCAAGAGGTTTTTAGTCATTTACATGAGTTGGTGGAATAAGAACATTACATGTTTTTAATTTTGAAATAAGTGAAATGTAAAATCTCAAAGTACTTTTGAAAACTGAAAAAATTGGAATTTTACATGTTTGATTCAAATCAAGCACTTTTTTATTTAAACCAGATTGGACATAAACATACTAAGAATTTTTAACTATTTGATTCAAATAATTTTTTATACTTGATTTGAATCACACTCTTCTGGTCACCTTCTGCTCAGCTTGATTTGAATCAAACTTTATACATGATTCAAATCACTCACTTTTTCTGCATTTTCTAGTTGGCTCTGTTTGATTTGATTCAAATCAATTTTTGAACATGATTCGAATCACGGGATCCATGATTCGAATCACGGGGTCCATGATTCGAATCACGGGGTCCATGATTCGAATCACACTTTTTGGTTGATTCGAATCAACTAAAAAATGGGTCAAAATATAATTTTTATTTATTTCATTTCACTTACTCATTTGACTTAAAACTAAACTTTCTTTGATTCGAATCTAACCAACTTTTACCACGTATTCTTGTGCTTAAACTCAAGCACATATAAAACCTTTTGTCAACACTTTTTATGTGTGGAATTTCATATTCGTTTTGTGATTTTTTATGAAATCAACTCTCTCACTTAAAAAAGTTCAAAGTTCCGGCACTTGAATATTTTTCTTCTTCAACCTTTGTTTTGTTTCAGATCTTCATCATGAGAGATTTGTGACTGATTGGGAGAGACCTTGTCTTGAAACTAACTGTTTTTGGAGACTATTTTTTTTTAGGTTATTGCAATATTGAGAAGTTGTCTCTGGTGCTGACAAATTCCGATGAAAAAAACGAGATTCTTTATCTCCAAATTGCCTTAGTAGTGACTGTGTGGAAGACTACGGATAATGCATAATTTTTCTCAGATCTTCAGACAATTCACTGCTCAAGGAATCGGTAGGATCAAATGGTTGATTGCTACAGACGAAGGCTTGGAACAGAATTGGTGATATTGGAATTTTCTTGAAGTGTCTATCGAATAAAGATTGCGCATAAGAGTTTGGGGTGGAGCCGTATACAAGTCAAGATCCAGAAATGAAGTTTTATTTTCTTCAACATTATTATGGATAAGTGATTGTATGAACTCTTTGAATATTTGTCAAACTAGTGGAACTATGCAACTACTTTCAAAAGTGCACGTACTCACACGAGGACGACAAATTCAAAGCACTATAAATCACTGTGTCATCTCTCTACCTTTTACTCTTGCATTTACATTTAGTAGTATATTTCATGCTTAGGTTTTTCATTCATATAATAGTTTATCGTTTATTGCATTGATATCGATTTATTGCTTAAGATTAAGTTTTGTTGGAATTATGACCCAATCGAATTTTAGTAGTGATTAAAATTTGAAAAACTTATTGAGTTTAGAACTTCCAAGTTGAATCACTATATAATCGTCTCTCGTTAAATAATTTGCCTAATAAAATTTTTTTTGAAGAAAGAGATATTTATTTTAAAAAATAATAATAATAAATCAATTAGGAGATCTCTAATTGATTGTTTCTCTAGTTGACATATGGCAAATTAAAAATCAACGGTTGTAAATTAAAATTAATTTTGAAAATGAAATGAATAAAAAAAAAAAAAAGGGTAACCCTTTTTCTTCAACCTGTAACTCTGAAACAGTCCTCAAAATAGCGCCGCCGTACTACCGCCGCACCTCCTTAATGCTCAATTTCACCGCCGTCTTCAAACTCCGCAGATGAACAGCCTCTCAGGTGATTCTCTTTTTTTCCATTCCCATGAAATTCCTTAGAGTAGAGATAAATAGCATTAATCTTTTTTTTATGCTTTTCTCCATTCAGCATTATTATTGCATAGAAGTTTCACTCTTTTGAAATTTGTTTTCATTTTTCTATTTTCAATGACTATTATTATTATTTTATGTTTTTTTTTAGAAAACTTGAATGTGTCAAAAATTCCAATAGTTGAAGATGTAGAGAAGAAATGTGTAAAAAATATTCAACATGAGGAACATAGGGTTGTTGATTATACTTATACACCACATTTAGATATGGAGTTTGAATCCGAGGCCGCGGCTTATGAATTTTATAATGAGTATAGTAGGGTAACTGGATTTGGTATTCGTCGAGAATATGGAAACAAAAGTAGAAAAGACGGAACTTTGACTTCGAGAAGATTCACGTGTTTTAAAGAGGGTATGCAGAATGTTGACAAACGGAGAAACTTGATAAAAGAGGGTAGAGAGGGTAGAGTAGAAACTAGAACGGGATGTGATGCTCGTATGGTTATTTCACTTGATCGAAAGATTGGGAAGTATAAGGTTGTTGATTTTGTGGGTCAGCATAATCATGCTCTTCTACCGCCGGGGTATGTTAATATGGTTCGCTCCCATCGACGCATATCTGAGTCACAGACGTCTCACATTTTAGTGGGTGAGAAGAAATCTAGATTGAAACAAAAAGTTTTTCGAAAAGAAGTTTCTAATGAAGTTGATGGAATGGATGGTATTGGTTGTACGAGACAAGAAAGTAAGAATTATCTTCCGACTAGAAGGATGCGGTCGCTAATGTATGGTGAGGTGGGTGCTTTGTTGATGCATTTTAAACGACAAAGTGAAAATCCTTCGTTCTTTTATGATTTTCAATTAGACGTTGAACAACAAATAACAAATGTATTCTGGGCGGATGCACAGATGATAAATGACTACGGATGCTTTGGTGATGTCGTCACTTTTGATACAACATACAAGATAAATAAGGATAATCGGCCATTGGGAGTATTTGTTGGAGTAAATAATCACAAGCAAATGGTTGTTTTTGGTGCAACGTTGCTATATGATGAAACGGTTCCTTCTTTTCAATGGTTATTTGAAACTTTTCTCCAAGCAATGGGTGGAGAAAAACCTAAAACCATTCTAACGGATCAAGATTCAGCAATGGCCACGGCTATTTCTTTAGTTATGCCTGAAACGTTTCATGGATTGTGCACTTGGCGTATAAGAGAAAATGCCATGAGGCATGTGGACCATCTGTATCAAAAGGGTTCACAAGTTTGCTCGGATTTTGAAGCTTGCATTGATCTACATGAAGAAGAAGGTGAGTTTTTGAACGCGTGGAATGTTTTACTTGCTGAACATAATGTTCTTAAAGATTCATGGCTTCATTCAATTTTTCAACTGAAGGAAAAATGGGCATGGGCGTACGTTAGAAAAAAATTCACAGCAGGTATGCGGTCTATTCAATTAAGTGAAAGTTTTAATTCTGAGTTGAAAAATCATCTGAAGTCAGATTTAAATTTAGTACAATTTTTCACACATTTTGAAAGAGTTGTCAATAAACAACGGAACATTGAGTCAGAAGCCGATTACAAGTCAAGACACGAGTTGCCTAAACTGAAAATGAAAAGGGCTCCTATGCTTGTACAAGCCGGAAATATTTACACTCCAACAATTTTTGAAGAATTTCAAGAAGAGTATGAAGAATATCTAGGCACTTGCGTAAAGAATTTGGAAGAAGGGCTGTATGTTGTTACAAACTATGATAATAGTAAGGAGCGGATGGTAATAGGGAATCTCGTGGATCAAAATGTTGTTTGTGATTGTCATAAATTTGAAACATATGGTATCTTATGCAGTCATGCTTTGAAAGTTTTAGATGTTATGAATATTAAGTTAATTCCTCATCACTATATACTGAAGCGATGGACAAGAGATGCAAGGTTAGGAAATAATCAAGATTTAAAAAAGAAACATATTGAATTGGATATAAAAGCTCATTTCATGGAGCGATACAATGAGTTATGTCCCCGAATGGTTAAACTGATCCACAAAGCTTCAAAGTCTCATGAAACTTACACATTTTTATCCAAAGTTTATGAAGAGTCCGATAAAACAATTGATGATATGTTGACTAAAAAGTTTGTGGGTGGAGAATCACTTGAAACGCGTCATGCATCCGTATCCATTGGCAATGAAAAAATTGACAACAATGTGGAAACTGTTGATGTTGATGGAGAAAAGAGTATAAAGAAGCTGAGATTGTTCAAATAACGTTAAAAAACAGTGTTGAACATAATTGAGATGTCCCAGTATCCATTACTCAGATCACAACATCCAGAAGATGTGGGTAGCAGCATCAACAGCAGGCAGCAGCAACATTATTCATCTTACAGAGTTGCAAATTCGAGGTGATGTTCTCGTGGATTCTCTGATGAAATGAAAGTCATTGATTCCTACTTCTCTTGTATTGATGTGCATTTCTGATCTTTATTATCTGAAATGCTTAAACAAAAAGTGGCTTCAGCGTCTCTCTTCTCTTGAAAACATTGAGATTTCATATTGTCGCCAGCTTGAATCAATCTTTACGAGAAAAGGACTGTATGCCTCTCTTTCAATACTGACTTTTAAGTGCTGCCTTCTACTACAAGCAAGCTGTCAAAACAATGGAGGGAAAGAGTGGCCTTAGATTGCACATATGAATCATCAGGTGAGTTGCCTAAAATGATGTTTCATGTTTGCGTTTTTCCATTACATTATACTGGTGGTGACCATTGCAGCTTTATATCTTCTATTGGACTTTACTCTATAGCTACTGTTGAATACTATGTCATGAATTTAAAATTTTTCCAGATTATCTACCACTTATAATTGGAAGAAAAAATTGACTTTGAGATCATAAAATTTCATTGTCTCTCAACCTTTTTTTGCTCCCCAAATTTTGCTGATTTCTGCCAAATTTCTGATTTCGTGAGTGTTTTGTTTATCTTGATAAATTTATCTCAAAATTTCTTTGTTGAACCAATTTTATAATGTCTTTAAGAATTTGAGGCACTCAGAATTTTTTTAATCATTTTTCTATGTAAGTAGCCAAATTGGCGGAATAAGACGATAATATCAGTCATATGAATATGATATCATCAAAATAAACAGTGACCGAAAATTTGGTTTTGATCACCCTTTCTTGAAACGTACTCAAATGAAGTCTTCTGTATTAGGCCGTTTATTTAAGTCAAAGGTGTGAAGTCTGTGTTTTCAAAATTTATGAACCAGCAAACTATCTTGATGATCTTTTGCATATATTTGACAGGTAGAAGAGGGACAAGACATATCTTACATCTGTTATAGGTACTATAGAGTTCACTCGTCACTCGCTTATACAACATCGCTTCAGTAGGTTGTATTCTTGGAGAACTATTGCCTGGCAAAGTTACTATGTTTTGTACCCTTTTTACTTCTATACCTTTATTTGATGATTAATCATATTTAGGTTTAATTTTACTGAAAGATGATACACGATTCTATTGGCTTGAATTATAATTTGGTTAGAGTGTAGAGCACTGTTGAACTTTGAACTGTTAGATTTTTTATGTGCAATTACTAGTACAATGAAAACATGCCAGAATTGGCAGGATCTGAATAATCAACCTTAATCTGTTTTGGATGGTTTTAATATTGAATACATGCAGTCATTTTCATCTATATTATTCCTTTAGCTAAAAGATACCATAAAGATTGAACAAGAAAAGATAGACTTCATTTGGTATAAATCTATGTTGATATTTTGAGAATTGATATAAGAAGATCTGTGACTATATGGAACATGTACTAGTTATCTGTTGCTTTTCTTCTAACTTCTGAATGCATTTTCTAAATTTACTTGTGTGAGACAAAATTATTCTAAAATATTAAATTAATTTTAATATGTTTGAATATTGTTGAGTAAAATTATTTTTTACTTCTAGAATCGATTCCATCTTAAAATTTAGATTTAGTTTTTATCTTCAACATGATTTTTAATTACGCACTACGCGCAATAAAGCTCGGTAAAACGGTTCGGTTCATATAAAACAATTAAAAATAAAAAGACTATGACTGATCAAAATGCGACTGAACTCAAATTCGGAAAAAATTGACTAACCTACCAAAATGACCTATGCACACCGTAGTTTCGTAAAATAGTCCAATAAAGTTTTGAAACTTGAAAAAATTGTCCACAGAATATACATGCAATTGGAGAATGATTCAACCAGTCTGTTTATAAAATTGCAATTTTATTTTATGCGCAACGGAATTAGTTGTCTACATTTTTAGAAAAGTCGGGTTAAAATTGGGGTATGACACTATTCCAACGTCAGGTGGTCCACAGGACGAACCCGCTTTTGTGCCAGTTGATTAACCTTATAAATCCACGGGTGAAACACATGGTAACGCAAATCCTAGTGACAAACCTGTCGTGGTTGATGATCATCATGTTGATACACCTGTTATTGATAAGTTTTTTGATGATGTTGTCGATGATAACTATGTCCCTGGTGGAGACTTTGTTGATGATATCCTCAATGAGAACCATCAAAATGTAGAGGTTGGGGTTCAAAGCAAAAGGAGTGTGGAAGATGATCAAGCTGATGAAGATGATGATGTTCCTATTGCCACCATTATGAAGAGGATTATTGAGAGTGTTACCAAACCTCAAGAGAAAGATGTAGCTAAAGAAGTGGAGAATGTCGATGAAGAAACTCAGTCTGATGAAGCACCTGTTGTAAAAGTTAGGAAGAGTATTGTTAGGTCTTTGACTAATGGGGTGAAAGAAAAGAAAAAGGGATAAGATGACTCTCCGAAAACCTCCATGAAGAACAATGAAAATGTGAAAAAAGAGAACACCTCAAAAGACTCGTGTGAGTAAGAAAAGAAAGGTTGAAGAGAAAACTACTAAGAAGAAGTCTCTTAAGAGAAAACTTGTTCAATCAAGTGAATCTGAGACAAATGTTGAAACAAATAACCTAGACATTTTGACCTCTTCTAGGAGAAAAGTTGGTGGAAAGAGAATTCATGTGAATTTTGTTGTTGCTCCCTTGGATAATGTGTCATTTAATTCAGAAACAAGTGTTTAAAAGTGGAAATATGTTATTCTAAAAGGGTTGCGTGTGTTGTGTGTGAGGGAGAGAGAGGGGGGAACAAATGCTCCTAATTGTAAAGAGATTATGTTTATGATAAAAGTTATTGGGCTAATTAAGACGGTTAGTGATAGTGGTCCTTGCGATGAAAAGCTAGTCAATGAGTTTATTATAAACATATCACTTGATTGCAATGTTGAAGGAAGTCATGAGTATATGAAGGTTTATGTTAGAGGGAATTGTGTGAAGTTTTCATCCTCTATTATCAATGAGTATATGGGGAGAAGTAAGTCTACAGGGTCTAATACGATATAATTATTCAAACAAAATAGATATATGATCATACAAGATCATTGGATCCATAATCAATGAACCAACGACCAAAATTATTAATTACAAAATAGGAAACAATTTTGTTATTATGTAATGTGTCAGACTCGTTTGATGGATGGACATTATGAGTGATATTAGATGTGGTGATTTAGTCTAAACCCTTGTCATGGAAGGTTAAGGGAATCAAATTTTCCTGTTAGAGTAAGCATACAAGTTGATCATACTTCTTTTGAGTCAAGCGAAGTCTATGGTCTGCAAAAGTTGTGTCTGGCATACCATTTATGTTTTGTATGTCGGGGAGGGCACCACTAGTTGCATTGGCTTATGAATGTGGGTTAGCCTAATTAACATGAAGGTGAAAAGTATCTGTTCAGGGCCGGCCTAAGGGTAAGGCGGCCTAGGCCCTTGCCTTGGGCCTAAAAAAAATTATTTTTTTCTTAAAGGTATTTTAGGTCTCAAAAAATTAAAATACAATACACTTGTTCAAAAACAAAAAATTTGTATAAATGTTTGCTTAGCTCAATTGGTAAGTAAATGATGTTTTATTTGAAAGGTCCTGTGTTTTCAAATCTGGTTGGGCTACAAAACAACAAATTTTACTATCCTTTTTATTATAACTTATTACTTTTTAAAATTTATTTTTTAACGAGAAATAAAGTATTTATCTAAAATAATTTGAATACATAAATTATTATTGAATAATTTTTTTTACTTATATAATCATAATACCAATTTCATATTTAATTTTAAATTAAATGTATTATGTAAACCTTACCTTATACAATATTAAAACATGATATAATCATAATATCAATTTTATATTTAATTTTAAATTAAATATATTATGTAAATCTTACCTTATAAAATATTAAAACATGATATAAACAGAAGTTATATTTCTCATAATTTTAATTTAAATAATTATTGATAATTATAAATTTTGTAAAAATTCATTTTTATTTGGGTTACTCTTGTTTATATAAAAGCTTTAAAAAATATAAAGATTTTTGTTTAATCAACATATAATATGTGAGAGCAGTGGCAGAGCCAGAAATTTTAGGGAGCCTGGGCAAAAAATTTACACCTTATTTTTACTAATTTTACATTATATCTCTACTAATTTTGCTCTTGATTTTATCTAAAAAAAATCTCTTGATTTTGTCCAAAAATTTCACACCATATTTTTACTGATTTTGTCCTTAATATTATCTAAAAATTACTAATTTTGCCCATAGTATTGTCTAAAAGTCAACTATTAAGTGGGGAATATACAACGAAAAGAGGGGTTGAGTGCTGACGCGTGTCCGAGTTCGCTTGGCTGTAGCTCTACCCATGATTTCGAGTATCTTGCCTTTTCTAACTTGTACTCTAAAAAAAGATGATAAGGAAATAAAGAGTATTTCAATTGTCTTTAGTTTTTGTTAGATCTATTTATAGTGAACAATAGTAAATGTTCAACTGTAAACGTGTGTGCCCTTGAGGAAACTAAAAAAACTCTAAAAATTCAAATAGTTTTTATATTGGTTTATTATAATATCTATAATTGAGTTGAAATTTCGAATTATTATGCATTTATTTTATTTTATAACTATAAATTTACTTATACATTAATTTTAATATTATTTTTATTAAAGATAATTTATTCATTAAAAAAGAAAATAAAAAATGAGGGACATAAAATATAATCTCTCAAAAGCTAACAAAATAATAGTCGGACCTTTTCAACTTATTTCTTTAAAAAAACCCAAATTTTTTTAATGTTATTTATTAGGTGGAAAACTTAGATAATTTCTCATATTGACAAATTAATTTTGCTTGAACTCTCTAATTTGACCACATAGTAAAACTCATCATTTTCATACATTTCAATTTGTATTACTCTTACCTTTTAATTAAATTTAAATGCCCATAATTTCTTGTTTGATTTTATAATATATGGAAAATTATAATGTTGCTATAAAATTATAATAGAAAAGAAGTAAAAAAAAATTATAAAATTAGGGAAGGTCTAATCAATTATAAATTTTTGAAAGCATAAATTGTAAGAAGACTAAAAAAGGAAAATGATATCATTCAAGAAAAAAAGACTAAGAAGATAATTACCTGATTGGAGTTTTATCAACAATATAAAACTCTTAATATTATAATATTTAATAATAATGATTAAATATGTATATCTTGAAGTACCAACCCTCCAAGACAAAGAGGGAAAAATGAAACACTAGCCGGTCTATAACACTGTAGCATAATTAATTTAAAAATTTTTTTTTTTTATAATTCATATATAATTAATTGGATTGGGCCTGTCTGGACGATTGGGTACTCATCTATTTTAGTTTTCACACTCTTATTTTTATTAATTTTGCCCTTAATTTCGTCTAGAATTCGATTATTAAATTGGGGGAAATACAAAGAAAATAGGGGATGAGTCCGGGCTCGTCGGACTATAGAACCGCGTGTGAGAGTGAACAACATGACTCACTATATAAAGAGAATTTCGTATTCAATTTTGTATTTTAAAAGATAATTCAACCTTGATACAAAAATTTAAATATTTAACTACCAAAATTAACATTAATTTCATAATAAATACCAAAAATTTTAGTCGTAAAAAATCTTAAAACTTCTTCTAAAAATCAAATATTTTATTATAGTTGATGAAAAAAAATTTCGCTTTAATAGTCTGTTGTCGGCCTCTGTACCCGTTAAGGTTGTCTTTTATTTATATTCATGAATTTGAAGAACTTAAATAGCTAAATCAATTAATTTTAAAGTTAAGATTGATTGGCAAATCAAAACAAAGATGCTGGAATGTGATTTTAAGCAAATAGTAAAGGTTATATGTATATCTTTAGTCAAAGATATTATTTTAGAACGAAATCAACTCTATTTAAAAGTTAGCATAAATGGCCACAAATCTTAGGAAGACATTAATTAATACAAAACTTTGACAAAAAATGACTAACAAATAGACAAACCATATATAAATGCAAACAATACACTAATGAATATCATTTAAAGAAATTGTCACATCTACAATTATATTTATCTAAATGAGGTGTTTATTAATAAAAAGTGTATTGATAACGTTAAACAAACACATTATATTGTTTTTTTATCCATTAATATTTTAAAGTTCAAATTATTTAACTATCTAAAAATTATTCCATTTCTCCTCTTCTACCCTAACCGTCACTTTTCTTCTTTTTCTTTCCTCTCTCTCAAAGGAGTCAGGATCCTCTCCATTTTTCTCTCTCTCCATTTTTTCCATTATTACAGTTTTATATGTAAATAGCACGTATTTTCATGACATGTGACATTTATTTCACATTTATTTAATTTTATTTACTCAAAACTATAGTAATTGAATCTTCCATTTTTTTAAAGAAATGGAGAGGATCTCAACCGCTCTCAAAGAGGGGTGACAAATCGTTTTTGTTTATCTATTATTTAAATAAGTGATTTTCACACATTTTCTTTTTGTCTTTTTTGTGATTTCGTGGGTCATCGTTTGTTTTGATTTCCCATATTTCTGTGGTGTATTTTGATTTCTCGTCTTTGTGCGGGTATTTTGTTTTTCCGTTTTTGTGCGGTGTTCATTTGTTTCAGGTTGAAAGATTAGTTTCGATCTAGTGCAGATTCAATCAATGACTTTGGTGCCGTCAACGCTACAGATCCGAAAGCATGAATATTTCAGACATCTCAATACAGTCAATACATTAATATTTGTAGGCATATGCAATTTACCGTTTTATGCTATTAACATGGATGTTGTGGATTTGTTCGTAGATTCATCCTTTTTGTTTTTGGCAATTTTGAATTTGTATTGCAACGATATGTACTCTATCGATTTGAATGAATGAATATCATTTATTTTCTGTAAAAAAAAATGTCATGTTGTGTGATTTATGATTTAATATACTATTTTATCGATATTGTTGATAAATTAAATTTGAGAACATGAAGTTTACTTCATATTATCATTGTCAACATTACAATTATTAGACCCAAAAATTTGACTACAAATTAAGAATTTATTATTTTTAAATTAATATAATCTATTTAAATAAAAACTTAAAAAAATTAAGCTTTATTTTTTTATTAAAATATAAATAGAACTAAATATATCAGTCTAAATAAGTTAAAGCATATGCACTTGTTAGACAATTTATAATATTTGGACATATAAAGATAAATAACTTAATAGTCAAATAAGATGTTTTTAAAATTAAATTTATACATGTAAACGACAAACAAAGATGTTGGAATGCAACTTTGAACCATGAACAAACTGTATATGATATTTTGAATTGAATTTTTTTTGTCAAGTAGATCAGTGGTTAAAATTCAACTATTTTAAAGGTGAATAAATGAGATATCACGGATTTGAACTTGCGTACCTGTTCTTGATGTCCTTGCGCAACTAGCTGAATTGATTTAACAAAACTCAATTGAAGATATTATTTTAGAACGAAACCAACTCTATTAGAAATTAATATAAATGACATAAGTTTCATGAAGATTGTACTAGTAAAAAAGTATAGGTGTCACAGAGAGACTCAAAAGTCTTAGTAAGTGATCTTTACGAGCATAACAGGTGGCCAGCAACGATGAGGTTTGAACTTCGGCACAATTGAGAGAAAAAAGGTGGTTGTACCTGCAAGGCACTCCGATGCCAAAGTAAGTGTTTGGACAACAAGGTACAACAGAAAGGTGAGAGATTTTAGGTAAGAAAGTGATTACCTTGCCCTCTGGGGTCAGAGGGCTATTTATGGGAGAGCTCAGTAACGGTCAAGTCCATTTTTTGGGGATCCACGAGTGAATAGCGACCAGAAGACACGGGAAGCTAGCCGTCGCCGAGCACTTGGCTCCAGCGTGCTCAGCCCCAACTTGTTGTCTGCTCGGAACGTATTGGAAGCTTGTTGCCGCGTGTTTGGGCCAGGACGCGTTGGGCCAATAGAGTGGATTGGGTCAATTTCGGACAATTGAGCCGGTCCGGAACAATAAGTTTATAACACGACATGATGATTAGGACTTGTCCAAGATGGAGAGAAGTTTTGTACGGTGGTGTTTTGAGATAGTTTAAGAGTCATGCTCACGTGAGGGGAGAGACTTTGCTGATGACCGATGATGCTTGAGAGCCAACATATGGTTATTGTCAGTTGTGTGTTGAGACCTTAGTGGGTGTTGTGCTCTTTAGGATGTAAAGAATGATCTCTCCTCTTTCTCTGTTAGGAAAGAGTATTTATAAAGACCTTTTGGACGTGGGATTATAATCACCTTTAGTAGCGTCAACCATTTACTTCTTATCAGGAAAAATTATTGACCTTTTTTTCGAAAGTTAGTGGTGATTCCCTCTTTCTTGACTTACACGTCATGACTACCTCAAAGCGAATCTCCGAATTACCTCATGAGCGAAGGTGCCCTAACAAAAACATTAATTAATAACAAAACTTTTATATTTAAATAAATAAATTAAAAAATAAGCAAAACAAACCATAGAAAAATGAATAAACATTATATTGAAATTCACTTAAAGAAAACAAAACCTACAATTCTTTAGTAAAATAAAGAATATGCAAACTATATAACTTTTAAAATTTAATTTATAAACTTTTTTAAAAGTGAAAAGTTAATTATTTTTATGCATATTTTAATTGTATATATCTATTGCATCATTATGCATAAAAAATCCACATTCCTTCGTACAAATATACCATCACCACTCCACTCGCCACCATCACACTTCCCATTCCCTTTTTCTTCATTTTTTAGTAGAATAAAGTAGCATTATTTTCAAAAAGGAGTAGAATTAGGAAGTACTTTCCCAACGTGTAAAGACAGAAAGCAAAAGAAGCTTATATATTCCATATAGATATAGGAACAACCTTAAATTTGGCAAGCACAAAAAACTCCATCAATCCATTGCCCCTTCACACATTGCTTATCACAAACTCCAATCAAAACAATATATGACAAATATTTAGAGAAAATGAGAGAGAAAATGCATGTGAGATGTCACAACAATGGTTTTCAAAAAACTCACCAAATTGCATATAAGCATTAAGAAAGTCTAAACAAGTACTTTTTGTATTAGAATGAAATCATAGAAGCCTAAAAAAAATCACAAAAATACACATGCAAATGTGTAAAATTGTTAGATTTGTGAGGTCAAAAACATCCTTTGTCAAAAAAAATAAATAATTTTAATGTAAAAGTTTGATATATTCTTCACGTGATTGTAAAGATTAATTTCTTGAATACAGATTAATTTCTTGAATAAGATAGAATCACAATAAATAGATAGTAAAAGTCTGTCTCAAAAAATTAAACACATGCTGTTCATCATCATTATTCACCCATAATTTTGTCCATATGAATATCTTTCGCATACAATTGTAAAGACTAATCTTTCAAATTAGAAAAAATTATAATGGACGACAAAACTCTTCTTAAAAAATCACTACTGCATACCATCACACCTCATTTGAAAAATACTCATACACAAAATTTTATGAACTTATATATTATAGTTTGATAAACTACTAAAATTTAAGATTTTTATTTAGAAATATCTCAAAATCAATTTCTTTTTAGAAGTTCCTATCATAAAAAGATATGTTAATCAAATTATTTATAAGCAAAGCAAGTGTTTAGAGGACTTCAAAGTCTCCAAAGACAAAAAAACCAAATAGTTTTTCATTTCACCCTTCCTTCCTTCCTACCCACCTAAGCCAAACCCATTTGTCATGAAATTAGAATAGGAAAAACAACAAGTAGAAAAAGTGAAACCAAAAATGCTTACCAAAAACCCTCCTTTTCACAAATCACACAACCTTCCTCTTTCTCTCTCTAGAATCCTTTCTCTCTCTAGATTTCGTTCATCATTAGCCTAATTGATCACTCTTAAAATTCACCCTACAAAATCTCCAAACTCCTTTCACTTTACTTAACCCATGGATCTGCTATTCACACACCCTTAAACAAGATCCTCTCACCTTAAATTCGAATCAAACGCGCTTTTCTCAATAAGTCGAAAATCAAGTTATTATATAGATAGAAGAAGAAGAAGAAGAAGAAAAATAAGAGAGAAGGAACAGAAATCAAAAAATGAAAATCCCTTGTTGTTCGGTGTGCCAAACGCGGTACAACGAAGAGGAACGAGTTCCGCTTCTTCTTCAATGTGGCCATGGCTTCTGCAAAGAGTGTCTTTCTAGAATGTTCTCAGCTTCTTCCGACGCGAGTCTCACTTGTCCGCGGTGTCGCCACGTGTCAACCGTCGGTAACTCCGTTTCAGCGTTGCGGAAAAACTATGCGGTGCTTTCGTTGATTCACTCCGCCGCGGAAGCTGCCGCCGCCGGAGGCGGCGGCAGAGGTTCGAATTTTGAATGTGATTATACGGATGATGAGGAGGATGGTGACGGTGGGGATGACGAGGAGGATGTTGACGGTGACGACGAGAAGCGGCGCCGGAACAGCCGTGGCTCGCAGACGTCGAGTTCTGGAGGTTGTGCTCCGGTGATTGAGGTCGGTGTGCATCAGGATTTGAAGCTTGTGAGGCGGATTGGGGAAGGGAGGAGAGCTGGTGTGGAGATGTGGACGGCGGTGATCGGAGGTGGACGGTGCCGGCATCATGTGGCGGTGAAGAAGGCGGTTATGATGGAGGGGATGGATTTGGATTGGATGTTAGGGAAGTTGGAGGATTTGCGTAGGGCTTCGATGTGGTGTAGGAATGTGTGTACTTTTCATGGAGCGATGAAGGTTGAAGAGAGTTTGTGTCTTGTGGTGGATAAATGTTATGGATCGGTTCAATCTGAGATGCAGAGGAATGAAGGAAGACTCACACTGGAGCAAGTTCTAAGGTTTCTTTTGGAATTTTTCACTTTTTTCTTATCTATGCAGATTTAGCATTTTCTGTTCATGTTGTTGTTCTGATCAATCTCCATAGAAGAAGTTGGTTTCCCTAGGTAGCAGTATTGTCAAATAACTGCTTTAGTAGCGCCCCAGCATAGCAGAATTTGAACAAAATCGAGATGCTCTAGTACAATAATTTGAACAAAATGATATGCTATAATACAAGATATTGAACAAATCGATACACTATAATTCAAAGTGTTGTCGTATAGTGGTTATTCGAAGTGTTGTCGTATAGTGGTTATGGTTATAACGGAATTTGTACAAATCGATAAGCTATAGTAGTAAGTGCTGTCGTATAGTGGTTATGGTTATAATGGAATTTGAACAAATCGATAAGTAATGATACTAAGTGTTGTCACATAGTGGTTATGGTTATAACGGAATTTAAACAAATCGATAAGCTATAATACTAAGTGTTGTCGTATAGTGGCTATAATGGAATTTGAACAAATTGATATGCTTAGTACGAAGAGTTGTCGTATAGTGGCCATAATAGAATTTGAGCAAATCGATACCCTATATAGTACAGAGGGTTGTCGTATAGCGGCTATAACGGAATTTGGACAAACCGCTGTTTTCCGTTATCCATAATTGACAATACTGCTAGTGAGTGATTATTATGTTGGATTAGCTTAGTATCTCTTTATTTGTTTGATTAGTAATAAAATCAGTGTTTTAAATCTAGTTTCTAATTTATTCCACTTCGAGGTTGCAATTATTGATGGTGTTAGTTAATCCTGCTATGCTGAAGTATGAATATGATGAACTGGTTATGTGGTTTTGTCAAAACCTCAGTAGGATAACATGAACTGAGACTATGCTTTATCAAATGATTTGACCTGCAATTTGAAACCATGATGAGTATTGTATAAATTTCACTGGTATAAGTAGGATACACTGCAATCTTGTTAAATTTTGGAGTAAATGAAATTTTACTATGCCTCTTCTAGTCAATGACTAATCTATGTCGGAAGTGAATCACCATCCTGTGTGATCATCTAGGATTCACTAAATCAGAATGGTAAATGATTTAATTGTGTCTTGATTTTTTACATTTTACTCCAGCCTCCTACTTTTATGTTGCTTAGGTATAAGGTCACCCCGAACAGTGAAATAGTTGAAATATTGAATACTTTGTATGTAATTTTTTAGAGAAGATTTTATCCGAATTATTTCGACCTTTGATTTAAGAGTTGTGTACGAAGACTTTTGACACAAAATTTGACGGAGTTAAATATAACTGGCCATACACAGGTAAAGTGGTAATATGAGAATGAATAATGGATTAAAAGGTAAGAGGGTAATTGTCAATTAAAAGCAGTGCATTTCGTTTATTTTTTCCCGTAACAACCCGCTTTTGTTTGACTTAATTGCTTGTTTTCTTATTCATGTTATATAGAAGGCAATGTAATTATTTTGGTGGGTTTTGAGTTATCCCGTATAACATTTCAATTTCCCTTTACAGCCACGAATAGTAACATTGAAATTTGCCTAATGTAGATACGGGGCAGACATTGCACGAGGGGTTGTTGAGCTTCACGCCGCCGGAGTTGTTTGCATGAATTTAAAGCCTTCCAATTTGCTTCTTGATGCAAATGGTCATGCTGTGGTTTCTGATTATGGACTTGCTACAATTCTGAAGAAGCCTTCCTGTTGGAAGGCTCGACCTGAGTGTGACTCCACAAAGATCCACTCCTGTATGGAATGTATAATGCTTAGTCCACATTATACAGCACCAGAGGCTTGGGAACCTGTGAAGAAGTCATTACATTTGTTTTGGGATGATGGAATCGGTATATCTCCTGAATCAGATGCCTGGAGTTTTGGTTGTACATTGGTGGAGATGTGCACTGGTGCCATTCCGTATGTAGAGCAACTCACTCATTATTTACTGAGCTTTTTTCCTTGTTTTCTTCTCTCTTCTTTTTCAAACTCCTTAATGAAAAAAACCATGCTTATGCAGTTGGGCTGGCTTGAGTGCGGAGGAAATTTACCGAGCAGTTGTAAAGGCAAAGAAACAGCCTCCACAATATGCTAGTGTGGTTGGTGGTGGCATTCCGAGGGAGTTGTGGAAGATGATTGGAGAGTGCTTACAATTCAAACCATCCAAAAGGCCTACTTTTAATGCAATGCTGGCAATATTTCTCCGTCATTTGCAAGAAATACCACGCAGCCCTCCTGCAAGCCCTGATAAGTAAGTTTGTTAATTATATTATAACCATGACTGCATCTTCAAGTTTGGTTTTTATACTATCTGATTAAGCAGTTACGGTGTTTCTGATTTAAAATAGAAATGTGAGCTTGATTTCGAATGGATGCGCAGTTTGCTTTTTCAAGGAAAATTTGGATAGACTACTTAATTAAGTATTTATTCAATAGTGGTTATCACGAGATGTTATTTAATAAATGTATAACTCAATAATGAGTTATTTTCTATGGTTATATGAGTCTAAATATCTGAGTTTTCAACTTTGTTTTTTACTGTAAAATTATGATTTGTTGGTGGATGGGAGTAAAGAGGAGAACGTGTTAGCTTCCTATAAACTTCTTCTACATATCTGTCTTGGGAAGCTTAAAAGAAGTTGAAAAACAACTTATGGGCATGTCATACTCTCCTTATACATGTGCTTTGGTCATAAGATAAACTCAAATAAGCTCTTCCAATTCGAAGAAACTCCTTGATGTTAAATGAACAGCGGTCATCTCATACAGTGTTATGTATTTCTTTTTATGCAGTGACCTTGTTAAGGGCTCTGTATCAAATGTGGCAGAGCCTTCCCCAATACCTGAATTAGAAGTTCCTCAGGACCCAAATCGTCTTCATCAACTTGTGTCTGAAGGGGATGTCACAGGTGTTAGGTTGGTATCCCATTTTTTTATTGCTCGATTTAGCTTATATTAAAATTCTTTGTCATTAATTTGTTTTCTGTTTATTTATTGTACAGAGACTTCTTGGCAAAGGCTGCATCAGAAAATGGAAGTAACTACATATCTTCTCTGCTGGAAGCCCAAAATGCTGATGGACAAACGGCTCTCCATTTGGCCTGTAGACGTGGCAGTGCAGAACTTGTTGAGACAATTCTGGAGTATCAAGAGGCTAATGTTGATATCTTGGACAAAGATGGGGATCCTCCTCTTGTTTTTGCCTTAGCTGCTGGGTCCCATGAATGTGTTCGTAGCCTTATCAAAAGAAATGCTTGTGTGAAGTCACGATTGAGAGATGGGCTCGGCCCATCAGTAGCTCATGTTTGTGCCTATCATGGTCAGCCAGATTGCATGCGAGTGCGTTTTCCCTAAAATTTTCTTTTATGCTTCCTTTTCTTTATTGAAGCTATATGCACCTTAATTACACGCGGACAAATGACAGGAGTTACTTTTAGCTGGAGCTGATCCCAATGCAGTGGACGATGAAGGTGAATCTGTACTGCATAGGGCAATTGCCAAGAAGTTCACAGACTGTGCTCTCGTGATAGTGGAAAATGGAGGCTGTAGATCAATGGCCATCTTGAATTCGAAAAATCTGACGTGAGTAACAACTTCTAAATCTTAGAATTTGTATGCCAATCAGTGTAGAGGTATATAAACTTAATCAAATATTGGGATATTCATTAACAGATTATATATTAGACTGAGGAAAAACAGATTTTCTGAAGTTGCTTTGTCATCAACATGAAGTTTCACATCTATAGTGTTCTGGTTCGCTGCATGTCTTTTTCAGTCCTTAGTATAGCACCTTCTTGTTGAAAGATGTAGCTCAATTGGATGAGGTGCTATGAACTACTTGAATTATTTCTTCTCCACATGTATAGTCGAAAACATTTAAGGATGGGAACAGGATGTGCCCTCCACTTGAATCTGCAATTTTAGTTTCATGAACGATTGAAGCTGAGTATCGTTATATTACATAAGTGAAGCTAGTTATGGTCTCATCATCACTCTGCTTTCCTTTTTATATTTTGCTGCAAAATTTCCAGTCATATGTTGTAAGATTTACAAGTACTTTTATATAAAAAATGAAATAGGCGTATTTACTAAATCCCTTGAGAGGACCTCGGGTTTAATTTATTTGTAACAAGCTCGGTGCATATAACATGTATGCTCCGGCTTGAGGAGTGTTAGAATTAAGTAAACACGTAGATATTCTAGATTGATTGTTAGTATTCCTAGAGCATACAACTCCCTATATAGTGCTTATTCATTAGACATTCAATACCTTTATTGTACACAGGATTTACATATTTACAGTAACAACAAAAATCTTTATACTTCTTATAATTGAAAAATTGTATACTTAAAGTTTATATATTCCCTAGTTCAAAATTTGGGGTGTCCTGTTGATGCCAATGGAAGCTTTCTACTTTGAATATCTGTCATGTTTGATTAATGTGTTGCTTTCCGGAATAACTGTGTCATATATTCAATTCAATGTTTCAACTACATTGTCAATGGGACTGTTATCTTTCTGTGTGTTTAGTGTATTTTAGAGCTTCAACGCTTAGTTTTTCTGAGCTGAAATGTAAAATCAGGATTTGCTTAAATTTTTGTTGATAAATTCTTTCAGGAAGTTGTAGTTATATTTATTTAGATTTAAATATGGAAACTAATCCCAAGAGATGATATAAGATATTCTAAGTTTTAAAACTGGTCGTAGGAGATAAATTAAGATACTCCAATATAATTTTTAATTTTATAATAGAGTATCTTTGTTTATCTTCATCTTACAATATCTTTATATTATACTAGTGTATCTTTGCTTATTTTCTAGGATTAGTTTATAATCTTTGTTTATCTCCATCTCAAAAATATCTTTATATTATACTAGAGTATCTTTGTTTATTTTCTAGGATTAGTTTATAATCTTTATTTTTGCTGTGAAGATTAGTTTATAATCTAGAGTATCTTAGATTATCTCTTCGGATTAGTTTTCATATTATTTAGATATTATTATTTATTACCTGGGTTTCCCATTTACCTGGGATCAGGAGTCCTATTATTTCTCATATTTTCATATAAAGCCCATAGCTTCAACATGAAGCCTAATTTGAAAAAATATTTAAATTAAAAATTCACAGTAAAGAAACAAAGTCTCTTTGATCCTTATAGGTCTCTTTCCTCATGCTTAAGGCATTCATTGTCCTTTTTTTTTCTTTCCGGAAGGACTTGTCCTGATATAATATAAGTTCTTTCTTCTTTGCACATCATTACTTGTTTTTGCTTTTTGTTAAGTAATTATTAAGCTTTTATTGTTAATATTCTAGTTATATTTGCTCATATCACATGGTATGCCTGTAATTAATATTCTAGTTATCTTTGTTAAGTATCCTATGAATAAGATTTTACTTTTCTGATGATAGTGTTAGGGATTAGTTGTTAGGTTAGGTATCGAAGATGATAACATTAGTGAAGACTACCCTTTTTTTTATTTTTTTTTATTTGGTGTATTTTTATATTCATCTACTCTAGTAAAATAGATTTAGCTACCCCAAATAAGTCTATTTGTCCAAAAATACTAAATATAGGAAGATCGAAAAATTATCACTTGATTGATGAATTTATTTGTCTTATTGACACTTTCAGTTTCTACCGTGTCTATACAGAGAACTTTGTCAACATCGAAAATTGTCAAAACTATATTCATAAACAAATTAGATGGTTATTATTATTATTATTATTATTATTATTATTGTTATTATTATTATTATTATTATTATTATTATTATTATTATTATTATTATTAATTATTACCTATGTGCAAATCATCATACATTTTTACTCTGTTGTTACAGACCGCTGCACTTGTGTGTAGCAACATGGAATGTTTCTGTTGTAAAGAGATGGGTGGAAGTTGCAACTTCTGATGAGATTGCTGAAGCAATTGACATACCAAGCCCTATTGGCACTGCCTTGTGCATGGCAGCTGCTTCTAAGAAAGACCATGAAAGTGGTATGCAAAACATCATTGCTTGATTGTGATTTTGACAATTGGCTATTTTTCTTGTTGAGCTATTTATTTATTTACTACAGTGTTTGGTTGCCTAGTTGTTATATTGCATCATTTTAAAGCTGTAAAATTAGTTAGTTGTATTTTAATCTCTAGTATGATGATTCAAGAAAAAGATGATCATATATCCCATAAAAAGTGAGTGAAAGGTTGTTAGATAGCCCCAAAGATGCAAGCATTCTGCCCCAACAACTATACTTTACAACCTCAAAACATAATGTACGCAATTTATATTTAATGATTGAAGAGCCTTGATCAGCAGCAACTGTTCATGAGTAAAGTTCAGGGCCAATACTCTCCAATAACCCCCAACAAATTGTTCCATGTGAACCTGGATTACCCCTGAAGCGCAGGTATCTAATCGAATATGAGTAAGAATTTTGCATAAGATTCACCAGATTTCGGAGCTAATTGGGACCTAATACTTACAAAAAATCATTTCTAAATCATTTCTATTATTGGGATTAATCACGACTTTCCAGAAAAAGACTATGTGCTTCAGAGGGAACTTTGAACTTTCAAATCAGATTATATAACTGGGAATCTTCGATGATTAGAAGAATTGGTAAGAAAATAGAAGAAGAATTTTCAATGAAATATTTTCAAAGAACCTGAATTCCTAGCTCCACTATCTTCTGAAGTGGAAGAAAAAAGTTAACTGAATCAAGTAATGCTGGAAGAGACTGTAACTAGCTTAGCTTCTAGAAAGGTTACAAAAGACCTCTAGAAAAAAACTCTTCCACTAAACATCCCCAGAACTTGATGCTAGAACAGTTATTTGTTGCCTGAATTTTTAAGTGTCCCTAACCTGACCTTTCCCACATATTTGACTTCAAAGTCCGAACAATCTTCAAAGAAGTCCCTTTGAACTCGTGCTTTCTACCGAGAAATCATATTACTTATTTTTATTTCTAGCTAACACTTTTTTGGTGAACTTCATGATTTTCCCAAGATCATATAGTTTTCAAGAGCCATATTGGTTGGAATGATTGAATCATTACTTAACTGTCTTTCTTAAGCAGATAAACAAATCTACCTGTATACACTCATTTTAATTGAAGAGCAAATAATATATACAGTGTATCTTAGAATGCTTGGGATTCATTTTGATTATATTGCAATATAAATTAGTCCTCTAATCAAGCAAGCAATATACAGAGTTTGTTCCAAATTTCATTATTTTTCCTAAGTTGTTTCCTTAATTAGTAACAGAGGTTTCTTTTGATTATATTGCAATATAAATTAGTCCTCTAATCAAGTAAGCAATATACTGAGTTTGTTCCAAATTTCATTATGATTTAAAATTTAAATGCTAAAGTGTTGTACCTAGAACTAGTTTATTGTTGTAAAATGATAATGCTATTTCTGCATTTGAGTGCAATCAGAGTATCACCGCTAAGTTAAATTGTTTAATTGTTCATATTGATCATAATTGAAGTACGCCCTTGTGTGTGATGACTCAATAGTGTTCATTTGAATCCCCACTCTCTTCAAGATTAACAATTTCGAATTTGAGAGTTAATGCATATATATATTCTTAAAATCAATTTTGCTATTTCTTCTCTTCATGAAATAGTTAAATCAACTAATCTTGTTTGTTCATGCTGTATATAGAGGGGAGAGACTTGGTGCGAATATTGCTTAAAGCAGGAGCTGATCCATCTGCTCAAGATTCACAGAATGGGAGGACGGCGTTGCATACAGCTGCTATGACAAATGATGTGGACTTGGTTAAGGTTTGGGAATCAGCTTCTTGATTAAAATGATAATGTATATCCATAAATATTTTGATGGTGCTAATATGTTTTGGTTGCTTTGAGTAGGTTATTCTTGCTGCTGGTGTTGGTGTGAACATTCGCAATGTGCACAACAGTATCCCTCTTCACTTGGCCTTAGCTAGGGGTGCAAAGGCATGTGTTGGACTGCTTCTAGCTGCTGGGGCAGATTATAACTTGCAGGTTTTATTCCAAGTTCTCATTTCCTCCATTTGATCACGTATAACTGTAGTTATACTGAATGTTAAGATGGCCAAAATAGTTTTTACGGGGCTTAAACAATTCCCGTTCCTTGAGCCAGCTTTTACAATTGTGCTGGGCCTAGTTGAAATTGTAATATGGTATCATTGTGTATTTTAGATCTGATATTAAACCAGCAACATTTATCCACATTCTAGATGTCATGTCGTGCGTGTGAGGAGATGTATCAAGATCCTTTGTTGACTAGCGATATGGTGAAAGAAGTTCTTATGTAGGGCTTAGACATTCCTCACCCGTTCAACTAGCTTTTGGGTTTGAGTTAGATGTAATCCAAATTCTAATAATGAATAATTTCAAAATTTTGATCTGGTAGCATTATTGAAATGGTTCTTCTTTGATCATTATACAAAGCGTTTTCTGTTTATTTTACTAGATATTTATTATATAACTTGTTCATTTCTAACTTAGTATTTGATGTAGCTACTGTTGAGTAATTTAATCTTTGACATATTAAACTTTTAAAGGTGGTTCGATGGTTAACAAGTTTAAAGAACATGATTGCTATTAAAGTTTAGGAAGTATGATGGAGAAGACATAGAATGAACGTTGAAATTATTTCTATAAACTGGTATCTATTGTTATATTTGGGGTTATGTGTTTGCTGCCATGACAGTGAAATGCTTACCTTTTTTTTATTTGTCGCGCTCCTTGCATTAGCCATGTATTTGAACCTCTGGCACTTTCTTTCGTGCATAATCCAAGATTAGTATGAGCAACTTATTTTTACTTGGAAATTTGTTTACTTAGTGGAAATAATTGGAAGTTAGTATTTTCTCTATCTTTTGGAAGGAAGCTTACCATTACATCCCTGTGAATTAAGGTTGTAAAGTAACTTTTATGCAGGATGACGATGGTGATAACGCTTTTCATATAGCAGCAGATACAGCGAAGATGGTACGGGAAAATCTGGACTGGCTTATTGTTATGCTAATGAATCCTGATGCTGATATTGAAGTCAGAAACCACAAGTGAGTCACAAGCTCGCAACTGAAGACCCTGCGTTTTCATTAAAATTTCAATTTTTGTAATAATTTTTTTGAACATCTGAAAAGTTATTATCAACAAACGTTGAATCTATGTTTAACTGTTAACTGTTAACTGTTAACTGTTCATCCATATCAGCATATTGAACACATTGAATTCCATATCTTTACTGTGACTGATAGGTTTCTTTTGTGATAGTGGCAAGACACTACGGGACATTTTAGAGGCTCTACCCCGAGAATGGATATCTGAAGATCTGATGGAGGCACTCTCAAATAGAGGAGTTCATTTATCTCCTACGATGTGTGTGGAAGACATCATTTTCTTGAATTTTTTACTGGATTTAGTATTTATTGTCTATCCATTTGTGACAAATATACATTTTTTAAAAAACTTTTGTTATATGTAGATTTGAAGTGGGAGATTGGGTGAAGTTTAAAAGAACTGTCACAACTCCAACACATGGGTGGCAAGGTGCTAGACCAAAGAGTGTTGGCTTTGTTCAAAGTGTTCCAGACAAGGATAATCTCGTTGTTTCATTTTGTTCGGGAGATGTTCATGTTCTGCCAAATGAAGTTGTAAAAGTTGTTCCATTGGACAGGGGACAACATGTACAACTGAAAGAAGATGTAAAAGAGCCTAGGTACGATTTTGCATTACTGCAGCACTTAATAGTGCATGCAATGTAATGGCTTCTATATGTATTACATAATAATCTCAATACATACACGGTTTCACCATATGTCTCTCGTTTTCTCTCTTATTCAACACTGTTGGGAATTCAAAAGACAGACTCTGAAAATTAAGTTAAAACTGCAACAAGAATAACTAAAACCTTTTTCCTGAGTTGGGCTATATGGATCAAATAAGTTTTCCAAACTAAACTTTGTATGATAATAAATAGCATGGGATAAGTCATGGAGGATAGTTGCAGGCTATTTTATTTATCTTTTTTCTTTTGGAGATTTATTATGCTCATACAGCAGAAGAGAATGATAATATACAAGCAACTTATGCCTTGACTGTTAAATTCTGTTAATCTGGCGTTGTGCATAGCATACTTTCAAACGCTTACCTTTGATTTTGACAACTATTGTCTCCTTTAGGTTTGGTTGGCGTGGGCAGTCACGTGACAGTATTGGGACCGTATTATGCGTTGACGATGATGGAATCCTCCGTGTTGGGTTTCCTGGAGCATCCAGAGGATGGAAAGCTGACCCAGCAGAGATGGAACGAGTTGAGGAGTTCAAGGTTGGAGATTGGGTTCGTATTCGTCCAACTCTTACATCTGCAAAGCATGGATTAGGATCTGTGACACCAGGAAGCATTGGTATTGTCTATTGTATCCGACCTGACAGCAGTCTGTTAATTGAACTGAGCTATCTACCAAATCCATGGCATTGTGAACCAGAGGAGGTTGAGCATGTTCCTCCTTTTAGGGTAAGAAGAATATAGATTATTTTTATTTTAATTGTCTGATTACTATTTATGTACTGTTTTTCTTACATGATTTGAATTTGTCTTCAGATTGGTGATAGGGTCTGTGTGAAGCGTTCTGTCGCCGAACCTAGATATGCTTGGGGTGGTGAGACACATCATAGTGTTGGAAGAATAAGTGAGATTGAGAATGATGGTCTCTTAATAATAGAAATACCAAATCGTCCCATACCATGGCAAGCTGATGCTTCTGATATGGAAAAGGTGGAAGATTTTAAGGTAACAGTTCTTTTGGTTGATAATGATCATTTGCTTCTATTTTAAGTTTATACCTTATATTTATTGTGTATTGGTGTCATCTGTATTTAAATTTTTAATATATCTGAAAGCAGGTTGGAGACTGGGTTCGAGTGAAAGCTTCAGTATCTTCTCCAAAATATGGATGGGAGGATATTACAAGGAACAGTATTGGGGTAATTCATAGTTTGGAGGAGGATGGTGATATGGGTGTTGCCTTTTGCTTCAGAAGCAAACCTTTTTCTTGCTCGGTTACTGATGTGGAGAAAGTTCCTTCTTTTGAGGTGGGACAAGAAATTCATGTAATGCAATCTGTTACTCAGCCACGGCTTGGGTGGTCTAATGAATCACCAGCTACTGTTGGAAAAATAGTGAGAATTGACATGGATGGTGCTCTCAATGTAAGTGCTATAACTTATGAAGTGTCTTCCATTACTTTACTACTAAACAGGACCTAAACAGTCATAGACCCAGATCGGTATTAAATCTTATAAACCCATATAAACACGGCCTAGTTAATAGCATTTTTCTGGAGGGATTTTTCCACTCTATAAGGCTAAAATCAAACTTTTGCAGATAGTTTAGCTTTTCTGTCACTCCTGCCCATCTAAGAAAGTTATACGAAAATATTGACGACTTACTATATCTTGGGATTCACTCACATTTTATTAGACATTTCTTTAACAATTTTAATTTTGTAATTTGATTTCATCTTGTGGTTACAACAGACAATAAGTGATTTAAATGTTCTGTTTGTAGGCGAGGGTCACTGGTAGGCAGAGTTTGTGGAAAGTATCTCCTGGAGATGCCGAACGACTTCCAGGATTTGAGGTTGGGGATTGGGTACGCTCTAAACCAAGCCTGGGAACTAGACCTAGTTATGACTGGAATAGTGTTGGGAGAGAGAGTTTAGCTGTTGTGCATAGTGTACAGGATTCTGGTTATTTGGAGTTGGCTTGCTGTTTCCGTAAAGGGAAGTGGATCACTCATTATACAGATGTTGAAAAGGTTCCTAGCTTTAAAGTTGGGCAGTATGTTAGGTTCCGACTTGGTTTGGTTGAACCTAGGTGGGGTTGGAGAGGAGCTCAGCCTGAATCTCAAGGTATTATAACCAGTATTCACGCGGATGGAGAAGTCAGGGTTGCTTTCTTTGGTTTGCCAGGACTGTGGAAAGGCGATCCTTCAGATTTGCAGGCAGAACAAATCTTTGAAGTGGGGGAGTGGGTGAGATTGAAAGAAAATGCAGATAATTGGAAATCAATTGGGCCCGGTAGTGTCGGCGTCGTTCAAGGAATAGGGTATGAAGGAGATGAAATTGACAGAAGCACTTTTGTTGGCTTTTGTGGGGAGCAAGAAAAATGGGTAGGACCAAGTTCTCATCTCGAAAGAGTTGACAAACTCTTTGTGGGACAGAAAGTTAAAGTTAAACAAAATGTAAAACAACCTAGATTTGGGTGGTCAGGGCACACACATACTAGTATTGGTACTATACAAGCAATTGACGCAGATGGAAAGCTTCGAATATACACTCCAGCGGGTTCAAAAACATGGATGTTGGACCCATCAGAAGTTGAGGTGGTAGAAGAAAAAGAGCTCTGTATTGGAGACTGGGTAAAGGTTAGAGCTTCAGTTTTAACTCCAACCCACCATTGGGGGGAAGTGAGTCATTCAAGCGTTGGAGTGGTGCATCGGATGGAAGACGATAATCTATGGGTGTCATTCTGTTTTGTGGAGCGGTTATGGCTTTGTAAGGCAAGTGAAATGGAACGGGTTAGGCCGTACAAAGTGGGAGACAAAGTAAAGATCAGAGATGGACTGGTTTCGCCGCGGTGGGGATGGGGAATGGAAACCCACGCCAGCCGGGGACATGTTGTAGGAGTAGATGCAAATGGTAAACTAAGAATAAGGTTCCGATGGAGGGAAGGGAGGCCTTGGATAGGAGACCCTGCTGATATTGCCCTTGATGAAAACTGATGTAAAGTTTTATACAAACATGGAAGCTTGTATTATCATAACTTGATTTTCTCATTCAGATCTTTGGCCTATTGCTTATCTTAGCCGGAACCGATGCAGGAAATAGAAATCTTTTATGCGACCTGCCATCAGATTTGCTTTTATCAAGGTTGGAATGCAGTTTGGCCAGATTTATTGATGTTAATTAATGAACAGAGAGTTAAAGGATTGAAATTATGGAGAGAGGAAGTTTAGCTTGCTGACTGAGATATATGTATGGAGATTTAAGGCAAACAAACTATTGGCAATTGCCCATTTATATTCATTACTCACATATATAAGTTTGTAGTTCCAGATTTTGAGGTGTATATTTATATATGTTTTATTATTTAATATTGTTATACAAATTATACTCAGCTGCCAGCTTAGATGCAGTTTTTACTGGTTCATTATGAAGTTTCATGAATTGAATTGATTCAATTGCATGGCATTTATATTTTACTCCCCTTATCCGAATTGAAAAATTAATGACCATAGAACAAGTATGTTCATCAACATGGTGTCACACAAGTGATACATGTTTGAGTCTTTTAATCATTTGATTTAGTATTTGATTATATGTAATAAAAAAACATATATAGGAACAGGGAAATATCTTAAATGGATCTCAAAAATGTTAAAATATTTTTAAAAACAAAGTGTATTAAAATCATACATGGTTCAAAAGATTGGTGGATTAATACCTTGACCACTACACCATTCAAGTTTTTGTCAATCAAAAAGGAAATGCTGTTAATTATACTTTTAGAAGAGCATTATCTTATATTTTTATATACTTTTATAGAGGCCGAAATTTTCAAAACTTGAAGCCTTTTCAAAAGGCCTAAAAACGGAGGCCTGAGGCCCTTGCCTCACTATCTTGGATTTGAGTCAGCTTTGCTCAATTATTGCCATATCTAATGTAGACAAGCTTTTAAGATTTAAAATTTCATTGAAGTAAGGTTGGATTGACACTAACATATTAATTTTTATTGTTTTAATTTAATATCATAGACTACTAACATAAAATTTCAACATATTTTATAATTTATATTTAATATAATATTTATAAAACGGTTATTGGCCTTATCAAACCGGATATTAATCCGGTTCCAATTGGGTTCTAGACTTCTAGTTACTTTGGTCGAAACTCAAAACTATATGTAAAACGACATCGTATAATGAGCTTATATATATTGACTTCTCAATTATCTCTAACCCTAGACTCAATCAGTCACACCCTCTCCGCTCACTGCTATCAAAACCCTAACCTTCCAATTTCCTTCAAATCGATTTTTTTTTTTCAATTTCTCTGCAATTCCTCTTATCAATCGATGGAAGAACCCATGCTTACCGACGAATTACCAAAATTCAGTGACATCAGACGCTATTTCTGCCCTTACTGCAACATCTGCAGGTCCAAAAAAACCCTAATCACCTCCCACATCAATTCCCAACACAAGGTACCATTTTTCTTCAAATTCAATCTTTAATTTACACTTTAAATCTAATGGGTCTCTCAATTACTTACGAATTCAACATCGTTTATTTTTAGGGTTTTTTTTCCTTCTATATTGTTTGATTATTTCTACTATTATAATTTAGATCTCTGAAATTCAAGTATGTGTGATTGATTATAACTGTATATTGGATTGCTGATGAGAATTTTTTATTTGGATATTTTAGGAAGAGTTAGAGAAAGCAAAAGATGAATCTCAACATGAACATGAAGCAGAGGGTGCTTTGAAAGCTAATACATGTGAGGAGTGTGGTGCTAGTTTCAAAAAGCATGCTTATTTATTGCAGCATATGCAAAGCCATTCTCTTGAGGTATTTGCTTAACAACAATTATGGCTTGTGAGTTTTCATGGTTTATATGTTTGTATGGATAAATATGAAGATCTCTATGTTCGGTGGTGAACGGGAGATAATAGTTGTTGGAAAGTATTAATATGGATGATCTAAAGATAGATGTTTTTGCAGGAAAGTAAACTTTTTAGACACTAAAATGATCTATAGAATTATGGACATTTATGGTGTGAAGCATTTGGATCCCAGAGAAAGAACTCCAATATGCGCGAGGCATCACGCTTGGCCTTGATGGATTAGTATCAGGTTGGGAGACCTCCTGAGAAGCTTCATCAAGGATATGCCTCGGTCACGCTCAATATTCAAAACGAGGTTGGCAGTTTGTTCATATGTGTCTCTCTTGTTCTTGGCATATTGCTACTTGCGAGATTATAATTTTCTTTTTGTTTCATTGCTTTAACATGTTTTTTTTTTTTGTGATTTGTTACAGAGGCCGTATGTATGTAACCTTGAGGATTGTAATGCGAGTTACAGAAGAAAGGACCATTTGAATCGTCACCTTCTACAACATCAAGGGAAAACTTTCAAATGTCCTATTGAGAATTGCAAGAGTGATTTCTCTTTGCAGGGCAATTTGAAAAGACATATTGATGAGATCCATGATGAAAATTCTACACCTGCTAGGAATGGTGAAACTCAGAAGCAGCTTCTATGTCCTGAAATTGGCTGCGGAAAGGTTTTCAGATATGCGTCACAGCTACAGAAGCATGAAGATTCTCATGGTATGTTTTCTTTCTTTTGCTTTTTCTATACGAATTAGCTCTTTTTCCATGGAATGTTTGTAGTATTGTCATTCATTTGGATTTTCTGAAATGTGTTGGCACAATTTTGAATAAAGTGGTTATCATGCAGTTAAGCTGGACTCAGTTGATGTGATATGCTTAGAGCCAGGTTGCTTGAAACATTTCACCAATTCCAAGTGCCTTAAGGCTCATGTTAAGTCCTGCCATCAATATGTAACCTGTGACACTTGTGGGACTAAGCAACTGAAGAAGAACATGAAAAGGCATCTCCGTACACATGAAGCAAGCACTTCATCGGAACCCTTTAAATGTGAATTTGTGGATTGTGACTGCACTTTTTCAACCGTAAGATGCCTCCAATCATCCATTGACATTGCCATACATGCTTCCTTAATTCTAATTTTTTGGTGTCATATTTTATTAACTTTGAATATCCAATTGTGGGTTTGCATCAACAGAAATCTAATCTTCGAAAGCATGAGAAGGCAGTACACTTTGAAGTAAGGCCTTTTGCATGTGGATTTCCTAACTGTGGCATGAGATTTGCTTACAAACACGTGAGAGACAATCATGAAAAGACGGCAAAACATCTTTTTACCCTTGTAAGTTCTGTTGCTTGTTCTTGTGGTGTACGTGTTTGTAATGAATTGAAATGGTGATCAAGATTTATTTGATATATAGGGTGACTTCGAAGAAGCTGATGAAGAATTCAGGTCAAGGCCAAGGGGAGGGGTGAAGAGAAAATGTCCTACAGTAGATATGTTGATTAGGAAGAGAGTTACTCCACCTGGTCAATTGGAGAACTTGTTGTTTATGCAGTCTTGTGAGCAAGATGTAGATCATACTCCTGTCTAGGCATTAAGTTTTGACTGTATATTGTGTAGAAATTATGTATTTAGTAGAGGATTATGAATTTTGCTACACTTATCAAATGAAGGATTGGAAAGCTTTAAGGAATACTTATGAATGATGATTTATTTATTTATTAATTTGATTATAGAAAGGCCAATCTGCTAAACTTACTTTTTGCAATTTTTACTCAATCCCCATTTTGGCCTAAAAACAGCTATGGAGATGACATTCTCTACTAAGAATTTCTTATTGATGTATTTTACTTCCAGCTGGATTACCATTACAATTATTATGTGAAAGCAAAAATGTAATCTGAAATCAAAGAAGAAATTTGTTGTTTCAAAGATGAATCCATAGTCTAATTTCTTTGATGTATCTAATTTTGTAGAATTTTTAGCAGTTGTTGCAGTGTGCTTTTCTTTTTCTTTGAAGTTGAGGTTCAGCATAATCTCCATCTTGTTTGTCTGGCATTGTTACCCTTCTTTGCGGGGAAGGTGCTGGTTTTTTGTGGCAAATTCGGGGAGCATCAGATTGGAATGCTGCACATTATCATGGATTTTGTCCCAGCGTTTGCTGTTGGTTTGGAAACTATTTTTGTCCTCCTATTTTTGTGTCGTGGATCTCTGTTCCTGGTTCAAGGCCTTCAAGAATTTAAACAAAGAGGAGCAAGGTTTCCCTTTAGCCTATAGCCTAAAAAATTGCTTGAATGCGGTTCGAGCGGTTTTAACATAAGAGGTCATCCGAACCGTTAGAGAAAAAATGTGCTGTTTGGTTGGCTTTTAAAAATAAAATCGAATCAAACCAATGTGGGTTGGGTTGGTTCGATTTTTTTTGAAAAAATTATTGAACCATATATACGGATATAACAATATAACTTTGTATTTAGTTATTTATGAGTTATCAAATAATAACAAATTTCATCATATTTAGACAATAACTTTTCATTTAATATACAAAAATAAGATTAGTTATACAAAAGTGAAATAAAAATCATAAAATAGTAGGATAAAACAATATAAAGAACATTATAATGAAATAGGAAAGACAAAAATAGAAAAAAGAACATTATAATGAAATAGGAAAGACAAAAATAGAAAAAAGAACATTATAATGAAATAGGAAAGACAAAATAGGAAAGACAAAAATAGAAAAGACAAAGATGAAATATTAGAGAAGATGCAAAAGAAAAAGCATATAAGATGAGAGATTAGAGAAGATGAGGTGCATTAAAAACATAATTAGAAGAGAGAACAATAGAATAAAATTAATAAGATGAAAAAGAAAGAATATAAGAGCTGAGAGACTAGAGAAGAAGATGCGAGATGTACTTGAAAAAAAAGATAAGATTTGAGGAAAGTATAATAGAGTTAAACGGAAACCTTAAGCATGAGGAAAGTATAATAGAGGGTTTTTTCTTTACCCACCATCCTATGGGGGTCACCCCCAGCGAAAATCCTATTTTACCCCTGCTTCGGAAATGCATTTCCGAAATATTTTTTTTTTCAAAATTTTTTCAGACTTCGGAAGTGCATTTCCGAAAAAATCCCAAAAATTGGAATTTTGATTAATTCGGAGATGCATCTCCGAAAAAACAAAAAAAATCTAAAAATTCCAAAAATTAATTTTAGGATATGAATTAATTTATATATTATAAATTTGATATAATTTATGAGTAATAAATAATAATAATTATATATTTTGATATAATTTATTAGTTATGAATAATAATTATTATATATTTCTATTCTGATTCATATTTTAAAATTTAAAATAATTTTAATTAAAAAAATTAAAATAATTTCACTTATAAAATGAGTTATAATTTTTTATTTATATATTTATATATTTATAATAATCATTATGTATTTACAAAAAAAATTAAAAAAATTGAGTGTTTTAATTTATATATTTATATAATAATTATAATAATTATTATATATTTATAAAAATTATTATATATTTATATATTTATATAATAATTATTATATATTAATTATAAATATATTTATATATTTATATAATAATTATAAAAATTAAAAAAATGAGTGTTTTAATTTATAATAATTATTATATATTTATATATTTATATATTAATTATTATATATTTATATATTATATATTTATATATTTCACTTACAAAATTAATAATTATTATTATATATTTATATATTTCTATTCTGATTCATAATTAAAAATGAGATAATTTTTTATTTAGTTTAAAAAAATTAAAAAAAGATTTTGTCTTAATTTTATTTAATGAATAAATTTTATATTTAATTCTATATAATTCAAAATTTACTTATGGAATTAAAATGTTTTTGATTTATATAAGTTAGTAAAATAATTTTTAACTTTCAAATAGTTTAGGATGTTTTGATTCACCTTGATTTTATTGATTCACTTTCATTTTATTGATTCACCTTGATTTTATACCTATTAATTGTATTGATTCACCTTGATTTTAATTTTTTTAATAATTATTAATTATTTCGGAAGTGTATATCCGAAACATTCTAAGACCAATTTGGTCTTGGAATATTTCGAAAGTTCATTTCCGAATTCCTACAAGGGGGTGCGTTCGGAGATGAACTTCCGAAAACACCACATTTTCTGAAAAGTAACTTTATTTCGGAGATGCATCTCCGAAATCAATATTTTATATTAAAAAAAACACGTTTTCGGAGATACATTTCCGAAAACACCTTTTTTTAACAAAAAAAGTACCTTTTTGGAAATGAACTTCCGAAACAAGGGGTAGTGTGGTAAATTCACCAGAGGTGGGCAAGAAGGTTAGGAGGTAGGTGAAGAAATTTTCTAATAGAGTTGTGTTTAGATTGGGCGTGGGTTAAGTGAAGTTTAAGTTGTAACATGATGTGGTTTATTTGATTTGGTTTGGTTTGAAAAATACAAAGTGCGATTGCAAATTACGAAGTCATGATCAAAATAATCGGATGGTGCAATCTCAAATGCAAATGTTGTTTAGAATAGCCATATATTTTAAACTTTTTGGAGAAATAATAATCAAAACTATACTAAAATTCTTCTCAAATTTGAAAAAAAATTCAAAAAGATTTACAGAATTTAGTTGTTTACAATACTAGCTTTAAGTGTGGTATTATTTATCAATCTCACTAACTTGTTTTTTTCTTTCTGGGTTTTTATTTATGTCCTCCAAACTTCTTTTCTAACATTTAATAATAGTGCTTTTTTTTAATAAAAAAAATTAGATCTATTTGTTTTCCCTTTTAATTACACATTTTCTTTTACAATCTATACTAGCAAAGGACCCGTGCGTTCGCACGGGTCACGTAAAGTCGATATAAATATTAAATAAATATTATATAGTTGTGGTTAAAAAATGTATACTAATTTATACGAATTAACATAAAAAATTTCAATGTTATTCTCATACAAAGATTAGTTTATATACATATGTTTTGTAAATTGTAATTGTTATTAAACCAAATATATGGTGGAAAAACAGGACTGACTCGTCGGACATGCCTATAATATTTATAATTGTTTATAATTTTAATTTTATAATTTCTATTAAAAATTATTATAAAATAAACATATTATACACCAAAAAAATATATTGGTTTAATAATTTGCTTAGATTTAATGATTTGAATAATATTATGTTTGTTAACTTTAAGTAGTAATTTAGAAGTTATATGCTATAGTAATTCAGAAGTACATATGATTTTTAATATCTGTTCAATTTAAGTAAGTATTTTGTCGACCCGTCAGAAAAATAGGTTCGGATCGTCGGGGATGCTTATAATTTTAAAAGGCTCGGATCGTTGGGCATGCCCGTCGGACATGCCTATAATTTTTAAATTCTTCTGTATTGTATTATCGACTCTGTTGTAAATTTGGGATTGAATTTATATACTCATGACTTATAACTTTATATATGTCATTTTCTTCATAGCCTTCGTAATGTCGAATCTTAGTATACATTATAATTATTTGATTTGAGAAACAATTAAATACGTATATTAATTTATACTTATACGAATTAACAGGAAAAAATTCAATGTCGATTGTCATACAAATATAATTTAATTTATGAAATTGTAGTAGTTGTCAGGATATACATAGATTTCATAATTGCTATTAAATCAAATATACGGAGTATATGATCTTTAAGAAATGTGATAAGAAAATTGTGTAGTAATTTTGTGTAGTAATTTAAAAAATTATATGTTATAGTATATGTTAAATTTGTGTAGTAATTTAGAAATTATATGCTATAGTATATGATCTTTAAGAAATGTGATAAGAAAATTGTAAAAAGTATCATATAAATATAAAATTCATATATTATGAATTTACATATACAAAAATATTGAATTTATCTTTATTTTTTATAAATATTAAATAATAATAATATAAATTAAATAAAAAAAATGACAAATTTGAGTTTTTCATAAGAAAATTGTATTTTCCATACATCATAATTTTCCAACTAATGAAATTATGATGCATGGAAAACACAGTTATAGATTTTTTAATTTAATTTATATTATTATTATTTAATATTAATAATATGGATTTTTTAATTTAATAGCCATTTTTTTAAACTATAGTATTCATCTTTATTATCCATCCAAATTAATTGATCTTCAAACTCGTCTTGTATATAAAGATGCTATTTGACTCATTCCTAATGGGCACATGTAATTGGTACGTGTTATAATTGGTATGAATGAATAATTGGTAAAAAACCAAATATTTATATCATTAATTAAATCATAATTGACATTAATTTTCATTATTCACTCGAAATCAAATTTATTCATAATATCAATAATCAAATAATTTGTATTAATTTTTAAAAAATATGGATTATAACGCATTATTTCTTTTCCTATAAATTAATCATCTTTATAATTATACATTAATATTATAATCATTTATTTATTCTCATAAATTTGGATTTAGATTGAATTATTTTCTTATTTGTGTTCACAAATATATTTTTAACAAACCGTGTTGCTCTCTAAACCGTGTAATTTTATGGAAATAATGGAAAGAATCAATTAAAATTGGATGTATTAATTATGTTGTTTTTAATAATGATTATGTATTAATTAGGATAATAATTTATTTTTTTGTGATAATTACTTTTTATATATTAAAGTAGAAAATTAAATGATATTTATTGGAAAGAGAACGGGAATAACAATTTATTATAATTAATAATTAATTCACATTTATAGGAAAAAGAATCTATTATTAATATATAAAAGCAAAAGTACCTGGAAATTACACTATAAGCCCTCTAATAAAATTACTAAAACTTTTCTTATTTCATGGGTAAAAAAGACTTTTAGCAAAATAACTCAATATTATTGATTTGAAATTTATTACTGGTGATGTGGCACAACCCTAATTTTTGTTGATTTTTACATTATTTTAATTCTATAAATGTTCCAATAAACCCTGATTATATATTACACGCTAAATAATGATACAACATTAATGTTGGCTGTAGATTAATTTGGATGCATTCTCCAACGTTTCACGTTTGCCAAACCAAAGTGTCCTTTCCCAAGACCAAAATCATTCCCAAAGGCAAAATCATTGATTTTCTGTTGAAGATATTAAGATGGTTGCAAACATTTCAAAGCATAATTTGTTGTTCATCCAAAAACCCTAGCCGCATAACTAATTTCTCAGGTAATTTTCTTCCCTCAACCCTAAAACCTTGATTCGAACTTCATAACCCTGATTCGTTGTTTGATTTTGAAGGACAGAGACGAAGGAGAAGAAGAAGACGGAGGGGAAGAGAAAGACGAAGGACTGGATATTAGGATTTCTGTAGTTCTATGTTGCAAAATTTATCTCTGTTATTTTAATGGAATTTCACAGATTTGCGTAAGAGAAGTAGTATTGGAATCGTTAATGAAAACCCCAATTGTGGAGGTCCTTCGATCCTTGGTAACCATGTTCAAGGGATAGAGTATGAAAGACAACATACCAGGTTCTTAACTTTCATTCTTCCTTTCATATAAACGTGTAGTTCTGTATTCTTCTTCGTACAATAAAGATTTAAATTAATGCATGTGAATCAATGTTATGACTTTTGATATCCGACAAAAATGCTTTGATTAACAAATATATCGATATTGATTTCAGGTGCAATATAGGTTTGAGGTTGATATAAAGGAGCTTTCTTGACAAATTGACACCTCCACATACAGTAAGATGATTTTTTTTCTTTGGTTAGTACTTAATGGCCTAAATTGTTCTACTGAAAGTATGTCGGGATTTTTGCGGCCCTTAGTTATTGTTCTCCTTATATTTTTAAAATTTGGATCTGAATTTGAGTTATCTAATGTGATTTATTTTATATTTCGAATAGCTTGGTAATGTTGGAGGAAGAATGTAAAACACTGTCGGATGCTGTGAGTAATTTGTGTTGTTAATCAAATTTAATTGTTGATTATGATAATTCAGTTTTTTATTTACATTTATTTCATGAGAAGACTCTTTATTTTGCTATGGTAGAAAATAAAATAAGAAAGAAGAATATGAGAAGTGGTGCTGGAACTAAGGAATAGAGAAAAGCAGCTAAGATCCAAACAATAATTTAGAATTCAAAATTGATTTGTTATGTAGCATTAATTTTCTGATGATGTTCTCTTTGAATTTTAATAAAATTACATTATCATTGATGACAATGATAGCTCTATGAAAAAACTGTGATTCATTTGATGGGTATTATAATTTGCTCATATAAATATATTGGATGCACTGCTGAACTATTATATACTTAATATTTTTACTGTTTTCAAAATTGAGTAACCTATACAACCTATATTTGTACACGGAAATGACTGCCTATAAAGGGCTGGATTTTGGGTATTGGTTGAAGATTTCATAACCTATATTTGTACCCAGGAATGACTGCCAATAAGTGGCTCTATTTTATTTGGAAATTGGTTGAAGACTTGAAGTTCATAACCTATATTTATACAGAGGAATGACTGCCAATAAAGGACTCTATTTTGGAAATTGGTTGAAGATTTCATTTCAGGTAAACAAAACAAGTGTTGATTGATACGAATTTTAGATTTTTTTGATATATTCTATAAAGAATGATAATAGTATTAATATATAAAAACATATTATTAAAATAGAAAAAAAAAGAAGATAAAGGACTGAAATATGATTTGAAATAAAATTAAGGGTGTTAGGAGAAAATTTTGTAAATCAAATATACTATTACCTTTTAGAATAATCCTCAATTAGAATTTATTTCTCAATTTACCTTAATTTTTATTATTTATACAATAAATTTACTAAATTATTACATTAATTAATCACTATCCTGGCATATGCATTCAAGATAATTTATAGTTTGTTGAAAATTATTATGGATTTTAAGTAGATGAATGAAAAAAGACACCAATATAATTAAAATTTAAAAGGAATGAAAAAAAACATTGCTTTCTTAAGATAATGTAAAGTAATTAAATTAAATATTATTGATAATTAAGAGAATTATTGATACTAAAAACTAAGAAAATTAGTGAATGCTACATTAATGACAAGGTAAACAGAATTTTTAAAAAGGGAAATATATTGCACAATCACGTAAGAGTGAAAATATATACTATCAATAAAATGTTGATTTTAAAATGATGAATATTTAATGTAAATAAATTCAGTGGCTTATATTAATCCAAAAATAACACTTATATTTAAATTAAATATTTCTTAAGCATAAATTATAGAATATGAATATGCAAGTAAATATATAAATTGTAATATGCAAGTAAATATATAAATTTTAATATGCAACTAAATTATAGAATACGAATATGCAAGTAAATATATAAATTTTAATATTTATTAATTTATAAAATGAAATAGAAGAATAATAACTTTGAAGCATAATACAACTACTTTGCTTTGTCCATTATGCATTCCAAACATAGAGTTTTGTTTCACATTTATGTAATCGTCTTTGGAAGAAAAATTTTCCACTTTACAATATTTTCATTATCTTTCATAATCATCATCCTTCTATATATATATATATATATATATATATATATATATATATATATATATATATATATATATATATATATATATATATATATATATATATATATATATATATATATACTTTCATATACAAATCTATCTTAATTTTTAAATCATATTATTTTAAAATAATTAAAATAATATAAATGTAAATGCTTTAAAATTACTATAATAATAAATTATTTATCAAACAATATTTTTATTAATTTACTTTAACCATTAAAATTATTCCAAATCACAACTTATTATTATTTTTTAACTGTGAAGAAACACTTGACAATTTCTTAATAAATATTTATTCTCACTTGACTATTTTATTTTAATTGATAATTAACTCTTTTATTTTCAAATGAAAAAACTTAAATGATTGATTATATGATTATTTAATATATTAAAAGTTAAATGATTGTTATTGATTTTACAATTAAATAATTTATACATTTGCAACTATATATATTTTATATTGTATTTTTATAAATATTAATAACAATAATTTTTTTATAAACGGGAAAAAGTTATAAAAAAATTATAAACGGAATAAATTTTGTTGTTGATTCTATTATATTTATAAACGGGAATAAGTTAAAGACTTAATACTCACTTGGTCAAATAATTTGTATAAAAGTTCTTTTTATTTCTCAATTTAACAACGGTAGATTGTTTATCATAATGAAGGTCCTTGCAAGACTATAGCTTCACGGGTAGATGTGAATGTATCTGCGAGATACCAACTATAAACTGTTCATTTGAATGTCCATCTTTTAAATCTTTCTTTTGCTGATGTTTTATATTAATTGACTATAAAATTCATTTTTTACTAAATTGTATAATCTTTCTAACAAAATCCGATCAATAATAAAGACTTAATATTCTCTTGCTCAAGTATATTAATCTAAAAGTTCTTTTTATTTAAAAGTTGGTGTATATTATTATTAGTCTATATTTGTAACTAAGTGAAAGTTAACTAATTGAATAATAAATTCAAACTTTATATATGATGATTTAGTAAACGTGTAATGTGAATTCAGACAAGACCCGTGCGATAGCACGGGTTTCTTACTAGTAAGTGATTAAAGAAAAGGAAATATAAGAATTGCTCATTAAGATTAACAAATTTATATTCTCATTCAAACTTTGTGAATTCACCAATCATAATTATTTCATTTTTTTATAAAAAAAAATATTTATATAATTTTTTAATGCTAATATTTTATTATAAAACTTTTAAGCATATACTTGTCATATGCTTGATATTTATAGAATACAACAACATGCTTACAAAGTATATCTTAATCATGTCTTTAAATAAATAGTATTGCAGAGAAAAATAAATAATCTTATTAAAAAATAATAAACCTTTTTTTTCATATGAAAAGGTAAACAGGTGCAATAAAAAAATAATGGAAAAAAAATTACTTTCATGTGAAGAGTACTAAACGAATAATAATGTTGGAATGAATTTTAAAAATGACAACCATAGTGTATTCGCATTGTTCCACTTAAAAATTAAATACTTTTTAATTTTATTATATACATCCCTTGAAGGAATGGTTGAAGAAAACTTTGGACCTGGGTCGAAATCATTTGCCATAATTTATAGATTAATGAGAGTAGAATTTGAAGGGTTTTGAAGAAGGCTAAGATGGTGAAGAAGCTAAATCGTTTTTTGCAGTTCCAAGGTGGTTCAAGATGACGCATGCTGCATATTGATTATTTCAAAAAGAGTGTTTTGGTGGCTAAGATAATGGCTCTAGAAATTCGTTAATGATGGAAGTTTTCCACAATTCCAATACAAAGCTATCACGACAGTATTAATGATGGAAAAGAAAATGGACAATTGAAAGGTTATTAAATGATGAAAAAAATTAAGTATTAATGAAAAAAATTATTTATTAATGAAAAAAATTATTATATTAAAAGTAGATTTAAAAAAAACATTTAATGAAAATAAAATGAATGGTGTTGAAAAATATATATATTTTTCCATTTTTAAGAACAATAATGAACGACAAAAATAGAAAAATTTGAAATTAGGTGAGTCATATATATATATATATATATATATATATATATATATATATATATATATATATATATATATATATATATATATATATATATATATATATATATATATATATATATATATATATATATATATATATATATAAAATAGAAATAAATCAGACTATTAATCATGACATAAATGTAATGATGATTTTAGTTTTTGATTTTTTTTAACTTGTCGACGTAATCATATAAAAAAAATGTTTAAGGCAGTAATAATGATGAAGCAAATTTAATTTTTTTAATTAAAATAGTACACAATAATAGTATCAAAAACATAAAAAGAAATCATTACTTTTAAATACAGAAAAAATTTAATTTATATTGGAACAAATAATTTAAGCCTATTTATAAACTAATTATTTAATGTTAATGCACTTATTTGTATTACAGATTAATGATATGTAAAAAAAATTAGAAATTTAATAGACATTTAATATATTTTATTAGTTTGTTACAACAAATTAGACCAAAATACAACACAACACTTATCAATGTATGAGAAAATACAACTCTTCTACACTAAAAAATATTCAAAAATTATTAAAACCAAATGTATTAAAAAATTATACATTGCCTGACAATGTATGATGACTGATGTAGATTGTCTTGAAGTAAATATCTTTTCACTTTTATGAAAATTGTATTAAAAAATTAAAACCAAATGAAAGAGAGATGATTTCAAATTCTTTAATACTCGCAATCATAGACAGAACCGACTCAACATCGTAGCAGAACCAACTCAACACCGTAGATCATCACTTTTAAGTTTCGTCCCTTTGACATAATAGTTTATATTTTTATTTACAAATTTTGAACAACATCATAGCAGAAACAACCAAAGAAGTTATCACAACAGCCACAACAATAAAATAGCAATACAACAACACTTCTATAGTAGAGAAATCAAAAGAGAAAGAAGAGGAAAGAATTCATCGGCAATCAGTAAGCAAAATGTGAAAATTTGATTCAAGCCACAAACTCTCAAGTATCAAAAAGTTTTTGTTTCCAAATATTTTGAACAAAATATTACAATTTTCTCAATTTTGAACAAAATTTTTAAAGAATTTTCCTGAAAGGGTCACTTCTTCTGTCATTGCTAGATCCTTCTTGTCAGTATTCTTCAAAGCTCACACCATGCTCGAGCTTTCTACCGCTCACCCATATTTCATGAACTGTCAACATATGCAATGAAAACCATTAAGATTTGCAATGAAAACCATTAAGATTTCAAGAAACAATGAAATAATAGTTAATGAAAATGAAAAAAAAAAGAAGGAATAAGAGTTTGGTTAGAGATACGGAAGATATATCGAGGAAAAAAATGGATTTCGAAGAGGGAGTGAAGCGAATCTAAAGGTGGAAGCCGCTGATTTTAGGGTTTGACGGCCAAGGAGAGAGGATTGGAGATAAAATGGAAAAGAGAAGGGAAATATTGTTATTGTCTTCAGATTGTCGTGTGAATCTGAATAGTTTACTTGATATTGTTTGGAATATATAGAGGGAGAATAATGATACCCAAAAATTAAGTTTTTATGGGAAACATAATAAATGAGGACATTCAGCTTGGAAAGACTAAAACGTGTTGTAAGTTTTTTTTTTCATATTCCAATGAAATAATTAATTTTTGGCTCCTGCAATATTCCAATAAAAAAATTAAATTAATTAGGCTGCTGCAATGAGTGGCATAGAAGGTAGTGCAACTTTTTTCATATTCCAATACAGAAGTTTTGCATTAAATAAACTGTTGGAATGTAATCATAATTAGATGTAAAATGACGCTCAGGGGTATGCAAAACCATGCTTAATTGTTTGTGATTAGGGTAATTAAGGCAATTTGGTGGTAATTCATTTTTATATATTAAAATAGATAACCAATCTTTTCTTTAACTAATTTCTTTCGTAAAAATTAAACTTATAAAATTATAATGATTTTCAACAAATTTAAAATTAATAACAATTTTTCTTAATTTTCTTGTTTTGAGAGAATAATAATGTTGTTACAAGAGTTAGAAAAAATGGTTGACTGTTGACTACAAGTGATTTTAGATGACAGTCAAAAGTCAAACAAAATTCTTCATTAAACATTTCAAGTCAAACATGAGATAGGACACATTTTTCAAATTGATTCCATAAATAGTTATTCTCTTTTCTCAAGATTTGAAAACTCAAAACTATGCATATTTGTGGTGAGAAAAATCTCAACAACCATATATTATAAAAAAAAAAAGAGAAAGAAGAGAATATAATGTACAATGGTTACATTACATGTATCTAATAGGAGTGGTAAATTTGAGCACGACACAACAATACACTTAAATTTGGATGTATTTTAAATGTGCTTAAATTTCAATAAGATGTTATCTTTACTTATCTACCTCCACTACTTGTAAACAAAATCTTTACGTTTTGTTTAAAGAGGAAGGATCTTTACTGTTTTCTAAATTATATTTTTAATTTTTCTTGTTTTGGAAAATATATATGTCATTTTGATTATGAATTTCTCGTCATTAAACTATTAAATTTTTATTTTTCTGTCGTATATAAAGTCGAGTTGTCATTTATATGTCGTGTTGTGAACTACTCTTGTATCTTTGCTCTCACGGCGATTTAAATAGAAATTTATAGGCTTAAGAATGTAAAAATAATCAAAAGCTTATGTTCTTTCACGATTGAAGAAATTATCGAATTAAGTCGAGCATTATTAGAGTTTGACCTAACTCATCCTTACAAAATCGGTTGGTAAGGTGAGGAGTGTCTCTCTATATATACTCTTTCAATGCCCTATCTCCAACCAATGTGGGACTTTAGGATCTTCCTAATACACTCCCTCACGCCCAACACTCTTTTTTTGAGCCTGGTGCGTGGATATTAATGGTGGTCGGCCCATGGTCCGATCAATAGGCTCTGATACCATATTAGAGTTTGATCTAACTCATCCTTACAAAACCGGTTAGTAAGGTGAGGAGTGTCTCTCTATATATATGCTCTATCTCCAACCACTGTGGGACTTTAGGATCTTCCTAATAAGCATTAAGTCATTCTCTTTAAGATGTTTTGCATCATTGTTTAAAATTATACAAAACAATCACTGAACCATAATTTTTATTTGTCTCCAAGATAAAACAACACAATTTATACTATACGATTACTACTTGTACAATAGATAATCGGTCTAGAATTATACACTCTAATGGTACAAAAACCAGTTGACGATGGTGTAAAAATCACTTGTAGTATCGAGTAAAAAGACTAGTCCCGTAGCTGCACTACTACGGAAAAGTCATACCATAACGGTTGGAAAAGAGATACCACAACGCCTGATCAACCATCGTGAGGTAAGGGGTGATTGTATGTCTGGTGTTTTCCACCAGTGTTCTTTAACAATTTAACACTTGTATCATGTGGTGTACAAGTAGGTTTACAGTCAAAATGGTTATATTTCTTTAACATCTACTCTATATAGTGACATTGATTCAAAGAAATTTCTTTCTCAAATCTAGTGATCTTGATTTCGAGAATTACACTAGCTTCTACAAGATTTTTCATATCAAATTTGTTCCACAAAAATGTTTTCACATCATTAACGACATGAAAGTTTGTTATAAATACGAGTAAGTTATCTACATAGAGGTATATAATAGTGCCAATTCCATTTTTAAATGTGTAAAAAACACATTTGTCATTTTCATTCACTTTGTACTCATTCAATTTGGAGATTGTTTTAGACCATGCAAAGACTTGTCTAACTTACAAACCTTGTTTTTTGTCCATGAATCACAAAATCTTCCGGTTGGTCCATATAGATTTCTTATTCTAAGTCACCATTTAAAAACGTTGTTTTAACATCTACTCGGTATACTATTAAGTTATAAATAGTAGCAATTAATAAAGTTTCTCTCCACCAGTGAGATGTAACACTAGAATTCAACATCGCTGAAAGAACTAGTTTATGTTAAACGCTTCACTTTTATTCTTCATAAAATATACATCAATACAAATGATAAAATAATGTTTACTATTTCTAGTTAAAGTGCCATCTAATTTACATATACCATAGTTTATAAGAACTAAAGGACCAAAATATCTAATTACTTATTTATGTGAAGCTTAGTTATTTTATCATTACTACAATATTCATATTTTTATAAGTCACTGTCATTTAATTTTGGAACTAAGCCTAAATTACTTAAATTAGAAATAATACCCTAATTAACATGACAAAGTCTAGTATGCCAAATATTAAAAATACACAAAGAGTAAAAGAAGGAGAAATTCTATTTAGTATTCAACTTAAACAAGCCATCAATGACATACCCTTTTTTTGAAAAAAATTCTATTGTTAGTGTTGATGTACAAATCTGTCCCCATAGTCTGACTAAACCATGCCCCACTAAGAAGAAATCTAGAAGAAATATTGTTTCTAATTCCAGGAACATGCATGACATCCTTTAATATTAAAGTCTATTCGGAGTTGAACTTTAGCTCCACGTCTCGAAATCCAACAATATTAGTGGTGTGAGCATCTCCCAACAACACTTTTTATCCTCAACATTCATGTATGTTTAAAACACAGCACGACCATAACAGACATGATGAGAGATGTCAATGTCTATCCACCAACGATCATATCCCTCAATATTGTTGATTTTAGTGATCATAACAATAAATTGCTTATCACTTAGGTTAACATGAGAACTAGAGCTAACAACATGTTTAGGCATACTCGTACATCTCTTTGAGGTGGTGGATTCTACCTAGAAATTTCTTTGAGAAAGTGAAAACATGAACTTCATTTCTTTAAGGTGGTGGATGCTACCTAGAAATTTGGAGCAATTGGGGCCCTAGAAAGATTCCTATTCTTTATTTGACTCACAATATTGCGGTTTTGATTATGTAATGATTTTCTATATGACTTCATAATCACACCGAATTTTTGTTGTTGCTTGAAACAACCGAGACCTCATCTTTCTAATCTTATCCCCAAGATTCTTCTTTGATTCGGAGGCGAGTAATAAGTCTCTCAATGGAAAATTCTTTTGTTTTGTTGCAAACAAGTTTTTAAAATCTTTTCAAATAGGGGGAAGTTTGTCAATATTAATAACAATCTGAAGTTATTCATCTAAGAGCATATATTTAGTTATGATCTCATGAGTTATTTTTTGGAGTTCATGACATTGAGTTTCCACAGACTTTTCATCTATCATCTAATACTTGATGTAGCGGCGAACACTTACTTTTTTGCTTCAGCTTCTTCAGTGCCATACTTTTTTGCTCCATCTCCCAAACCTATTATGCAAAAGCACAATTAGTGTAATAATCTTAGAGATCATCAGCGAGTCCATTTAGAATGTGATTTTTACAGAGATAGTCATTCTCTTTCCACAAGGAGATTTCTTTCTTGAGCTATAAATTGTTCGCTTTAATTTGTGCAACAGACTCAACTTAAGTAGAATTAACATTTCCATATGAATCCACTTATTTTTTTGTCGTTGGTTTATTCGGTTGATCTAGAAACAACAACACAAATGTCTTCAGTTAGAACATTGGCAACCTTTTTTATAGTTAAGAAAAATCATATCATTTGTGCCCAACGTTTGAAGTGACTTCCCTCAAAATTAAACTATTTGTCAAAGACAATATCCATAGAAACACTGGTATTTTCTTCGCCAGTCATGACAGTTTGAAAATGTTTTAAAATTATTGTTTCATGGTTTTGAAAAATTTCCATTGAAGAAATTACAAAGTCTAGTCTTGAATTAGGTCACTCTCTTAAAGATATTTTTGTGGCACTATCCAATATTTGGCAAAGAAATCACTCAATCACAACCCCTCCAGGAAAAAATAGTCCAAATCTATATTGTATAATTACTACTTACAAAGTAGATAATTAGTCTAGAATTACACCTTTTGATGGTAAAACGGTTAATTGATGATGGTGTACAAACCACTCATAGTATCTAGAATAAAGACCGGTTGCATATCTGGTAAAAAAATAGACGTCTCTAGCGCAAGTAAGTCATTCAAAAAACAAACAGAAAAGAAAATTTTAGATGAAGTAGAGAGAGACCCATACTAAATATTAATCAGTATACAACCCGAACTAAACTGAGCTGAATTGAGCCGACCAAATTGACAAACGATGACAACTGCAGTCGTACGCTTGTGATGGTTCATGGTGGTGTGTCATCACTCTTTCACAAAATTGCATACTCCTTAGAGCACACCGTAAGAGACCAACCCATCATATATATATATATATATATATATATATATATATATATATATATATATATATATATATATATATATATATATATATATATATATATATATATATATAGGACGTATCAAGTGAGAACTTTGGCTATAATGAGAACTGAGAACTTTTAATAATAACCATTAGATTTGAATTAATGGCTCAGATTTACCTTATATTTTAAATACATATTACATAAATATCTTATTCACTTAAACATTAATTAAATATTATAAAATATGGAATGTATCAAGTAGGAGGGTTTTTAAATAAGAGATAAGAGGATTCAATTATAACCATTGAATTAATCAAGATAGAGAAATAATAGTTATATTATTATTTTAATAAATAATTTATTGCTAGAGTAAATTATCAAGACTTATTCCACATTTTGACCATTAATTTTATTCAATCTAAATGGCTAACAATCACGAATAATTAAATATGGAGAGAGAAAACTAATACTCATTAATTTTAACCATTACATTAAGAAGAATTAATGGTCATGATTTAGAGTAAGTCTTGATGACTTACTCTTGGAGTAAGAATATATATATATATATATATATATATATATATATATATATATATATATATATATATATATATATATATATATAGGGAGCGTATCCTGTGAGAACTGATATTTATGTGAGAAACGAGAACTATCAATACTGATCGATTGATTTAATTAACGGCTATGATTTAAAAATTCCATATAAAGAACACTTTACTTGATTTTTTTTCTAGAATGGTTAATATTTTAAAGAAAATCATTTAAAGATATTCTTACCAAAAATATTTTTATTTGACTAAATAGTTATAAAAATATTGTGAAATATATTTATTATAATCAAAATGTATTTTGTATTTTTATTTTAAATTAAAATTTTCTAAGCTATATATACATTTTCAAGACTAAAAAAATACTAAAAAATAATGTAAACTTTAAAATAATAAGTATAAATTTTTTTAATAATTTTATTTGTATTTAAATTATATTCAATTAAAATTATATCATCTAATGTTTTTAAAAAAAATATTAGTTCTTACAAAATTAATATAATTTATAAAAAAATTTAACGTTTAATTCTTACATTTAACATTTTTAAAACAATTATAACAAGTCTTTCTTTTTAAAACAAAACATGCTACCAAGTATTTTAAAAACAATTTAATCATTGCAATGGAAATTAATAAGTAAAAATTTAACAATCATTATATAGAACAAAGGAAATTTAATTGACCCCTTTTAGAACAATTTATTTACCTAAATAAATTATGAAAAAATATAATTCTATAAACTATGAGATACAATTTTAGATAAGTTTTGTTTAAATTTAATTACAATCGGTATATATAATTTAAAAAATTACACTTTTAAATCGTATATTTTAATTAAATTGTGATTAAAATATTTGGTAGCATGTTTTGGTTTTAAAAGAAAGACTTGTTATATTGTTTTAAAAATGTTAAATGTAAGAATTAAACGTTAATTTTTTTTTATAAATTATATTAATTTTGTAAGGACTAATATTTTTTTTAAAACATTAGATGATAAAATTTTAATTGAATATAATTTAAATACAAATAAAATGATTAAAAAATTTATACTTCTTATTATTTTAATGTTTATATATTTTTTTAGTCTTGAAAAATATATATAGCTTAGAGAATTTTAATTTAAAATAAAAATACTAAATACATTTTGATTATAATAAAAATATTTCATAATATTTTTATAACAATTTAATTAAATAAAAATATTTTTGGTAAGAATATCTTTAAATGATTAACCATTCTAGAAAAAAAATCAAGTAAAGTGTTCTTTATATGGAATTTTTAAATCATAGACGTTAATTAAATCAAACGATCAGTATTGATAGTTCTCGTTTCTCACATAAATATCAGTTCTCACTAGATACGCTCCCTATATATATATATATATATATATATATATATATATATATATATATATATAATGAGAGAGATATTTACTCCAACTTACGTAAGTGTAAAAGAGTTATTTCAAATCTTAACCATGGATTATCATTAATCTAACGACTTTAATTAAATTTTTATATAGAAAAATATTCTCAAAAATAATTAGATTAAATGATCAATTAAAATCGTTAGATTAATAAAACTAAATGGTTAAAATTTGGATTAACTCTTCTAATGATCTAAACCAATAAATTTTAAAATAAATGGTGAAGATTATGTGTCATTTTTTTTCTCTCCTCAATTATTAAAATAAATGATGGAGGAGAGAGAAAAAAAGACATATAATCTCCACAATTTATTTTAAAATCTAATTGTTCAGAATATAAAATGATTTTTTATATACTTTTAAGAAAAACATTTGAATTATAAATAATAATATTTTTAAAAAAAAATATCATTTTTCTTATAAATATAGTGGAAAATATTTAAAATATATATGTCAAAATAACATAACTCTTATCCAAATACATTAAAGTTTAATGTATGTGTATATCTAAAGATAATAAAAAGTAAAATTCTTCGAATAACAAAAGCAAGTTATTATAACTCAAATTTATCTTAAGAATAAATACACATAATTATTTTGGTGAAACAAAAGAATAGATGTTTTTATAAAAATATCTTGCGTAAAATTATCATTTAACTAATTAAAATAATTTTAATTTTACCTTTTAAAATTAAATAATAAATAATAAATGAATTATTATCTCCATTTTATATTATAAATACATTTTAATTTTTAAATTTATTAAATAATTAATATATCTGATCTATAGATAAATCACATATATTATCAAATCAAATCAAATACATTCATAATATGAATAATATGAATAAGGAATTAATCCGCAATTAAAGTATATAAAGCTTTTGTTTCTATCTTGTCCATAAATAAACCAAAGGGGACAACTTCTCTACCCATCACAAAAAGTTGGGTAGTATACCTTCAACCAATCACGAGGTTACAATTAATATTAACTCATTTAATTAATTATAAAATAGCATAATTATTTGTTGTTTCCAAGATATTTTACATTGGAGGTAACTTTACCCAACTTTTTGAGTTGGGTAAATAAGAATTCACCTAAACCTAAACCAAAACCAAAACATCCAATGATTGGTAAAGTTACAATACATGTTTACTTTCACGTTACTTGTCACACCTAATTACCACTAGTTCAAACCTCAAACCTAAATTAATTAAGAAAAACACGTCTATAACCACAAGACTAAACATGATTAATAGATTAATTAATAATAAAATCAACCATATTAGAGTTTTTCTAAACAAGGGGCGCAGTGCAATGTATTAGTCAAACTTTAGAAAACACTAGAGAGAATTAGAAACACATTGAAAGAAAAAAAGAATGAGTTGGTGGGTGGTGTTGCAAGTAAAATCCACGTGATGACAAGATACATTGAACAAAGACAAAAACAAATTATAACATATCAAGTTGCATATATATTCTCTTTCCTTTTTCCCATTCCATGCATTTTTGCTATTAACAATCTTATAGTATAATCATATTGTGATGCACTTGTCTCTGACGTGCCAGCTTTTAATTTTAACCAAAGTTATATTGTCCCCATATTGTACCTACTATATATAGTTATTGGGTAACTTTTAGACCACAAAGTATGTCATATTAATGGTCTACACTGACATCATTATTCTATTAAAAGACTATAGTTCTAATATTATTGGATTTAGTTCATAAATATAAATATTGAGTGAGCTGATAAGGGAAACATAATAGTATATATGATCCAATAAATTTTGAATTTGACTATGATAACATCTTAAATTTTGAGTAGAGTCTAATTAAACTTACAAAACCAATTTATAATAAGAAAATCACAATCCCTTATATACCATATCATATACCATATGTTATATGATATAATTTATAGACATAATAGTCATATGTGAGAGATTTTTATATTGAAGTTTTTTCTTATGAGCAATACACTTTACTTTATGAGTTCATTTACATTACAACGAATAATATTTTTATGATGAAATTTTCATCTCCAACATAATAAATAATAAACACCGAGAGGATATGTCCTGAGAGCGTAATGTTTTACTTTTTTTTAATAAGATAAACAACATGTTACGTCAATATTATAAAAAACCGAGGTAACATAGCGATAAGTTAGCACATTTATTTATCTATAAAAAATTAATAAACTTGTTATCTCGGTTTCCTTGAGAACCGAGGTAATATAGCTATAAGAACCTCGCTTCGAATTTTTGTTTCCGCATTTAAAACTTTGTTATATATCAATAAACAAGAATAAGCAATAATAGAAAAAAATATTTCAATAATAATAATAATAATAATAATAATAATAATAATAATAATAATAATAATAATAATAATAAAACAACACAACAAAGAAAACTGCTCAACAAATTCAAACTTCTTAGTTCACTCAACTTCAACATTGCCCCTAACTATATCTAACTTATGGAAAAGTTCATAAAGAACTCTTCCATAAGCTATGAGGAAAGTCGTTTCCTTCCGAGAAATATTTATCATTTTCTTCAAGAAGTTGAAAAGGGTTAGAGGAAGATTAACTCTGATGTTGTGGGTGAGGAATAACAAGAGATGTTTGTCATACCAAGTAAGCGTTTCTAGGTCTTTCTCTCTTGGGCGGAGATTTGTCACTAGAAGTTGAAACCAAAATTTTGCAATAGGGAGTAGAGAAGCAGGATTGGAGAGCTTATTTTGTTTGGTATAAATTCGATTAAGTTGGGTTGAGTAGACATTGTTATGTTTATAGTGTTTAACACAACTACATGTCTCTTGACAGTTGATTGTCATATCAATCAGTGATGAAGTATGAAGAAGTGAGAGCCATTGATATAAGATTAGACGACTTCATCATGACCAGCTAGCACAACAGAGACATTCATCCATAACTCTTTAAAGAGATTGGTGTATATATTGGGCCATGAAGAATGTGAAAGTAACCATTCAACCTTTGTTTAATAACAACTTTCCTTAGTTCAAAACAATCGATTTTATTGAAATCTACATATTTTTCATTGATAGCGAACAACAGATTTGCATCCATTTTTGAAATAATAAGACTTTGAAACAAGGAAACAAGAAACAAAGAGTTGATAATGAGACGTTGAAAATAGGAAAAGAATTTGAAACATTGTTTGAAGACACAACAAGACGTTTAAATAGCTCAAAAGCCTCCTTAATAATCCAAAAGAGACTTTACGACTTGAATATATATGTGATCATTGCTATTCTAGTTATATGATTCCTATCCATGCACGCTACGTTGGTGTTTTGACCTCTCTTTTAATTCAATTTTTTATTTGTAAATAAATGTTCAAACCCTTCGATTTTACCAAAAATCGAGGGAACATTAGAACCTCTTTTTTAATTGTATTATTTATTTGTAAATAAATGTTCTAACTCGTCCTTAATCAAATCCTTTTCGTCCATTTCATGACTATCAACGCTAAAGACATTACCATTAGTGATCCGCGTGAAACATAAATAACTTCCATTATAAAAGCATTCTGAAACATTATAAAGCCCTTGAAACTATTCTTCACTTTAAGATTTGCAATAGTCTTTAAGAGAAAATCATTTATTTATCTAACCTTTTTTTTATTCCCTAGATTTATCAAGTATTTGAAGATCCAACATCATGAAGAGTTTAAGGTTTGCAAGAGTGTTTGCCATGAATAGTTCTCTATGATGGATTGCAAGAGCAAAAGATTATTTGAGTTTAAAGTTTGTGTTCTTAAGTATTTATTTGAGCAGAATTTTTTTATTTATATATCTAACCCTTTTTTTGTCTAACCCTCTTTTTCTTCATATCAGAAATAAATGCAAGTAAAAGTAATAGAGAATACCTTTATTTTTGGTTTGGAGAATATTAAGGGATTGAAGATGCAACATATGATCTTCATGGACAAATAAATTTTTTTCTAAGTAAAAATGTAATATTCTGGATAAACATTGTAGTTTGTAAACAAATTATTTTATTAATGTTGTGTAAACAATGTAACTAGTTTTATAATTAAAAAATCAATAACCCCTCAGTTTTCTTGATAAACCGAGATAAAAAAGGCGCGAGATTTTGTAAATAATAAAAGTGCAGAAGCTGGGGCTCGAACCCATGCACTAATAAAATTAGACCTCGGAGTGTTTTAAACACCGAGGTGATAAGTCTTTACTTTTTATGACAACCTTGTTTACCTTACTTCTAATGCTGAGGTAAAACACATTTTGCGTCCCTAGCTAGATGCGTCATTTGTAGTAGTTTCAAAATCTTAAGGTGATAGTTGTATGAGTTCTCTCACTTATAAAATGCTCAATCTCCATTTTTCTAATTATTGTGAGATTTCCCTACACTTGTTTCTCAACACTTCCAACTCAAACTTGATTATCTCAACACTCTCCATTAAGAGTAAGTCTATCCGCAATGCTCTCCCTCAAGATAAAGCTCTTTCATCCACATACACCTATATCATTGTTGACACTTTTTTCAACGGGACATGCCTCCTACCCACCACCATGTGGAGAGGAATTTTGATACAAGTGAGTCGGTCCTTCACTCGAACCAGGCTCTGATACCATTATTGAATCATCAATTCTTTGGGGAGGTGAACATGAGAGAGAATTTTGGGGTCTTTCTTTATCAGTAACACACCTTATGAGACACACACCAGATATTCACCCAAAACCTTAAGATGATAGGTGTGTAGTTATCTCACTTATAAAATGCTCAATCTCCACTTTTCTAATCAATGTGAGACTTCCCGACACTTGTTTCTCAACACTTTCAACTCACTTGATTTTTTCAAAACTATAAACGTCTTAAACGATTTGGGTTAAAAAGACACTATTGATGCACTTAAATTACACACTTAAATACCTTGGTAAAAATAAAAAGTGGGATAAATATAACCACCTAAAACAAACTAGTATACTAAACAAAAAACCACAAGAAAATCTCACAATCACAAATCTCCCAAACAAACAAAACCAATTCTCGAGCATGGCATAACATATAGTTAATGCGACATTGGCTCAAGTAGATGAATGTCTTCGTCAGCACTCAAAAAGTTCAAGAATAACCAAAAATCATATCAATGTATGATTTTCTAGAAGATAAAATGTTCATATTCACTAGATCCTCTACAGTCACCGACGTATCTGAGAAGATAATATCATTTCACAATTTTTAAATGATCCACCATAAAGTGTCAAACTAGTGAAAATCCAACTTTAGTCCTATATCTAGTTCACACGGATCTAAGTAACTTAAATACGAAGAAAGTTGACTACAAAGAACTAATTCCTACCCAAGCCATTAGAACCTCATGTACCAAAAACTAGCAACCACCCCACAATAACAAAGAGCTGAGATAAAGACTCGATGAGTCCCTAATAAAAAACGCAAGATGTATCATCTAGATCCACTAAGACATGAGGTCTAAAAAGATTGTGTCTAGTAGGGATCCTATCATTAAGGAGCTACCCCAGAGCCCAAATGTTCTAAATACGAGACAAAAGAAAGCCAATTGAATTTAAGAGGTTATTCTTTTGAAAGCTAGAATTCAAGAAGCGCATCATATGTAAATTTAACCAAATAAGCATCATCATTACCATGGCGCCGCCACCAAATATCCACGTCTTAGGAGAGAGTACTACATTGAGTAACCAAAAGAAGGTTATTCAATAGATCCAACTCTGAGATAAATAATTCATTCTCAGTCTAAGGTCCCAAATTAAGAACTTATCCTCCTAACGGCCGAAACTCTATATTTTCTAATGCCTCTAAGAAGAGATCAAGGATAGGCTAGGGAAAAGAGCCTTCAAAAGGGTTAAATATGTCCAATGTTCATTTTGAAATGAAGCAATAAAGTAATTTTCATCTTCCTAGATATGCATTCAACATACTAGTTGGATGCAACATCTTAATTTCAGGTAGCATTGAGGACCAATCTCCAAATCATCTCCTATAGAAGGGTTAGATTTACTTGGAGAATATCCAAACACCCAATCATCCCTACCATTGTCATTTGACCTAAGTTTTTGTAGTGGAAGAAAATAACCTCCATAGTACAGTTAATAAGGTGGAAACGAGTATTGTTTTGCCTTGAAAATGGTTTTTGGGCAAATCAAGGGTGGACTCTTTCACCTTCTCTGAATGGCTCAAAAACCATACCATTATCCACACTTTTAGCGCATCGAGTGTTTTTACTTTGGTTTAGAGGTAGGTTATGGATTTGGTTTCTTTGGTGTTCTTTGTTGGGATCTGATTTATTGATGGTGGACTTTGTTAGTATTTTGGGTTTTTTTTCCGATAATTTTTACCAATAGTGCGAGTTTGGTTATTTTTGCAGTTTGTTGCTTATTTATTTATATTTTCCTTTCGTTGTTCAGTGTTTTCCTCTTTTTGCCGCCTTGTGGCACTTGCTATGCTTATAGGTTTGCTTTGTTTTACTTTGACGATTATTTACCCTTTTATATTAAAAAAATGCAATTAATGAGTATTAATTTAGATAATAGTATTATATAAGACTTATAACAATATAAATTTTATTTCATTTATTATCAACTGCATATGGTTACATTTGCGCTACAATATAAAATATACACACTTGTTGTGTTAAGTCAATTAAATTGATAGTTGTGTAAAAATATTAGATACATATAGGGGTGTAATTGGATCGGTTTGGTCCGGTTTTTGGTCAAAAAAATGTCTGAACCGATGATATCTCCATTAGTTTGGTTTGGTTTGGGTTTTAACCTTTTTCAAATATGGAACCGAACCAACCTAACCGATTTGGTTCGGTTTGGTTTGGTTCGGTTGATCGGTTTACAAAGTTATTTTTTCAAACATTTTACTCATTCGTGTATTTTTCATAATCATGTTTTTAGGTTTATTTTATTCTATTAATTTTTAAAATAATATATTTCATGTAATTTATTTCATGCTCTATTTTCCATACCATGATCCATGTGAAACAATGACACGAGTTTCCATTGCATCATGACATAAGTTCACGATCATATATAAGAGTTTATACTTGGCATTAGAATGTTAGAAAGAGATTTAAAATCTCAACAAATAGAACACAACAAAGCACACATCAATTAACATGTTTCACACCTCAAGCACTCATCAAAACTATTTTGTAACAAGACTAATAAAAATTTTGTTGAAGAAGAAGAAACAAAAAAGGTTAAAAAAATGAAAATTAAGGAAAAGAACTTGAACACAAAGAATACCACCATAATAACAGTAGAGTAGAGAGCAATAGTTGTGGCAGGCAGCAAGAGTAGAAGTTCAATGAAAGCAAGTTTTTGTGACTTATGATTTCTATTTTCTGAGTTTTGTAGTTTGGTTCTAGATGAGTGTTTTGCTGATAGAAAGGAAGTGTAAACAAAGATGGAGAATGGTTGGACCCATACAAAATTTGAGCTTAATAACACTACTACAATTTTAATATATGATAGCACCAATATAATAGCATTTTTTAATGAAGTGCTATTAAAACTGTCATTTAAAAACCTATAATAGCACTTTTTATCGGGCGCTACTATAGAGTGTATCATCATTAGCACTTTGGCTTTAAACGCTATCATTGGCTGTTGGTAAAGGAAAGTTTAAGAGTGTTTGTAATTATAGATTTAGCTCTTGGATAGCACTTTTCAAAAGCGATATTGTTAGACTTTCTAACAAGGATAAAGCTAACATGTGCCCTTGGGGCACATGTTAAGAAACCTAAATATAGTGAATTTGTATTGGAAAACGTTATAAACACATTAATTATAAACTTTTTATGAAAACAATACACAATTTCTTAGAAAAAAATTCTACATTTAACTCTTAACATGTGCCCTTGGGGCACATGTTAGCATGACCCTTCTAACAATTATTATTATATAAATATAAATTAATGGTATATATTATATTATTTTATATTTTAATAAAAGTTTCTACCAAAACTAAAAAAAATTGTTTTCCCAAAACACTACCCTCAGGAGCGCTGACCTCGTCAACCCACCTTCTTCCGCATCCAATTCACAACCCTCAAGAACTCATAACCAACTTCCTTGTCAAAATTGCTTCCCTGACCTTCTTCCTCGGTGAAAACGCATTCTTTTTCAACTTCTTCTTTCCTAGAACTCAGAAACCTCTTTTTTCCCAAATGAGTTCACCTGAACCATTCTCGATTCTTCTCCTATCGAACCCTTAAAAATTATTCTCTTCATCGAACCCTTAAAAATTATTCTCTTCATCGAACCATGCTCCCGTTTATGAACCTAGATATCCTAAAACTAAAATCGATTGAACCCATAACTCAGAAAACCTAAAAATCAATTGAAACCCTAATAATTGATTGCACCCAAAACTCAGAAACACTAAAGTACCGCCAGTCTCCCTAGAATCTCTGCTGAGAATCGCTACAGAGTCCAACGAAACAATCCATGAAACACAGTTAACAGATGCAACATTCAAGGTCTTCATCATCTTCTATTCCATGTACTTGAAGGTTTGGAGAAGAGATTGAAATTCACGGACCCTATCGAAGGTGTTGGAAGGGTTATGTACAGAGTACTAGAGACATTGTCGATTTAGGTTTTGAACCATATTAACGCATTTTTTTATTTGGATATTTGGGACTGGTCATTCTGATTTCATTTGTGCTATTTCAGAAAACTTGTCAGAAGGGATTTTGTCAGCATTCATTTCAGAAAACAGATAAGTTATTATACTCTTGTTATTTTATGAAAGTACATGTACTTAATTTTTGAGCTAGATTATGGGATGGATAAAAAATATAAAAATTCTAGATCCCTTAGAAGAAGGTCGCAGGGTACCTATTGTTACAGGTATATTTTAATTTCTCACTTCTATATAATGTATATGATATATAGTTACTTAACTTATCTTCTTGAACTATGTAAAGTAAATGAAAGGTATGCAAGCTTTTGTATGCTATAGTTGATTCCTCATATTCAATGAAATTGTATCGGTGAATATGATATCATATGATCATATATGTTAATAGCACTTTTGATTTACACTCAACAAACACAAATTCGTCAGAAACCACACACATATCCAAACACTGCTGATGTTTTCATTCCTAATGACAGTGACTAGTGTTTTCCGACTTGCTATGATAATTTCGAATCTGCAGTGAGTTTTTAAACTTGCAATGTCAACAAGTTTCTTATTTGCATTGATGGTACCTGTTCATAATTATTATTTTTTTTAAAAAAAAATTGTATGAGGAACCCACAGGCGGAATTGCAAGTTCAAAATTGAGCTCATAAGATTGGCCAAAAGGGATAGGCAAGACAGAGTGGGAGGCAAGATAGAGAGAAGAAAGGTTTCTTCCCCAGGAAAGGGGCAGCAGTTGGTCTGTATTTTCTATTTTCTTAGTTCTTTTGAGTTCTATAAGTTTAATGTCCTAAAATTATTAGCTTTATCATTTTCACAGGATAATCAAGTGGAAGCACTTGAAGAGAGTGCAAATGAGGCAAAGTTGTTCTTCATTTATGATATGGACAACTAGGATGCTGAATTTTACGCTAAGGTCAATGACGATGTCTATGTTAATCTAGGTAAGTGGTCTTTAATTCATTATAAAACATCTCAAGTTAGATATGAATATAAGATTTGTTTCTGCATGCAAAAGAGTTTAGGAATCATAAGAAATCATATTCTATATTCCTCATTTTACATATAATTTCAGGGACAGAAAAACGTACCATCGGTTAAGAGTAAATTGGGGAAATTATTTGTAATGATAATTCAGGGATGATTTAGAGTTTTTTTGACATGCCCTTCCCCCAAAATTAGATAAATCTACTGAATTTCTAGAAAATTGTGAAAAATTAAAAGCATTTGATTAAATCCTGTTGGATTAAAGGTCAAGAAGATTATATGTGGCAAGATTCATATAATATACTTGTTCTTCTTTCATAGGATTTATAGGTGTGTTTCAAAATCTTGGTAGTGATACCACGTGTTGAATAAAACTATATCTGACTTTTGAGGCATTTACACGAACAAGAGGTAAAAGAAAATAAATGAGTGGTTTAACTAATTACACTTATGGTTGTTTGATTGATGAAGTATTTCAATCAACAATAATACTGCTTCAAAATGAGGAAATTTATGTCAAGAAGGATGTAGAGATTTCATGTTCTGTAGTTGCAATTGGATTGAATTTTTGAACTTAAGTTTATCATCAAAGTGCCACATCAAAATGTGGTTTCAGCATTTATTCCATTTTGTCTAAGTTTACCATCCCAAACTCCATACCGATTTCAATTTGATTCAATAATCTTCGTCCTTGCCAAGACATGAGGCTGGCCCACCTGTGCAACAATCTGACTATGTAAAGTCCACTATCAATGTTATAGTCAATTAATTTGTTTGATTGTTGACTTAGAGAATATGAGATTTACTTTCCCACTTATGATCCAACTAGGTTGATAACACTTTTATAAAATATAATTTATAGGCATTTTTATTTACAAAGAGAGGTATGACACAACCTTTACTTGGATTGTTTCCTAACATTGTTATTGTTTGCTGATGTCATACTAGAATATTAAGGATCTTTCTTGTGACACTTATTTTATGACTTAGTTTATTCTACAAATGCTTTGGGTGGAGTGCTATCTATACCCTCTATTTTTAATATACCCTGTCCCTGAGCTTGAATTTTAAAAATTGATATTCTAGCTAATTTAATATTGTTTTTATGAATTGTGTTTCAGACTCAAGACACTAGTGGAAAATTCTTTGAGGAATGTAAAACTCTCTATTAAGGAAAATGACGAAGGATGCAAAGCTCTCAACTATCTATTATTCATTCAATGAAGTAAGAACTTCTTTTTCTATATATTATCATAAAAGAACATTAATTTGTATTGTTTGTAATTCATTTTTTGACCAATAAGTTTTTTTCCATGTCTTATATGTAATATTGTTTATATTAACATTTTGAGAAAAATATGTTTTTTTTAAGAAAAAAGGATCTTTAATAGGGACTTTCTGGAAATTGCAAATAAAAATTGGTTTTACGATAGCGCTTTTTAAAAAAATGCTATAAAATATTGTCCCTTTAATACCGCTTTCTATAAAAGCGCTATTAAATCATCATAAAGAATTGTAGAGAAAAACTAGGCTATGATAGCGCTTCTTGGTAAACGATATTAAATTTATACTTTTAATAGCGCTTTTAAAGTGCTATTAAAGATAGCAGACATATAATAGCGGCAGCTTTAATAGCTTTTAAAAGCGCTATTAAAAGCCAAAAAAAGCGCTATCAAATGCTGTTTTTGGCGTAGTGTAATGAGTGAAATAAAATATTTAGAGCGTAATTATTTTCATTGGTTCGGTTCATCGGTTTGACGGTTCCTAAAAACTAAAACCGAGAATCAAACCGAACCACATCGGTTTTTATTGATTCGGTTAAGTTTTAGAACCGAACCAAAAACATTCGATTTTATTTCAGTTTGGTTTGGTTTGAATTGTCGGTTTAACTAGTTTTTTCTGATTCGCTTATCCCCTAGTTACAGCGTCACGAATTAAAACCCATGCCATCCCACTTTATTCAAAAGATGAATTCCAGTTATAAGACTACTTGACAAAAAAAACATACACACTTAACAAACTTCATAATCGAACATCACGTATTATATTATTTTACATTTTTATTGCTTTTCTTTTCTTTTACTAGCTAACTTTTTTCAAAAAATTTCAAAATGATAACCAAAATTAAGATCATCAATATAATTATTATTTTCAGCTGATCAAACATTTACAAATGTAGAAGTTACTTCCTCCGTTCCTTTTTAAGTATCGTTTTAGAAGAATTTTTTTGTTCTTATTTAAGTGTCGTTTTATAATTTAATGTTATAATTTATCATTTATACCCTTATTTTTCGCAATAACTCCACCATATAATTTTAAAGATCAAATTACTTAAACTACAATTTAAGAAACATTAATAATTCACCCTTGAATCATGTCCATAATAATAAAAGGCACAAGGCAAATTCCATTTTGACACAAACTTACTAAATACAATGAATTGGGACACTAAGACTGCCTAATTTCAGAGATACCAATCTCATCTTCATTTCTCCCACTCCCATTCCCATATTGATTCTTCTTGTTGGCATTTTGAGTTTCCAACTTTAAAGCATTCTTGGAATTTGAGAGCATCTTTGAATACAATCTTAATCTTGTGCATGCATGTTTCAACTCATGAGACTTTAATTATTAAGTTAAGACAAGTATGGGATTGTGTAATATTTTTGTGGGACTTGGGAATTATAGTTCTTTCAAATCGTGATACGGTTTTGATTATTATGTTTCCTAATGATAAATTTGAGAAAAATAAATTATTTAACTTATCCTAAGATATTTAACATAATAACCATAATCATAAATATAAAATATATTATTTGTCCTGTTAAGTTAGCTTTAAGAAGTTAATTATGAAGAAACATCATATGGTAGATATATCTTATTTATGGTGAAACTTTTAGTATTAGACAGTTTGACAAAAAAAAATTTATATATTACTTAAATAATTGATTAAGGATATGGAGAATAGTTGATGAGTATGTGCAAAACAGACTATTACAAGTTAAAAAATTTTATAATTAAATTGTGATTCGGTTTGGTGAGGGAGTGGAAGCTAAATTCGATGTTGATTTTTATTATAGGATGTGGGGACTCATACTTGTGTGGGAGAATGTTAGGTGTAAGTAGAGCTGTCAAATGGGCCGGCTCGGCCCAACCCGCTTCGGCCCGGTGGGCCAACGTGTTTTAATGGGCTGACCCAGCCCAATTGCTAAATGGGCCACATAAAATGAGTCCGGCCCATTTTTGAAAGGCCCGTGCGGCCCGATGGGCCAGCCTGACCCGTATTTCAATATTATAATTTTAATTTTATAAAAAGGATGTAACGGATAAATGCAATACAACATAAATAGAGAGTCATCATAAACGTATATAAGTGATGTTTAAAATATTTATCCATAAATATATATATATGAATACCACAAAATCATCCATGTAAAAGTATAAAGTAACTTAATATTATCACCAATACTTATCAAATTTTCTCTACATCTCGCAACCATTCCCTTGATCACATCATTTTGAAAATATATCTTGATCCTCTTTAATTTTTCTTTATGACTTGAGAACACATTTATGAAATCATATCTTATCTCAATCTTTTTTCTCCAAAATTTACCAAAATCTTTTTTTAATGGGCCAGCCCGAAGCCCCCTTGGCCCGGTCTGGTCCACCCATGAAAAACATAGGCCCGGTGGGCTGGCCCAAAAAGACAGGGTCGTGTTTTTTTAAGGTATTTTGCGGCCCGACTCACGGTAAATTGTAGGGCTTATGGGCCGGCCCAATGGGCCGAGCCCATTTTGACAGCTCTAGGTGTAAGTGTGAATGGTTAAAGTCTCACATTGCCTCTGAATCAGTGAAATGTTGGATTTATAAGAAGGAGAACCTATTTATCTAACACCTTAAAATTTTGGATTGAGATGTGACATATCTCTCCTATCTCTCTTGTGGTCCTGTGTATTTAAGGATGTCCATGAATACTATTATTTAAATATTTTTAAAAAAATAATAACGTAATTAATTAATTTTTATATTCGTTTTAAAAAATAATTTTCTATTTAACACATAATAATAATAATAATAATAATAATAATAATAACAAAAATAAATCACTTTAGTTTTATTTCTTCTTTTATCAAAATAATTATACTAAATTCAACAAAATAATAATTGTTTCATATAATAATCATAATAATAATAATAATAATAATATTTTTATGTTGAAAAAAATAATAATTAAAAAAATTAACATTTAAATCTTTTTGCTAATTATTAACGGGTACAGATTTCCGCGGATACAAGTACCATAATTTGTATCCATCCCGGTAAGGAAATGAATGATAAAATATCTGTTTATTTTACACATGAATACCACCATGAATATCTATTAAACAATTTAATTTATACCAGTGACGGATTTTAGTTGTAGGTATTACGAATACAAGTTTTTTATCATCCTTAAATCCAATTCTAATTTAATCCATAGATAGATGTGACGAGCCCACTTGACACCGACACCTTAATATTAAACCTTATGATAATTCTAAACATATATGTATAACAAAATTTATTATTGGAGTGAAATTTACTATCATATACATTTTACATAAATTTTTTATATTATTAAAAAAGTTATTTGATATGTCAGTGAGAGAAATTAAAATTAGTTATTTTTTAAATTTTAATATAACGTTAATTTGTATGTATTTTATTGATATATTAAATTATTTTTAATTAAAATTGTACTTTATAGATATAATCTATGATATTATAATTTTTAATATAACGAAAATTTTATTATTCAGAACATGATATTTTAAAATTATTAAACATGTTATATGTTTGTTTGATATTGATCTTCTAACTATAAAAAATTGCATTTTACTTTTGTAACTTTATTAAATTGCTTCATTAAGCATTGGATCCAAATTCAAAATATTGATGTGCAATAGCAATTCTCCATTAAGCATATTATGTACGAAAGGAGTGAGAATAAAGCATAGTCTCTACAAGCTTTTGCTTTTTCCAGTTTTACTTTTTATGTAAGTTGGTGAGAAGAAGCAGTAATAATTATTAAATAAGTAAGAGCATTGAACCATATCATAAATTCAAATTTTCTATAGTAATAATATTGTACTAATTTGTTTTTAACACTAACATACATTGAACCTATACGAAACTTTTATTTGGAATTTCAAATATTTCTGCTTGATGTTGGAGGAATTAAATTGGAAGGAGAGGTAGTCAGGAAATTTAGCTGAAATTAGCTAAACATTTGAAAGGGAATTAAGAATAAAATTTAGCTGAAGATAGCAATGAGATTTTCACTTTACCTTTACCTACATTATTTATATTTTTAAATGTAGAATGTTTTTAACACTCTTTTAAATTAAATTATGAATTTTTTATATTGGAAAATTTTATACTTATTGGTATTTACAAAATCAAGTTAATTTTCAGAATTAAAATTAATTAAAACAATTATAACTATTAAAATATATAATATTTAAAAGATTAAATATCAAAATATATAATATTTAAAATATTAAATATTAAAATATATCATATTTAAAATATTAAATATTAAAATATATAATATTAAAACAATTAGAAACAAAAAATATATAATTATGTTTTTAACACTCTTTGAAATCATTTTGTTTAACTAAACACAAAAAATAAAACAACGTTACACGATTTATCTTATTATGGAAAAATTGAAAACAAACATACCTAATTGACTAAAGAATTCTAAAACAACAATTTATTTAAAAAAAAATACTGAAAACCTATTTATGATGAAAAATTATCCGCTAGAAATTTATATTTTTTTATAAAATTTTCAAAATAAAAAATATAGAAGCATATTTTATTAAAAAAATTCATAAGATATAGTGTATCTTTTTTCTTCTCAATTTTTGAGTTGCAACTTGTAACTTTCTTACTAAAATTTTCTAAGCAGGTCAGGAATTAATCACGGCTGCGCAAATTCAAAGCAAATGTTACGAATTGACCATAAAACTAAAAAGCTAGTAATGGAAGAAGTTGACATTAAGCCATTTGAAAATTTTGACCAATTTCAAGAGTTGGAAATTTCTGTCGCAGAAAATGAAGCATATATACAAGAAATAATACTCCTAAATTTAATTAATTTTTTCATGCTCATATCAAAACTGTAAATCCTACGTGTCAATATTATATTTAATTCCTATATATATATTATTGAGAGCAATTCCTATAAAAACCCTTATTCAACTTGTCTTCAGAGTTAACTTCTTCCCTATTTTAATTTGGAAATTAGACAATTTAGTTTTCTCTTTATTGTTGCTTTGTGGCAATAGAGGAAATAACATCTTCTAAGTCGATCCATGGATTTCACTTTCATTGATCAATAAACTTATGCAAAACTTAAAACCCCTCGGACTTTGTCCCTTTGATGTGAATATATGATACAATAATCCAAAACACACCAACGAGTGTTTGATATATGGTCAAAGAATAATACCAATTAAACTCTGCATTGCATTGGTACGGGTGCGTACCCAAAATCTGGTATGAAGTATAATATTTTTTTAAAAAAATTAAGATATGGGTACGTTAGTATAATATTTTAAAAATATAACAATAAAAATAATTAAGAAACAATATTATTTAACTAATAATAAAATTAAAAAATAGTTTACTTTAAAAAAATTAATATTTATGCAATAATATAAATAAATCACACTTAAAAATATCAATAAATCATAATAAGACAGGATAACGCTACATATCACAACGGTTACGCTAACCACACTACAAAAAAGATGCTCAGCAGCGACATGGATAACACGTCGCAACATGAAATATCACGTCACAACAAAAAACTAGCGACGTGTCCACCTACGTCGCAGGAGCACGTGGGACAACTAAGTAGCGACGTGGAGACCACGTCAGAAAGTAGCGACGTGACTCCAACGTCGCAATAAAGATACATGGGAAACATCTCCCTGCACGCAGAGCAGGTGTGGCAGGTGGGAAAAAGTGTGATGTTGACTTTGTAGCGACGTGGTTTTCACTTTGCTACATTAAATGCTATTTTTTTTCAAAAATTTAATCACGCGGGATGAATTGTGTTTTATATAATTAATTAATTAATTTATATAATAAAATATATAAAATAAAATTTACATAGTAAAATCTATAAAATATAATTTATATAATAAAATTTATATAATAAAATTTTATAAAATAAATTCATATAATAAACTTTATATAATAAATTCAATTAAATAAAACTAAAAATTTAAAACTAATATTTTAATGAATTAAAATATAGAATAAGTTACATAAATATAAATTAAAAACAAATAAAATACAAAATGTTTTTAAGAGGCATCATCATCCGGAAAATAATTATCCGGATTAAAATCATCACCCACTCCGTCATCCTCCGGCTCTTGAGGAGGAACATTACTGTAATTTCCACCTCCTTGCATAAATCGTCTCATCTGCTCCTCCATCTCAGCTTGCTTCTTCAGAATGCCCTCTATCTGCCGCGCATGCTGCTCCTCCATATCAGATTGCTTCTTCCGCATCATCTCCATCTGGGCCTCATTTTCGCGTCTCGCCAATTGCCTTATTAGTTAAGTTTGTTCCTGTGTCAGATTTGGTTGACGCGATCCACCCTCTCCATCCTGAACTCTTTGAAACAGATTGTGATCACCAGCTCTATAGCTGGACGCCAAATTTCCATCTCCAAAAAAGCAACCATTAGGCCATTTTTCTTTAATAACCTCATACCAAATATAGTGATCAACATCAGCATTAAGCGGCTCCCCCTCTACTGACATGTATTGAGGATTATTTTCCAGAAAAATGGCAAGCAATCTATCATATTCTTCCAGCACACATATTCAATAAAAAAAATTTAAGTTAAATATTTACATGCATATTTAATTATACTAAATAAACATGTACATACTATAAATTAAAATATATTAAAAAGTTGCCACATGATTTTCACGCCACAACTTATGATTTGCCACGTGATTTTCACGTGGCAATTTATCAATTGTCACATGAAATTCACGTCACAAATTTTTTATTAATTTAAAAAAAAAAGAAACAACATAAATTTCACTTACAAGATACATCCTCGTACGCTCGTCGACAAAACCTCCCGATTTCCTTGTCCGGATCCTCGAAAGCAGCTCAGGCATCAATGGTTTTCTCCTCAACTCCTTAGCCTAAATAATATAATAAAAATAATTAGTAAAATATATTATGAATAAAGATGTAACTTAAAAATTTTAAAATTTTTACCAATCGTCGGGCATGCTCGGTGGTGCTAATACTTCCAACTGTATTGACACAACCGGCCTTTTCAGATGCCATCATCTTCTTAAAAGTTTATGATTTAGCCTGGAATTATGGAGTCCTCCAATATGTAACAAGCTCATGAAAAATCTCCTCGCCTATCCAGCTAGGACGGATGCCATGAAGCTCATAATTCTCCCTTACTCGCCGCAGCATATCAGACATTCTTTTAGAGCATCTGGTATTGAAAACTTTCTGAACCATTTTTTCACTCAATGGATCCCACACACATTTCTCCTGCAATAATGTTGTATGACATTAAAATAAAATGTTAAGTAATTATAGTGAGAACTTCATTTAAATAACCATAACTAAAAAAATAAATTAAATGCACAACTTAAATAAATAACAATACCTTTAACACTCTAAACCATTCATCTTTATTTTTGACCTCCCTATAGCTCTTAAAAGCTGAAATATACATCTGCTGGATTATATAGTTAACAATCCTAGCAGAGTAGCAGCAGTCCGACTCGGTGCAAAACTAAAACAATAAATGAAAATGTTAGATATAAATTTATACAAAAAATGAAAATGTATACATACTATAAAAGTTTTTAAATAGGAAACTTACTTGCTCCCTTCGGGCCGAATCCAAAATCTACCATCAACGACATGAATCTCATCGGGATCATCCCTCCCACGACGATCAGCTCCATCTATCTCATCAACTGCCTCATCGACCTCACGTGCTGGTACATGTGTGGGATGTGGGGTGCGTGAGCCTCCAACCTGTGTGGGGCGTGGACTGAGAGATCGTCCAGCCTGTGTCGGACGTGGACAGGGAGATCGTCCAGGCTGTGTGGGGCGTGGACTAGGAGATCGTCCAGCCTGTGTCAGACGTGTACGGCTGGATCCTCCCGTCTGCTGGAAGGATTAAGTCATCTGGATGGGATATGAAAAACCAGATCCTCCAATCTGCTGGAAGGATGAAGGCATGCCAGTAAGGGCGAATGGAAAGCTGGGCGGGGGCACACCAGTATGTGTGAATGGAAAGCTAGGTCCTCTTGTCTGCTGGAAGGACGAGGGCACACCAGGATGCTGGAAGGATGGCGGCATCTGAGTCAATGGGAAAGGCAAACTGGATCCTATGATGCACGTGATTACCACGTCGCTATATTTTTTTGTTTTAAATATACATATATAATATATATTATACTTTTAATATATATTTTAATTTAAAAAAATGTATTTTCAATTTAATAACAATAACATATATTTCAATTTTAGAAATATAACATATAATCATATTATATTTTATTTTATTTTAAATATACATATATAATATATATTATACTTTTAATATATATTTTAATTTAAAAAAATGTATTTTCAATTTAATAAAAATAACATATATTTCAATTTTAGAAATATAACATATAATCATATTATATTTTATTTTATTTTAAATATACATATATAATATATATTCTACTTTTAATATATATTTTAATTTTAAAAAATGTATTTTCAATTTAATAACAATAGCATATATTTCAATTTTAGAAATATAACATATAATCATATTATATTTTATTTTATTTTAAATATACATATATAATATACATTCTACTTTTAGTATATATTTTAATTTTAAAAAATGTATTTTCAATTTAATAACAATAGCATATATTTCAATTTTAGAAATATAACATATAATCATATTATATTTTATTTTATTTTAAATATACATATATAATATATATTCTACTTTTAATATATATTTTAATTTTAAAAAATGTATTTTCAATTTAATAACAATAGCATATATTTCAATTTTAGAAATATAACATATAATCATATTATATTTTATTTTATTTTAAATATACATATATAATATACATTCTACTTTTAATATATATTTTAATTTAAAAAAATGTATTTTCAATTTAATAACAATAGCATATATTTCAATTTTAGAAATATAACATATAATCATATTATATTTTATTTTATTTTAAATATACATATATAATATATATTCTACTTTTAATATATATTTTAATTTTAAAAAATATATTTTCAATTTAATAACAATAACATATATTTCAATTTTAGAAATATAACATATAATCATATTATATTTTATTTTATTTTAAATATACATATATAATAAATATTCTACTTTTAATATATATTTTAATTTTTAAAAAAAAGTACTTTTAATATAATAACAATAACATAACATATATTCTTTTTCTATTTAACATATATCTTTTTTATTAATATTCAGTTGTTAAGAATAATATCATAAAATACATATATTTTATTTAGAAAATAAATAACAGATTTTAAAAATAAATCTAAACATTTTTCTATTAAATTTTAAAATTCTAAAGTTCATATATAATAGTTTTTCTATACATTATTCTAAACAGATTTTAACATTCTAAAATATAGCTTTTCTATTAATTTTTAAAAACAACATCATAAAATATATTCTGTAAATTAATAACCTAATTAAATTTAAACAACAACATAATATTTAATTTATAATTTCGTTTTATAATAACCTAATTAAAAAATAACCTAATTAAAAAAATTAAAAAAATAACCTAACAAAACTATTAAAAACTTACCTCTTCTTCAATCTATTCCTCTTTTTTCTTCTTCTCCTTCACCTTCTTCTTTCTTCAAATTAAATGGAAAAAAAATTAAACCATTGACAACATAAAACAATATGAATATAAAACAAAATTATAAAAAATACTTGGATTATACCTTGTAGTGGGATTGAAAGTTTGGGGATTTTGGGAGAGGAGGCAATTTGGGATTGAAATGGGTTGCAGAGATGCAGAGAGGAAGAATGAACTTCAATTGGTTTGAAATGGTAAAGGGGAAGAAGGAAAACGCGTGTATTAATTAACTTATCAGCGACGTTACAATCACGTCGCAACCTTGCCACGTGGTTTCCACGTCGCTACACTCAAACGGTCATAATAATAATTACACACTCTACCACATCTGTAAAAGTGACAGAGTTATTTTCCCAAGTAAAAGGTTGTGACGTTGGGCTAACGTCACTACTAAAATTTAAAAAAATTCAAAACTCCCTCCAGCTACAACGTTAAAGTTTGTATTTTTTTTTTTTTTTTACTTTTTAGTAGCGACGTGACTCACACGTCACAACTGTTTTTAAAAAAAACCAACCTCTGACACGTCTGATTATAACGTTGGATTGATTTTTTTATTATAAAAGTTTGTTGTGACGTGGGAAACACGTCGCAACTACTCACGTGGAAAACACGCCGCTAATATATGTCGCTGGAGAACATATTTCTTGTAGTGCCAACTGTTTTGATATATACATTTAGGTTATTGGTTCGAAACTCAGCAGCAACAATTTATTTGGAACATAGATAACATTTTATCGCGGTTACAGTAAATAACCCTTGTAGAAAGTACTCAGAGTTCGAGGTAGACCTAGCCAATGATTAGACTTTATTCAAATTAAACTATAAGAGACGATATAGATGTAATGAATTAATCGTGTCATTGAATCACATTCTAAATGCTAAAGAGCGTGATATGAATGATGAGACACATACAATTTGAAAAATATTGATTGATATAAGTTGGTTTTCAAATACAACTTAATTTTCAGATTATAAGTTTTTATGTCAATTTAAATAAATGTATTTTTAGTCAAAAGTTAGTGAAATAAACAATCTACATAGGATATAATAAACTCAACTTCATATACAGTTAATTTGCATAAGAATTTAAAGAACAGAACATTGCTAAGTCACAAGAAGTCTATTTCTTGTGACTTATCGAGGTCGATGAAGTTTCCACAATACCTTCATACTTCTTGTATTTTTTTCATAGCAACATACATCATATGTACCATAGCCAAAGTATGCGTTTTGTTAAGGTGATGAAGACGAATCTGAAAAAAAAATGAGAACATTCACCAATTGAAAAAATGAGAACACAATTTTAACAAGAAATGTAAACGAAATCGGAACATAAGTTTAATGAACGAATCTCAAGGTATAGATTAGTGAAGATGAATCTGAAAAAATGAGAACACTCACTAAATAAAAAAAATGAGAATCCATTCTTAACACGAAACGTAAATGAAATCAGAGCATAAGTTTAATGAACGAATCTAAAGGTAGTGATTGGTGAAGACGAATCTGAAGGTTGCAGTATATGTGAAGAGTGACATAGATGTTAGGGTTATGTTTTAAGAAAGAAGAGTGAAATATGTTAGAATTTTCTTTTGAGAGAAGTTGTTGTTATATATTGGGTGGCGGAACATTTTCGCTTATATATTTAAAAAATATCACTTTCTTCACGGTTGATAAGAAGAACTCTGATGTAATGATTGGACTTTACATCACGGTTGAAAATAATTATCGTAGTGATATACAAGGAGTTGGGATAATGAAAGAATTGAGATTCAAATCATGTAACTTGTGGTACATTTCACTACGGAGTTTAACAAAGGCCGTAGTGAAATACATTTTAGTAAAAACAAAAACAAAAACCCAAAAACATATTTTTACCACGGTTAAAGAAAGTCGTTGTAATATTGTTTGACGAAGGGTATTTTGAGATGTGATTAGAAAAAATTAAATTCTAATTATTTAGAAAACGATTGTATAAAAATTATTTACTTCTCAAAAAGGCAATCCAAATGTGAACATACTAAATGCATTTAAAAATAAGCAGATAAAACGTACAAGTTCTACTAATATCACGGATATGTCCACAAAAAAGTGATAGCGATGTGTAAATTTACTTCTTTGAAAAAGAAATTCACCATTTTTAGTATCACATCATTGTATGTTTTGTTCCGCTAAAAGTTAAAATTATTCACCAATTATTAGTTGGTCCAATGGTAACTAGTGCTAAATTTAATAACGAAGATTACGGTTCAAATTTCACAACTGCGATCGGAAGAGACTAAAACTACTTGATGTCATAACTGATTCTAAAAAAAATTAAAATTGATTCTAGAATCGATTGTTTTCGCGTGTGTTTGGTTCTGCGGTGAAAAAAATTGATTTTGAGTTAATTGATTATGTAAAATTGATTTGAATTAAGTGAGTTAAAGGTAAAGTAATTTACGTTTGGAGAAATTCTTGCAAAAGTGAATTGACCAATAAATTTCAGTGTAAAAATCACGTTTGATCAAAAATTACAAATTCTAAATTCAACTAGAATTAATTCTAAAAAGCATAATTAATTATGGTCAAGATCAATCAAACGCGTCAAAATCAATTTTAAATGTTCAGAATCAATTCTGAATATCTCAAACGTGAAACCAAACATAGACTTCGTTACAAACGCAGAATCAAAACCAAAACTTTAATGTCCAATAGTCATTTTCCATTAAGAATATTGTGTACGGAAGGAGTAAGAATTAAGCATAGGCTTTGCATGCTTTTGCTTTTTATGTAAGTTGGTGAGAAGAAGCAGTAATAATTATTAAGAAAATTTCTTTACCAACCTCCCAACCTTCTAGTTCACCTCTGGTGAAAAACCCAAACTACCCCTAACTTCGGAAATGAACTTCCGAAATGCAAGAAAAAGGTGTTTTCGGAGATGCATCTCCGAAAGCGCCTTTTTTTTTAAAAAATTTGACTTATTTCGGAAGTTCATTTCCGTAAACAGCATTTCGGAAGTTCATTTCCGAAATACTGCGCGTTTTGCAGATTAAGCAAAACGGCCCCCTCCCCCAAATCATTTACCCTAATCTTCTTCAAACTCAACCCCAAAGAGATTTTTATGCAAACCAGTTCCAAGCTACCTCAAAGGCTCCATCTAGTTGCTCTATTACATTCTAAAGCCCTCCAATCTATTCAATAGGTAAGCATTTTGATTTTAAGATCTATGATTAAAATGTATATTAGGGTGTTTAGAAATAGCAAAAAATGTATTAGGTTAGGTTTATACTGATTTTTAGGATGTTTAGAATGTGTATACATATGTTTGAATATTGATTTTGGGGTCTGCCATTGAAGGTTGCAGAAAAGCTCTGCGCAGGGGTGTTTCGGAAGTTCATTTCCGAAAACACCTCCATTCCAGTTTCGGAAATGAACTTCCGAACTGTATCAGAAGTGCAATTTTTTTTTGTTTTTTCATTTGTCTCGCATATTAATCGATTTCAATTTCGATTGTTTACAGGAACATGACAGGCAACCAGCCAGCACGCATCAGACAGGGCAGGGAGTCCCAGACTGCGTCGGCTAGACGCGAGCGGGCGGCGGCGCAGCTGGCGTCGACACGCGGGCGGGGCCGGGGACGCCGTGTGCGCGATACACAGGACTTGGTGGAGAGTTCATCTCCTTCAGGCTATAGGAGTAGGCTGGCTCGGGTATCTTCTTCCCGCCAGCGAGAGGAGGAGGATGATGATGATGAGGAGGAGGAGGAGGTCATACCGGATGTTGACCCTCCAGTCGGGGAGGAGGAGGAGCAGGAGGAGCAGGAGGTGGATAGCTATCCGGGAGGGCCTTTTGACACTTCCCTGCTGATTCACTACCAGGATCACGTCGCTCGGCGGATCTGGGAGGGAGAGGTAGTTTTTTTAACTTAGCCGTTTATTTGTCACCATTTTTTATAATTTTACCGTTTATTTCTCGCTTATTTGTTTTTTTTTTTGTAACAGGAGAGAGAGCCATTGAAAATGGTGAACCACTCCAGGAAGATTTTCGGTTTGTTTAAACTAGCAGCTCAGTGGTTTAACGACCATGTGCGAGGTTCAGGGCTTAGCGGGCTCTGCATGACCGGGTACACCACCATCAGCACCGGCATGCAGGGGGCATTTGTGGAGCGCTGGCACAAGGAGACGTCATCTTTCCACCTGCCGGTTGGGGAGATGACGATCACCTTGCATGACGTCCAGTGTCTTCTCCACCTGCCTATTAGGGGGCCGCTGTTGACCCACTCCAAGATCCAGAGGGTGGAGGCCATTGAGTGGATGACGCTCTATCTGGGCATGGAGGAGGAGGTTGCTCACTTTGAGTGCGCCACGACTTGTGGGCCTCATGTCCGGTTCACTACACTGAAGATCTATTTTGAGTTCCACCTGGACGCGGCTGCCGAGGCTGAGGGTAAGGGTGACGAGCTGTTCACAGAGTATCACCGCGGTTGCGCTCTCCGGTGCTGGTACATGCATGTGGTAGGCGCTGCATGCTTTGTGGACAAGAGCGTCAGGTACGTCGACGTGACCTACCTCCTCTATTTCATGGACCTGGATACCGTTCACCAGTGGAACTGGGGGGCAGCTACTCTGGCATATCTCTACCAGAAGCTGAATGAGGCCTCCAACTGGAGGACGAGGCAGCTGGTCGGATCCTGCACTCTGCTTACGGTACGTTTGATTTTAACACATTCTCGTATTTATTTATTTATTTATGTTTCGTATTTAATTTTAATACATTATCTTGTTTCTGTTTCAGAGCTGGATCATCTCCTACTTCTCCCGCATCCACGGCTTCCACATCGATCCTGAGTATGTGGACCCCATGCCCAGGGCCGCCAGATACGTTCTCTAGAGGGGGAACGATGCGGTGGGACCATACCGCCTGTACCTGGACCGCACGATGCACGACGACGTCACCTGGAGGCCGTTCGCCGACTACGCTCAGGTTGTCCCCTTCGACGGGGTTGCTCTATATTCAGGCTGGTTGGCATGCGGGACCGGCATCATGGTTCGGTATCTCCCGGAGCGGTGCATGCGTCAGTTCGGATTCGTGCAGATCATACCCAGGTCACCCTTCGAGGCTGCTCCTGACACAGTGACCAGAGTGCAGCTCACTGCCATATGGGAGCATTGGGAGGATCATGTGGTACCGGAGGAGTACCGTCGCATGCGGGTCACCCAGGACTGGCACAGTGTGGATGGGTACGTCACATGGTTCTACCGGGTGTCCCATCCTCTCTTGAGACCCGACGTTCCCGGCGCTCCTAGGCCAGCACACGAGGAGATCCTGGAGAACCAGCAGGCCGAGGATGATCACGCCATTGATCTCATGCCGATCTGTCAGCGGATATCGATGATTGGGCGGGACGCGTTGGATCGAGGTATCGTGGAGCGGGGCGGTCCAGAGGCAGTCGCGGTGATGGAGATGATCGTCCTTGATGCGGACCGTGCGGCGACATACAGGCGGCAGAGGAGGGTCCAGGGTGAGAGGGTTAGGCACACCCAGTAGTGGTCGGGTTTATTTATTTTTTGTTTTCCGGATTGTATCTTTAGCACACTATTTTTATTTGTTTCGGTTTGTATATATTATTTTCATCGGATTAGTATTTTTTTTTTGTTTATTTATCATATTAGTGTTTTCAGTCTATCTATTGTTTATTTTATTTGCCGGTAACGTTTAATTAAAATGCGGTTGCGTTTAAGAAAAAACATTAAAAAAAACACAGTTTCTGCATAATTCAGAAATGAACTTCCGAATTCACCCCCCATGAGGTGTTTTCGGATGTTCATCTCCGAACGCACCCCCATGAGGTGTTTTCGGAGATGAACTTCCGAATCAAGGAAATTTTTTTAAAAAAAAAAACGCTTCGGAAGTTCATTTCCGAAGCAGGGGTAGTTTGGGAATTTCGCTGGGGGTGACCCCCCATAGGGAGGTGGGTGGATAAAGAAATTTTCATTATTAAATAAGTAAGAGCATTGAATTTCAACCATATCATAAATTCAAATTTTGTACAGTAATAATATTGTACTAATTTGTTTTTAACACTAACATACATTGTATCTTGAAAGAGACTTTATTTTGAATTTCAGATATTTCTGCTAGACGGTGGAGTAATTAAATTGTTAAAGGACATAGTCAGAAAATTTAGCTGAAATATAGCAACATGGTTCAATTTACCTTTACCTGCATAATTTACATTTAAAATTTTAACACTCTTCTAAATTAAATTAAGGAGAGTTATTGATAATGGAATTTTTTTTATACAAGTGAGAAAAGAAAAAAAAATCATCTAGAAAATAAAATCTCGCTAGCATCAATTAGCAAGCGAATAATAATTCTTAGGAAAATTCCGTAAAATATCATAAAGTTACATCATTACCGATCCCATATTTTTAGTAAGTGCAAATAAATTTTTTTTAAGAGTATGAAATATTTGAACTCGACATTTTTTAGAGATAAACTCTTTAGTATTGTGAAGAATTACGACATAGTGATATCAAACATTAACAGATTATGAGATAAGCTTGACAATAGAATTGAAGTCAGAATAACACATCAGATATTTGGTGTCATGTTTTGAGACCATACACAAATCATAATATAGAGCCATTTGCAAAACCGTGACACTTAAGCACTTTCAATATATATTAAATCAATCCACCAAAATATGAGATGTCAAAATTATCGAGACTACTGCCATCAACATTCAAAATCATATTATTATTTTTGTGTCGTTTTCACATGATCGTTTTTGTTGGATAAGACATTTAACTAACATATTAACATAATTTACTGTGATGTGTTTTAAAATATAAAAAAAATGTGATTTCATTTACAAGACATAAATTATTTATAACATGCCACGGCCACTAACAAACAGAGAAAAAGATAGAATCATTGTCAATGCCATGTCTAATTTAATATTATATGTATATTAAAAAAATTATACCTATAGATATTTATAAAAAATTAAAAATTATTTAAAATAATTAAATATTCAAGTATTCCAACAACACCACATAATTAGTATCCTTCTAAATTGTCCAAACACAAGATAACCAAATCATCCTTACTTTCTCCTTCAAAACTTTATCTCTCTCAAGAATGACCACACATTTGGACATAGCAAAACACATTATGGAGTAATCTTGAATAAAACCCTAGTCAATTTAATATCATTAACAAGCAAATTTGTCGCCGACACCTTTTTATTGTTGGGTTAACTATAAAATATAATTAAGGCTATCACATAACTTTGCAGAGAATAAAGCTTCTTAAAAAGTCAAATGTATTAAAACAAATGAGATAAAGCATAAGACATGCATATGATATATCTAACCAAAAGAAACAACTCGACATAAACTATAGAACTAGGCCAAAAATAAGAAAGACTACAAACCAACTTAATAAGCTATAAAGTCTATCAACCCTATTAGATAGCTTCCTCACTTCCACCGTAAATAAAATATTTAAAAATAGACTCCATTTTAAAAATAGTACTAGTCACAAATAAAACCTAAAATATTTAAAAGAGACATGCCCGTGTTGATGGTAGGGGTGACAAAATATCAAATACTATGCATGAAGAGCTCCTCAATGGTGCACAAAGTTAGTTAGGAGTTAGTTATTTTTCTGCTACACACATGAATGTTCTATACTATGCAAGCTAATATAGATAGCTTATGGTGCAGCCTAGCGTTGCTTGTATAAATACCTACACTGTAACACTTACTATTCTAATGAGAATCTTCTTCTTTCTCCATGTTCATTGAGATTCATAATATGGTATATCAGGTTCGATAATGGTCCTGAGTTTCTCCTGAACCAATTCTATGCCTCTAAAGGTATCATTCACCATAGGTCTTATGTTGAGAACCCACAACAAAATGGCCGTGTCGACAGGAAACATCAGCACCTTTTAAATGTAGGAAGAGCTCTTCTATATCACTCCAAACTCCCCAAATCCTACTGGTCTTATGCCATTCAATATGCTACATTCATCATCAATCGTGTCCCTACACCTATTCTTCAAAACCAGTCTCCTTACCAAGTTCTACACAATACTATTCCTGCCCTAGATACCTTTAAGGTATTTGGCTCACTTTGTTATGCTTCAACACTCAAATCCCAAAGAACCAAACTTGATCCTCGTGCCCGCAAATCCATATTCTTAGGTTATAAAACCGGCATGAAGGGTTATGTCCTCCTTGATTTTCACACATCTGAGATCTTTGTGTCACGAAATGTCACATTTCATGAACACATATTACCCTACCTTAGTCCTACTACTGATCCTCAAGATTCCACCCCTTGGTTTTACTTCCCATCCAAGTCTCTCACTAACCCTTCTCATACTGTTCCACCTCAAACTTCATCATCATCACCTGATACTCAGATTACCATATCTCCACCTTCAGCTTCAAACTCATCAAATCCACCTCAGCCTCTCCCTTATGACACTCCATTAGCTAACCCTACATCTCTCACTCGAACATCTTCTAGAATGATACAACATCCTTCTTATCTACAAGATTATATCTGCAATTCTCTCTATACTTCAAAGCAAACATCCCCAGGTATTTCGTATCCCTTGTCCCATTATATTTCCCATGAACATCTCTGTTCTACACACTCTAAATATGCTTTATCTTTAGTCTCTAACTCTGAACCTAAGACTTATAGTGAAGCATCTAAATATGATTGATGGAAACAAGCAATGCAAGTTGAACTTTTAGCACTTGAGAAGAATGGGACATGGATGATTGTTGATATTCCACCTGGTATAAAACCCATTGGCTGTCGTTGGGTGTATAAAATAAAGTACCTTGCAGATGGTACCATCGAGAGATACAAGGCGCGTTTAGTTGCGAAAGGCTACAATCAAATAGAGGGCCTTGATTATTATGATACGTACTCACCTGTGGCTAAGATCACCACTGTTCGTACTGTTATTGCTCTAGCATCTTGCAAAAACTGGTACATACATCAGCTTGATGTTAACAACGCGTTTTTGCATGGTGAGATTGCAGAAGATGTCTACATGGTTAGCCCTCCTGGAGTTCATACTGCAAAACCTAATCAGGTTTGTAAGCTTGTGAAATCTCTATATGGCCTCAAGCAAGCCAGTCGTAGGTGGTAAGAGCGGCTCACAGCATTTTTACTTGCACAACATTACACTCAGGCTACCTCTGATCACTCTCTTTTCATTAAATCCATTGATACTTGTATTACCATTTTGTTAGTGTATGTAGATGATGTCATTGTCACTGGAAATGATCATGCAGAATTACACTCAATAAAAATGGCTTTACACTCTACTTTCCAAATCAAAGATCTTGGCAAACTGAAATACTTCTTAGGTATCGAAGTTGCTCATTCTCAAGCTGGCATTCTTCTTTACCAACGAAAGTATTGCTTGGACTTAATAGAGGACTATGGTTTCCTTGATTTAAAACCTGTCTCAACTCCTGCTGATCCAACTATCAAACTGCACCACGATTCGAGTGAAGCCTACCACGACATTCCTTCCTATAGAGACTTATAGGAAGACTCTTATACCTTAATGCCACCAGGCCAGACATAACCTTTTGCACACAACAGCTAAGTCAATACTTATCCAATCCTACAGTAACACACTTTAAAGCTGCTTGTCGTGTCTTACGATATCTCAAATCTTGTCCAGCCCGTGGCATACTACTTCCTCGTGACTCCTCATTACAGTTGCATGGCTACTCAGATGCTGACTGGGCAGGTTGCTTAGATACTCGTAGATCCATTTCTGGGCAGTGTTTCTTTCTTGGTCGCTCATTGATTTCATGGTGTTCCAAAAAGCAACTAATAGTGTCCAGATCTTCATCTGAAGCTGAGTACCGTGCCCTAGCCGCAACAACATGTGAACTTCAATGGCTTTTGTTTCTTCTGCGGGATCTCCATGTTAAATGTCTCAAGACACCAGTTATCTATTGTGATAACCAAAGTGCAATCCATATTGCTTCTAATCCCGTTTTCCATGAACGTACGAAACACTTGGAGATTGATTGACATATTGTCAGAGAAAACCAGAGTCAAGGTATCCTCAAACTTCTCTCTGTCAAGTCACATGATCAGCTTGCCGATTTGTTCACAAAACCGGTTCTCCCTCAACCTTTCAACACTCTTATATCCAAGTTAAAGATGATAAACATTTATCAACCTTCATCTTGTGGGGGGATATCAAATACTATGCATGAACAGCTCCTCAATGGTGCACAAAGTTAGTTAGGAGTTAGTTATTTTCTGTTACACACATGAGTGTTCTATACTATGCAAGCTAATATAGATAGCTTATGGTGCAGCCTAGCTTTGCTTGTATAAATACCTACACTGTAACACTTACTATTCTAATGAGAATCTTCTTCTTTCTCCATGTTCATTGAGATTCATAATACAAAATGAGTCTGATCTACCAAATATGTCTATTTTGTTGCTAATCTTTAGTAGGTTGAATCAAAGTTGTAAGTTTACATCTTCTACTTTGTTTGCTCTATTTTTTTTTTTTTACAGATTTTGACAAGTGCATGCATTAATTGGGCGGACATAATTTTTTATGTCACGTTTAGGCCTTAGGGATACAAGGCATGTCTAGTCGGACTTGCTTCCACCTTATTTTTCAATGCAACGAGTCAAAAATTTTGGTCCATCCCTCAAATTGTTTGTTCCGTCTCACTCTGTTTTTTCAAACTTTTGTGAATGCGCTTAAACAAAAAGAATATGCTGGTTTCAAACTCAACTAAATTACAAAGTCTTTTTTTTTTTTTAAATCAAGTTTAAAAGTAACAAGATTTTTTTTCATTTTGCTTTTCTCAATTCCTATTAATTACTATTCATGTTAACATGATTTAAATTGATGATTGTTATAAAGTCATACATTTACATTTATCCATAAACTTTGTGAAATGAAACAAGGAAGTTCATGCTTAATTATTGTGTGACTATTTCACTCTTGGTGCTATTTGAAGTTGTTAGAATTGTGTTATCAGATGAGAGACAAATCATTTTAATAATCATATCATATTGAGATTCATTTTAGTGTTAAGCTTCTTTGATATGCTTATCATGATATAATATATTGTAGTTTATTGAGTTGTGAGTATTTAATTAGGTATAGACATACTTAATTTAAGCATGCAATTGGATTATGCATGATATCATTTTTAAATAGATCATTTATTTAATATTTTTTATTGATTTGCTGGTTGAAACAATCTCTTGGGCAGTTATAATACACAAGAAGTATAAATTTGGAAGGAAAAGTGCTTAATGTGACAGAGTGTCAAAAATGTTGTAGCCCACAAGTGAAGCTTATTTGATATTAAATTTATTTGATGTCGGATTTGATTCTCAAAGAATTTTGGCACTTGATTTATATTTTGACAATACATGCATGTTTCTTAAACACTTTTAAATTTATCATCCTTTTTTAATTGTGTCTTTTTAATTTCTTAGATTTTTCTTATAGAATGTTTAAAAACAAATAGGTTAGTGTGGGTTCACTAAATTATTTTAATTCTTTTATAATATAAATACTTTGTTATATGTATTTGCATGATGCAATGTATGATGACAAGATAGATATTGTCTGCCAAAGCATGCATTTAAAAGAAAAAAAAGTTGGTAGAATTTAACCTTTTTTATAAGCAAGGATGTATTAGAAACAAGCACAAGGGTTGTTTAATTCATGTAAAGTCTGAATATAAAAGTTAGAGCAAAACACACTTACTAAGTAAAGCAAACAAGCGGGTATAGAAGCCAAACATTTAAATCCTACAAATTATTCTCAATCGATCCACATGACTTTGCTCTAAACCACTCCCATGAGAAGGACTTAGTCATACAAACAATTTCCTTAACTTGTTTGTGGCTTCCTCGAAAAAGAATCTCATTCCTGATTAATCAAATGGACCAAATAGTTGCGATTTAATACAGGAGCCTCCATCTCTTCTTCGTTCTTCCTTTCAAAAGAGCATAAAAAAAGTCCAAAATCGAGTCACAACGGGACAAACTGCCAAGGCCTAACCACTCAAGCAGAAGGGACCAAACTCTAACAGTCACATGACACAAAATAAAAAATTGGATGCGAGTCTCTTTTAGGCCTAAGCAAAGAGGGAAAACAAGGTAGTGAAAACTTGCTAGAACACCTCTTTTTGCAAAATTGTCTCTTGTTTGAAGTCTTCACAATAGCAACCTTCAAACAAAGTCTAGTATATTACTTGGCACATTGGAGAACCACAACAACTTGAAATCCAAGGAGATATAAGTATCCACACGAGACCCTGCAATCACTATGTCTAACAAACCAACATAAGCAGATTAAACAATGAAACCTAACGCATTACACCACCAAACAGAAGATTCTTCAACGTCTATATTAGGATTGACATTTAAAAGAAGGCTTTCTAGCTCTTCCCACTTCGAAGTCAACTCCTTGTCTGAAACTAAATCCTCGAGAACTCATAGACTCCAGACCCAAACAACATTGCACCAATGACCTACATCTTCTACTATAAGTTTATCTTTCTACGACAACTCAAACAAAGCTGGAAAAAGGAATTAGCCTATGATACATTTAGATGTTAACGATATTTTACAAGAAGAAGTTTATGTGTCACAACCTCCTGGATTTGTGAAAAAGAATTAGGAAGGGATGGTGTATAAGTTGCATAAAGTCTTGTATGGATTAAAGCTAGCTCCCAGAGCTTGGAAATTGAAGATTGATTTGTTAATCACGAAGAAAGGGTTTCATAAATGTGAGATGAAATATGGTGTTTATGTCCAGCATACTTCTGAAGGCAATATGATCTGGTATGTCTCTATGTTGATGATATATTGGTAATTGGAAGTTGTTCTGATGAGATAGTCAAATTTAAAAAGGTGCTGATGAATAAGTTTGAGATGACTGATCTGGGAAATATGGGATTTTTTTAGGGATGGAGATTTTGTACTCTGAGAAGAGTATCATTTTTCATCAGCTAAAGTATGAACTTGAACTTCTGAAAAGATTTGAGTTGACCAATTGCAAGTCTGCGATCACACACGTTAAGACAAATCACAAGTTGAATTTCGATGCTAAGCGTGAAGATGTAGATGCTACAAATTTTAAATAGTTAGTTGGCTCGCTGAGATATCTCTGTAATATCAGACCTGACATTTGTTATGCTATTTGAATGGTGAGTAGGTTTATGAACAAACCAAAATAATCACATTACCAAGATGCAGTTAAGATTCTAAGGTATATTAAGGGACTCTAAAGTTTGGAGTTTTGTTCCCTTATGGTGCTGAATTTAAGTTAGAACTGATGCGCTACTCAGACTCCGATTGCCGTAATGATAGAGTTGACAGAAGAAGCACTTATGGATATTTTTTCAAATATCTGGGAAGTCTCATTTCTTGGTGCTCCAATAAGCAACTTGTGTTTGCCTTGTCAACTTGTGAATCTGAGTACATTACATGTGCTTTGTCTGCGTGTCAAGCTGTTTGGCTTATGAATTTATTGAAGGATCTGAAGATTAAGGTGATCAAGCATGTGAGGTTGATGATTGACAACAAATTAGCTATAAGTCTAGCCAAGAATCCATTACTGCATGGAAGGAGCAAGCACATTGACACAAAATATCATTTTTTGAGAAATCAAGTTCAGAATTGAGTTTTAGAAGTTGTGCACTGTAGCACTCGGTAGCAACTTCCAAATGTGTTAACTAAAGCTGTCAAGACTGGACACTTCATCAATTTGAGGAATGAAATTTGTGTTGTTGATTTTACCTTTGAATGTGAATTAAGGGATGGTGTTGACATGTAATAACACATTCAGTGTTTGTTGTTAGTTTGTTTTGGAACGTGTGTGTTGGGTTTTATCTAGTTGGCCCAATATGGGTTTAATAGATATTGCATTTTTTTGTCTCATGGTACAAAATATTCATTCGTTGTAATTGTCTTGCAATGGAGTACAAAGTTAGTTTAAGTTTCTCCTTTTTCTCTCTCTTCCATCTTCTTCGTCTTCATCTTCAACCTTTGTGTACCAAAAATATTAAGAAAATTTTGTTAGAAAATAGGAGTTATTCTTATAAACTTGGAAGGTTATTTTTCTGTAACTCGTCTTGTAACATCTCTTGAAGTGTATTATCTCAAAGAGTTTCACTTTTCTCAAAAGTAGATTGATTTGAATAAACTAGGTATTATACTTGTATTTTATTTTATTTTCCTTCTTGTTTTGGGTTTTTTTTACCTATTTGGCATTTTAACTTTTGTTTGAAGTCATTTATTTTGATTGCCACGGTTTTTTATCTCACGCATTATTATTCTTGGTGTATTTGACCTTTGAATTATTTTAATTTTTGAACAAGTGCACGCACCGTGAAACAATTAGGTTAAGATTACAAGTGAGCATCATGAGCTCCAAACGCGACATCAAAAAGTTTTCTTAAAACTACAATTTTATGTTGTGAAAAGTGAATATGCAAACAACTTTAATTCAACAAAAGTGTATAAATATATTTAAAGTTTAAACATTGATTTCTACAAATCTAACACAAACATATAAACAAACATATAAGATCCAGATGATGAATACTATAAGAATGTTATTTTCTTGTGCTTTAGAAATAAGTCCTAGAAAAACGCTCTAAAAAGAATATTGAGATTGAGATATCATTCAAACTTTTTTTTTGAACAAAGATATTATTCAAACTTGAATAATTGTAAAAGTCGATAAATATGATATTGTGATTACAATAAAGTCTATTTAACAGTAAGATTTTTTATAAAATAAAATTTAATAAAAAAAATAAATATTCTGGTACCCTTAAATTTAGTTGGGTACCGGTACTTTTCTCTAATCAAATAGAGATATTCCCTGCCAAATCATTTTTTATATTATTTTATTTTTTAAAAAAAAAGTTAAAATTTTAAATCAATTACATACCAATATCCAACTAAAATTAACAGTATCAAAAGAATATGCCTAAAAAGATTCATCATTTTAAAAGTTGATCTTGTGCTAACCAAATTTTAATGCACATTATAATGCTAATGTTGGAATTTTATTTTTTGGTACAATTTTCTTGACCTTTATGTCATTTTACATTTCCCAATTTTCAGTTCAACAATTTCAAAATTTATTGAGTCAAGCATTCAATTAAATGGTAATGTAATGGTCCCCAAATCCGTACAGTAGTACGCCGCGTAAACATTCACATGAATGTTAGAACATTACATCAGTTCATTTTTTGGAGCAATTATGAATTTCAAATCAGTTTTTTTTCTCTTAAAATAAAATCCTCAAATGTATTTTTGACCTCTTTATTTTAAATAAAGTTAATAAATAATTTTTTGTTTATTTATATGTTTTACCATTTTTTTAAAGTAGTTGAGTGCCTCAAACTAAAAGTTTTCAATTTGAATTAATTTTGAAGTAAAAAATTTATTTAATAAAAAATTAAATATTTGTGATTCAACTCATTTGTTAATGATTGGTATTTCATACCACTTAATTTGAATCGATTTTTAAATTAGAAAATGAATGATACACTAACCGTATAAATTTAATGTCAACCAATGACAATTCGCCAAATTAAACGGTAAATTTTAAATTATTTATATAATTTAATACTTTAAAATATTCTGATAGAATATAATACTTTTGTCATTCATTTAACTCTTTTTGTATATTCAAATTATAAATTAATTTTTTTATAACAATTATAAAAATATTAATAAATAATATATTCAATATATAACATCATATATTAAAAATTAATATTATGAAATTAAAACAAATGAAAGAATACAATAAATAAATCAAACTAAATAAATAAATGATATTATAAAATTGCACAATTATAAACTAAATTGATTTATTTATCCAAATTTTCTACTTTATTTATTACTAATATCTGAAGAAGCATATCAAAGAGTGTATATATTGGGATCTGCTGTTTTGATTCTTCAGATTCGTAGCAGGACCATCAATGACACTGTAACTAACTGTACACAAAAAATAAAAAATAAAAACTCAAAAAACAAAAAAATTAAATAAATTCATAACGTGGGTCCCACGCTACCACTTGCTTCCATCGAAAATCGAATTAGTCCCAATCCAATGAATCACGCGCCACAACCCTTTATAAATACTCTCCCAAATCCTTCCCCCTTTTCACTTTCCTCTTCATTTCCAATTCTCCCAAAACCAAAATAACCGAACGAAAACGCTAAATTACAATTCTATCCTCATCGTAACCGCTAACCACATCGCCGGCGGCGGAACATGATCGTCACAGAACCGTTCAACAGAGTTTAAAAGAGTATGGTTCGTTGCTTCTCCTTAGGTTCCGTTTTGATTCTGATCGCGATTGCTGCGTCTATGGTTGTTTTACCGTTGATGCTCCCGCCGCTTCCTCCGCCGCCGTTGGTTCTTCTCTTCTTTCCGGTAGGGATTATGGCCGCGCTTGTGGTGCTCGCTTTCTCGCCTTCGGAGAACGTTAAAAACGCTAAAAACGTCGTCGTTTACTCGCAGTAAGGATTCGTGAAATCGTAGATCTGTGCTACATTTTGAGTTTCTGGAATGTTCGGATCGGGTTCGGGATTTGGTTTCTTCGGTTGGAAGATTGATTCATTATTACTTTTTCGGTTTTTTTATTTTGTTTTTCTAATTTCTAATATTAATTTTTGGCTACGGTTGTTGATATGAAAGGAAATTGTATAACGGAAAATAAAAAGGAAAATGCTAGTAGCAGTAGTAAAGAAAGATTCATTGTATCTTTGCGGCTTAGAAAATTATTATTATTATTATTATTATTATTATTATTATTATTATTATTATTATTATTATTATTATTATTATTATTAATTTATTTATTTTATTATTATTATTATTATGGTGATTTATGAATATATGTTTAATTGTTGAGAATTAATTAAAAACAAATTGTGATTAAATTTTGTGATTTTAGTATTCATGTAACTGCCGACCGGCTGCGAATACTATTTGAAATTATATACTTGTAAGATAAGTTTGATTACTTTTTTTGGAGAAGGACTTGGTATTGAAATTATTCTGACTAAGGAATATTTTGGGTATTAAGATAGTTTTGGTTGCTTATACAAAAAGGAAACTTCACATTTTTGACATTATGTAAAAATAATTTTGATTTAAAAATAGAACATTTTTTTATTGTTTTAATTTGAAAAACACATGGAAAATATATATGTACCAAGGCTCGTGATAAGTTAGCTAATAGTTTATGGCTGATGGCCGATAAAATTAGTAGTTTAACTAATAGATAAATGTAAAATGACATAAAAAAATATTTTTTTAATTAATAATTGAATATGTATTTAAAATAATTAAAATTTATAAGGATAATAATGAAAGAAAAAATGATAAGCTATAAGTTAAAAAATAATTTATAAGTTAGTAAAATAAGTTATAAGCCCGTGATAAAAATAGGGTTATCAGACAGTTTTTTATTATATACGAGCTTATAAGTAATAAACTCAAAATAAGATTTGTCAAACAGAGCCGAAATATTCCGTCAAATCACATATATATTTTAAAGATGTGGCAAATATATCCATTAATCTCAAAACACATTCATGATATTAGTAGTCAAATTTTGTCAAATATATTTTAAAGACGTGGCAAACATATCCATTAATCTCAAAATACATTCATGATATTAGTAATTGAATTCCGTCAAATCGCATATACATTTTAAAGACGTGGCAAGCATATCCATTAATCTTAAAACACATTCATTATATTAGTGGTAAAACTCTACCAAATCACACTTATATTTTAAAAGACGTAACAAGTATATCAATTAATCTCAAAACACATTCATGAATATTAGTTGATGAATTCCGTCAATCACACTTATATTTTAAATAACAATTAATCTCAAAACACATTTATGAATATTAGTTGGTGAATTTCGTCAATCACACTTATATTTTAAAGATGTGGCAAGCATATCCATTAATCTCAAACCACACTCATGACATTATTAGTAGAATTTCGTAAAATTACAACTTATATTGTAAGGACGTGGCAAGCATATCCATTAATCTCAAAACACATTTATGACATTAATAGTAGAATTCCACCAAATCATGCATATATTTTAAACATGTGGTAAGCATATCTATTAATCACAAAACACGTTAGTAGTAGAATTAATAAATCTATTAGTTGCCAAAATGAGAAATAATAAATCTAGAACAAATTCACAATATTTATATAGTTAGGATCTCTTCACATAAGGATGACAAAAAAATCGTATTGTGGATATTCGCAGGTAAAACCTGTCATTAGCATGTTTGATGATTTATTGAGTATCCTTATATAAATACATAAATACACATTTAACGATACTTGTATCCATCAGGATCTGTATTCGTTAATAATTATAAAAAATTAAATATTATTTTGTTGAATTTAAAACTATTATTATTATTAATCATTACTAATACTTTGATTAATCCAAAATACATTATACACATGGGGATTTCTAAGGATCCAACCTCAATCAAACAGACAAGCAACTATAAATAAATAGAAACCTATATTCGATCATCCTTAACCTAGCAATGTGTCATTATTTTCTCTCATATCTTTGTAGTATTTACATTGTTCCCATAACTTAATCATTTCTACATTTTCACGTCCCATGCACCATTTTTCGTTGCAGCAAACTTAAGTAATTGGGCTTTCATACCTTTGCCTTTACTATTCCTTGTAACCCACCAATCCATAAAAAGAGCTACACGCAACATCAATTTTTTGTATTAATTGCTCAGAAAGAGGGAAGCATTGCATTCAATGATTTGTGGTAGAAAAGGTCACACTTTCTATTAGTTGGATTCTGCCAACATAGCTTAGCATTTTTGCACGCCAATGTTTGATCCTCCCCACAATTTTATCTACCCAGCTCATATAATAGTGAATATACATTTTTTTACTAGTTAGAGGCACTCCTAGATACTTGAAAGATAGAGGGCCTTCTATGAAAGATGTAAAATCCTTTATCTATTCTTTAGTATGGTCTGTCTCCCCTCCAAAATAGGCTATTAATTTGGAAGGATTCACTATGAGGTCTTTGGATCTTGAGAACTCATTAAAGGTATCCATCACTAACTCAATTGATCTTGTATCTCCTCTAGCAAACATAAGGAGGTCATCTGCAAAACTGGGATTGATAATGTGAAATTTCTCACACTTTGAATGGAAATTGAAATTAGGGCTCTTCCTCGTCTTTTGTAGAGATCTGTGCAAATACTTTATATCAATGACAAAAAGCATGGGAGGGATGAAATCTCCTTGTCTCAAACCTCTTTTTGCCTTCACAAATTTGGTTTAATCTCCATTTATAATGAACATGTAAGACATTGTGGTAACAGCCAACATAATCCATCTAATAAATTATTTTTAGAATCTAATTTCCTTTATAACTTTGGCATCTAGGCTTTTTGGAATAAGAATCACCAAAGTGTTGTTGATTGCACTATACACCTTCTCATTCACAAAGAAATCAACCACAACTGCTATAAAATCTTGTTTCATTATGCTCCATGTGGCTTTGAAGAACCCAACACCATATCCATCCATCCATAGAGTCTATTATTATTATTATTATTATTATTATTATTATTATTATTATTATTATTATTATTATTATTATTATTATTTTATTTTTATTATTCGCGCCACCTCTTTTTCGTTGGGGTTGTTCTTCCTCGACTTCGTCGACATGGTTATGCCGACATTTTCTTCGATGTTTCTCATGCGTTTTCTGGCGATGGTTGGTTAGAGTTCTCCTATCACTTTAAGGTTTTAGGTGGACAAGTGGTGTGCCTCTCACAAAGGTGTGTTTTTCAAAGAAGGATCTTCGTGGCCTGCAACGGAATGGATCTTCAGTGAACTGGGGGGTGTACCTGCAAGGTACTCCGATGTCAAAGTGAGAAGAGAAAGCAATTAGAGTGCAAGTACACGGTAAGAAGAGAAAGAATTATGTTACCTGACCCTCTAGTGAAAGAGGGTATTTATAGCCCCCAACACTGGGCCAAGGTCTCGCTATTAGACTGAATACCCAGGCCCAATTCGGAGACTGCCAGGATCCTACGTGTGTAGTGGAGGCCAGCATGTGGTATCCATCCTGGGTTAACCACTCCGAAGTTAAAGGGGGGACGCAGTCTTTCAGGGAGCGCGTGGACTCCGCCTAATCCGGAGGATTGGGAGTGAAGGAACCCTTCGAGGAGGAGGGTCCTCTATTGAAGGAGTGGACGGAGGTGCTCGCAGAGAGCGCCTGCCTGGGGGTCGGGCGGGTGGTGTTGCTCGGACCCTATCCTGCCCAACTGAGGTTTAGTGGAGTCGTTCGGCTGAGGACCTCATGCTTAGGCCCGTGTGACGAGCTTGCGGCCACGACCCGAGGAGGGATATCTTAAGGGCTGAGAGAGAGATTTGGGCCTTAGTCCAATTGGGCCTGGATTGGGCAAGACACCGGCCCAGTCCAGAACATAATTCATCAATGTGCTGATACAGATAACTTTGAAAAGTTGAGTGATGTTGAATCGGTGAAAAAAACATGAGAAATTTTAGAAAAATCGTTTAGAGGCGCTAAGAAAGTGAAAGAGGTGTGGTTACAAACTCACAAAAGAACGTATAAATTGCTTCAGATGGAGAAAAAATCTGGTAAAACTTCATAAAAATTCTGAGTTTTTCTAAAAGAATTGGTAAAACTTTAAGAAATTTTGGAATTTTCTAAAATAATTCGGTAAAACTTCAAAAAAAAATTCAAAAAATCAATAAATAAGCTCATATCCAATTTTTAAAATTTCAATAAAAATGCTTAAAATTCTCCTCCTAAACAAATTTTCGTATCAGATATATAGAAATAAACTACTATCGAATTTTTTGTTTTTTTACAAATTTTATACAACGTAGAAGCTAGACAAAAGAGGATTCAGAACATAGGTCATAGAAAAGAAAAACAGTCAAAGTATTGAAGTACTTAATTTGCTCAAGACACATTAAATTTTAAGACATGTGTGTAAAAACAAAATCCATAAAGTTTTAAATGTTTTAAATGAGTGCGTCCAATTTAATTTGCAGATCTTAGTCAAAAATCAACTTAACATAATAACTTTAAGTAGCATGACAGTAAATATGCTACACAAACTCAAGAAAAACATTACTTTTGAAGAATACAGAAAATGAAACATGATTAAAAGTCTTTTTCTTTTACAAAAGAAAACTAAAATAGATTATTTCTTTTCTTATATAATGTTTCGGGCATGTCAAAAGGCCCAATGACCGACTTATTATCAAAGACCTAATTAAGCACACTCTCATTTAAAATAAATGACCAGGTAAAATCTTGACGGGAGGAAGCATGGAGTCAAGTAACTTATCAATTTTAAGTCGTTAGATTCAATCCAACAACCCTCACACTCCACTTTGCGTTTATCAGGAGCGTTTTCAATCGTCAACCATATATAAACTCATTTACATGTTATAGCATGTACAATTTAATTTATTATTACAAGTTACATCACATTTTTCTATTTTTATTAACTTGGACATCGAAGTATTAATTTTATAGATACACGATTACTTTACCGTATTGTAGACTTACACCATCATAACAAAAAACTTTTCCGTTAACACATCATCAATCTTTTATTTCACACCGAAATATATAAAATATGAATGTTAAATATATACAACTAAAAATATGAAAACATATTTTTGAAAAAATACAGAAAAATATAAGAAAAGAAAAATGGACTTGGAATGATCACACAAGAGCTGAATTTGTCTAATCACCATAATTGACTCAAAAGGATTAATGTCAAAATCAAGACCTGTCTGACTACCAATTAAAGATAAAAATACAATAACAAAAATCTTAATAGAATTGTTCAACTTAATTAATTTAGTCCAAGCGTGAATGCAGAGTAGAAAATTATTAAAATTGTCATAATTATTAATAAGATAAAATAAAATGAAGAATGAAGAATTTCATTTTACAACCACACATATATCTATATATCTATAATCATAAGTTGGCATAAAAATGGTTAGAAATGCAATCAAGCATCACTTCTCTTGTTAAAGAAAACAAGACAAATGATGTTTATTTACCTAATCTGATTAATCAATGCCTAACTATATAGTTATAAGGTTAATCTCAATTATTATAGAAGTAGCATCACTTTCTAAAAACTTAATAGCAATTGCTAACACCCAATTAACTTTGTTTTGCCATACTTAGCAAAATATCTAACTTTTCTCACAAATTTTGCTGGCTTTCAAATAATTAAATCACAATTATTATTTGTTTTATCCTTAGACAAAATGATAAATAATCACTAAAAACTCGCATAAAAAACTGAGATTCTAGAATTTAAACTCAGATGATGATATATAAGCTCTAACAATATTTATTTATATCAACTGAGTTAAAATTTACAACTCAAAATGTAATGTTAGTGTCTAATCTAACAGTATCGACTCTTACCGATTAAATTAGGGTTTTGGACAGATAAATTAGAACTTTACTTACTATTAATTCTAGTAATTGTGGTTGAATTGGTTATATTTGCAAATTGCAATGCACTAAACAATTAGTTTTTTTTTTTGGTAGTGGGGCTGCTTGACCCTCTCCATACCTATGCTACAATGAAGTTTCCTTAATGTACCATTCAAATCCGACAACTAGTGAGTAATACTTGAAAAGAAATTACATCTTAGTTTCCTTTTTAGGGGGAACAATTTATCATGTCTTTTGTTTTTGCATTATTTTATTTTTCCATGATGTTACTTCCATACTTTGTCACTTTCAATTGCTCCCCATTTACCTAATTCAAAAGTGACATCATAAAATGTTCATCCACATTAAAATTAGGTTTTCGTCCCGTAAATAAAATTCAGACGATAAAAAAATCATAAACGTTTAGTATATTGGAATGCAGGTTCAAACTCCCACTTTTCCATTAAGAGGAATGCACTCTCAGAATCCAAGTCTTCACCAATAGGCCAACTCCCTTAGACTGAGAGGAGAAATTCGACAAAAACATGTAACCTAACCTAAAAGATTGTTGTCCTTTTCAAATAACAAATTTTATATTTGATGAAATGAATACACTAACAATAATGTTACAAAATGTTATTCTAATGAACATCACATGTGAAACACTACAACAAATGTCTACCTCAAAGATTACATAAATTATCATACAAACTATGAACTTCAAAACCCAAATTCATATGAATTGGTTAGCACTTCAATTATGTCCCCAAAATAGGTTACAATTAAACCAAACAACATCTTGTAGGATCTAGAAACTCCATCTATGTCATCATCATGTGATGAGTAGCCTTAACTTTTTCACATATCTTTGTCAATGATATCTCTCATCATTTGTATTGGTATAAGCCCTTCAGTCCTAATAGCGTCTTTCTTCGGATCAGGACTTATAAAGAATAGGGTCGGCAACCCTCTTACCTGAAATACACGAAACATTCAATGTGTTGTTTAGACGATTAAAAGTTTCCACATCTGCGAAGTTTCGTATCATTCTGATAACTAATCGATCATTTATTTCGAGAAATTGTATTTTGATATTCGTTTAGTAATACTAATGCATGCAATGTTTCTACCAAATTTGTGCTGTTTAGAAGATGATATATATGTATAAATGTTGTTCAAATTCAAAGCAATGTTCTGCATGTGTTTAGGTTTGTTGCTAATATTCCACTTAAGGTTCTAATAATCTAGACTTGAAAAATGAAGAAACAATGAATGGAATTATTCTTGTCAAAAAGAAGCTAAGTGCATGCATGTATTCTCTTCATGTGAAAGTGTGTTAGATCAATAAATTTGAGGATATGAATCACTTTTGAACTCAAAAAGCTATAAATCATAACTTTAAGAAAGAACTTATTCTGAAGACAGATTAAAAATATTTTTTAGTTTTCATAATCACTTTTGACTCTCCTAAAAAGCGAATAATCCAAGTACATGTAAATGTATGCATAGGAAACAAAACAAGATTATTATTACCTGCATGTCGCGCGCGAACTCATACTCGTCATCTGTGTCAACCTTAATGATCATCGCATTTTCCTCATACTCGACTGCAAGCTGCATAAATTTTTGAAGGTTACTTCCGAGTTTTCAAATCAATTACTATTGACTAACATTGAGGAAAATACCCTCAAATCATTAACCATACAATCGGTTGAAATATGATAGACTAAAAAAAAAATAGAAATTTAGCACAAAATATACAAAGCTTGATAGTGTAAAATGTCAGTAAGAAAATAATTGGTAGTTCAGAGAAAAGTTATCAAAGATTTACAGGACCAACGTGATTATCAGAGTATAATTTGTCCATTGAGTTCAGTTCACCAAGTGCATTTCTTACACAAATGGAAGAGAAATAAAATATTCAATATATGATACTAACTATTATACAAGTTATGGCTTTCAAATTTCGGTATAACATATGTAAAAGTAAAGTTTTGGAGTATTTATAAGACTTAATTCAGGAAATACTTCTAGGAAAAAAATAATAATATGGAGGGGATCTAAATGGACTCAGGGAAGTAAATGTGGAGCGTAAATCCATACTAGACTTTCGTCGGTTTTGTTATCTTGTGATAACTAATACATACTTCAGAAAAAGAGAGGAGTATTTTATTATTGATTGTAAATATATTTTTATTTATTATTTGTTTATTATGCAGGATTCTATAATCCTTAGTCGCTTATTTTGTTTTGACATGATTCTGTTTCGGGCCGGCGGAAGGCCATATCACGGGAAAATCCAAACCAACACACATCTCCTCGAAGTAATGAAGGATAAGGTAGAACCGCACTAAAGGGTTCAACATCTAATCTCTTCCGTCTAAGGACCATTCACTGTCAGATGTGATTAGACGGTTCCCCGCATCTTATGTCGGGGAATACGGGATGGTTATAACCGTCTTCTATGTATCAGCCCCACCATACGCTATTTGCAAATATGCATTCACTCTAAATCACATTGCCGCCGCTCCAGTCAAACGTACTCTTCTTACATTCATTATCTCTGGTTCCAGTACTGAACAGATTCGATAATTGCTTAGCTTCTTGTATATATAGACTTGTAATTCTCTTATGAAAAAGTATCAGAGTTAAGTTGGTATCAGAGCTCTTTGGTTTGCTCCATCTGTTATGTTTCAGGGTTTCAACCACCATGAGCACTGACCCAGTTTTACGTTAACACGGAGCATTCGGTTAGTGACAGTTGTCAATCACTGGAATCTCCGACGATGACACGTGCTACACCATCGGTCTCAGACAGCTCCGACCTGTCAAATTACAGAGTCGCAATGTCCTATCTTGCTTGACATGCTTCCACGTGCCGGCACCGTTGCAACAGCTTTCCGGCGCGGCGGCGCTTGAGAGCCATGCACTTGTCGGCATTTGATCTTCAAATAGATAATTTGCTTGGACTTTAAGGTCATATCTAGAAAGAGTTTGACGGTCCAACCAAGCTAGAGTATTGGTTATGGATGTAAGGATTAGGAAACGCGAGAAGAGAAGAAGCCATAGTAAGGTTCCACGGATCAAGCAGTGGCATTTAAAGGGTGGAAAAAAAATCTTCCAACACAAGATTTTAAAGGGAAGGCTGACTGCGCCACAAGAAAGTGCAAAAGTTATGTGGGACAACATGGCACGGATAATTAAAAACGTAGAGAGAAAAATAACATCGAAAAATCAAGAGGTTTCAGACTTAAGGGCAATGAATTTTGGTGGTAGAACGAAAGTGTGTAGAATAAAATTAGAACAAAAAGGGAAGCCAAAACTAGAGAGGGGATCAAAATTATACATTTTATCGTCTGATTCAAGAACACGGGATAAAAGAAAAGCTGAAAAGGATGGATAATGGCAAGGTGGTAGGTGGGCCACGCAACATAAGTATTGGGGTATGGAAAAGTCTTCGGGATAGAAGTATCGGATGACTCAACTATTTAACGAGATTATGTGGTCAAAGAAATGTCGAACATGTGCAGAAGAAGCACCTTAATTCTGATTTATAAGAACAAGAGCGATATATTTGAAGTTATATTTTCTACAATTTTGGTCTGTCAATTTAAACGATTTTGGCACTTCACTTAGTCTCCAAAAGAGGACCAAGAGTGTTAAAAATTCTCAATATTGAAGGACCAAATTCATAAAAGTAATAGCCAAACTCATGGAACACAATTTCAGACACATTGAATAACTCATCACAAATTAAAAACAAAGTAAGCTTGAGCTCCTTCGAAAATTATTCATAACAAATCTACAATTAAATATTACATTTCAGAATTCGTGTTTAACCGAAGCTACGCTCGAACATCTATTCACTTATCAGTGAATATGAGTCATACTCAAACTCAACATCAATGCATTTATAAAATAAAATGTAAAAAGCAGAAACAGGTTTAGAAGTGATGAAAACATCTTATATGACACGGTAAAATACTAAGAGGAGCAACGAGTTGCACTTGCAGCTTATCCTCAAAAATTTGCCATTCCATAGTGGAAATGCAAATGAGATATAACACAACAAACACAGCTTCAAGCAAATGAATTTAGAATCGGTATAGGTCTGTTTGGATAAACAATTTAATTAAACACTTAACAATATCATATAAGTGCTTATGTATAAGCTATTTCAATAATTAAATAAAAAGGTAAACTCAAATTGTTATCTTATAAGCTATTTCTAAATAAGCTAAGTCATTTTCATAAGCTATCTTAGAGTGCTTATGGAAATAAGCTCAAAAACAACTTATGTTAGGTTCTGCCAATAATCATGTTAAATTCTGTGAGCTTGCTTTACTATAAAATGAATTGATTATTTGAACTTATCTACTAGCTATGAACTAGCTATGAACTTCTCAACCCAAAATCTACAAAGCTATGAAAGAATCAAAATGGTATTCTGAAACAGCAAACTTTATTTGAGGCTGATATAAGTAAAGGTTGAAGTAAAACATACATTTCACTAACTCAAAATTTTGAAACCAAAACATGCGATAAACAACACATCTTCATAGTCATTCATATAAAAGCAATGGTTAACCATTCTCAGAATCCACATCAAATTAAACCTCATACCATTTCAAGTTCTTGCGCCATTAATATGCACGGCCCGCACCACGTCGCATAGAAATCAATAATAATAGGAACGTCTCTTTCTCCTTTCACCAGCTCTTGGATTTCTTCAGCTGAAAACTTTTTCTGCAAAATCCAAAATAACAATCAATGACATTACAACAGCACCAAACATCAACTAAATTTCAATTTTTCATAATATCTAATACTTGAAAGCTAGAGAAAATGGCTATGGGCAAAGAAAAGTTTCAATTTTTTCAACATAGGATTCATGAGTGGAAAAAATAGCACAGACCCAAAATTACTATGAGGAAAACAAAGGTATTGAAGGTATCATACCACTAAAGGGCTATATGAGCAAAGAAAAGTTTCAATTTTTTCAACATGGGATTCATGAGTGGAAAAAAGAGCATAGACCCAAAATTAGTATTCAGAAAAGAAAGGTATTGAAGGTATCATACCACAAGATAGTCTTCTCTAACGTGTTTTCCTTGAGGGGGTCTGCAAAGCAATTTTCTAGGGGGTGTAGAGATAGAAAGAGGTGTATTGTTGAAGTGAGTGGTTGTGGAGAGAGAATGAGGTAGAGAAACATTGAGAGGTTTGGAAGAGAAGGGTGAGAGAGTGGATAATAGTCTGTGATGTGGAAGAGTATAGGAATGGAAGAGAGCCATTGAAGAGTCTGGAGAGAGTGAGGAAGAAAAAGAGGGTTTTTGAAAGAAGGGGTTTATCATTCTATCTATCTTATGTACACGTAGTATTTAGAACTAGATAGAGTTTACCTATGTCTTCACAGGTTACTTGTTACAGTTACTGTGTGTTTTTAGATTTCACCTCGGTTTCAATTTGTATATTTTTTCTAGTACACTTTTTAATAGTTAATTATTTTTTTCAAGAATTTATTTTTTTTAGAAAATTTTACAACCAACCTCATGGATCTCTTACACACCATGGGAATTTTCATATTTACCCCCAATTTTCGTAGATACACATCCGAAAGCACCTCATATTTTAAAAAAATTTGATTCCATTCATAAATGCATCTACGGAAGCGTATAAAACATAGTGAATCTTGGGATTTTCTCAATTTATTGAGAAAATTCCAAGTTTCGTAGATGCATCTACGAAACAATCTATTGTCAAACCCTATCAAATTTTTTCGTAGGTGTAACTATGGAAGATTTTTCCCAATTAATTGAGAATTTGAGATTTTCTCAATTAATCAAACTCCATCAAACATTTCTGGTGTAACTACGGAAGATTTTTCCCAATTAATTAAAAATTTAGGATTTTTTCAATTAATTTATAATTTAATTGAAGATTTTCTTAATTAATTGGGAAAATCTCAAATTAATTAAGTGTAACTACGTAATACTTAAAACAAAGTGAAAGTTGAGATTTTCTCAATTAATTCGGAAAATCCCAAATTAAGTTACCGTAGATGTATCTACAGAACATTCTGATTTTTTCAATTAATTGGGAAAATACCTAGTTTCACTATGTTTTAAGGGTTCCGTAGATGCATTTATGGAAAAAATCAAAAAAATTTAAAAAAATTGAATGCTTTCGGAGATCCATCTACGGAAGCACGAGGACAAATTTGTCAATTCGGTGGTGCGCCTAAATACTCTGGGGTGGGGTGAGAAATTTTTTTTATGGAATGTCTATCTAAGTTTTTTTTAATGGGATGTCTCTCAATTTCGATGTGTTGTGTTATATTATGTATTATGGGTAATAATAATGGTCGATTTATTATTACAAAGTAATTTTAGAGGGTCTTCACATTGTATCTTCAAATCTAGTTATATGTTTCATCCATAATAATTCACAAATTTCTAACTTCATAGCTCTAAATTTTGTTTCAGCGCTTGATTGATGATATTTTCATTATTTTTAGCTATGTGTTTTTTGTATTTTTTTATCTTTTCTCAATAGGACAAACCTAATTTTAAGAGGTGTTGGGTATAATTCCAGATGATCTCTGTCAATCAATTTTTGATGATGATATATCAAGAAGCTCTATCAAGCCTCATCATTTGGAAGAATTCAAATCCCAGATGAAATTTTGAATCAAGCAAAGGATCTTGAAGTATCAAAGACTTTGAAAGAGAGAAAGTGTGAAAGCTTTTCTAATTTGTGTCTGAGTGATCAGAGTATTGTAAAGATATTGGATTAATTCTAAAATTACTAAGGCAGTGTACACCTCACCTAAAAGTATTTTAAACATCTATAAAAAATTTAAAACACCTTATAACCTATAGAGGAATCATCAAGGTGCTTGTGGGATTGATCAAGAGTGGTCCTTATCATTTAGGAATCTTGTATACATTGTCTAATTGATTAAGGACCTTAACCAGTTGAGTAGAGCAATGCATAAAACCACTTTAATTGATTAAGAACACTCCTAATTGATTAAGACACTAGTCGTTGTAGAGTTTTCTTTTTAGGAATTAGAGTTTCAGTTTTTGAAGCTCACAATTGATTAATTTTATGGTATAATCGATTAAAGCAGTTAAAGGTCCATAAATATTTTTTCCTTTTTGAGAAAGTTTTCTTTAATAAATAGATTAATTCTCCTCACTTTCAACACACACCTAAAACATATTTCTATATACTTTCCACTTTCTACTCTCTCCATTTTATTTTTTTCTTCTTCATTAAATTGCTTTAGTGCTTTGAGAGTGAAAAATATCAAGTGAGGTTTTTGTTTGTTCTAGTGGTGGGGTTATGGTTGTAATTTACTCAAGATAAATTTGTATCTTGTGCAATATCTCTTGTGAGAAGTTGTTGTTTGGTTTGTGGGCTAAAGTAGTAAAAGCACCTATTTGGTGACAACATTATGAGGTGAAGTCTTCATCTGATGGGATGATCAAGTTGTTATGCTTGAAGATCAAAATGTCAAAGACTATCCATGAAGGACGACTATTAATGTCAAGAGGTGTTGTAACACCCCATAATTTCAGTTTATTAATTTAATTTGGATTTAAATTTAATAATTGGGATTTTAGTATTTTAATTGGATTTAATTGGAAAATGAGGGAGTAAGAGCTATTGGGCTTATGGTGTGATGTTAGTAAAAGAGGGGTGCTAATTAGTTAGGCCTTTTTTGTGATATTTTATTTTAATTTATTTTCATAAAATAAGAAAAAAAAGAACCATTTGGGGAGAAAGGAAGAACACGTGAAAAGGGCAAGAGAAGAGAAAGAGACAAGAACGTGAAATCGGAAGGAGAGCATTCAAGAAATTCATCGAGGTAAGGGGGACTCTTCCTTTTAGTATCTATTATGTGGTCTTAGGTAATAGGTAGATTGATGTATGGTTTGATTCAATTAGACATTGGGATTGTTAGGTTAGGGTGTTATAATTGGATTGAATTGATGATAATTGTGTGAACTATTTGGTTAATAATGAGTTTAAATGATGTTTTATGGTGTATAATTGAATGTATGATGATTATATGCATGTATGTGATGTCCGGAATCGTTTTTGGGTGAAAAGAATGTGAAATCGCAGGGTCTGTCGCAGACTTGGGGTTTGCTGAAATCGCAGGTCCGCTGAGCGGAGGGGGGTCCGCTGAGCGGAGGTCCCAACGTAGTTCGCTTCTGTTGGACGTCGCTAGAGGTCCGCTGAGCGGAGGTCTGAAGGATTTCGCTTCTGCCTTGCGTCGCTGAGCGAACCTTGCTGAGCGAGAATTTTTCTAAAACTTTAAAATAACGTATCTTTTGATCCGTGTATCATTTCTTAGTGTCGTTTTGGGCGTTGTGCAAGTAATTAAATGTTTTATATGATGAATGATAAATATGGGCAGTATCCGACTTTATTTCTTTAAAACCCGATTTAATTACTTGATGAGAATTGAACATTATGTGCATATGAATTAGGTGTGACAATGTATTTGATGTGATGATGAATAGGTTGTGATTAATATTATGATTGTGATGAATGCATGACTATTTGAATGATATTGAAAACATGTACATACTTATTCGGTGATGTGGTGTTGAGATGAGTTGTTCATCGTGATTCGGTGGTGTTTTAAGTATGTTATGTGTGTTTCATTCATTCATATGCATTTGATGTTGGATCCCGGTGACGTTTGGATCATTGGTGGACATATTTCCCATTGTGCGGAAATTGTGTCGGTGGGCCGTATCTCGATGAGGCGTAGATCGGTTAGGTGGATTGATTACACGGTTTATTGGTACCACATGCATAGTGTCAGTTGTGTCATATGCATTTTGTCATAACATTATTATATGTATTTCTGTGTTTTGTGTTGTAATCTATTATTGTGTGAATTGATGAATAATAGATGTGAATCTGAATATGTATAATTGGGTGAACGGTATATTATGATGCTTATTGCTTATGAATTGCATAATATTTACTAATTGAGAATGAGACTCACCCTTACATGTTATCATTTTCAGATTGAGGAGTAGTGGCATTAGTGCTCGGTGAGGATGACTCGTAGAGTTTATCCGTTTATGTTGGGTCGTGTCGGTCATGCTCTGATCTTGTAACACTGGGGGACGATAGTTGTAGAGAGTTATGAGAATCCTCTATTTTATTTGGTGTTGGATTATATTTCCTTTTGGTTATATTGATGATGTTTCTTATTCCGCTGCGATAAACATAATTGTGTTTTGGTAAATCGTTTCCTAATGAAGCATGACTTGACCATGGTTGGTTTATTTACTTTAAATAATTGTGGCACCCTTGTGCATATGTTTTTACTCTGATATATTTATTTAAATTGCCGCGGGGGTTTAGAAGGGTGTTACAGGTGCTCGGTGGACTCCCTGATGATCTCACTCAAGCAATATCTTGATAATGGTATCCATTAAAAAGCCTTATCAAGCCTCGTCAAATGGAAGAAGTTATATCTCATATGAAGTTCTAAACATTGTTGTATCAAGCATTGGATCTTTTATCTTCAAAGTTATGAAAGAGAGAAAGTGTGAAAGCTCATTTTGTCTGTATCGACTGATTTGTGTCTATAAAGTCTATAAAGGTATAAGATTAACTTTTGAATTACTAAGGAAAATCACACACACACACACTTCCGAAATGATCGAAAAGCCTAGTTGATTTTATTAAAACCACCAGAAAATGTTTTTGTGCCTGTCGTCCTCGGTTTTTTTTCGTTGGATACGAACTGACTCTTCTTTTATTTTTGAGTTTATGAAAATCAGAGAGTCGCCACCGACTTTTATTTTATCCAATTAAGGAAAGGTTTATAAAAGAAACAGAAAAAGACCTTAAAGAGATTTTGGGTTCGGGGGTAGGTTATACAATGGGAAGGTGTTAGCACCCCTTTGTATCCATGGTTATCCATGGGCTCTTAATTGCTTAGCTCACTTGTTTGAATAGTTTGTCTTGCTTTGAAATGCTTGTATGTGGTTTTAAATACTTTTGTAAAAAATTAACTTTGTAATGATCCTTGTGCAGATGTATACAAAGTGTTTTATCTTTCGAAAGATATTTTGATGGTTTGAAAAAGAAGATTTTTAACTTCGTAATGATCCTTGTTCGGATATATACAAAGTGTAGTCTTTTTGAAAGTTTTTGTTTTGGAAAAACAGTGATATGTGAAACATTTGTTGTTTTGTTTGATTTGAGCAAGCAATTAGGAGATCTACCCTAAGTTCATAAGGTCCTTTCCTATTTTCTTTTAGAAAAATTTCCTTAACTGGATACAGAAGAAGAAATTTGAATCGTACTTGAAACAGTAGAGTTGATTTTGAAAAGAGTAACAGAGGGATTACCCTAAGAGGTGCAAGTGTGATTGTGTTTTATTTTCAGATATGTTATCTTTGAAATTAGTGATCTAGCGCTTCAGTTATTATTCTTGCCATACACACAATTTTATATGTACAGAAATTAAAGTGCGGGAATGTAAAATGCGGAAAATAAATCTACGCTATTACATCGATTGTGCGAGAAATGTAAACTACGCTATTTACATGAATTTGACAACCTATACACTTATCTATGAATTTAAATTGCAATAAGATAAAAGGAAAATATTTTTGGATTTTTGAATGATTGATTTTAATTAAAATTAATGCATAATTAATTTAATTAAAAGGTTAGGAATTAGAAATAAAATTTAAACCTAAAAAATTAAGTCTAAAATATGTCCAAGTTATTTGTTATTTAATTTTAAAATAAAATTAATTTTTTAGGATTTTTGAAATTGTTTTGGAGATTATTAAGTTAATTAACATATAATTATACAAATAATTATACACATAAATTAAACTTAAAGAAAGAAATATTCTAAATATGTACAAAATTAGTTTATAATATATAAACCTAATTTAAATAAAAAGAAAATATTTTTTGATTTTTTTGATAGGTTAGAAATAATTAATATAGAAATATATGAATATATATTGATTAATTAAACAAAATATTTTAATTATTAAATAAAATAAAATATTTTTGTGTCAAAAATTAATACAATATTTTATCAACCTAAAAATATTTTTTTTCATATTTTTCTTATTTTTAAAACTATTTTTAAATAATTTTGCAAAGAAAATTATATAAAATAGAAAAATATATTAAATCTGTGATCCTGTGTGTTTGATCTATGAGGGAGTATGGTGTTCATGTGTTCATGAGCGTGTGATGATGATATAGATTGATCTTGTGGCTCAGATTGGAGGGTACACGATATACATGGATAGGAGTGCATCAATGGATCATTCAGCATTCAAAAGTTTCAGGTGGGACCCACGCGAGCTGACCAGCGAATGAAAAGAAGAGGAAATGCCACGCGAGCGGTCAACAAGTCCTCTTTACTATTCATCATCTTCGTCCTTTTTCCTATGGATTTTGCTGCGGATTTTGCAGCCAAATTAGCTGCGGATTTTTCTTTCTTTTTCCATGCTTTTTGGAACCTGCAAAAAACGTGAGAATAAATCCACAAGAACAACCCAGATCCACTAAATGGCGTGCTGGGAGTTCATTGGTGGTGTTAGTTTCGACTAAAACTTCCTCCATCTAGGAAAACGAAAGCTTCACCTCTTTGAAGCTCAAAAATGGTGGAGCTTCAAAACCACGTTAGGGCTTGCATGTAACCACCCAGATCTACTCTATATCATGCTATGAGTCCATTCAAAGGGTTAGTTTGCATTATAATTAAGTGTGCATAAGAAAACGAAAGTTACATAGTTATGAACATGAAGATGATTATGCACATGTTTGAGGTCGTTTCAATCACATGCTATGGTTCAATCCTCACCTATGATGTTATACAAGAGTAATAGAATGATTATTTTGTATTGATAGTGGCTGGAAATATGAAAACGAAAATTACAAGTAGTTTGATATTTTTTTGAACATTTGTGAATTTCTTGGCTACTCTTTGATGGATTTTCGTGTGTCTATGCTTACTGAAGTATGCTAAGCTATTTATAAGCAATAAGAGTGCTGCAAACTTAAGCTAACAATTATTGATTGTCTTTGAACTTTTGAATTTTTTAATATAAAAAGCTTTGAATTCTTTGGCCATGGCTTCATTTTTCTTCACCCCTCTTGCTCTAGGCCTGCCATACATCTCTATGCTGCAGAAGTTAAGCTATCTTGGTGACTCAAGCTAAGGACAAAAGCTTTGGATAATTGTCTTGAATCATTTCTTTTCCAATTTAATTTTAAATGTAATAAAATTAAATTAAAAAAGAAACAAAAATGTCATGGGCCTAATGTTGGTCATGGGAGCCCTTTAACATCATTAGAAACATGTTTGGATCATGAATTCTTGGCCTTTTTTGGAAAAAAAACCATTTTGATCAATGCTAGTTTCATGCATTTTCCCAAAAAATAGCCAACTTCAACAGGGCATAACTCCCTCAATTTTGATCATATGAAGGAGTTCTTGTACTTTTTAGAAACCTCAAGATGTCCTCTACAAGCTACTTTGGAAACTTTTTTGCATTTGGAGAAGTTATCTTGATGTTATGGGCTTTGACAAAAAATCACTTTTTGTTGACTTTGAAAATGACCTGTAATGTCTGAGCTCATATTTTCCAAATGATAAATCCAATGACCATGGGATCAATTTCATTTTAAAGATAATTGAATTTCCTTCAAAACAAGCTTTGGTTGGAATTTTTTGGATGAACGGGGAAAGAGTTATGGCCGGTCAAAGTTCAGTTGACTTTTTAGGAGAAAACCCTAATTTTGAAACTTAGGGTTTTGTTGATTTCTGAACTTTTCTTGATGAATTATGATCAACCATTGATCAAATGATGAATCTTTTGACAAAATATGGATGTTGACAAAAAAATTCATTTTTGACTGTCTGTTGACTTTTCGGTCAAACTGGTCGTCTGTTGATTGTTTGAGCTGCTGACTGTGCGTCCGAGCGAATTGAAGTTTGAAAATTTGTCTGGTGGTACTTTGAGACACATGGAGGTCCATGAAATCCATTTGAGGTCTCAAAAAACTTGTTCTCCTGAAAAAAAACAAAAACCCTAGTTAGGGACTGTTTGTGTAGGAGACAGTTATGCGTACCTAATTTTTGTGCAGTGTTGAGTCTCTGCTTATCATGTGATTATCAGAAGACTTCTAGAACAAAAATCTTGGAATTTTGAAACATGAAAGATTGATTTGAATGATGATACAAAACACGGAGAATCGTGCTGTCAGCGGGTTTGACTGTTAACTGGCTGTCCGGGCATTAACGTAACAGTTAAAGTGAAAACTTAACAGTTAGAGTTAATTTTTTTCCTTTTTTTTGTTGTGTTAATGGTGAAAATTTATTTACATGAGTTGTTAGAAAAACACAAACATAATAAATAAATAAAATATATCGTACGCAAACGAAATTACTGATAATAATATTTGAAACAGATTTAATGCATAGAAATAAATATTTAACTATTAATAAACACACATAATATTATCTTGCTAATTAAACGACGGTATAACAGACAATATAATATTTAATACTGACAGTACAAATATTACATAATATAACGAACAGTATGACAAATATAATGAACGATACGTTATTTGAAAGCGAAAGATACGACAAACTTTAAATATGACGATTAAAGACCCATGCTATAAACAACAGAAAGTAGATGCATGGAAGTGTAAGCATCCCAGATCCGCATTTTTCAGGACTATGCAGACAGAAAAAGGACTTGATCACCACCAAAACAGTGATGACCATAAGAAAAAACGTATCCATCCACTTAGCCATTTTTGCCGGGGAAGAAGAGAAAATAATTAGGAGACAGAAATTTTGGGAAATGAGTGAAATTTGATGTGAGAATTTATGGAAAAAATGAGGGGTATTTATAGAGTGAAAAGAAGGATAGAGACGTTGGGGAATGAAGTGATTCCGTACAAAAAAAGGAAAATTTGAGTGGTAGTAGGATTTGAAAGAAAGTGTATGGTAGGGTTTTGAAAATAAAGATGTATGGAATAAAGTTAGGATTTGATTTGAAAGAAAGAGATTTGAAAAGAAAGGAAAAGATTTGAAAACAATAGTATAGTACAAAAATTAGTGGGAAACAAAAACTAATAATAATTTAATTGTTACTAGTACAGCCTGAATCCCCGGACTTTGCGCCTGCAAAAATTTAATTATGTACCAATTGCGTCAGTACTATTTATCTGCAAATAAATCTCAAATAAACAGCGCGTGTGAAGTGATAAACAGTACTTGGTGTTTGTGTAAGAATAAATTCAACAGTGAACCAAAATACCGTATAAAAATATTCTAAAAAACTGAGTATTCATAAAATCAGAATATTTATGAAATAAAATCCAAGATTATATGAAACTCCCAATTTTTAGACAGAAGTCTGTTGCCTTCTCTCTGAAAAAGATGTGGGCAAATTTTGGGGTATAATAGTGCCTAATAGATTATAGACCCAATTTAATTAATTAAGAAGGTGCTTACATGGCATAGTCGATTAACCAATTTGTGCCGAATGTTTTTGAATATTATTTCTCACTCTCCATTCTCTTCTCTTTCTTTATTTCTTCTTCTCTTTTGCCTTAGTTCTTTGAGAGTGGAATTTACTTGTAAGATTTTTGGTTCCGGTGTGGGGGAAATTTTGTAATATCTTTTGTGAGATTTTTATTGTTTGTTCTAAGTTAAACCAATTTAAAATCTCTTGTTTGGTTTGTGAGGATTTCTATCAAAACCTCTACTTGGTTCGCGAGATGCGTCCAGTGTAAAAGCTCTCATATGATTCATGATTTTCCTTGTATAAAACCTCATGTTTGGTTTGGAGGGTAACCATTATTAAAAGTTTGGTTTAGTTTTGAGGATAGCCATTGAAAAACTCTAGTTTATTTTTAACAAGGTTCGTGGGAAAACCTGTGAAAAGCCCACATCATACTCTCAAGAAGAAATTCTTGGGGACATGAGTAAATCAAGTGGTTAGGACAAATCTGTATTAATCTATGGTGCATCTTTCTATTCCCTTATCTCTTTACATTTCATTTATTTATTTATTTACTTTTTTCCTATTTCTTTCTTTCTATTCTTATTTTCTTTATTATGTTGTTTATTCCTTGTATGTTTCACAAACTATTTTTAAACTCTGATTTTATCAAAGTTTTTCAACATAATTTTTCAAAACCAGCACAATTCACCACATCTTATATTTGGAGTCACTTGTCCAACATGATTTAATTTCTTTGTCATCATCAAAACCAATTGTACCAATTCAGCACATAAACCCACATAAAGATGGGGGGCACGTTTAAGGAATTGTTTAAAGTCATCTTACTTCTTGAGACGATTAGTGTTTAAACATAAGTTAGGCTTCGATGACACTCATTACACATGTAACTTCAAACAAAAGAGGGGAGGTGAATTGTTATACTATACAATTGCCATAATCGATTATAGGATGTGTTTTACTACCTAATAGATTATAAAACTCCATAATCGATTATAGTTTGGTTGAAAACATTTTGGCCCAATCCAAAGTGATTTTAGAAGATGTTTTGAAAAAAAACGTTTTTTTGTGTGTTTGTGTGTATGGCTTTAGAACTTAGAGAGCAACATCATTAATAATAAAATTTGAGTACAGGAGAAAAACAAAGCAGTTGAGCACAAGATCTCATTCAAGTTTTAAAAGAAGAAACCATTTCTTGATAATGATCTTTAGCATTTAATTCTTTTGAGCAAATCATTATAGAACTTCTCTCTTTTTATTTGACTCAAACTTTTTTCTTTATTTGTTGATGTTTGTGATATTTTACTTTGAATCCCTTTGTCATCATTAAAACCTATTATACTTGTTATGAGCAGATAACCATAATAATTAGTAACTACCACCTCAATCGGGAGATAATTGAAAGATGATATATGAACATATGTATAGTATAACACTTGACAATGTTGTTGATCCATTCACAAAGCTTCTTACTCAGTAGAAGCATGATTTTCATACTTGATCTATGAGTATTAATTATATGCCTAATTGGCTCTTGTGCTAGTGGACAAATGTTAGTGTAAGCAGAAGAGGCCAATGGTTTTATGATTGGACCTAAAACTTATCTCGTGTTTATTATTTATAATAAAAGGTTTTTCTTTATTATGTTTGTTTTCAAAGTAATAAATTACCTAAAATAGTTATTTTTTTTAATGAAATATTAAGTTTTACTTAATTGTGAGACACCATTAAATATAAAGATGTCATTTTAAAAGTGTATGTAGTCAAGCCTTGTTGTTAATAGGACATCAATAATGCATAGAAACTACCATGTGAGTATACACATGGCCATACCTCACAAGTCATTAGTATGATACCTCGAGTCTTCACATAATTATAAATATTATGGTTGATATTTATATTGGATTGACCCACATAATGAGAATACTTCTTAGACTTTTATGCATGTGTCATATTTTATTCTGATATTGGTACATGTGTATGTCATCCTTTGGCTTGAAATCACTATAATCTTTACTTGAGGAGTTGATCACTTTAGTAGCATCAAACATTATCTTTAATATGCCAATTATAAAGTAGATTGATATGGTATTCATACGAATCATATAGAGGGACACATGCGACCTAACTGAGATTTCCTCCTTGTTCACATAAAGGAGTAATATCTATAGATCCCTTGATCGATTATGATTGTAAAATACACTGACATATAGAAATAAGACAATATAGGATAATGATTTTATTTATTATTACTAGATATATTTGGGTACCAAGGAATACGCTATTAGACTATACAAGAGAGACACAAACTATAACTTGTATTCAATATAGATATAAGATTAAAAGGGTAATTATACACATGATCATTATCATAGAAAAGTTATGTCATATCACATGAAAGTCAATTGGGTAGCAGTGATGTGTTGCTTAGACACTGCTTTTTGTTTATAATATTAAATAAATGATTTAATATGATTGGAAATGTTATGAGAACCTATAGTGTCACACACGTAAGTTCATATAAATGATATATTAAATAAAATTATAATATTCATTTATGATTCAAGGGTGCATTCTTACGGTGCAACAATGCTAATTAGATAAACATGATACACCATAAGCTATAATGTGTATAAATGATTTTATAAATAGAACTCTTATACTAAATTGAGTTAGAACAAGATCTGATTCTGCATTCAATCTTTACTTTTGATGATAGCAATACATATATTTTATAAGTAACAATTTTGTACTCTAATAGTTTCTTGAGTATGCAGATAAATTATTTTGATTAATTATAGATTGCTATCTAAAAGATCATCAGAATCAGCACTGACACACCTTAGAAGAACTATTCATCCACTTTTGATGTAACATCAGCAGTTCTAAAGAATGTTTAATGTTCGTTAGAAAATGATTATCAAGTGTTTCTAAGATAAGCTACTCTTCCAGATCAGAAGATAAGATTTTGAAGCTTAAACAAGCTTTTTATTCCAACTCAAAAATCAAGATGTGTCGTTCAGATAAGTTGTTGCGTTCAACTCTGAAGACAAAGTTTTGACTCTGAAGACTTTATTTCTTTGGAATGTTTCACATGACTTGTGCTCTTCTATGCTCTCACTACTTAAGATTTGAAGTATATCTATAAGAAGGAAAGATCAGAAACTTGCGCTAGAAGCATAATGGTATAGTAGTACATTACTTTCTCCACTACTGCAAGGACGTATGTACGACCCCAATTTTTGTGTGCTCTTTGTCTCCCACGATCACATTTGAGTCGTCATGTTAGCTGGAAAGAAAGCGATGTCTTGTCCTTCTCAACGGTCTAGTTTTTGGGACTATATATATAAAGGCACTCACCATTGAAGAAATCACTTTAGCGAGTGGACAAGATTAACCTTTTATAAGGTGAACTTGTATAAACTGAAAGTGTAATTTCTCTTTCTCATCTTGTTTATCTCATTTGATTTGGTGAATAGTTTCTTTATAAGAAAAAGTTTTTAAAAACCCAATTCTAACCCCCTTTCTTATGTTTTTCTTAACCTTGAAATAGACAACCACTAATTCACATATTATTAAAACCTTATCCATGTTAGAGTTATGAGTTTGTGTTCTCTCTAAGACTTCTGTTCATTCACATCTAGTGTTATAAGTGGAGGAGTCACTTGTTGCAAATTTTGTTCATTTAAACTTAGTAGAGCTGATATCATTCGCAATGTACTCGTGATTAATCTGTTTCGATGAGTAAAGATTATGCACTACAAGAGGGAATCAATCGATCACTGACTCATGACCATTTGTAAGGATAAATCACAAGGCAAAGTTTGTATTTTATATGTTGTATTTATCATGATTTTTCTTCACTGCCTGCAAATACTCAGACTTAAACTCAATTGCGGCCAAAATTTAGAGGTATTTAAGGTTAGAAGGTGTTTATCATGATGTTGAAGGCGAGGGAAACAGAAGAAAGATGGGGTATGAATTGTGCTGGTCAATTTAAACTTTTTTTAGTTGTTTAAAATGAAATCTATTATGACAATTCATTGGCTAATTTTACTATGCAACTTCTTAATCAAGATGTATTGACATTTTGTGTGACATCCCGACATGCGTACTGCTCATACTGCATTAAATGATCGCTTCAGCATTTGGTTAGAAAATTTGGTTCAGTTCAGTTATAGTTTGATCAGAAGATTTCTTTTGGAAGAAGTTTTTTAATTCAAATCTGTTTGGAAAAAGATTTTATCATAATACATAATAGTTGAAGAAGATTTAATCGAATGATATTTATTTAAAATATTTGGATTTGATTTAATCAAAGAAGATTTGATTGGATTTGCAAAGTGATTTGATTTGGATTGGATTTGATTTAAAATATTTGGATTTGTTTTAATATGCTTGGAAGGAAAGATTTGGTTCTGTTTTATTTAATCCAAGGTTTTACTGAAAAGATATTGTCTAAAGATTCAATTAAACAAATATTATATGAAGAGATTTAATTTTATTTATTTTAATTACAAAATTTAGATTTGCTATTAATGAAAAAATTCTTCAAATCTTTACTAAAGATGATTGATAATGCATTTATGTTATGGAAGAGATTACATTATGAATCTTGTACTTCAGAGTTTGGAATTCTTATCAAGTAAAGACACTATTGGATTTGTTTAATGAAGTTTCAAAATAGGATTTATGAAGTTTTGCGGAAAGTAACACTAAGATCTTGAGAAAGGCTGTGAGAAGACTAGACATGAGATATGAGAATAATCACTATTACAAAAAGTATTTTTCGTAACGCCGCCGACTTTTACTTCACTATGGGCAAAGGATCCATCGTGGTAGAATCTATTCCATTATGTACTTTTCTTTTATTTTCATTTTTAAGCCCACTTTTCACCACGGTTGGAACTTCTAACTGTGGTGAAAAGTGGTGTCTGGTCATGAATTCGAATCCTAGCGCCTACAATTCGGTTTTTTATTTATTTTAAGCCATTTTTCACCACATATGGAAGTTTCAACCGCGGTAAAAAGTGGAGCATGGTCATGAGTTCGAATCTTGTTGTTGTTGTTGTTAATCTATTGCTGTATTTTTTATATTTTATCAAAAGACATACAACAACGGTTGTTTAATACAATCGTTGTTATATGTAGCGCATTGTCATGAGTTTTAATCTTACCGTTGTTGTTGTTGTTCTACTATTGCATTTTTATATTTTAATAAAATACATACAACACCGGTTATTTAATACAAGTCTTTTTCTATGTAGCGTAATTTTTGAGTTTCTTCATTGTCCTTAAACAAATCTTGGTCGTCCATTTAGTGATTATCAACGCTCAAGACACTACTATTATTGATCTGCGTGAAATTAAAACTTAGACGAACTTCATTTTTTATCTCCAAACGTCATCTTTCATTTACGACACTATATTTCTCCACTAAACCAAACTCGAAAACATCATTTCTTTCATAAACAAAACTCGAAAATATCATTTCTTTCATTAACAAATTTTAGAATTTCATCATCTCTTCTCCAACTTGAATGAGATAAGGAAGTATGGATTCGAGTTAGCAATGTTAGTTGTTGTTGTTTTGTTCTTGTTGTTGTTATTATTGTTCTTCTTCTTCTTCTTCCTGTTGTTGTTGTGGTTGTTCTTGTTGTTCTTGTTGCTCTTGATGTTGTTGTTGTTCTTATTCTTCTTGTTGTTATTCTACTGCTGCATTTTTTAATTCTAATAAAAGACATACAACAACGGTTGCTTAATATAACTATGGCTGTATGTAGCGTGCTGTCCAGTTTACTACAACGTGCAGTAGATAGTGATTGTAAATAATCCACTTACAACCACATACTACCTAACAACGGTTGTTCAACTGTTATTATAGGTCTTTCGCGATGTTTTTATGTGTTTTTCATAGTAGTGAATGTCTCTCCCAATGTTAAAGACAATCATCAACATGATTTCAAGTGGTGCAATTTCAAAAGATGAAAGGCGAAACCTCAATTATTCTTATAGAGGCAAAGGGATCCAATGTATTAAATGCAAAAGGTTTTTGGACATATTCAAGCTTGTAATACGGTGAACTGACTTTATCGATCGAAATGTCGCGGTAAGCAAGAGTCGCCACCGACTTTTATTTTATCCAAACTATATTCGGAAAGGCAAAAAGAAACAGAAAAAAAAACCTTTTAAGAAATCTGAGTTCGGGGGGTAATTTATGCAAAGGGAAGGTGTAAGGCACCCTTTGCATCCATGGTTTTCCATGGGCTCTTAATTGCTTTGCTTGCTCGTTTGTTTAGAAAATGTAGATGAAAGAGATAGGGACTTTAGCTTGTGAATAAGCGTTGCCCTTTTGAAAAATTATGAGAAAGAATATAATAAAAAGGTTTGAGCATTGCAAGGCAATTAGGGGGCAATTACCTTAAACTCAGATGATAGGTCTCTTTTTAGCCTTTCAGAATGAAAGGGTCTATCCTTGCCATAAGAGGGCAGGAAGCCTTTCGTTTGGAGGTTGAAGGGTCATCGAAGCATCCTTTGCCATAAGACTGTCCCATGCCATAGAAGGGCAGGTAGTCTAAGGTAAGGATCAGAATAAGCCTTTTCGTAGGCAGCCAGAAGATACCTCAGCCTTATTCGTAGGCAACTTCCGAGGGTCGAGGTCATGTTAGTGTATCGAAGGCAGCATCATTTTTAGGGTCTCATAACCTTTATTCGAGGCAACATGACTGAGGTATCTTCGAATTCGAGGGACGTGGCTTATTCTGCAAAAAACACAAAGGCAACAGGCAACAAGGCAACAAGGCAACAGAGAGGTTACCCCAAAGGGTGCGTGTGTGCAACAATCACGTGATTATATTCAAATATTTATCTTTTAATTAGTTATTCTAATTCAGTTTAAGGCTTGCACTCCCTAAGATTACTAACCACGCAATATACAAAAGCAATAATAATATGGGGAAGGGAAATTGTAACCAGCGGAGGAAAGGGGATTTGTAACCAGCGGATATAAAATAATAGGTCTGAACAAGTAATAATTAAATAAGGTCAAGGTTTTAGGGTTACCGACTATTCGAGCTTTGGCAATTGGCGAACCCTGGAAAGAAAGAAACATGGCAAACAAAAAAGGGTGAGTGCATTGTCAGGTTCGAAGGCAAACTTCATTAACCACAAAGAAAATAGAATAATAAATTAAAAGTAGAATAGAGAGAAGGTACTTAGCTTGGCATTTGCCTGACAGGGTTGAGGGCAAGGTTTGCCTGAAGCATTGACTCTGAACATTGAGAACTGAAAGAAGAAACAACGAGGCGTGAGCGTATAGGCAGTTCATTGATATTTAAATTTAATCCTAATTTGATAAGAAAACAAAATGAAATAAAACGATTATTTAAACTAAATACGAAATAGTACTTAGCTTTCGAATTTGATCTGATATGGTTAGCGGTCGGAGGTAAACCCTGAAACAAGGGCAAAGGCAAAAGAATTATCAGTGTAGAATAAATCCTGGTTCAAATTCAAATAGAATATAATGATAAATCGATTTAATTAATTATTGGTCTCGCGACCTAATTAATTAAATCGACATCAAAAAATTAAATCGAGAGTAAAAATAATTTTTATGCAATTTTTGGAATTAAATACTATATATATAAATTTTTGAAAATATTTAAATAATTAAATATAAATTAAAATTAGAAGAAATAAATATATAATTAAATAAATATGTAATTAAAATAAATCAAAATAACATATAAATATATAATTTAAAAAAATAAAATTAATATAAATAATATATAATAAATATAAGGAAAGAAAAAAAAAAGTATATACAATTAATAAATAAATAGATAAATAGATAAATATATTATTGATATATATATATATAAAAAAAAACTTTTATAATTAATTTATTATTATTAAGGTAAGAAAATATTAAAACAAACAATATATATATATATATATATATATATATATATATATATATTAAAAACAAAAAATAAGGATTTATGCAATTAAAAGGAAAAAAATTTGAAAACTTAGCGTTATGATCTGGTGTGGCGCATCTATGGTGGTCCATGGTAGATGCGCAGATTTGGATACATTGGATTGATCTGGGATTGTAGTCAATGGCTGAGATAATGAGGGAGTACGATACGCGCGTGCGTCTTAACGCACAGGAACGGCCTGGCTTTTGAAACCAAAATGCGCGCAGCTTCGACCAGTAGGGAGATGACACGCCACCCTTCTTCAACCTCTGTCCGTCGTCTTAGGTGTTCATACCTTTAGCGACGGTTCTTCCATCGTTGCCATAGCCCCTGCAAAATAGCGAATACCACCAAAACCACACAAAAACTTTTCGCGATCCCATGAAAAGGATCGTTTAGACCTTGCGAACACGTTAGCACTCATAGTTAAGCCTAATTTTACCTGAAATTCAAAACCCCAATTGGAACCTTGAAACCCTAATAATGGTATCCCTAGTAAACGTGCACAGAAATTCGATTAACTTTCCAGAAACAACAAACACATCACGTTGAACACGAATATACCAATAGAATTTCATTATGATGCATGATTTAATGGATTCGACTTAGAATAGGAATCGGTTTAAAACGACTTACAGCACTTGATTCTGGATGAATTGGGACTCGAAAGTGGTGGAGAATTGTTCAGTGATCTTCAGGGAACCTTTTAGAAGCAATAGCACTCCTTGAATCGACCTGTGTTGCAACTTTGATCTTGAGATTTTCTTGCTTTTTTGAACTCGGGATTGATGGTTTTTGAGGCAAAATTTCTGAACCCTTGCATTTGGCTGGCTCATGTACTTATAGAGAAAGATTTTAGGGCAACAAAACTTGATCAAATCTTTTTTTAAATCAATCCATGGAAATTTGATTTGGAGCTTGATTGAAATATTTCTATTTATGGCGAAACTCAATATTTTTTCACCATTTAACTCTTGCACGAATTTTGTATCAATTAATGAATATTTTGACGATTAATGATGATTGAAATTTGAGAGAAAACCAAATCTTCCATTATTTTTATATTTTATATAATTAAATCATGATTTAAATGAATAAAAATCATAAATAATTAATAAAAATTATAAAAATAAGAAGTCCTTGTCTTTATCTCGTGGATGGGCTTATGATAAGTCTTGGATGAAAATAATATGGGCTCATTTGAAAATTTTGAAGTTTTGGACCTTTTTCTTTCACATTTTTTCCCAAAAATAGTCCAACTTTGACAAGGTGTATCTCCCCCAATTTTTGAGGTATGGAGGTGTTCTAGGACTTTTTAGAAACCTTGGAGAGTCCTCTAACCAATGTCTTTGGTCTCATATCAAAATCGTTTTCTATTCTTATTTTATGTCCTTTTGAAAAAGTGTCTTTTTGTTGGCTTTTGAAAAGGACCTATAATGTATGAAGCCATATCTCTTAAACCATTGACCTATGAGCTTCGATTCTTGGACCATTGGATAGAGGAATGAATTCCCTTTAAAATGAGCTTTTGTGGGAATTTTTCTGATGAAGTATGAATATTTGGTGAATTTTCAAAGTTTGGTTGACTTTTTCAGTTCATGCCCAAAATAGTAACTTTTGACTTTTGACTTTTCTGATCTTTCCTTGCATCATCATGATCAACCCTTGATCAAATGATGATTTTAGGGTTATGAGGATGTTGTTGACCAAATATCTTGAACTTTGACTGTACATTGACTTGAAATGACCATTTTGCCCTTGAGAGTCGACTATTGACCTAATCAAGGTTTGAGGGACTCAACTTGCTCTGATTGGCTTGAAACCTTGCATGGAGATTCTTTGGGATGTTTGTGACCCTATGGAACCACCTTGAGCCATTGATTCAGTGATTTTCTTTTGAGTGAACCAAACCCTAGTTCAGAGCCTTGTATAGGAGTGTATGTCTAGGAGCTTTATGTACTGATTTATATTGGAATGAAGAAAAAATGTATGGGCAAATTTTGGGGTATGACAGCTGCCCCTGTTCAATTATCTTAAACCTGAAGATATAGAGTGGTTTGTGTGCCAGTCGGTATCTGAAGGTGGAAGATGATTGAACACTAGAATACCAAGAAATTTGCCCTAGCTGAAGTAGGGACTTTTGTCGGAGATGGGCTTAAAGATGCCATCCAGGCCTTGAGAGAAAATTTATTGGAGGTTGATCATGTCAGCACCGTTCGTGGTAACTGAATTAGATCTAAGTCATTTGAAATATTCATGGAGGATGCTCGAAACTAAGTATCAGAACTAAATCGTCGTCTTGATTATCTCTGAACTATTTTCGAAATAATTGTCACAATTAAATCTCTATCTTGATTATCTCTGAACTATCTTTGGAGTAAGTGTCAGAATTAAATAACTATCTTGATTATCTCTGAACTGTTAGGTATCAGAATTAAATCTCTGTCTTGATTATCTCTGAACTATCTTTGGAGGATACCCAAAATTAAGTGTCAAAATTAAATCTTCGTCTTGATTATCTCTGAGCTATCTTTGGAAGATATCCAAAATTAAGTGTCAGAAGTAAATCTCTGTCTTGATTATATCTGAACCATTTTTGGAAGGTATCCAAAATTAGGTGTCAGAACTAAATCTCTGTCTTGAATGAGTGTCAAAATTAAATCGTTGAATTGATTATATCTGCACTATATCTAGAAGATGTATAAGTAGACTGCAAAAGAAACATTAGTTTTATGCAATGTCGTGATGTATGTATTGAAATTTTTTTTTATTTTTTATTTATTATTTTTTTTTTAAAGAATGAGAGTGTTATGCATATGTCATGAGACGTATGTATGTTATGAATTAACTATGATATATGATGTATGAACATGAGTTATGCTATTTGGAGTATCTTGAGAAAATAAATCTCTGTATCATTGGGATTTTGACGTTTGATCTTGTCTTGAAGAAGTACAGCTGGGGATTTATGATTCTTGCTTGGGGATGATCAGTAACTTGATGTACCCTGATTGGGAATAAAGACATTAATAAACCATGTTGGCGAAGAGCAAAGTGTTAGAGAACCAGCAGTGTTGAAGATGTAAACTTTGTTGGGGAGCCATGTCTTTGTCGAGAGCGTTTGAAGATATCTTCTTAATGATTACTCTGTGGGGATATGATCTTGTGAACCCATCTCTGTGGGGAGACATGGGTGAAAGTTGCCCCCAGTATTATAGTAACTACCATTCCTGGATTAGGTTAGGACACACCACTAAGTATTGATCAGGTGTCAAACTGGACTTTCATAGATTTACCCCTGCTAGTGAGGACTTTATGAAGTGTATATTGTAGGCGACATGCCCCTAGTAATCGTAAACTTAGGATAATGCCCCTGACTGTTTGGCTTTTGAGAGATTCTTGGAATCTTGACTTGATTGCCCCAGATTGATTGGGAAAAACGTGTCATGCCTCCTTGTATACGTAGGAGACATTGCTTCTTGGAGTAATATTGTCTGTCGGGATAACTTTCAGTCATTAGTTGTATCTTGTGCAAATTCTCTTTGTTGCTAACATTTGAAATTATGTAGCAAAATTTGTTTAATAATGAATTCATGAGATGCAATGCATACGTTTGTCTTGAGTTTTTGAAAAACATTAAAGCATGAGATGTAAAAACATGACATTTGTAAGAACATGATATTTATAACAACATGTCGTTTGTAAAAACATGACATCAACTTGGCATTTATGGTAAACCTTAAGGAGTCAGGATACCTTTTTGGTAACAGTATGCTTTCGAACTAACCATGTTTCAATTAGGACTTTCAAAGGTTGTAACGTGGCTTGGTTCACGGTTTAAGAAACAAAGGATAAAGGCTCAAAGTTTATTTGTACCTGTAATACGGTGAACTGACTTTTTATCGATCGAAATGTCGCGGTTAAGCATGAGTCGCCACCGACTTTTATTTTATCCAAATAAATTCAGAAAGGCAAAAAGAAACAGAAAAAAACCTTTAAAAAGAAATCTAAGTTCGGAGGGTAATTTATGCAAAGGGAAGGTGTAAGGCACCCTTTGCATCCATGGTTTTCCATGGGCTCTTAATTGCTTTGCTTGCTCGTTTGTTTAGAAAATGTAGATGAAAGAGATAGGGACTTTAGCTTGTGAATAAGCGTTGCCCTTTTGAAAAATTATGAGAAAGAATATAATAAAAAGGTTTGAGCATTGCAAGGCAATTAGGGGCAATTACCTTAAACTCAGATGATAGGTCTCTTTTTGCCTTTCAGAATGAAAGGGTCTATCCTTGCCATAAGAGGGCAGGAAGCCTTTCGTTTGGAGGTTGAAGGGTCATCGAAGCATCCTTTGCCATAAGACTGTCCCATGCCATAGAAGGGCAGGTAGTCTAAGGCAAGGATCAGAATAAGCCTTTTCGTAGGCAGCCAGAAGATACCTCAGCCTTTTTCCGTAGGCAACATCCGAGGGTCGAGGTCATTTGTGTATCGAAGGCAGCATCATTAGGGTCGTGACCTTTTTATCGAGGCAACATGGCTGAGGTATCCTCGAATTCGAGGGACATGGCTTATTCTGCAAAACACAAAGGCAACAGGCAACAGGCAACAAGGCAACAGAGAGGGTTACCCAAAAAGCGTGCGTGTGTGCATCAATCACGTGATTCAATTCAAATTATATTATCTTGTAAATTAGTGATTCTAGGTTAATTACAATCTTGCACTCCCTAAATTACTAACCACGCAGTACATAATAATATAAAGCAATAAAGGGAAGGGGGAAAATGAAACCAGCGGAGGAGAGGGGAATTGTAACCAGCGGATCCCTTAATAGGGTTGACACAAGTAATAATAAAACAGAGAAAATATTAAGACAGGGTTACCAGTAACGTAGCTTTGACAATTGATAAACCTGACAAAAAAAGAAGAAACAGAAAATTGAAGGTGAGTGCATAATCGGTTCGAGGGCAGACTTCATTAATTAAGAAAAATAAAATAATGAAATAAAGATAAAACAGAGAGAGTGTACTTAGCTTTGGTGTTTGCCTGACAGGGTTGAGGGCAAGGGTTTATCAGAAACATTGACTCTGATCATTAGAACAGACAAGGAACAAGGCGTGAGTGTATTATTAATTCGAAGATAATCAGGGTTAACGTAAATAAAATGAAAGAGAAATAAACTAATAATGAATAAATAGGGAATACTTAGCTTTGATTCGAATTTGATCTGATATGGTTGTTAGGCGCCTTTAGGATTGACCCTGAAACAAGGCAGAAAATAGGTGAAGGCAAAGCAAACCCTAAAAGTAAATTAATTTAAGTATAATTAAAATTAAACAGAATAGAACACTTATCTTTGAGGTTTGTTGAAGGCGCGTGATCGGGAGGAATCATGTTGCTAACCCTGAAAAAGGCACAGAAGAAGAAGATTTTAAATGTAGAGCAGATTCTCGTAGACCCTAATTTAACATTCAAATTGAATATAATTGTGAATTGATTTAATTAATTATTGGTCTTACGACCTAATTAATTAAATCGGGTTAAGAAAATTAAATCGAGTGCAAAAATAATTTTTTATGAATTTTTTGGAATCAAAAGGAAATAAATAGGAATTTTTAAAGATATGTATATAATTAAATAGATATTAAGTAAAATATATAATTAAAAAGAATATAGAAATATATAAAATAAATATCATAAGTATTAAATAAATAACTAGATAAATAAATAAAAAAAATTTATAAAATAAGTTTTAATTGTTATATTATTATAGAGAAAAGAAAAAGAAATTTAATGATACACATATATATATATATATATATATATATATATATATATATATATATATATATATATATATAATTAAATATGTTATATAATTATAAATAATAAAAAAAATTGAAAAAAAACTTAGCTTTTATCCGGTATTGCGCACACGTGATAGTCCATGGTGGATGCGCAGCTTCAGGAGCGTTGGATGAGGGAGTCTGGAGATCTGACGGTTGGATCAGCGAGGGCGTACCGCGCGTGTACGGGCTGAGAAGCATCGGATCCGTTTATTTGAAAACACATCAGCGCGCGCTGGGGGACCAATGAAACGACGCCAGCTCATCGTCTTCTCCACACAACTTCTGCAGCATATCTTTTATAGCGCTCTTTTCATGAGAGCTGTAAAAAGCCTTCTCCTTTTACACCTGCGAAACTATAGAACGCACAAAACGCAACAAAAATTTGTCGCAACCATACAAATACGATCGTCCAGACACAACGAACCTCATAGCACCCACGATCAGTCCTGATTTTGCTTAGAACAGAAACCCCTAAATTAAAGTTCTAAACCCTAACATGGCAACACGCATATAACAGCATCATAACGTCCAAAAATTTCCAGAATTAATCAACACAATATGAGAAACACAAATATGCAATTGGATTCGAGAATGAATGTATGAATTTGCAGAATCGAAGCAATTTAAGGATCGGTTAAAAGTGACTTACAGTGAGTGATTCGTGTGGTTTGGTGACTTGGAAACGATTGAGAATCGTTCAATGATGTTCAGAGAGTGAAATAGGATCGATTGAAAGCCTTAAATCTCCTTGGAACCAAGAATTGAAGTTTGAGTTTTCTTGAGTTTTCTTGACTCGGGTTTGAAGTTCTCTGGCTGCAGATTTCGTGAGTTAGGGGTCTTCAATTGTTTGCTACTTATATGTGATGGATTAGGGTTAATATAAACAGAATAAATCTTGTCAAATCTTTGAATTGGTAGTTGGAGAAATTTGATTGAATTCATATGAAATCTTTCTAATTATGGACAAGTTTTTGATCCAATTTTTCCATAAATTTCCACATAGAATATGCACGAAATTTGATTGGTTTTTTGAGTTAAATGTAAATTGGATTTGATTGGAATTGGATTTTTGGTTGAATATTTGATCTTTACTTAATTTTTTATGAATTAAAATCACTTTTAAATGATTAAAAATGCATATAAAATTAAATAAATATTTCAAAATTCGTGGCATTCAGATTTAGGGCCATGGATATCTTGGAGATCAAGTTTGGGTCATGGGAAGTTGGGCTTCTTTGCAAAAATAATTAAATTCTTTCACATTTTTCCCTCCAAAATAGCTCAACTTTAAGAAGGCCTATCTCTCTCAATTTTTGAGGTATGGAGGTGTTCTAGGACATTTTGGAAACCTTAGAGAGTCCTTTATCCAATGCCTTTGGTCTCATATCAAAATCATTTTCCATTTTTATTTTATGAGCTTTTGAAAAAAGTGTCTTTTTGTTGACTTTTGAAAAGGACTTATAATGTACGAGGCCATAATTCTTAAACCATTGACCTGTGGGCTCTAATTCTTGGACAATTGGATAGAGGAATGAATTCTCTTCAAAATGAGCTTTGGTGGGAATTTTTCTGATGAAGTATGAATATTTGGTGAATTTTCAAAGTTTGGTTGACTTTTTCAGTTCATGCCCAAAATAGTAACTCTTGACTTTTGACTTCTCTGATCTTTCCTTGCATCATCATGATCAACCCTTGGTCAAATGATGATTTGAGGATGTTGTTGACCAAATATCTTGAACTTTGACTGTATTTTGGCTTGAAATGACTGTTTTGCCCTTGGGAGTCGACTGTTGACCTAATCAGGATCTGAGGGACTAAATTTGCTCTGTTTGACTTGAAACTTTATATGGAGATACTTTGGGATGTTAGTGACCCTATGGAACCACCTTGAGCCATTGATTCAATGATTTTCCTCTGAATTATTCAAACCCTAGTTTAGAACTTCTGTGTGGGAGACTGTGTTTTGGAGCTTTGTCTTATGATTTGGTTTTGTGTATGAAAAATAGCACGGGCAAATTTTGGGGTATGACAGCTGCCCCTGTTCAATTATCTTAAACCTGAAGATGTAGAGTGGTCTGCGCGCCAGTCGGTATCTGAAGGTGGAAGATGATTGAACATAAGAATACCAAGAAATTTGCCCTATTCGAAGTAGGGACTTTTGTCGGAGATGGACTTGTGGATGCCATCTGGTAGTTGAATTTTGAGAAGATGTTGTTTGCGCGTTGGCCGTGTCATTACCGTTCGTGGTAGATGAATTAGATCCTTTGGAATTGATCGTGTCAGTATCGTTCGTGATACTTGAATTAGATCTTGGAAAGATGATCGTGTCTTCATCGTTCGTGATGATAGAATTAGATCTGAGGAGATAATCGTGTCTTCATCGTTCGTGATGATAGAATTAGATTCTCTTGTCGTGTCAGCACCGTTCGTAGTGACTGAATTAGACTGGGAAGGCCAGTGACCGTGTCTACACCGTTCGTGATGATAGAATTAGATCTCTGAGAGTTGACCGTGTCAGTACCGTTCGTAGTATCTGAATTAGATCTTCTGTCGTGTCAGTACCGTTCGTAGTAGCTGAATTAGACTTTGAAAGTGATCGTGTCATTACCGTTCGTGGTAAATGAATTAGATTTTCGAGCGTTGATCGTGTCAGTACCATTCGTAGTAGCTGAATTAGATCTTGGAAATGATCGTGTCAGTACCGTTCGTGGTGACCGAATTAGATCTTGGAAATGATCGTGTCATTACCGTTCGTGGTAGGTGAATTAGATCTTGGAAAGTTGGAGTTTTCGTTCGTTTGTTTGTACCTGTATTCTGCAAAAGGTAAAGTTAAATTTATGCAATGTCATGATGCATGGGTTATGTAATGAATCCCTCAACATGAATGAGAGCTTTTGCATGTTATGTATGAGTTCATTATGAGGTAATGTATGCAATGTATGAACATGTTTATGACATATGATATGTGAATATGATTTATGTAGATCTTTCTGTCCTTGTAATTGTACTGTCTGATCTTGTCTTGAAGATGCTCAGCTGGGAATTTATGATTTCTGTTTGGAGATGATCAGTGACTTGATGTTCCCTGATTGGTGATAAAGATATTGATAAATCGTGTTGGAGGAGAGCGACTGTGTTGAAGATGTAAACTCTGTTGGGCAGCCATGTCTCTATCGGGAGCGTTTGAAGATATCTTCTTAATGATTACTCTGTGGGGATATGATCTTGTGAACCCGGCTTTGTGGGGATGAATATATGTCAATCGATTTGTGGGAGGACTTTTGATTACCTCGGACATTGTCTCTTTGCTTTTCCTACTAATAGAGATTACTACATATTTCTATTGGAAAAAGAAAATGGATGATAATCATGTTCATATGCATATGTTCATTCAAAATTATCATTGGACGTTTGCGTATTCGAAAAGAAGAAGAAATTTGAAAGAGAGAAGTAAATTGTATTGAGAAAAGCCATAAATAGGCAAGATGAAACATATTGTGTGTTTTTGAAAAGATAGAAAAACAAAAGCAATATAGCTATGTAAAAATAATCCTATTGAGTTTCCACTCTGCTATTGCTATTATGTCTTCGAGCATCTCATCCCATGCTTGTCGGAGAAAAATGATTGAGTTGATCTGAACCCTTTGAACTTGTTGTTGTAGATGTATCTGATTGATGAATGATAGGAACGAGACATAGTCGTACGCTTAATCCTTAACTTTTGCCTAGATCGCCCTTTCAGGTTTTCGGTCTAGCAGGATACCCTTTTTTGCCCAAGTCGCCCTTTCGGGTTTTCAACTTGACGGGTGTACATTTTTTCCTTATATATATCCCTAATTTTTGCCCAAACCTTTTTGGTTTGCCGGGATGCCCTTATTTTTGCCTAGGTACGTCGACCTAGCGGGTCATATTTATGCGTAGTATTTTTTGACTATGTCTGCGTTCACAGGTTGCGGGAAGTCCTCTCCATCCATAGTAGTGAGTATCATTGCTCCTCCAGAGAAGATTTTCTTGATAACGAATGGTCCTTCATAGGTGGGAGTCCACTTGCCCCTAGGATCACCTTGTGGTAGAATTATTCTCTTTATGACCAAGTCACCAACTCGATAAACTTGTTGTTTGACTCTCTTGTTAAATGCCTTGATCATACGTTTCTGATACAGTTGTCCATGGCAAACAGCCGCGAGCCTCTTTTCGTCAATCAAGTTTATCTGATCTAGTCGAGTCTGGATCCATTCATCTTCATCTAGCTCTGCTTCTTTCATGATCCTTAATGACGGTATCTGAACTTCAATTGGTAATACAGCTTCCATACCATAGACTAATGAGAACGGGGTTGCCCCAGTTGATGTACGTGCGGAGGTACGGTAACCATGAAGAGCAAATGGTAACATTTCATGCCAATCCTTGTAAGTCACAGTCATTTTCTGCACAATCTTCTTGATATTCTTGTTGGCAGCCTCTACAGCGCCATTCATCTTTGGCCTATAGGGAGATGAGTTGTGATGCTTGATATTGAATTGTGTGCAAAGCTCAGTAATCATCTTGTTGTTTAGATTGGTACCATTATCAGTGATGATCCTTTCGGGAATGCCATACCGACAGATGAGGTTATGTTTAATGAATCGAGCCACCACATTCTTGGTTACGGAGGCAAATGAAGCAGCTTCTACCCATTTAGTGAAATAGTCGATGGCTACTAGAATGAAACGATGTCCGTTAGAAGCGGTAGGCTTAATCTCTCCGATCATATCAATGCCCCACATTGCAAAGGGCCAGGGAGCAGTTAGTACATTTAGAGGAACGGGAGGCACGTGTACTTTGTCGGCGTATATCTGGCACTTGTGACAAGTTCTTGAATGGTGGTGACAGTCAGTCTCCATTGTAGACCAGTAGTAACCTGCTCTTAGAATCTTCTTGGCCATAGTATGTCCACTAGAGTGGGTCCCAAAAGTACCATCATGCATGTCTTCCATGATCTTTTCAGCTTCTTTCTTGTTCACACAACGAAGCAGAGTTGAATCATGGTTGCGCTTGTATAAAGTCCCATTGCTCAGAAAGAACTTGGATGCGAATCTTCTTAGGAATTTTTTATCATTAATGGATGCCCCTTCAGGGTATTCTTGAGTCTCGAGGTACCTTTTTACTTCGTAAAACCATGGTTTCTCTTCAGCCTCGTCGTCAACTATCTCATAACAATATGCGGGTTCGTCATGTCTTTCAATGATAACTATAGGAGCCTCATTATCCCAATTGACTTTGAACATAGATGACATAGTAGCTAACGCATCGGCCAGCTGATTCTCTTCTCGGGGAATATGTTCGAAAGTAATCTCTTCAAAATATGGAATTAAGGATAGTACGAACTCCTTGTAGGGTATGAGATTAGGATGTTTTGTATCCCATTCCCCTCTGATTTGGCTGATTACTAGTGCCGAATCCCCATACACTTCCAGGAATTTGATCCTTAAATCGATAGCAGCTCTGAGCCCCAAGATACACGCTTCATACTCAGCCATATTGTTGGTGCAGTCGAAACATAATCTTGCGGTGAATGGGGTGTGTCCACCAGCAGGAGAGACAATTATGGCGCCAATGCCATTACCAAGTGCATTCGAAGCTCCATCGAAAACCATAGTCCATCGGGATCCTGGTTCAGGTCCTTCCTCCGGGCCAGGTTGCTTATAGTCAGTAACCAGCATCACATCTTCATCTGGAAATTCAAAATTCATCGATTGGTAGTCATCTACCGCTTGTTGCGCCAAATGATCTGCTACCACACTACCTTTGATTGCTTTCTATGTTGTATATTGGATGTCGTATTCTGTTAGTATCATTTGCCATCTTGCTATTCGTCCAGAGAGAGCGGGTTTTTCGAACACATATTTGATAGGATCCATTCTAGAAATCAATAAAGTGGTATGGTTCAACATATACTGTCTCAGTCGGCGAGCAGCCCAAGCCAAAGCGCAGCAAGTTTTCTCGAGCAGTGAGTATCTTGTTTCACAGTCGGTAAACTTTTTGCTAAGGTAGTATATTGCATGCTCTTTTCGACCAGACTCGTCATGTTGCCCCAGTACGCACCCCATCGAATTCTCTAACACTGTTAAGTACATAATTAGAGGTCTTCCTTCAGCTGGTGGTATCATGATCGGAGGTTCTTGCAGGTACTTTTTTATCTTGTCAAAGGCTTCTTGACATTGGTCGTTCCATTTCACTACTTGATCTTTCTTTAGTAATTTGAAGATTGGCTCACAAGTAGCGGTCAAATGAGAGATAAATCTAGCAATGTAATTTAGTCGACCCAGGAATCCTCTAACTTCTTTCTCGTTTCGTGGAGCGGGCATTTCTTGTATGGCTTTCACTTTTGCAGGATCAACTTCGATACCTTTGCTACTAACAACAAAACCCAGCAGCTTACCAGACCTTACGCCAAAGGTACACTTGTTCGGATTTAGTCTTAATTTATACTTCTTCAACCTATCGAACAACTTCTGTAAATGGGCCAGATGTTCTTCCTCAGTGTTGGACTTTGCAATCATGTCATCGACATAGACCTCTATTTCTTTGTGGATCATGTCATGGAATAAGGCTACCATTGCACGTTGGTAAGTTGCCCCAGCATTCTTCAACCCAAATGGCATGACTTTGTAACAGAAAGTGCCCCAAGGCGTAGTGAATGTCGTCTTTTCCATATCTTCGGGTGCCATCTTAATCTGATTGTAACCTGAGAAACCATCCATAAAAGAGAAAACCTTGCATTGTGCAGTACTATCAACTAGGATGTCAATATGTGGTAGTGGGAAATCATCTTTAGGACTTGCTCGATTCAAATCTCTATAGTCTACACACATTCTGACTTTTCCATCTTTCTTTGGTACGGGCACTATATTGGCGATCCATGGCGGATAACTCACTACTTTCAGGAACCCAGCGTTGAATTGTTTCTCGACCTCTTCTTTGATTTTCTGAGCCATGTCAGGTCTGCTTCTTCGTAACTTCTGTTTAACTGGAGGACTATTTTCTTTGATAGGTAAACGATGAACCACAATATCAGTATCGAGCCCAGGCATGTCTTCGTATGACCAAGCGAAGATCTCAACATTGTCTCGTAACATCTGAATCAACCTTTGCTTGACAGCATCCTCTAATTCAGCCCCTATCTTGATTTCTTTTTTTTCTTCATCGGTACCTATGTTGACAACTTCAATTGGCTCTTCGTGCGGTTGTATAGTCTTTTCTTCTTGCTCTAATAAACGGGCAAGTTCTCTAGGCACTTCACAACCTTCCTCACCTTCATCCTCAGCTTGATAGATCGGATTTTCAAAGTCATATTTAGCAATAGCAGAATCGTTATCAACGGGATCCAGAGTGAATGTGGATCTGCAGTGCATTATGTGGGTGTGTGTGAGAACGCATAGCTATAAAAAGTAAATAAAAGAAAAATAAAGGCAAACACACAATTTGAATACGAAACGTCCAATGTTTTATTGAAATGAAAATATGCTTATGAAATGACAAGCCCTAACAAGTGGACCATTGTGCCTCGGGCAGGACACATGGCTTTAGAGTTTATTGTCTTTATTGAAGTACAAGAATTAAAGTTGGAAATGAAATAAAAGCAGGAAATAAACTAAGAGTGGCAATTACTCCTGACTATAGGAGATAGAAACAATGTCCTCGGCCTTCCAGTTGTCCAGCCCTTTGTCTGATGTAGGGGAGATCCACTTGTCCAGGTTGTGATTATCTTCGTCTTCTTCAATGGCATTAACTCCCTTGCTGATGAAGTGATGTTTCAAGTCTTCTGAACGAGGAGGTGGTGTTCCCTTCTGATCCTTAGCAGTGCAGCCTAAACCCCATTTGTTGGATTTGTATGGGATGTCAGGTAATTGCCCCCAGATAGTGCAGCCACCTTCTTCTACCACGGCCCTAGCGTCTTTCAGGGAAGCCATTGTAGGAATATCCCCAGTAATTTTAGGAGGAGTGTAGACATGTTTAGTTTCTGGAACTGGTTCAAGCTTCCATTCATGTGCTATGCGGGGTGATTCAAATGTCTCTCCAGTGAACTCAAGATACTTGGTTTCATCTACGAAACTTACCAAATATTCATCTTCACCATGCACAGTGACAATCTTGCCTTCCATTGGGTACCTCAACTTCTGATGGAGAGTTGAAGTCACAGCATTTGCTTTATGTATCCAGGGACGCCCAAGTAGACAGGAATAGGCGGGACGAATATCCATCACGTAGAACACAGTATTAAAAGTTTGGGCGCCTACTCTGATGGGGAGCTCAACTTCGCCATACACAGTACTCATAGTGCCATCATAAGCTTTGACTATCACATTACTAGATTTCAGCTCAATTCCATCGACCTTGAGTCTGTCCAACACCACCTTGGGTAACACATTCAGAGAAGAGCCATCATCAACTAGTACATGAGCCAGGGTAGTACCACCACATTCAATGGAGATATGCAGTGCCTTGTTATGATTCCTCCCACTAGGGCTTAGATCAGCATCAGAAAACCCAAGGTAGTTATCAGTTGTTAAGTTCGCCATACAGTTCTCGAGTTGAGTGACAGAAATCTCTTGCGGCACATGGGCAGCCTCTAGAAATTTCATCATAGCCTTGGCATGGGTCTTTGAACAACTCAGGAGCGACAGCATAGAGATCTTGGAAGGAGTATGCCCCATTTGTTCAACAATATCATAATCACTCTTGCGGATGTACTTCAGGAACTCATTTGTTTCTTCAGATGGCGCATTTCTAGTGACAGTTTCAGGTTCAGGCAGCGGTTCTTTACCATGAGTGTCAGCATTCGGGGTGATAGTAATGGTAGGTGAAGTAACCTTTGGGGAGATCTCTGGAGAAAACACCCTTCCACTCCTCGTCATCTTACTAGTTCCAGCAATGTTTCCTACATCAGGATTGACATCTTCAGAAACCTTATCAAATTCAAGTTCTTGCTTAACTCCTTGCACATAGACCTCGGAACCATAATTCCAAGGGATAGCTTTGTCAGATGAGTATGGCATAGGACCAGGTTTAGTGATAACGATCGGAGCCCCACGGGGTTCAGCAGAAATCTTGAAAGGAGCCTTGGTAGGGATCTTTAGTGGTACTTTAGAGATCACAGATACATCTTCGAACTTCAAACCACGGGAGAAACCCTCACACAACTCTTCAATAGTGGGAGTCTTCTCAAATCTGATAGTGCCACGATCCATCCAGCCTTGGATGCCTCTTTTCAGGTTCTCACAACCCTCGGGTATGAGTGCACAGTAATAACAGCCAGGGTCGCAACCTGGAAATAAACCAGCTCGCAACAACCTTCTCTTGATATCGGGGAGAGGAGTTGACAGGTCCCTCACATCATAGACATGGATTGTGTCCATAATGGCATTAACAGTATGGTCATGCTTTGGCATTGGAGCAGTGATGACATTAGGGGTCTCAGGAGCGTCGAACTCAATTTCACCAGCTTCCAACATGTCTTGAACCTTATTTCTCAACGCCCAACAATTATCGGTAGTGTGCCCAGGACTATTAGAATGATACGCACATTTGGCCTTAGGGTCATAATTTGGAGATGTGGTAGTAACACTTTTGGGCGGGTCTCTCAGAGTGATTAGGTTGGCTTTCAGCAGATGTTGCAGAACTTGAGATAGAGGCATGTTGATCTTGGTGAATTGCCTCCTTGGTCTATCAGTCTTGCGTTGGTAATCTTGTCTAGGAGCTTGTTGGGATATTGGTGCAGAGATGAGGACGGCGCCAACAGACTGATTCTGATCATCCTTACCACGGCCCTTTTGACTATGAATAGCATTTGACTCACTTCTCCCTTGATATGGCTTCCTTGTAGTACCAGAGGCTGAACCCACTTGGATTTTTCCACTTCGAATACCATTCTCTACACGTTCTCCAGTTAAGATGAGCTCAGTAAATCCAGATGAAGAACTTCCCAGCAAGTGACTATAAAACGGCCCAGTTAGTGTGCCCATGAACATGTCTACCAACTCTCTATCATTTAAAGAAGGTTGGACTCTTCCAGCTAAATCTCTCCATTTTTGGGCATACTCCTTGAAACTTTCTTTAGGACCCATGGACATGCTTTGAAGTTGCATGCGAGTCGGTGCAAGATCAGAGTTATATTGGTATTGCTTGTAGAAAGCCACAACCAAATCTTCCCATGTACGGACGCTAGCACTTTCCAGCTTATAATACCATTCGAGTTGAGTTCCAGATAAACTCTCTTGAAAGAAATGGATCCAGAGCCTCTTATCAGCAGTGTGAGGTTGAATCTTCCTTACGTAAGACCTCAAGTGCATCTTAGGACAGGAAATTCCATCATACTTAGCAAAAACTGGAGTCTTGAACTTCGGAGGAATAACGACCCCAGGAACGAGTCCTAATTCTTCAAAGTCCAACCCAGGTACCTTCTGAATTTCCACGCTTCTCAGACGCTCTTCCAGTAGCCTATACTTCTCATCAGCGTAATCCTCGTCTCGGGGATACTCGTCTTCTTCTTCTTCTTCTTCACCATCAGAACCTACATGGCTTCCCTGATTGTTCTTGACACTGAGATCATCTCTCTCTTCATCTTCCTCATTCTTAGGGATTTCAGCATCTTCGGCCCTCCTGGGACGACCTTTGAACCTTCTTCCCAGATTGATCACTCCTTTGGGCTTCTGAGTCTTCTTTTCCTTCTTAGTCAGAAGGGCTTTCAGTTCGTTTTGCCCATTGGCTAGGGTCAGGATCAGAGTTTGAAATTCAGCATTCTGAGCTTGGAGAGCTTTGACAGATTGTTCGAGATCCATCTTTGTTACTGAAATAAACAGCACAAAGATGAGGCATTTATTTTACGAAACCTGTGATGCTATGTTTATGAATGATATGATTTATGCATATGCAATGTTTCGAGGACCTTGGAATTCAAATTTGTTTAAAACAAAACAAAAGAAACTTTATTAATAATACTTAAGGGAAATAATTTTGCAATTCGTTTTATTTGTATCTTTTACAATAAAGAAAATATAAACTAGGAATAAAATAATAATAAAAATAAAAGTCTTCAAGTCTCCCATGGACGCTTCCTTTTTGAACCGATGAAGTTGTTGATGCCTTGCTCCGCTTGAAGTAGCCTTGTGAGCTCTAATACTTTCTTTTCTTTAGCACGAAACTGAGCTTCAAAAGTGTCTCTTTCTTCCTTTAATTGAATCCAAGATCTCTTTAATTCTTCGATGTCAGTTGGCATGTCTGGATGAGCAATAACTTGAGGAACTTTTTCCTCGCAATCGGGCTCTACTATCACAGGTAGGACATATGGATAAGGCATGACGAGACGTTGAGCACGAGTGCGCACCCATCTAAGATAAGGCCCCAAAGGAATGGAGTTTCTTTGTCCCAAGCTTTTGTTATCAACTCTATTTACCATATCCCAAGCTCGTATGAACTTCCGGCGGTGATTCTGAGTATCATCTTCATAATCAAACACAATCCCTCGTATAAGCATATGGTGAGGGCCATCTCTTCGAGCGTAACCAAATTGTCGTAAAGCCAAGCAAGGATTATAAGTGATACCCCCTCGTATGCCAAGTAAAGGCACATTAGGATATTGTCCACAACGGTCGATCATGGTGAAACTCTCCTTGGATAAAGACAGCCAACGGATATCAGAATGTGAAAGTGACATTATTCTCTTGTGCCATTTCAACCTTTGGTCGTTCCTCATTACTGAGCGAGGCAAGTGCGAAATAAACCACTTAGATAACAAAGGTATGCAACACATAAGAGTCCCTCGCTTCTTCATAGTACGAGTGTGAAGAGAGTGTAGGATATCTCCAAGCAAGGTAGGAACTGGATTGCGTGTCAGAAATATCTTTATGGCGTGCACATCAATGAACTGATCAGGATTAGGGAATAATACCAAACCATAAATGAGTAAAGCTAATATGTCTTCGAAGGCTTGATAACTCATGGACTTCAAGAACATGCGAGCTTTTCCGAATAAGAACTTAGCGAGGAATCCCTTGACTCCACTTCTGGTTTCCCAATGACCATCAATATCAGACTTCTTAAGATGTAAAGCGGGAGCGATAACTTCTAATTTTGGAATTTCTTCCAAACCAGTGAACGGAATCTGATCTCGGATGGGGAGTCCAAGTATGTCAGCAAACTCTTCCATAGTAGGCACCAGCTGATAATCCGGGAAAGTAAAACAATGATGCTCGGGATCGAAGAATTGAAATAGTACACTCATCATTTCTTCGTCAAAACCTGAAGTAACTAAACTGGGCAAGAGACCATGTCTTTCAGAGAATCGGGAACCTCCAGGAATCTCTAATACCAATTCTTTCAGTTCGGAAGGTATCTTCACAAAGTTAACTCGAATGGTGTTTCTAGTCTCCATGACCTACAAAACAGAACAAAGATGAATTCCTTGGTCCTCGAATGGTTAGTCATGATGTTATGATGCTTATGATGTTTATGATGTCATGATGTCAAGTAAATAACAAACACAAACAAGTCACACAATTTTGCCTCAAGGTTAGGCTTGCATGTAGTCCAGAGGTGCGTACCCTCCCCCTGAAGTTTAGTCGGTTCAAACCTGTCCTATATAAAGATCGGGTTCTAGGGAGCTCATATCATTGACCTTTCTCGAAGGCGCTTATCTCAGTTCGGCAATCGAATCGCCAACCGAAAAGGTCCTGAAAGTCCAGTCCATATGAGTGTAGCTTCGAGTATCAACCAACTTCAGTCGGAACCAAAGCCAGCCATCTCGCTACTTTCTAAAGGGCCAAAGTCAAGTTCGACTAAGGTTCTAAGGGCGAATTAGTGCTTAATGACACCACGCGGCAGCCAAGCATTTCCTCAGGTCGGATCCCAAGGAACACCAGGACAAACCAATGTGTCACACTAACGATGGCCATCAGATCAACCACATCAGTATACGCTGTGCAGTCTCCTTGATCTCATGCCATATACCTAAGGTACTCAGATCCGGGTTAGGATCTTTCACACAACAGAATACCCAAAACAGCCCTGCAAAATTAAATCAAACAAAGCAAACAATAGAAAACATTTAAATGAATCCTAAACTTTTAAGGTAACCCCTCTTTTATCGAAAATTATTCCCCAGCAGAGTCGCCAGTTCTGTAATACGGTGAACTGACTTTTTATCGATCGAAATGTCGCGGTTAAGCATGAGTCGCCACCGACTTTTATTTTATCCAAATAAATTCAGAAAGGCAAAAAGAAACAGAAAAAAACCTTTAAAAAGAAATCTAAGTTCGGAGGGTAATTTATGCAAAGGGAAGGTGTAAGGCACCCTTTGCATCCATGGTTTTCCATGGGCTCTTAATTGCTTTGCTTGCTCGTTTGTTTAGAAAATGTAGATGAAAGAGATAGGGACTTTAGCTTGTGAATAAGCGTTGCCCTTTTGAAAAATTATGAGAAAGAATATAATAAAAAGGTTTGAGCATTGCAAGGCAATTAGGGGCAATTACCTTAAACTCAGATGATAGGTCTCTTTTTGCCTTTCAGAATGAAAGGGTCTATCCTTGCCATAAGAGGGCAGGAAGCCTTTCGTTTGGAGGTTGAAGGGTCATCGAAGCATCCTTTGCCATAAGACTGTCCCATGCCATAGAAGGGCAGGTAGTCTAAGGCAAGGATCAGAATAAGCCTTTTCGTAGGCAGCCAGAAGATACCTCAGCCTTTTTCCGTAGGCAACATCCGAGGGTCGAGGTCATTTGTGTATCGAAGGCAGCATCATTAGGGTCGTGACCTTTTTATCGAGGCAACATGGCTGAGGTATCCTCGAATTCGAGGGACATGGCTTATTCTGCAAAACACAAAGGCAACAGGCAACAGGCAACAAGGCAACAGAGAGGGTTACCCAAAAAGCGTGCGTGTGTGCATCAATCACGTGATTCAATTCAAATTATATTATCTTGTAAATTAGTGATTCTAGGTTAATTACAATCTTGCACTCCCTAAATTACTAACCACGCAGTACATAATAATATAAAGCAATAAAGGGAAGGGGGAAAATGAAACCAGCGGAGGAGAGGGGAATTGTAACCAGCGGATCCCTTAATAGGGTTGACACAAGTAATAATAAAACAGAGAAAATATTAAGACAGGGTTACCAGTAACGTAGCTTTGACAATTGATAAACCTGACAAAAAAAGAAGAAACAGAAAATTGAAGGTGAGTGCATAATCGGTTCGAGGGCAGACTTCATTAATTAAGAAAAATAAAATAATGAAATAAAGATAAAACAGAGAGAGTGTACTTAGCTTTGGTGTTTGCCTGACAGGGTTGAGGGCAAGGGTTTATCAGAAACATTGACTCTGATCATTAGAACAGACAAGGAACAAGGCGTGAGTGTATTATTAATTCGAAGATAATCAGGGTTAACGTAAATAAAATGAAAGAGAAATAAACTAATAATGAATAAATAGGGAATACTTAGCTTTGATTCGAATTTGATCTGATATGGTTGTTAGGCGCCTTTAGGATTGACCCTGAAACAAGGCAGAAAATAGGTGAAGGCAAAGCAAACCCTAAAAGTAAATTAATTTAAGTATAATTAAAATTAAACAGAATAGAACACTTATCTTTGAGGTTTGTTGAAGGCGCGTGATCGGGAGGAATCATGTTGCTAACCCTGAAAAAGGCACAGAAGAAGAAGATTTTAAATGTAGAGCAGATTCTCGTAGACCCTAATTTAACATTCAAATTGAATATAATTGTGAATTGATTTAATTAATTATTGGTCTTACGACCTAATTAATTAAATCGGGTTAAGAAAATTAAATCGAGTGCAAAAATAATTTTTTATGAATTTTTTGGAATCAAAAGGAAATAAATAGGAATTTTTAAAGATATGTATATAATTAAATAGATATTAAGTAAAATATATAATTAAAAAGAATATAGAAATATATAAAATAAATATCATAAGTATTAAATAAATAACTAGATAAATAAATAAAAAAAAATTTATAAAATAAGTTTTAATTGTTATATTATTATAGAGAAAAGAAAAAGAAATTTAATGATACACATATATATATATATATATATATATATATATATATATATATATATATATATATATATATATAATTAAATATGTTATATAATTATAAATAATAAAAAAAATTGAAAAAAAACTTAGCTTTTATCCGGTATTGCGCACACGTGATAGTCCATGGTGGATGCGCAGCTTCAGGAGCGTTGGATGAGGGAGTCTGGAGATCTGACGGTTGGATCAGCGAGGGCGTACCGCGCGTGTACGGGCTGAGAAGCATCGGATCCGTTTATTTGAAAACACATCAGCGCGCGCTGGGGGACCAATGAAACGACGCCAGCTCATCGTCTTCTCCACACAACTTCTGCAGCATATCTTTTATAGCGCTCTTTTCATGAGAGCTGTAAAAAGCCTTCTCCTTTTACACCTGCGAAACTATAGAACGCACAAAACGCAACAAAAATTTGTCGCAACCATACAAATACGATCGTCCAGACACAACGAACCTCATAGCACCCACGATCAGTCCTGATTTTGCTTAGAACAGAAACCCCTAAATTAAAGTTCTAAACCCTAACATGGCAACACGCATATAACAGCATCATAACGTCCAAAAATTTCCAGAATTAATCAACACAATATGAGAAACACAAATATGCAATTGGATTCGAGAATGAATGTATGAATTTGCAGAATCGAAGCAATTTAAGGATCGGTTAAAAGTGACTTACAGTGAGTGATTCGTGTGGTTTGGTGACTTGGAAACGATTGAGAATCGTTCAATGATGTTCAGAGAGTGAAATAGGATCGATTGAAAGCCTTAAATCTCCTTGGAACCAAGAATTGAAGTTTGAGTTTTCTTGAGTTTTCTTGACTCGGGTTTGAAGTTCTCTGGCTGCAGATTTCGTGAGTTAGGGGTCTTCAATTGTTTGCTACTTATATGTGATGGATTAGGGTTAATATAAACAGAATAAATCTTGTCAAATCTTTGAATTGGTAGTTGGAGAAATTTGATTGAATTCATATGAAATCTTTCTAATTATGGACAAGTTTTTGATCCAATTTTTCCATAAATTTCCACATAGAATATGCACGAAATTTGATTGGTTTTTTGAGTTAAATGTAAATTGGATTTGATTGGAATTGGATTTTTGGTTGAATATTTGATCTTTACTTAATTTTTTATGAATTAAAATCACTTTTAAATGATTAAAAATGCATATAAAATTAAATAAATATTTCAAAATTCGTGGCATTCAGATTTAGGGCCATGGATATCTTGGAGATCAAGTTTGGGTCATGGGAAGTTGGGCTTCTTTGCAAAAATAATTAAATTCTTTCACATTTTTCCCTCCAAAATAGCTCAACTTTAAGAAGGCCTATCTCTCTCAATTTTTGAGGTATGGAGGTGTTCTAGGACATTTTGGAAACCTTAGAGAGTCCTTTATCCAATGCCTTTGGTCTCATATCAAAATCATTTTCCATTTTTATTTTATGAGCTTTTGAAAAAAGTGTCTTTTTGTTGACTTTTGAAAAGGACTTATAATGTACGAGGCCATAATTCTTAAACCATTGACCTGTGGGCTCTAATTCTTGGACAATTGGATAGAGGAATGAATTCTCTTCAAAATGAGCTTTGGTGGGAATTTTTCTGATGAAGTATGAATATTTGGTGAATTTTCAAAGTTTGGTTGACTTTTTCAGTTCATGCCCAAAATAGTAACTCTTGACTTTTGACTTCTCTGATCTTTCCTTGCATCATCATGATCAACCCTTGGTCAAATGATGATTTGAGGATGTTGTTGACCAAATATCTTGAACTTTGACTGTATTTTGGCTTGAAATGACTGTTTTGCCCTTGGGAGTCGACTGTTGACCTAATCAGGATCTGAGGGACTAAATTTGCTCTGTTTGACTTGAAACTTTATATGGAGATACTTTGGGATGTTAGTGACCCTATGGAACCACCTTGAGCCATTGATTCAATGATTTTCCTCTGAATTATTCAAACCCTAGTTTAGAACTTCTGTGTGGGAGACTGTGTTTTGGAGCTTTGTCTTATGATTTGGTTTTGTGTATGAAAAATAGCACGGGCAAATTTTGGGGTATGACAGTACCCACCCCTCTTCGTGATGTTCTTCGATCCTAAGCTCAGTTAGTTCAACTTATGCATTCAGGTTCCAAGAGACTTCCGGATTTACGCCTTTGATAATGTTGATGGTTCACAAGCAAGAAGAACTTTTGAGATGGCAGTCACTTCTTCCTTTTGGTGGTCACAACATTGTGTTGTTCAAAAATTTATTGACTTCTCTTTTTTTCAACTTTTTGATATCCCTAACTTTTGCCTGAACTGTCTTTTTTGAGCTTACAGTCAGCGGGATGCCTTGATTTTTGCCTAAGTCATCTTTTTGATTTTTGACTTAGTAGGCTTTTCTTTGTGTATATGTTTTTTCATTTTTTTTCTTTTGAAAGATATTGACTGCCTTGCTTAATGATTGATGAACCATCATTGGCTTTTGATTGATATCTCCAACACTTCTTTGATGTGTGCGGATGAACGCTTGTGATTGCAACCTTTGTTAAAAGGCGTAATGAATGGTTCTCTTAAAATAGAATGCACAGCCGAATTAACTGAGAACTACCATGCCCCAGGTTATGATCACAGGTTTTGAATTATTCAAGAAAGAAAACTCCTACAACTTAGGCTCAAAAGGGTTAACGAGGGATTATCATCCTTATATCTCCACTGTTTAGGAGTTGAAATAATGCCTGTACATCGTCAACATAGTCCGTTCAAAAGCATACTGTATGAGGTTGCGGTATCGTTTTCGTCATCCTCCCTCAAAAGGCTTACAGCTTAGCAGGAGTTGAATAAACACAAAACATATGCAAAGTAAATACGTGATTCGAAATGAATGATAACGAAATAATGTATTCAAGACAAACATATGCAATGCACTGATGATAATTATTAAAATAGATAATGTCTATCATAAGTCGAATGTTTAAACAAACAGAATAGAAATTGCAAACAAAAGTAAATCTAATGATCTAAAAAGTTCATCCTTCTAGCCATCCATAGTATTAGCAATCTTGTTGTGATTAGGCATGGGAGCAGTGATCACATTAGGAGTTGCAGGATGGTCGAATTCAATTTCACCAGCGTCGATCATATCTTGGATCTTATTCTTCAACGGCCAACAATTCTCCGTGTCATGTCCAGGACTGTTAGAATGATATGCGCACCTCGCGTTGGGTTTGTAACTAGGAGCAGAAGTGTTAGGATTTTTAGGAGGATCCCTCAGAGTGATCAAATTTGCCTTTTGCAGATGTTGTAAGGCTTGAGCTAGCGACATATTGATCTTTGTGAATTGACGTCTGGGTTTATCTTGTTTGTTTTGACGACCCTGTTGAGGCGCCGGTGTGGAGCTCAGAACTGCCCCAATAGATTGATCATGGCTTATACTTTTCTGCCCATACACAACATTGGAATCTGACCTCCCATTAGAATGCTTCTTTGTAGTACCTAAAGATGTAGCCATTTGAATCTTACCACTTCGAATACCACTCTCGACACGTTCCCCAATCAGTATAAGTTCAGTGAATCCAGATGATGAACTCCCCAATAAATGACTATAGAAAGGACCAGTCAGTGTACTCATAAATATATCGACCAATTCTCTGTCAGCTAAGGAGGGTTTGACTCTTCCAGCTAGATCTCTCCACTTTTGAGCATACTCCTTGAAACTTTCTTTAGGTCCCATGGACATGCTTTGTAGTTGCATGCGAGTTGGTGCGAGATCGGAATTATATTGGTATTGCTTATAGAAAGCAACAACTAAATCTTCCCAGGTATGGATGTTGGTACTTTCCAGTTGATAATACCATTCGAGTTGAGTTCCAGATAAGCTTTCCTGAAAGAAATGGATCCAGAGCCTCTTATCAGCAGTGTGGGGCTGAATCTTCCTTACATAAGACCTCAAGTGTAGTTTAGGACAAGAGACTCCATCATACTTAGCAAAGGCGGGAGTTTTGAATTTTGGAGGAATAACGACCCCAGGCACAAGTCCAAGCTCTTCAAAATCCAGCCCAGGTACCTTTTGAATTTCCACACTTCTCAGACGCTCTTCTAACATCTTGTATTTGTCATCGGGATGTTCTCCCTCATGGTAATAGTCCTCTTCTTCTTCAGAGAGTTCGGCAGAATCGTGGTTACTTTTTGCATCGGTTTTGATACTAGCATCATCATCTTGCTCATACTCATCACTGTCTTCAGAGGTTTCAGCATCCCTGAGTTGCAAGATTGGTCTAAGCTTTTTCACTCGAGTCTTCTTACCCTCTTTGGGGGCTTCAGCTTCTTCAACCTTTTTGAGAGGGCCTTTGAACCTTCTTCCCAGATTGAGAACACCTTTAGGTTTCTTGGTCTTCTTTTCCTTCTTAGTCAGAAGGGATTTCAGCTCATCTTGCCCCTTGGACAAATTTAGAATCAAGGCTTGGAACTCAGTGTTTTGAGCTTGGAGATCCTTAACTGATTGTTCGAGATTCATGATGCTGAAATAAACAGCGAGGAAGGATGAGAGACCCATTGTAAGAAACCTATTATGCGATGTTATGAATGTAAATGCAATGCTTTCGAGGATCTATAGGAAATTTAGTTTGCAACGTTTAGACATTGAATCAAACACAGCTATGTCTAGAGAATTCTGGCTTTCGTCTTTGGACGTCCTTCTTTGAGAATCAAGCTCACCATATCGAGTGGGTCATCGCCTCTGATTCGGGATACTTCTGAATTTGAAGGTACATGGCTAGAGGAAAATAAATCCTCTTGCCCCTTGATAGGTATCGAGTCTCCGAATTGGAAGGTACGTGGCCAGAGGAAAATAAATCCTCTTGCCCCTAGATAGGAATTCAGTCCTTGATAAGAGCACCTGAAATTGTGCGTCCTAAATTCCTAAGATCCTTGAAAGGGTTAGTTGATCATGTTATGCTTATGATGTCATGATGTTATGCGAATGCAGTTCATTAGTCATGGTGTGAGATAGTAAGGACAAACAAGTCCTTTCAACAAAACCTGCAAGGAAACGGAGGTTAGTAGCAAACACAAGCAAGTCGCACAAGTCACATAAGTCACACAAGTCACAAGATTTTGCCTTAAGGTTAGGCTTGCACGTGGTCCATAGGTATGTACCCTCCCCCTGAAGTTTAGTTGGTTCAAACCTGTCCTATATAAAGATCGGGTTCTAGGGAGCTCATATCATTGACCTTTCTCGAAGGCGCTTATCTCAGTTCGGCAATCGAATCGCCAACCGAAAAGGTCCTGAAAGTCCAGTCCATATGAGTGTAGCTTCGAGTATCAACCAACTTCAGTCGGAACCAAAGCCAGCCATCTCGCTACTTTCTAAAAGGCCAAAGTCAAGTTCGACTAAGGTTCTAAGGGCGAATTAGTGCTTAATGACACCACGCGGCAGCCAAGCATTTCCTCAGGTCGGATCCCAAGGAACACCAGGACAAACCAATGTGTCACACTAACGATGGCCATCAGATCAACCACATCAGTATACGCTGTGCAGTCTCATTGATCTCATGCCATTTACCTAAGGTACTCAGATCCGGGTTAGGATCTTTCACACAGCAGAATACCCAAAACAGCCCTGCAAAAGTAAAGCAAACAAAGCAAACAATAGAAAACATTTAAGTGATTCCTAAACTTTTAAGGTAACCCCTCTTTTATCGAAATTTATCCCCAGCAGAGTCGCCAGTTCTGTAATACGGTGAACTGACTTTATCGATCGAAATGTCGCGGTAAGCAAGAGTCGCCACCGACTTTTATTTTATCCAAACTATATTCGGAAAGGCAAAAAGAAACAGAAAAAAAACCTTTTAAGAAATCTGAGTTCGGGGGGTAATTTATGCAAAGGGAAGGTGTAAGGCACCCTTTGCATCCATGGTTTTCCATGGGCTCTTAATTGCTTTGCTTGCTCGTTTGTTTAGAAAATGTAGATGAAAGAGATAGGGACTTTAGCTTGTGAATAAGCGTTGCCCTTTTGAAAAATTATGAGAAAGAATATAATAAAAAGGTTTGAGCATTGCAAGGCAATTAGGGGGCAATTACCTTAAACTCAGATGATAGGTCTCTTTTTAGCCTTTCAGAATGAAAGGGTCTATCCTTGCCATAAGAGGGCAGGAAGCCTTTCGTTTGGAGGTTGAAGGGTCATCGAAGCATCCTTTGCCATAAGACTGTCCCATGCCATAGAAGGGCGGGTAGTCTAAGGTAAGGATCAGAATAAGCCTTTTCGTAGGCAGCCAGAAGATACCTCAGCCTTATTCGTAGGCAACTTCCGAGGGTCGAGGTCATGTTAGTGTATCGAAGGCAGCATCATTTTTAGGGTCTCATAACCTTTATTCGAGGCAACATGACTGAGGTATCTTCGAATTCGAGGGACGTGGCTTATTCTGCAAAAAACACAAAGGCAACAGGCAACAAGGCAACAAGGCAACAGAGAGGTTACCCCAAAGGGTGCGTGTGTGCAACAATCACGTGATTATATTCAGATATTTATCTTTTAATTAGTTATTCTAATTCAGTTTAAGGCTTGCACTCCCTAAGATTACTAACCACGCAATATACAAAAGCAATAATAATATGGGGAAGGGAAATTGTAACCAGCGGAGGAAAGGGGATTTGTAACCAGCGGATATAAAATAATAGGTCTGAACAAGTAATAATTAAATAAGGTCAAGGTTTTAGGGTTACCGACTATTCGAGCTTTGGCAATTGGCGAACCCTGGAAAGAAAGAAACATGGCAAACAAAAAAGGGTGAGTGCATTGTCAGGTTCGAAGGCAAACTTCATTAACCACAAAGAAAATAGAATAATAAATTAAAAGTAGAATAGAGAGAAGGTACTTAGCTTGGCATTTGCCTGACAGGGTTGAGGGCAAGGTTTGCCTGAAGCATTGACTCTGAACATTGAGAACTGAAAGAAGAAACAACGAGGCGTGAGCGTATAGGCAGTTCATTGATATTTAAATTTAATCCTAATTTGATAAGAAAACAAAATGAAATAAAACGATTATTTAAACTAAATACGAAATAGTACTTAGCTTTCGAATTTGATCTGATATGGTTAGCGGTCGGAGGTAAACCCTGAAACAAGGGCAAAGGCAAAAGAATTATCAGTGTAGAATAAATCCTGGTTCAAATTCAAATAGAATATAATGATAAATCGATTTAATTAATTATTGGTCTCGCGACCTAATTAATTAAATCGACATCAAAAAATTAAATCGAGAGTAAAAATAATTTTTATGCAATTTTTGGAATTAAATACTATATATATAAATTTTTGAAAATATTTAAATAATTAAATATAAATTAAAATTAGAAGAAATAAATATATAATTAAATAAATATGTAATTAAAATAAATCAAAATAACAAAAAAATATATAATTTAAAAAAATAAAATTAATATAAATAATATATAATAAATATAAGGAAAGAAAAAAAAAGTATATACAATTAATAAATAAATAGATAAATAGATAAATATATTATTGATATATATATATATATATATATATATATATATATAAAAAACTTTTATAATTAATTTATTATTATTAAGGTAAGAAAATATTAAAACAAACAATATATATATATATATTAAAAACAAAAAATAAGGATTTATGCAATTAAAAGGAAAAAAATTTGAAAACTTAGCGTTATGATCTGGTGTGGCGCATCTATGGTGGTCCATGGTAGATGCGCAGATTTGGATACATTGGATTGATCTGGGATTGTAGTCAATGGCTGAGATAATGAGGGAGTACGATACGCGCGTGCGTCTTAACGCACAGGAACGGCCTGGCTTTTGAAACCAAAACGCGCGCAGCTTCGACCAGTAGGGAGATGACACGCCACCCTTCTTCAACCTCTGTCCGTCGTCTTAGGTGTTCATACCTTTAGCGACGGTTCTTCCATCGTTGCCATAGCCCCTGCAAAATAGCGAATACCACCAAAACCACACAAAAACTTTTCGCGATCCCATGAAAAGGATCGTTTAGACCTTGCGAACACGTTAGCACTCATAGTTAAGCCTAATTTTACCTGAAATTCAAAACCCCAATTGGAACCTTGAAACCCTAATAATGGTATCCCTAGTAAACGTGCACAGAAATTCGATTAACTTTCCAGAAACAACAAACACATCACGTTGAACACGAATATACCAATAGAATTTCATTATGATGCATGATTTAATGGATTCGACTTAGAATAGGAATCGGTTTAAAACGACTTACAGCACTTGATTCTGGATGAATTGGGACTCGAAAGTGGTGGAGAATTGTTCAGTGATCTTCAGGGAACCTTTTAGAAGCAATAGCACTCCTTGAATCGACCTGTGTTGCAACTTTGATCTTGAGATTTTCTTGCTTTTTTGAACTCGGGATTGATGGTTTTTGAGGCAAAATTTCTGAACCCTTGCATTTGGCTGGCTCATGTACTTATAGAGAAAGATTTTAGGGCAACAAAACTTGATCAAATCTTTTTTTAAATCAATCCATGGAAATTTGATTTGGAGCTTGATTGAAATATTTCTATTTATGGCCAAACTCAATATTTTTTCACCATTTAACTCTTGCACGAATTTTGTATCAATTAATGAATATTTTGACGATTAATGATGATTGAAATTTGAGAGAAAACCAAATCTTCCATTATTTTTATATTTTATATAATTAAATCATGATTTAAATGAATAAAAATCATAAATAATTAATAAAAATTATAAAAATAAGAAGTCCTTGTCTTTATCTCGTGGATGGGCTTATGATAAGTCTTGGATGAAAATAATATGGGCTCATTTGAAAATTTTGAAGTTTTGGACCTTTTTCTTTCACATTTTTTCCCAAAAATAGTCCAACTTTGACAAGGTGTATCTCCCCCAATTTTTGAGGTATGGAGGTGTTCTAGGACTTTTTAGAAACCTTGGAGAGTCCTCTAACCAATGTCTTTGGTCTCATATCAAAATCGTTTTCTATTCTTATTTTATGTCCTTTTGAAAAAGTGTCTTTTTGTTGGCTTTTGAAAAGGACCTATAATGTATGAAGCCATATCTCTTAAACCATTGACCTATGAGCTTCGATTCTTGGACCATTGGATAGAGGAATGAATTCCCTTTAAAATGAGCTTTTGTGGGAATTTTTCTGATGAAGTATGAATATTTGGTGAATTTTCAAAGTTTGGTTGACTTTTTCAGTTCATGCCCAAAATAGTAACTTTTGACTTTTGACTTTTCTGATCTTTCCTTGCATCATCATGATCAACCCTTGATCAAATGATGATTTTAGGGTTATGAGGATGTTGTTGACCAAATATCTTGAACTTTGACTGTACATTGACTTGAAATGACCATTTTGCCCTTGAGAGTCGACTATTGACCTAATCAAGGTTTGAGGGACTCAACTTGCTCTGATTGGCTTGAAACCTTGCATGGAGATTCTTTGGGATGTTTGTGACCCTATGGAACCACCTTGAGCCATTGATTCAGTGATTTTCTTTTGAGTGAACCAAACCCTAGTTCAGAGCCTTGTATAGGAGTGTATGTCTAGGAGCTTTATGTACTGATTTATATTGGAATGAAGAAAAAATGTATGGGCAAATTTTGGGGTATGACAGCTGCCCCTGTTCAATTATCTTAAACCTGAAGATATAGAGTGGTTTGTGTGCCAGTCGGTATCTGAAGGTGGAAGATGATTGAACACTAGAATACCAAGAAATTTGCCCTAGCTGAAGTAGGGACTTTTGTCGGAGATGGGCTTAAAGATGCCATCCAGGCCTTGAGAGAAAATTTATTGGAGGTTGATCATGTCAGCACCGTTCGTGGTAACTGAATTAGATCTAAGTCATTTGAAATATTCATGGAGGATGCTCGAAACTAAGTATCAGAACTAAATCGTCGTCTTGATTATCTCTGAACTATTTTCGAAATAATTGTCACAATTAAATCTCTATCTTGATTATCTCTGAACTATCTTTGGAGTAAGTGTCAGAATTAAATAACTATCTTGATTATCTCTGAACTGTTAGGTATCAGAATTAAATCTCTGTCTTGATTATCTCTGAACTATCTTTGGAGGATACCCAAAATTAAGTGTCAAAATTAAATCTTCGTCTTGATTATCTCTGAGCTATCTTTGGAAGATATCCAAAATTAAGTGTCAGAAGTAAATCTCTGTCTTGATTATATCTGAACCATTTTTGGAAGGTATCCAAAATTAGGTGTCAGAACTAAATCTCTGTCTTGAATGAGTGTCAAAATTAAATCGTTGAATTGATTATATCTGCACTATATCTAGAAGATGTATAAGTAGACTGCAAAAGAAACATTAGTTTTATGCAATGTCGTGATGTATGTATTGAATTTTTTTTTTATTTTTTATTTATTATTTTTTTTTTAAAGAATGAGAGTGTTATGCATATGTCATGAGACGTATGTATGTTATGAATTAACTATGATATATGATGTATGAACATGAGTTATGCTATTTGGAGTATCTTGAGAAAATAAATCTCTGTATCATTGGGATTTTGACGTTTGATCTTGTCTTGAAGAAGTACAGCTGGGGATTTATGATTCTTGCTTGGGGATGATCAGTAACTTGATGTACCCTGATTGGGAATAAAGACATTAATAAACCATGTTGGCGAAGAGCAAAGTGTTAGAGAACCAGCAGTGTTGAAGATGTAAACTTTGTTGGGGAGCCATGTCTTTGTCGAGAGCGTTTGAAGATATCTTCTTAATGATTACTCTGTGGGGATATGATCTTGTGAACCCATCTCTGTGGGGAGACATGGGTGAAAGTTGCCCCCAGTATTATAGTAACTACCATTCCTGGATTAGGTTAGGACACACCACTAAGTATTGATCAGGTGTCAAACTGGACTTTCATAGATTTACCCCTGCTAGTGAGGACTTTATGAAGTGTATATTGTAGGCGACATGCCCCTAGTAATCGTAAACTTAGGATAATGCCCCTGACTGTTTGGCTTTTGAGAGATTCTTGGAATCTTGACTTGATTGCCCCAGATTGATTGGGAAAAACGTGTCATGCCTCCTTGTATACGTAGGAGACATTGCTTCTTGGAGTAATATTGTCTGTCGGGATAACTTTCAGTCATTAGTTGTATCTTGTGCAAATTCTCTTTGTTGCTAACAATTGAAATTATGTAGCAAAATTTGTTTAATAATGAATTCATGAGATGCAATGCATACGTTTGTCTTGAGTTTTTGAAAAACATTAAAGCATGAGATGTAAAAACATGACATTTGTAAGAACATGATATTTATAACAACATGTCGTTTGTAAAAACATGACATCAACTTGGCATTTATGGTAAACCTTAAGGAGTCAGGATACCTTTTTGGTAACAGTATGCTTTCGAACTAACCATGTTTCAATTAGGACTTTCAAAGGTTGTAACGTGGCTTGGTTCACGGTTTAAGAAACAAAGGATAAAGGCTCAAAGTTTATTTGTACCCATCCCTCTTCGTGATGTTCTTCGATCCTAAGCTCAGTTAGTTCAACTTATGCATTCAGGTTCCAAGAGACTTCCGGATTTACGCCTTTGATAATGTTGATGGTTCACAAGCAAGAAGAACTTTTGAGATGGCAGTCACTTCTTCCTTTTGGTGGTCACAACATTGTGTTGTTCAAAAATTTATTGACTTCTCTTTTTTTCAACTTTTTGATATCCCTAACTTTTGCCTGAACTGTCTTTTTTGAGCTTACAGTCAGCGGGATGCCTTGATTTTTGCCTAAGTCATCTTTTTGATTTTTGACTTAGTAGGCTTTTCTTTGTGTATATGTTTTTTCATTTTTTTTTCTTTTGAAAGATATTGACTGCCTTGCTTAATGATTGATGAACCATCATTGGCTTTTGATTGATATCTCCAACACTTCTTTGATGTGTGCGGATGAACGCTTGTGATTGCAACCTTTGTTAAAAGGCGTAATGAATGGTTCTCTTAAAATAGAATGCACAGCCGAATTAACTGAGAACTACCATGCCCCAGGTTATGATCACAGGTTTTGAATTATTCAAGAAAGAAAACTCCTACAACTTAGGCTCAAAAGGGTTAACGAGGGATTATCATCCTTATATCTCCACTGTTTAGGAGTTGAAATAATGCCTGTACATCGTCAACATAGTCCGTTCAAAAGCATACTGTATGAGGTTGCGGTATCGTTTTCGTCATCCTCCCTCAAAAGGCTTACAGCTTAGCAGGAGTTGAATAAACACAAAACATATGCAAAGTAAATACGTGATTCGAAATGAATGATAACGAAATAATGTATTCAAGACAAACATATGCAATGCACTGATGATAATTATTAAAATAGATAATGTCTATCATAAGTCGAATGTTTAAACAAACAGAATAGAAATTGCAAACAAAAGTAAATCTAATGATCTAAAAAGTTCATCCTTCTAGCCATCCATAGTATTAGCAATCTTGTTGTGATTAGGCATGGGAGCAGTGATCACATTAGGAGTTGCAGGATGGTCGAATTCAATTTCACCAGCGTCGATCATATCTTGGATCTTATTCTTCAACGGCCAACAATTCTCCGTGTCATGTCCAGGACTGTTAGAATGATATGCGCACCTCGCGTTGGGTTTGTAACTAGGAGCAGAAGTGTTAGGATTTTTAGGAGGATCCCTCAGAGTGATCAAATTTGCCTTTTGCAGATGTTGTAAGGCTTGAGCTAGCGACATATTGATCTTTGTGAATTGACGTCTGGGTTTATCTTGTTTGTTTTGACGACCCTGTTGAGGCGCCGGTGTGGAGCTCAGAACTGCCCCAATAGATTGATCATGGCTTATACTTTTCTGCCCATACACAACATTGGAATCTGACCTCCCATTAGAATGCTTCTTTGTAGTACCTAAAGATGTAGCCATTTGAATCTTACCACTTCGAATACCACTCTCGACACGTTCCCCAATCAGTATAAGTTCAGTGAATCCAGATGATGAACTCCCCAATAAATGACTATAGAAAGGACCAGTCAGTGTACTCATAAATATATCGACCAATTCTCTGTCAGCTAAGGAGGGTTTGACTCTTCCAGCTAGATCTCTCCACTTTTGAGCATACTCCTTGAAACTTTCTTTAGGTCCCATGGACATGCTTTGTAGTTGCATGCGAGTTGGTGCGAGATCGGAATTATATTGGTATTGCTTATAGAAAGCAACAACTAAATCTTCCCAGGTATGGATGTTGGTACTTTCCAGTTGATAATACCATTCGAGTTGAGTTCCAGATAAGCTTTCCTGAAAGAAATGGATCCAGAGCCTCTTATCAGCAGTGTGGGGCTGAATCTTCCTTACATAAGACCTCAAGTGTAGTTTAGGACAAGAGACTCCATCATACTTAGCAAAGGCGGGAGTTTTGAATTTTGGAGGAATAACGACCCCAGGCACAAGTCCAAGCTCTTCAAAATCCAGCCCAGGTACCTTTTGAATTTCCACACTTCTCAGACGCTCTTCTAACATCTTGTATTTGTCATCGGGATGTTCTCCCTCATGGTAATAGTCCTCTTCTTCTTCAGAGAGTTCGGCAGAATCGTGGTTACTTTTTGCATCGGTTTTGATACTAGCATCATCATCTTGCTCATACTCATCACTGTCTTCAGAGGTTTCAGCATCCCTGAGTTGCAAGATTGGTCTAAGCTTTTTCACTCGAGTCTTCTTACCCTCTTTGGGGGCTTCAGCTTCTTCAACCTTTTTGAGAGGGCCTTTGAACCTTCTTCCCAGATTGAGAACACCTTTAGGTTTCTTGGTCTTCTTTTCCTTCTTAGTCAGAAGGGATTTCAGCTCATCTTGCCCCTTGGACAAATTTAGAATCAAGGCTTGGAACTCAGTGTTTTGAGCTTGGAGATCCTTAACTGATTGTTCGAGATTCATGATGCTGAAATAAACAGCGAGGAAGGATGAGAGACCCATTGTAAGAAACCTATTATGCGATGTTATGAATGTAAATGCAATGCTTTCGAGGATCTATAGGAAATTTAGTTTGCAACGTTTAGACATTGAATCAAACACAGCTATGTCTAGAGAATTCTGGCTTTCGTCTTTGGACGTCCTTCTTTGAGAATCAAGCTCACCATATCGAGTGGGTCATCGCCTCTGATTCGGGATACTTCTGAATTTGAAGGTACATGGCTAGAGGAAAATAAATCCTCTTGCCCCTTGATAGGTATCGAGTCTCCGAATTGGAAGGTACGTGGCCAGAGGAAAATAAATCCTCTTGCCCCTAGATAGGAATTCAGTCCTTGATAAGAGCACCTGAAATTGTGCGTCCTAAATTCCTAAGATCCTTGAAAGGGTTAGTTGATCATGTTATGCTTATGATGTCATGATGTTATGCGAATGCAGTTCATTAGTCATGGTGTGAGATAGTAAGGACAAACAAGTCCTTTCAACAAAACCTGCAAGGAAACGGAGGTTAGTAGCAAACACAAGCAAGTCGCACAAGTCACATAAGTCACACAAGTCACAAGATTTTGCCTTAAGGTTAGGCTTGCACGTGGTCCATAGGTATGTACCCTCCCCCTGAAGTTTAGTTGGTTCAAACCTGTCCTATATAAAGATCGGGTTCTAGGGAGCTCATATCATTGACCTTTCTCGAAGGCGCTTATCTCAGTTCGGCAATCGAATCGCCAACCGAAAAGGTCCTGAAAGTCCAGTCCATATGAGTGTAGCTTCGAGTATCAACCAACTTCAGTCGGAACCAAAGCCAGCCATCTCGCTACTTTCTAAAAGGCCAAAGTCAAGTTCGACTAAGGTTCTAAGGGCGAATTAGTGCTTAATGACACCACGCGGCAGCCAAGCATTTCCTCAGGTCGGATCCCAAGGAACACCAGGACAAACCAATGTGTCACACTAACGATGGCCATCAGATCAACCACATCAGTATACGCTGTGCAGTCTCATTGATCTCATGCCATTTACCTAAGGTACTCAGATCCGGGTTAGGATCTTTCACACAGCAGAATACCCAAAACAGCCCTGCAAAAGTAAAGCAAACAAAGCAAACAATAGAAAACATTTAAGTGATTCCTAAACTTTTAAGGTAACCCCTCTTTTATCGAAATTTATCCCCAGCAGAGTCGCCAGTTCTGTAATACGGTGAACTGACTTTATCGATCGAAATGTCGCGGTAAGCAAGAGTCGCCACCGACTTTTATTTTATCCAAACTATATTCGGAAAGGCAAAAAGAAACAGAAAAAAAAACCTTTTAAGAAATCTGAGTTCGGGGGGTAATTTATGCAAAGGGAAGGTGTAAGGCACCCTTTGCATCCATGGTTTTCCATGGGCTCTTAATTGCTTTGCTTGCTCGTTTGTTTAGAAAATGTAGATGAAAGAGATAGGGACTTTAGCTTGTGAATAAGCGTTGCCCTTTTGAAAAATTATGAGAAAGAATATAATAAAAAGGTTTGAGCATTGCAAGGCAATTAGGGGGCAATTACCTTAAACTCAGATGATAGGTCTCTTTTTAGCCTTTCAGAATGAAAGGGTCTATCCTTGCCATAAGAGGGCAGGAAGCCTTTCGTTTGGAGGTTGAAGGGTCATCGAAGCATCCTTTGCCATAAGACTGTCCCATGCCATAGAAGGGCGGGTAGTCTAAGGTAAGGATCAGAATAAGCCTTTTCGTAGGCAGCCAGAAGATACCTCAGCCTTATTCGTAGGCAACTTCCGAGGGTCGAGGTCATGTTAGTGTATCGAAGGCAGCATCATTTTTAGGGTCTCATAACCTTTATTCGAGGCAACATGACTGAGGTATCTTCGAATTCGAGGGACGTGGCTTATTCTGCAAAAAACACAAAGGCAACAGGCAACAAGGCAACAAGGCAACAGAGAGGTTACCCCAAAGGGTGCGTGTGTGCAACAATCACGTGATTATATTCAGATATTTATCTTTTAATTAGTTATTCTAATTCAGTTTAAGGCTTGCACTCCCTAAGATTACTAACCACGCAATATACAAAAGCAATAATAATATGGGGAAGGGAAATTGTAACCAGCGGAGGAAAGGGGATTTGTAACCAGCGGATATAAAATAATAGGTCTGAACAAGTAATAATTAAATAAGGTCAAGGTTTTAGGGTTACCGACTATTCGAGCTTTGGCAATTGGCGAACCCTGGAAAGAAAGAAACATGGCAAACAAAAAAGGGTGAGTGCATTGTCAGGTTCGAAGGCAAACTTCATTAACCACAAAGAAAATAGAATAATAAATTAAAAGTAGAATAGAGAGAAGGTACTTAGCTTGGCATTTGCCTGACAGGGTTGAGGGCAAGGTTTGCCTGAAGCATTGACTCTGAACATTGAGAACTGAAAGAAGAAACAACGAGGCGTGAGCGTATAGGCAGTTCATTGATATTTAAATTTAATCCTAATTTGATAAGAAAACAAAATGAAATAAAACGATTATTTAAACTAAATACGAAATAGTACTTAGCTTTCGAATTTGATCTGATATGGTTAGCGGTCGGAGGTAAACCCTGAAACAAGGGCAAAGGCAAAAGAATTATCAGTGTAGAATAAATCCTGGTTCAAATTCAAATAGAATATAATGATAAATCGATTTAATTAATTATTGGTCTCGCGACCTAATTAATTAAATCGACATCAAAAAATTAAATCGAGAGTAAAAATAATTTTTATGCAATTTTTGGAATTAAATACTATATATATAAATTTTTGAAAATATTTAAATAATTAAATATAAATTAAAATTAGAAGAAATAAATATATAATTAAATAAATATGTAATTAAAATAAATCAAAATAACATATAAATATATAATTTAAAAAAATAAAATTAATATAAATAACATATAATAAATATAAGGAAAGAAAAAAAAAGTATATACAATTAATAAATAAATAGATAAATAGATAAATATATTATTGATATATATATATATATATATATATATAAAAAACTTTTATAATTAATTTATTATTATTAAGGTAAGAAAATATTAAAACAAACAATATATATATATATATATTAAAAACAAAAAATAAGGATTTATGCAATTAAAAGGAAAAAAATTTGAAAACTTAGCGTTATGATCTGGTGTGGCGCATCTATGGTGGTCCATGGTAGATGCGCAGATTTGGATACATTGGATTGATCTGGGATTGTAGTCAATGGCTGAGATAATGAGGGAGTACGATACGCGCGTGCGTCTTAACGCACAGGAACGGCCTGGCTTTTGAAACCAAAACGCGCGCAGCTTCGACCAGTAGGGAGATGACACGCCACCCTTCTTCAACCTCTGTCCGTCGTCTTAGGTGTTCATACCTTTAGCGACGGTTCTTCCATCGTTGCCATAGCCCCTGCAAAATAGCGAATACCACCAAAACCACACAAAAACTTTTCGCGATCCCATGAAAAGGATCGTTTAGACCTTGCGAACACGTTAGCACTCATAGTTAAGCCTAATTTTACCTGAAATTCAAAACCCCAATTGGAACCTTGAAACCCTAATAATGGTATCCCTAGTAAACGTGCACAGAAATTCGATTAACTTTCCAGAAACAACAAACACATCACGTTGAACACGAATATACCAATAGAATTTCATTATGATGCATGATTTAATGGATTCGACTTAGAATAGGAATCGGTTTAAAACGACTTACAGCACTTGATTCTGGATGAATTGGGACTCGAAAGTGGTGGAGAATTGTTCAGTGATCTTCAGGGAACCTTTTAGAAGCAATAGCACTCCTTGAATCGACCTGTGTTGCAACTTTGATCTTGAGATTTTCTTGCTTTTTTGAACTCGGGATTGATGGTTTTTGAGGCAAAATTTCTGAACCCTTGCATTTGGCTGGCTCATGTACTTATAGAGAAAGATTTTAGGGCAACAAAACTTGATCAAATCTTTTTTTAAATCAATCCATGGAAATTTGATTTGGAGCTTGATTGAAATATTTCTATTTATGGCCAAACTCAATATTTTTTCACCATTTAACTCTTGCACGAATTTTGTATCAATTAATGAATATTTTGACGATTAATGATGATTGAAATTTGAGAGAAAACCAAATCTTCCATTATTTTTATATTTTATATAATTAAATCATGATTTAAATGAATAAAAATCATAAATAATTAATAAAAATTATAAAAATAAGAAGTCCTTGTCTTTATCTCGTGGATGGGCTTATGATAAGTCTTGGATGAAAATAATATGGGCTCATTTGAAAATTTTGAAGTTTTGGACCTTTTTCTTTCACATTTTTTCCCAAAAATAGTCCAACTTTGACAAGGTGTATCTCCCCCAATTTTTGAGGTATGGAGGTGTTCTAGGACTTTTTAGAAACCTTGGAGAGTCCTCTAACCAATGTCTTTGGTCTCATATCAAAATCGTTTTCTATTCTTATTTTATGTCCTTTTGAAAAAGTGTCTTTTTGTTGGCTTTTGAAAAGGACCTATAATGTATGAAGCCATATCTCTTAAACCATTGACCTATGAGCTTCGATTCTTGGACCATTGGATAGAGGAATGAATTCCCTTTAAAATGAGCTTTTGTGGGAATTTTTCTGATGAAGTATGAATATTTGGTGAATTTTCAAAGTTTGGTTGACTTTTTCAGTTCATGCCCAAAATAGTAACTTTTGACTTTTGACTTTTCTGATCTTTCCTTGCATCATCATGATCAACCCTTGATCAAATGATGATTTTAGGGTTATGAGGATGTTGTTGACCAAATATCTTGAACTTTGACTGTACATTGACTTGAAATGACCATTTTGCCCTTGAGAGTCGACTATTGACCTAATCAAGGTTTGAGGGACTCAACTTGCTCTGATTGGCTTGAAACCTTGCATGGAGATTCTTTGGGATGTTTGTGACCCTATGGAACCACCTTGAGCCATTGATTCAGTGATTTTCTTTTGAGTGAACCAAACCCTAGTTCAGAGCCTTGTATAGGAGTGTATGTCTAGGAGCTTTATGTACTGATTTATATTGGAATGAAGAAAAAATGTATGGGCAAATTTTGGGGTATGGCAAAGCTGAATGCTTAAGTTTTCTAAGGAAACAAAGAAAAAGCTACAATATCACTGATGATAAGATAGATGAAGAAAGTGGATCTAATTAAACAAACAATGTTGTGACTTCACTACTCACATCAAAGACATGAAAGGTGTTAGATATACTAGAGAGTCATCCAATTCAAAGAATATGTGTGTTACTCCTATTCAGAAAACATAATTTACAATGTAAGGTAACAAGTTTCAATATCCAGTCAAACATGATTATCGACACATTAAATTTGTCTACCCCATTCAATCATACTTTTAAAAATTGTATGATAGACAACCACATCATCAACATATGTATCCTTAGAGAAATGGTAAGCCTGAAATGTATCATCAACGAGTTTTTCGTGCCAAGCCTAATATTTTTGTTCATATCGCTTGTACCTCCCTTAATGTCTCTTCTTGTGATGTTGTTATTTTAACAGTAGTTGCTCTGGACACATGATGGGAGAAATAAACTATGTTATGTTTGGTGATATAACTAAAAGAAGAATTATAGAAAAGGGAAGTTAGACTATACTAGTCTTCCTTGCCTTAATAATGTTTTACTAGTTGTTGGTCTCATTGCTAATCTTATCAGTTAACTTTGTGATAAAGAGTTATGTGTCGAGTTCAATAGCGTGGAGTGCATAGTTAAAAATAAACAACTTACTCATATTATGAAAGTATCCATATCTTAAGAGAATTGATTTATGAAATGGTAAGAGTCATGATCTATGTCTTAATACTTCATATTGAGGTTCATTCTCAGATTTTGGGAATTTTGACTAACCAAGATATTATGTTTGCTTAAGGTGAAATTGGTGTTCCTTCTAGTCTATTGAATTTTTTTTATAAACTATGTGTTGGGAAACATGTCCCAGAAATTTCTTTTCACAATACTCCACATTTTGATTAGCCTGATATTGAGGTTGGTTAATATGTTCTGAAGTCCCGCCCACGTACGGACCTGTTAGAAGTCATCTCATTAAAGTTATTATGCAGGAATACGAGTCCTTACAGGAAATAATTGCTACTTCCAATTCCAAAAAGGGTGTGATTCAAATGATGAATCCAAAGGTTGTTGGTATGTCATCTTCTCAAGCTATTGTACAAGATACGTAGAAAAATATTGAGATATTAGGCGTGTATGAAGATCTGACAAGTAGTGATAAGGGTATATTTTTGGGTTGTTTCATTAATAAAACGATGTCTATAGTGCTTAACAAACACACAAAATCCTTGAAGGAATCCATAAAGGTCTGGGTTAATGACGTTTAAACTGAAGTGACTCCCCATGAAGATAAATATTATGATCTCACTAGTCATAATGTTGAGCAAGTTGTTACTGAAAATATAGGGAACATTTTACAGTCAACTAAAGTAAAGAATGTTGTTAATGACAAATTTGTGGTTAAAAGAGAGGCTGCACCAAAAGGGAAGAACACTCCTGCAATAGAAGATGTGGAGGAAGATGTTAACAACAACTTGAATGATATAGAGGTGTCATGAACAAGCAAAGTAATGAGTTTGTTACTAGAAAGAGGGTAGCCTTATAGCTCAAGACTATTCTCAAATTAAAGGGGTTGACTTTCATGAATTTTTTGCTCCAATTATCCATCTTGAAGCTATCAGAATGTTACTAGGATTATTTTGTCTCCTTAAGTTCAAACTCTACCAAATGGATGTAAAAATTTCCTTCCTCAATAGGTTCTTGGAAGTGGAAGTCAATCACGATATTAGTAATGATGCAAACAACATCGAGGGTGTAATTGTGAAAGACAATGGAATTCTTATGATAATTAAGATTTATGTTGACGACATTGTATTTTGAAGGATGTCAAGTAATATGTTATATATGAAGGTTCGAAAAACACAATAAGGGGAGTTGGATTGGGTTTTTGATAAAATAAAAACTTATGACACGTTTGGTTATCCTGGTTTGTTTGAACTCAAAGTGCTCCAATCCACCCGCCAAGGTGACTTTGCCTCTCTCTTACGAGGACTTAATCCACTAAATCAAACTTGATTACAACAACGTTCACAATGACAATCGTCAAAGTCTTTTTGAGATAAACCACAACCCAGTTTCTCAAGGAACAATAATAACTACAAAACTTAATCTTATGTGTTTAAAAAAGTGCTTCTAATAAGTTGTATCACAACCGTGATGTCTACACAATGTTATGCACAAAAATAAACGAAAGGGTGAATAATAATTTGATAGCTCTTCGTGATTGTTTGTGCGTGAGAATTCTTATTTTTAACTTCAGTAATGTCTTCAATATATATAGTGAAGCTTTTGAACCGTTTGAGAGACACACTTTTCACTTTTGGAATGTTGAAATAATATGATTTAAGGCTTTCCAAAGATAGAGATTTTGTCCGTAGAATTAATGATCCAGCTGTTAATAAAAGATCTTGAATTTAATATTTCATAAAGGAAATGAGTATCAGAATATTATGTATCAGAGCATTACGTTAGCCTTTGGTGCAAGAAGCATTTTCTTTATCAGAGCTTGATCAGAACTTCTCCTTTAGAGAAATCACAGTCAAAACCTGAGCAATCGACAACCTTACTACTTTGATCTTGAAGAGCTTGTTGTAGTGACTTTCAGAACATAATCTTCTTAGAACAGAGATCAAGTGGCAAATACTTCTTGTTCTTGTGCTTCTTTCAGAATTTGTTTCTTATTCTTTGATCTGATTAGCATAAGAACTTCTGTAACATACATAAATGATTAGGGAGCATATATGTTCTTATTAAAATTATGTGTTTGTTATCATCAAAACTATTTCAAAGATGTAGAACCAAACTTTGTTCTAACAACTTCCCACTTTTTGATGATGATAAAAACTCATATATTTTGAATAAACAATTAACATAAGAGATATCAGAAACTCCCCCTGAGTTAGAAACTCCCCCTGAGTTTAATAATCAGAAGATTTAAATTAGAATACTTCCCTGACTTGTCTTCTTGAATGGAAGTTCGGATGAAGCTTATAAGTGTCTTCTTTCAGAATGTTCCTGTTCTTATAAAACAAATTTAAAATATTAAAATGGTTGAGGGTTTAGTCTCGGTAAATTGCTATGGATTCAAAATATTTTACGCTCTCCCCCCTTTTTGTCAATAATAAAAAAGACACATAAACACTTAATATAGATACAAAACATTCATTTAATAAATTAGATTAAGCAAGAACAGAACATTAGCAAACATAACAGCAAAACAGACATAATAGGATATAAACAATTAAGGTTGTGGAGCAGGTGGGAGTCTTGTAATCAAAGTAGCCAGAAGATCCTTGATCTCATTGCTAGATTTATCTTGTGCGCCCAAATTGCCTTTGATTTCCTTATTTGTTTCATCTTGTTTGTCCAGCCTGACTCTAACAGCTTCATTTTCCTTCTTCAAATCTTTCAGGGTTTTCAGCACTAGAGAGGGTGAGGCTTCAACAAAAGAAATGGGAAGCTCAGAAACTGCTGCCGCCGATGCTTGCTCAGAAGAACTCTTAACAGACATGTCTTTATCTACAAACACAACCATCGGTTGGGGTTCATAAGATTTATCTTTAGCTTCTAAATTTTGTTTCTCTACTCATGGTTGGTTGTCTAATGAAGAACCAGTTTGTTTTCCAAGAGACATAGAATTTGATCTTTGATTGCCTTCAGATGATCACAGAAGTTTTGTTGAGCAAGGTCATAACTTATTTCCTTCATATTCAGCGACTCTTTGTTAAACCATTTTCTGAACTGGGTCTAGAGGTAGTCAGAGGTAGCTGGATTTAGATTTTCCAAACAGCTTTGCTTCAGAGAATTAACCCATCCCTGTATTTCAGTCTCAAAAGCCGTCATAGATTTACCAAAATATTATTTAGATGGTTTTGGTTTTGGTTTGGGAATTGCTAATTTATGAGAAGATGAGACAAGTTTGTCCCATACTTCTAGGTCAATGATGGTTCTAAGGATGTCTTCAGAAGGTTCTGAGGGGGTTGACACGGAGTGTCGGAAATGATAATGAGGGAGTTTGGAGGAGATGATTCAAAGGGAGATGAAACATAAGGGAAAGGGATGATAATAGGTAGGTTATCGAGAGAAAGTTCAATACCCGAAACATGAGATATTTTTCAGAGGAGTTATTTGGATTTTCTGTTTGGGGAGCATTAGAAGATGGTTCAAAGTGTTCAATGTCTGCTAGAACTTGAGCAAGTTCTGGTTGAGTAGAGGGTGGGTTATTTAGTGAGTTCAGTGGAACAGAAGTGTCGATTTCCATGTCGAAATCGTCAATTGTTTGAGGTATTGGTTTGTCAGTAGGATGTTGGGGTGGTTGTATTTCAGATGTTGATAAAAAGGCATATTTTGCAACTCAAATAAAGGATGAATTACCTTTCTTTTTAGCAGGTTTAGGAGTCTTCTGAGAGGTTCCTCCAGCAGCTTTCCTCTTCTTATTTATTCTGATGACCACTTCTGAAGCTGGTTTCCTAAGATCTTGTATGTTGACTTCTGGAACAGTTCCATCCCTTTTGCACGCATCCAGATATTTGACGATAATTTCTGGAGGAGTTTCTGCTGAGAAGAGAGGAAAATCATTTAGAGGCACTCTTCTGGTAGTAATAACTTCCTTGGTAGTGAGAGAGGAAACTTTCTTAATTGATTCAATAATCTTCATCTTTCTGAGATTCTTCACGTTGAAGGACTTCCCAGCGATTGCTTCTAGAGCATCAGTTTGTTGTGTTTCTGTCAGATGTTCTACAAGCCTATTTTCTCTAAGAATATCTGAGATAAGTCTTCCCAGAGGAATCCAGTCTCTTTTAGTTTTCTCTTCTTCTCTTGTTTCTTTGACACTCGTTTATAGATGAGAGAATAGAGAGTGAGGGAGGTGAATTCTCTATTTGGTGGAGATGAAATACAACAGTAGTCTGAGGAATTTGTTGCTTTGCGGTGGTGAATACAACCCAGAAGTATTCTAGCCCAGATTCTGAGATGGCTTTTCAACTCTTTGAATTTGTTGGAAGGTTGTCCAAATATGAAGATTTCTTTGGAGACAAGAGTTAGATCAACGTTCTTGTCTTCCATATCTGTACACTTGATACCATTTCCATCATGGCCTATGAGTCTTCCAATAAGATCTTCAGTAATAACAATCTTCTTCCCCATCACATAGGAGGTAACTTGATGATTTGAAGCAGTCGCATAAATCCAGAATTCTTTTACCAGTTTAGGAAAAACTGGACCCATAAGCCTATCAAAGAACTTTCCCCAGCCTTGAAACTCAACATATATTATTTTGTCCTTAGGTACCCATAATTTTTTGGGTCCTTGTTTGTTAGTTTTTGCTAACTTCTGATTGAGTTTAAATTTCTCAACATAATTTGCAAGATAAGAGTTGCTAGTATATTTGATATCATGTGTGTGCCCATAAGTGAAATGAGATTTTAAAGGTGTGAGTTTTATAACCATATCATCAACATGTTTAGGTTGATATAGTTCCTCATTTCTTGGTTTAATTTAACCTACACCTTTTCTAGAGTTTCTGCTAACTCCATAAATCATTGACGCAATTTTATTTCGATCTATACTTTTAGCTAAAATTTTTTGAAAACTATGATCATATTGTTTTATGACATCATCAGAGCATGTAGAAGCTTTTGAGTTAGAATCTTCCTGAGTTTGTTTCAACTTGTTTTTAATAATCGAGTTTTCATTTTCAAGTTTAGAAAGATTTTCTTTTAACTCAAAATTTTCTACTTTAAGCTTTCTGGAATCTTTAGAATTAGATACTAGAGCATGTTTCAGGTTCTTGTATTTGATACTAAGGTTCTGATGTTTTTCAAGAATTTTTTACAAACATTTTTCTAATTGATATCTAGAGAATTTAGAAAATACCTCTTCTACTTCTGAATCTGATTCAGATTTTGATGAGCTGGTATCACTTGATATGTTTGCCATCAATGAAATGTTGGCACGTTCATCTTTTGATTCTTCTTCAGAAGATTCTGAGTCATCCCATATAGCCATAAGAATTATCTTCTTTTCTTTGTTGAAGTTTTTATTTAGCTTTTCTCTTTGTAGTTTTGGGCAATCGCTTTTGTAGTGACTAGGTTCATTGCATTCGTAGCATATCACTTATTTGTTTCTAGACTTTCCGTGTCCAGAAGGTGATTCAGAATAGTTATCATATCTTCTTTAGTTTATGGGTTTCCCTTGTCTATGTTTCCAGAGTTGTTGGACTCTTCTGGATATGAGAGATGTTTCATCTTCTTCTGATGAGGAGCCTCTAGAGCTTTCTTCTTCTGCTGAAAAGCGTTAGTTTTAAATTTACGTTTAGATTTAAGAGCGAGAGACTAACCTTTCTTCCGGGGTTCATCTTCTTCGAGTTTTATCTCATGGCTTCTTAAAGAACTCATAAGTTCTTCAAGTGATATGGCGTTCAGATTCTTTGCAAGCTTTAAGGCTGTGACCATGGGCCTCCATTTCTTTGGTAAGCTTATGATGATTTCCTTTACATGATCAATTGTGAAGTATCCTTTGTCCAGAATTTCAGACCAAACACCATAATTTGAAACCGTGAAAACATAGTTTCAACAGTTTCATCTTCTTCCATCTTGAATGCTTCGTACTTCTGAATGAGTGCAAGGGCTTTGGTTTCTTTGACTTAAGTATTGCCTTCATGCGTCATTCTCAGAGAATAAAAAATATTCTTTGCAGAATCTCTGTTGGTGATCTTCTCATATTCTGTGTACGAGATAGCACTTAGAAGTATAGTCCTAGCCTTGTGATGATTTCTGAACTCTTTCTTTTGTTGATCATTCATATTTTTTTCTTTCGATCTTCTGACCGCTTTCATTGACCGAATGTTTATAACCATCTGTTACCATTTCCCAGAGATCAGCGTTATGAGCTAGAAAGAAACTCTCGATTATGTCTTTCCAGTAATCGAAGTTCTCTCCATCGAACATTGGTGTTCTACCACTGATTTTGTCTATATCATCATGATTGTCATTGTTGTTATTCTTGACTGGTTCCACCATAGTGTTTTTTGTTTAGGATCTTTTTCTGACACGGTTAAGTGTATGCACCCAATCAAAACCTGAGAAATCGAAAACCTTACTACTTTGATATTGGAGAGCTTGTTGTAGTGACTTTCAGAATATGATCTTCTTAGAACAGAGATCAAGTGACAAATACTTCTTGTTCTTGTGCTTCTTTCAAAATTTGTTTCTTATTCTTTGATCTGGGTAAGAATCAGAACTTCTGTAACATAAATAAACGATTAGGGAGCATATATATTCTTTTTAAAATTATGTGTTTGTTATCATCAAAACTATTTCAATGATGTAGAACCACACTTTGTTCTAACAAGATAATCTAGTTCAACAAAGGCAAGTTGGATTTAAGATAAGCATGGTAGGAGAATTTACCTATTTTCTTGGTTTTCAAGTGAAGCAAAAGAAAGATGGTATCTTTATTTCCTGAAGTAAGTATGTTATAAATATTGTGAAGAATTTTGGGGTGGAAAAGGGTAGGCAAGAATGTACACCTATTGTTACAGTGAGTGAACACGGAGGTAAGCGCCCTCTCCGACACCGGCTAGATTAGGAAGTACCTATCCTTGAAGTCCCAAAAAAAATCCAGATAGACGTTAAACAACTTCCTCGGCTGTTTCAAGGAGACCCATTCTATCCAAAAGTATATTTATAATCTTTTAATATGTATTTATAAGAGAATTAGTTTTTCAATTAACATCTCTCACTTAAGAATTCTCTATTTAAAGTTTGTTTTACACCATAAATCGTCCTTACATTTTAGAAGAAGATTATATAAATTGATTCCAAAAGACATTTAAAATATATTAAGTTAATATATTCCAATGATGTCACAAAGGACATTGTTTTATTTCTTAAATTAATACTAATAATGTCAAAAACCAATATCTTACCTAATGGAAAAAAATAAGAAAAAGACAGAAAGAAGCCATAAATCAAAATGACCTATAACTAGCTAGGCAAACCTTTTTAGAATGGAATGAGTCACTAAACCCACAACATAATTTGTTTTGATAGACGTGTCACATTTTGATTCCTCACTTCAATGGCCAACCATAGTGTTGATTATAAAGCCATTTTGAATAGCTTTGATTTTAGTGGTTGTGCATCACCAAAAGACCCTTTCAAAAGGTACATGAATATAGCTCAAGAAAGTGTAATTTGAGAGAGAAAAAGTGGAGAAATAAAGAAGAAATGGATAGTGAGATGTTTGTTTTAGTGACGGTAGCATGTTGGATGGTTGTGGTGGAATTGAAATTTTAGGGTATCTTAAATGGTGTTGTTGGTGGTGAATACTTCTCAATTTTGTTATCACTATTCAATTTAAGAATAAATAGTCCTCTTTATAATGTGCTTATAAGGTACAAATAAGCAAAAAATTTAAGTAGTATTAAAAAAATTATAATTTTTCTCATGTTTTTCTAAATACATACATCTTTAAAGTTTCTGAATTCGAATGGAACCTAAATATTTGTCAGTGTTAATCTTTTAAATGAATTTTTTTACCGTCTATTGTAATCTTCTTCGACTTGTCACTTATTACCTATAGTCGATCGTAGTCTTTCCCGACTTTTCATCTATTATCTATTGTGGTCCTCATGTGATAGACCCACCACTAGCATTACCCTTATGCTAAGCCAAGTGGATATATTGGTTGGCTTCATAACAACGCTAACATCCAAATAAGCTCAACCAAAAACCAACACTCACTTCACAAACACCACTTCTTTCCCATACAAAAAAAGAAAAGTAAAAGAAAAAGTTATGTCATTGACATCATTAACTTATTTGACAAAAAAGTTCACTATTTTTTTCTAGCCATTCTTTTCTTTTCCTTCTTATAAAACAAAAATAAAGAATAAAGAATAAATTTAATTTCGAAAATATATAAAATAATATCATTATTAAATCATATGAATTCTCTCATTTTAATATGTCATTTTAACCATTAAAAAATAACTTAAATTATTAAATATTTTGGTCGTTTAACACGTTTAAAAAATTTAATTAATTTCATACATAAAAAAATTATATATAACTTTATAAATTTATTCTTTTAAATAAAATTAAAAAAATAAAAAAAAAATCAGAAAATAAGTAATAAATAGTAAATAATAGAATTAAAAATTATTAAAATTATACCAATAATGTAAAAAAGCATATAATTTAAAACAAATTTTATTTGCAAAGTGACTAATAATTTAATAATTTAATAGATCACTTAATTTTATATAGTTTAGGTACTAAATTAGAGAGACAACAATATTTAGAGAATAAATTGATGAGTTACTAAAAAAAGAAAAAGAAAGTTCACTTTCTTTCTAATGTTAGTGGTTGTCTCTCTCTTTTTCTCTCTTATTATTAACCTTTCTTATTCTTCTTCATGTGACCCTTCAAACTTTGCAACAAAATGTTATCATCAAACCACTACAAACTCTCAAAAAACTCACACTAGATGGATTCAATTATCATGATCAAAAGCAATGAATGAAAAACAAGAAACCAAAGACCAAAACCCTCCAACATCACAAGACTCACAAAAGAAACAACAAACCATCACCATCAACACAACAACAAATGAGAGACTAAAAAGAGATGAATGGAGTGAAGGAGCAGTGACAACACTTCTTGAGTCCTATGAATCAAAATGGATCCTTAGAAACCGAGCAAAACTCAAGGGACAAGATTGGGAGGATGTTGCGAAACATGTTTCGTCGCGGTCGAATTCGACTAAGTCCCCGAAGACACAAACTCAGTGTAAGAATAAGATTGAGTCCATGAAGAAAAGGTATAGATCGGAGTCGGCTAGCTCGGATGTCTCGGCTTGGCCTTTGTATTCTAGGCTTGATGTTCTTCTTCGTGGGACGGGGCAATTAGCTACGAATGTTGCTACGAAATTGCTACAAGTAAGTAGTAATAATAATAATAATAATAATAATAATAATAATATTAGTAATCATGGTTTGGTTTTGTTGGAACCTTCACAACAAGGGATTGATGAAGCTAATCAGCTACCAGCTCCTATTAGTGTTGCTAATCAACCAATAATTGCAACTGCTCAAAACTCACATGGATCAAATGGGTTTGATAAATTAGCTAAGGTAAATTAACAAATTTTTATTTTGTTTATACTCTCCATAATTCATTTTTTTACTAAAAAATATTTTTCATTTTGAGTAATTTTATTATAATATTGCTCTAGTTTGTGTTTTAAATATGCCTCAATGATTAGTATTAACAGTTGCGCACGAATATATTAAAAAGTAAGTTTAATTAAGACAATCGTCTATTTAAATTATCGAGTTTTTGAGTTTTGCTTCAGTATTAACTGTTTTTACTTGCGGAAAATTCTGCGAATTTTAATGTTAGAGACGAATAAAAAAAAATTTAAACATTCAAGATCATTGCTAAATTATAGAGACGACTTATATAGTTAAACCTAAAATAAAAATGTTTAGTCCTTGTTTCTTTTTGGTACCTAAAATTACATGGTTATATTTTTGTAAAAAAAATGTAGGACTTAAAAGTGTTGGTGAAATGAAAACAAAAAAAAAATGAAAATTATGCAGAAATAATTTTTTTCATGATTTGTTATTGACAGGAAGATGAATTAGAAACTAAGTCATCTGATCATGCACCTAACAAGAATCCAATGGAAACCGATAGTAGCACGCCCGCGCTTTACAGCGAACAAGACGAACAAAGATGCAAGAAGCGGAGAATGAGATCGGAGAACAACAACAATAACAAGAGGCAAAAGAAAGAAGCAATAGGAATAGCAGAAAGCATAAGGTGGCTAGCAGAAGTTGTTGTAAGGTCAGAGCAAACAAGAATGGACACATTGAAAGAGATAGAGAAGATGAGAGTAGAAGCTGAGGCAAAGAGAGGGGAAATGGAGATCAAGAGGACTGAAATTATTGCTAATACACAACTTGAGATTGCTAGGATCTTTGCAAATGTTAATAATAAAGATAAAGATGTTGATTCATCATTGAGAATTGGAAGAAGTTGAGGGGATGTTATAATGATCACTTGTGTTGAAAGTGTATAGAGATTTATGTGTGTCTTATCTTTGTAATTCACCTAACTAGTGAAGATATCACTATATGACAATAATTTTAGTCTCTTCTAATTGACTTTAATTGTAGATGGTTGATATTGTGACCTTCTCTTCAATTAATTAACAAATGAAGGGATGCTTGTTTATTGTTTCATGGAGTTTTTTATATAGTTCTATAAACCTATGTGATTTAGACTTATATAAGATTATAGCATATTTATTGTTGAGAGTCTAAAGCTCTTGATATATAGGTTCTCTTTTATATCCTTTATCCATTTCATTCATAATTGAATTATAATTGAATTATTTGAATTTGAATTTGAATTGTTTATGTCTAAAACTAATTAAGTGTTAGTCAAAATATTTAGACAATTGATATTAGGGTTAGTCGAAGGTTCCTCAACCAATAACAAGACCAATGAGTATTTACATTGTGGAACATGAGTATATCAAATATTTCTCAATCAATTGAAATCTATTGTGGTTACCAAAACTCTAGATTCGGTCAAAACACAAATGGTTTGGACAATTGGACTTTATGACTATGTTTTGTGTTAATAGTGCCATTAACAAAAGGAGACGAAGATTGTGGAAACACAACTTAAGAATGTTCCATTCATAAGGATAAGGTCAATGAAATCAATAGAAAAACATAAGATACAAATTCGGGCGTGAGGCTCCACGTATCCTAAAGTAGAGGGAACACGGACACATACCCACGAAAATTGTCGAATAAGATAATATTTTTTGTAGGCCATAATTTTATAGTTAATAGGATTTTTTTTCCATATAAATACTAAAATTTGTAAATTAATTACTACATCCAATCAATCAGTTAAGCTATTTGACGCAATTTACTTTATTTTGTATGCATTTTTTACTAGTAGTTCAACATCTCCGCACTGTACTTCGCTCTATTTGAAGTAGTTAAAAAACTCACAGTTGAGGGACATAATTCCTTTCTATGTACACTCGTTTCAAGACGAGAGAACCATGAATGAGAGCATATAACCGATCCTTTGATAATTTTCAAAATTTGACAACAAATATGACACGTTCGATTAACAACTACAATCAATACCACTAAAAGTTTCTAATAATCAGGTCATAATTAAGCTGTCAATAATACTTGGCTTGATACCTTTCTCATTATTATTTCTTGTATATATAGAGGTTACAGTGTTATATCGGTAATTACACTAAATAATTACATTTAATGAGAACAAACCCTTATTCTAGGAACAAACTAATTCTTATTCACATCCCCCCTCAAATTGATGCTGCTTGTCAACGAGCATCAATTTGCTAACAAGAAACTGATGATGTAACACCCCAAATCTACTCCTCAATTATAAGCGAAAAAATCAGAGTGCATTTAAAAATATTCATCAAACGATGGGATGTCACAATTCGACTTAACCAAACAAACATACTTATATTGCATTTAATAAAGATACATAGCATTCGGAACAAAACTTTATTCACCACTTACAACTTAAACTTATAAACACCTTTCAATTCAACTTAACACAAATGTCATCATGGAATACAATAATCATATAATAACGACCAAACTCCCCGAGTGCTACATATCAGAGCAATGGACACCAACTCGACTTGCCATAAAGCAACATAAAGACTTCACATAGATAACCTCGGACATCCACGACTAATCTTGAGTACCTGCCCATTTCCCATGGTAGGGGAAATATCAGCAAGGGGTGAGATATCTTACAATATAAAGGAATGCATGATAAATAATATAGGAGATATAGATCATACATAATTTCACCACTTCGCATCACATACATCTTACAACAAGTTTCACCGCAAAACAACTAATCAATATAATACAACTTTCAAAACGGCAACGATGTCATTAATCACATATTCCAATATACAAGTATGATATCAAATACTTCATAACAAACATATCATTATCACATCACAACAAACACCTTGTCATCTCAACAATCCAAACACAATTCAAATGCAATTCAAATGCGACTCAAATGTGACTCAAACTTATGCATATGCATGTGGTACCATTGGAGTAAAACTCCCGTCTCAAACAGTTTGCCATTGGGCCGTCTCAAACATTTGCCACAAGGGCCGTCTCAAACATTTGCCACAAGGGCCGTCTCAAACAATTGCCACAAGGGCCGTCTCAAACAATGCAATAGATGCGACTCAAATGATGCACATCCACAAACACAACTTAAACCACTTAATCAACTTAAACGACATAATCAACTTGAACGACATAATCAACTTAAGCAACATAACCACATCAACTAAACAACATCAACTCAATGCCAAGGTTCTATGGCAATATACGTATCATAGTAATTTACCACATCTCAATCACATCATCACATCATATCGACATACAACATCTATTCAACTTAATTCTTATCAACATAATACAACTTATCAATAGTGACCATAGGGTCTACAACAACAACGACAAGTTCATCATGTTATAGCAACAATAACAATTCAACATATTGCACAACAACAACAAACATCAACAAGTTACAACAACAACAACTCATCATGTTACAACAACAACAATTCATTATTTGCACATCAACAAGAAACATCAACAAATTCTTCATATTCCTTAATTCAAGTAATCATCATAACAAGTTATATTCAATCTCATTTATATTGTTAAGTCATCGCATGACATCTTCGTCGACTCATACATATCAAATATGTACAATTAATCGCATATAGCAAACAACATCTTTGTTAATCATGCATATCATCACATACATCATTATCTCATTCATCATAAGGAAGGTACTTGTCATCATATCAATAACATTGTATCATCATAAGAAAACATACGTCAAGTTATACTACAACACAATTATGTCAATTCATCGCAAAGAGCATACTTCATTTGTTAACCTAGCATAGTTCATCAATTAATCCTAATAAACGTAATAGGAAACTATATAATATGGATCATTTTATTGCATCATGGTATAGTTCATTGCGTTAGCTTTCCAACGCTTCGAACGGCGCCTAAAACGGAGTTACGGATCAAAAGTTACATCATTTCAAAGTTTAGAAAAAGTTCTGCAAAACAGGGTTCGCGGCGCCAACAAAGTTCGCGCCGCGAACTGAGTGAATTCAAAAATTCCCAACTTTCTTCCAAGCAGTTCGCGGTGCCAACAGAGGTTCGCGGCGGGAACTGGAGATTTCAGAAACCCCCAAAACACGAAATCAGCATACGAATTTCATCCCAAAACCCCAAAACTCAACCCAATCAAGCTGGAAAACACCAATCATCACGAATAACCACAGAATACATGTTATAAACACAAATACAACACATATTACGGATCTTCTAACATCATAACATCATTAGGCATCAATTAAACACATTTCAAATCATAAATTTACACATTTGCTCATAAACCCTAACATCTCTACACACAACTTCCATGGAGGATAACATACAATCTAACCCACCATAAACATCATCATGCCAACCCTTAGAGAGTAATAACCCCACCCTTACCTTAGCAAAAGCTTCACTTCCTTCAATGGAGCTCTTCCTCTTCATGCCATAGCTTTCCCCCTTCCTCTCTTATTTCTCTTCTTTCTCTTCTTTCTCTTCTTTTCCACAAAATGAGTTATGAGGTTTAATCTCTAAAACCCTAACTCTTACTATCTTTTCTCACTAATGGGCTTAACCCACAATCCAATCTCTTATGCCATATTTGTTTCACTTAGGCCCAATTCATAATCTCTCTTTAATTACTCAATTAAGCCAAATAACACACATAATTAATTAACCACACAACGTAACTGAATATTATTTCCAATAATATTCCACATTTAACATCGATCCATAAATTTAACAATACTAACTCGCAATTGTACTTCTCTGACTAATCCGACTAATAAATCCGACCACAACTTAACTGCTCAAATTAACATATTAATCCAAATTACGCCTTTAGAATAATACCGATAAATCTCAACTTCAACTAATTCCATCCAATAAATCCTTGATTTAATTTAATTAAATAATTAATTAAATTCGGGGCGTTACAGATGACGTGGACGCGAAACAGCCTTGGTAAGAATATCTGCAATCTGCAACTGAGTACTGACATGAGGAAGTGATATGATGCGGTCATCATAAGCGTCACGGATTGAGTGACAATCAACTTCAATATGTTTGGTGCATTCATGAAAAACAGGATTCACAACAATTTGGATGACACTTGTTTTGTCAGCATAAAGTGAAGTTGGCTCTAATTGAGGAAATCCAAGCTCAGCCAAAAGACCACGAAGCCAAATTATTTCAAAACAAGCAGCAGACATGGCACGATACTCAGATTCAGTAGACGATTTAGAGACTCTCGCTTGTTTCTTACTTTTTCATGATATCAATGAAGAGCCAAGAAACATGCACCAACCAGTGACAGATCGTCGAGTATCAGGACACCCTGCCCAATCGGCATCACTATAAGCACTCAATTTAGGAGCAACGCCAGTAGGAAAGAATAAACCACAATGAGAGCTTCCCTTCAAGTAACGAATTATACGACGAACTGCTGCCAAGTGAAGGTGGCGAGGAGAGTGCATGAATTGATTTACTTGTTGAACAGCAAACGATATGTCAAGGCTAGTAATAGTCAAGTAATTAAGGCTACCCACGAGTTGACGATACAATAAGGGATCAGGCAATAGATCACCATCATCACGATGATATTTAACATTAACCTCAAGAGGAGTATCCACTGGAGTAGCCGATTGGAGACCAGCCATAGAAATTAAATTTGTGGCATACTTGTGTTGATGGAAGAATATACCCTTGGATGTAGAGTGAACCTCAAGACCAAGAAAATAATGCAAAAGACCAAGATCTTTCATATGAAACGATGCTTGTAACTGTTGTTTAAGGCTTTGAATCGAAGCATTATCAGAACCAGTAATAATCATATCATCAACATACAGAAGAAGTAGGACAATTCCAGTAGATGTTCGGTGAATAAATAGAGAAGAATCATACTGACTCCGAGTAAAGGAGAACCCAAGTAGAGTGGACCGAAATTTTTCATACCATGCTCTAGGGCTTGTTTCAAACCGTATAAGGAGCGTTTAAGCTTGCACACACCCTTAGATGAAGAAAATAAGCCTTGAGGAGGAGTCATATAGATATCTTCCGTTAGGTCACCATGAAGAAAATAATTTTTCACATCCATTTGATGAAGAGACCACCCATTAGAAGCGGCGATAGAGAGTATCGTACGAACATATGTCATTTTGGCAACCGGTCCAAATGTCTCATCATAATCAATTCCATATTCCTGCTTATTTCCTAAGGCAACCAATCGAGCCTTGAAACGGTTGAGAGACCCATCAGAATTTAGTTTCACAGAATACACCCATTTGCAGCCTATGGGTTTGATATCAGGGGGGCAAGAGACAATATCCCATGTAAAATTCTCTTGAAGGGCCTGAAGTTCCTCATTCATTGCTTTTATCCAGCGTAAGTCTTTAACAGCCTGTGCATAACAAATAGGAATGGATATGCTAGACAATGAGGAAGACAGAGAAGTATGTGAGGAATCATACCTGTCTGGTGAATATCTATCTGGTGCTTTAGATATTCGACCAGAACGTCGTGGTTCGACCGGTTCAGGATCAGGTGGCGGATCTGTGTCGGGAGGGGAAGTGGGAACCTGTTTTCTGCGTTGCCGGGCATATGTGATTCCTGGTTTATAATGTTCTATGGATCGAGGCATAACAGAAAAATTAGGAGGAATAGCAATATCATTTGTGGCAGGAGAAAGAGAATGAAACATATATTGATTATCAAAAAATGTAACATTCTGAGAAACTCGAAAACAATGATTAGAAACATCATAACACAGAAAACCCTTATGAGAGTTGCTATACCCCATAAATGCACATTGAATAGACTGTGCTCCAAGCTTATCTCGTTCAAACGGAGGTAAGTGAACAAAACAAACACATCCAAAAGTATGTAAATCACTATAATTAGGCTGAATTTTAAAAAGACGAAAGAAGGGAGAATCAAAATAAATAACCGTAGAAGGAAGATGATTGATCAAGAATACGGTTGTGGAAAGAGCTTCTACCCAAAATCGGGATGGCACAGAAGCTTGAAGAAGTAAGGTGCGCGTTACATCAAGTAAATGACGATTCTTTCGTTCTGCCACCCCGTTTTGTTGCGGGGTATTGGGACAAGATCGTTGAGACAAGATCCCTTTTTGTTGAAGGTATTCCTGAAATTTATGAGACATATACTCACCTCCCGAGTCAGATCGAAATTTTTTAACACTTGCTTGAAATTGATTTTCAACATATGTCAAATACTTTTGAAACATAGAAAACACTTCAGACTTAGATCTAAGAAAATATATCCAAGTAAAGCGACTGTAATCATCAATAAACGTGACAAAATATTTATAATGAGCATGAGATGCTGCAGGAGACATTCCTCACACATCACTATGAATCATCTCAAAACAAGTAGAAGCACGATGAGCACATGACGGAAAAGGAAGTGTTTTACTTTTAGCCAATTTGCAAACAGAACATGAAATAGAAGCAGTACAAGCATGTTTATTTCCCAACAAACCAGTTTTAAATAAATGAGACAAAACAACAGAATTTGGATGACCCAATTTTCTATGCCAATCCTCATAAGAGTTCAAAACAGTATTACACGCAAAAGATAAATGACTAGAAGTAAATTGGAGCGGAAACAATCTTCCCACTTTAGGCCCCTTCGCGATCACCTTCCCCGACACCTGCTCCTGCACAAGACAACCAACACGAGAAAAGTTAACATTACAATTGTTATCCACCAATTGACCAACCGACAATAAGTTGGAAGCAAGTCCGGGTGATACAAGCACATCACAAAAGTTAGAGTTTATGTCACCAACATCAGTGATAGAGAGTTTATTACCATCAGCAATTTGAATTTGCTGATTGCCATTATAAGAATGTAAATTTTGCAAGTATTTAGAGGAACCCGTCATATGATTGGATGCACCATAATCAAGAAACCATGGTTGAGAATCATTAGACGACTTACCCTGAATTCCCAAGGCTGAAAGAGCAGAAAGTACCGAGAACCGAGATGATTTCAAAAGCGACCCAGTGGGGTGTCGCTGAAGAAAGCCAAGATTAACCTAATACTCACAGGTTTGATCGAAAACCTACTGATACCATGTCAATAATTCTTGGCTTGATACCTTTCTCATTATTATTTCTTGTATATATAGAGGTTACAGGGTTATATCGGTAATTACACTAAATAATTACATTTAATGAGAACAAACCCTTATTCTAGGAACAAACTAATTCTTATTCACATAAGCTTAGTGTATGAAAGTTCGGTATGAAAAGAACCTCAACACCATGGATCAACCATCACAGTCATCTACAAGGAATTCAAGAAAATACAACCATATAAACCTTCATAAATAATGGACATGACAACAATTGTGCCTCTCCATACATTTTTAGAAGTTTTGTCAATTGGTCCATCTAAGGAAATAGTAATAATAAAGACGTCTTTCAATAGTAAAAAAAAGATAGACTTGGGGATATATGAAATCATGTATCACCTCTCTCAACAACTTTTTGATGTTATAAGACCTATGCTTTATAAATAGGCTCAACAAGCTAGGGAGTTAGAGATCAAACGAGCCGATTCAAGTGATAATTATGTCATGTCCACTACACAAGGAATTTAGGAGAACCAATTCCAAGAAGGAATTTGTACTCAAATCCACCATATCACACTACTACAATTTTGATCTCTAATAACACTAATATAATAGCGCTTTTCTTTAATTGCTATTAAAAATTTCAAATTGAAACCTATAATAGCGTTTTGGTTTTAAGTCGATGAAATACTTAAGATATGCCACATCCACGCAGGTTTCACTTTTGTCCACAAACATGGACGTGTCAGCCAAGAATAAGAGGAAACACCTTAACACACACTCCTAGTGGTACGTAACCTGTAGATCATCGTCGCCCGCTTCCCCGACCAACTCAAAGTTTTCTGCATATAGCTTCTGCTAGTATGAAAATTTAGCATGAGCATATCTAGTGCTCTCACATTGCATCAGAGCTTCCATTGGGTCAGCTCCCAAATAAATCACCATATTCTACCGGGCCTCATCGCGTTTGATCCGAGAATGATCAAGTAACTTCTCCTTGATGGGAAGGTGTAGAAGCCAAGTGACATCATTTAGTGTAATCATCATATTTCTTATAGGGAACTGGAAATATGACATTTCTTTATACCATCTCTCATCAAAAGACCTCTTCATGCCATGGTGATGATTGCGTACTCGGAAGAGCACAAACTAGCAAGACCAAAGTATCTGATAACACTTTGGAGCCACTTCTCCTTAGGTTGATAAAGCTTGAGAATCTTTTTGGCATGATTAACAGATTCTAAACAATTGTGTTCATATTAAAAAGAAAATATAAAAAATATTAGTCTCATTGAATTTGGCTAAAACATAAAATTAACAACCGTTAACAAATATACCTCTCCAGCCTATACATGGGGAGCAACATCGTCTCCATAATATATCGGTAATGAGGTGTCAACGGGCCCTCCTGGATAAGGGTCTGCAAGTGGAGGGACATCATCACGTGCAACGGGAGCTTCCTCGTGGTGTATGTGTGGGTGGGATCAGGACCCCTATGATAGGCTACTCCTAGAAGTCAATGTACCACCCTAAAACTCCAACACGTATAATACGAATTCAAAACCACTATTCACATAGGGTGTCACGCAAATACAACATAAAGATGCTCCGTAACATGGGTTAAATAAAACATAATATAATATAAACACATGTCATCACATGCTCGCCTTCACTTGTAACATAATTAATCAGCAAAACATAAATCATCAATCAACTGAGTTCATGATAAATCTTTATTCGGGAATAAATGCAATTATGGAAAAAGCCTCCAACATCAAAACAACTAAAAAAATATCAAGAGTCATAACATTCGCCCGCCCAGTGTTATATATCGGAGCAATGAAATCTAAATATCACATAAAAAATAGGAAAATAAGGGCAGCCTCAACGCCATCCTTCAGCTCTAATGTAGCTACTCATTTACATGCTTGTGTGTACTCCAAGAAGGAGCACATAACATTACAAACAACAAAGGACCGAGAATAAACTCAAAATATATAACGGTGCAAAAGAAATGTAATGCGTAATACATCTAACGTCGGACGCAAAATGCGTTTTATCTCATTAATAGAAAGCGAGGTAACTAAAGTCGTCATAAAAATTAAAGCCTTATCACCTCAGTGTTTATAACACCGAGGTAAAAAAAATTAGCGCATGGGTTCGAACCCCGACTTTTACCCTTTTATAATTTAAAAAAACTAGCATTTTTTTGTCTCCTTGAAGGAAGAATGAATAAATGGTTTACAACAAAAAGATAACGGAGCTTCCTTCATGGTCTCCTTGAAGTAAAAATGATTTTTCTGCACTTGTAATCAATCAAATATGCAAAAATACAACAAAATAACACTAACAACAACATCAACAACATTATGTGAGATGGATTGTAAGGGTAGAAAAATGTTTTGTTTTATAAGAAGATTGAATGTTTTTTTTGTCTTGCAATCCATCCCAAAGAATGATGCTTATGAGTTCGGGGCGACTACAAATAAGTAAAGATTAGGGTAAAATATGTTGATTTTATAGTGAAATATGAATATTTAATCCCTCGATTATATCAAATTTGATCCCTCGGTTATATCAAGAAACTGAAGGGTTAGTTGTTTATGTTTACAATTATAATCAAATAAAAACATAAGCTGCAAAAGTTGAGATTCGAAGCATGTCCTGATTAATTTTACCTGTCGGATATATTAGAAATCGACGTAAGTTGTTCCTTTTATTATTATAAAAAAACATGGCGCGCTTAGCCTTAACAACTATTTTTTTTCCTAGTTGACGTGAAAGCTTCGTCTTGAAAAATGTTATTTGTTGTAGTGTGCACATCAATCATATCAATTAGCATGACTCACCTACGTTAGTCAAAGCAACTCAATTGCACAACACAACATCAAAACACTCATTGGCACAACCTTTATGTAATGCAATGCAGACAACGACTCAACTCACGCATGTGGTACCAACTCAACAAAGGTTCTTTGTACGAATGGGGTCCCAACATCTGAACCCCGACCCCTCATCTGATGTTCGGATAAGTCACTAGTCTCATCATCTGAAGTTGTGACTCTCCTCTTTCACAAAAATGACAACATATGATGCATGTATAATAATATGCACAACAACAACTAAACACATAATTTATAAATTAATATCTAATGGTAAATCAATCATGCACAACAATAGCAAAGTAGTCCCCACATCTGAACTACACACCACAAATCCCAATCATATGATAGTCGCATAATTATCACACAATAATGGAATTTCATCATCAACTGAGCACTCAATTAAATTATTTAATTAGTTAGAAACTCACCAAACCCCAGCCAAATAATAGTCAACTATCGACTAAACAACAAAACACATTGAAATTCCAAACCGGCAACTCGAAACACACAAACTGGAAACTAACGCCCTTCTTGGAAGCACGACGACTTGGTCGTCACCTGGGTGATATTCATCAGCCAACACCTCAATCCCACCAGCCTGTCGCCCCTTTGACAGTTGGCAAGTAGAAACTTGCTTGGAGGCCCTAACGGCCTCTTCGTCTCCACGCCGACGCTCGATAGCTGGCCCTGAATGCATGAGGACCAGATCATCACGCTGAACTATAACAGAAAATTACATTTTCTACCATTGGACCTCCTCTAAAGCTCTGATTTCGATGATTCAAATACCCAAATGCATAGAAAATTATATCCTAACATCATAACACATTTATAACATCGAAATATCACTCATTATACATTTATTTCACAAATTATCACGATCTTTTGGGATTTATTCATCATACTCAAACCACACATTTGAACACGTACTCATTTAATATTTATAAACAGAGGCACGCGAATTTCATGTTAAAATCAGTGAACAAAAATTATAACATATCCATCAATTACATCATATTATCATATCAATTTCATTAATCTCTTTAAACATTCAACCATGAAGAAAAAGAGAGAAAAACCTAATGCAAATTAGGGATTTTTCTATACCTAATCATGCAATTAACACCACGTTTAGAGTAATCCCCCTAACTTCAGATTTTCAGCAAGCAACAATAGTTTCCTCAAGCACTAGCTTCGTCTTCCAAAATCCTTACTTTTTTCTCTAAACTTTCTATTTTCTACGTACTGTCTAAAATATAGGCTCATAATGCCTCTTAACCTAATTTAATCTGTCGGCAATTCTACCTTCGCCCACTTATTCTTATTTTTCTCTTCCTTGTCCCTTTATTTCATTTATTTTCACTTTCCATCCCAACTCTCTTGTTTTCTCTATTTTTTTAATAAATAATATTATTCTATTTATCTAATCATTTAATTAAATAATCAACTATAATATACTAACTCCAAACATCATAAAAACATACCACTCACCCAAACATCAATCCATAGCACATAAAAATCAGTTAAATAAATGAATAAACAACAAAATCAATTAAATAATTAGTTTAACAAAATGAGGTGTTACAGTCGACGCTTCCCCGTCATGAGGCCTAGGGACGGTTTCCCGGATAGGTCTGGCATGCTCATTTTATAGCCCTCTCGCGGCGAGCTGACGCAGTCTGTTTCACGACCAAGTCTCATTCTGTTGTTGTTTGCAACCATTCTCCTGAAAAAAATCTAAAAAAGATATTAGTTTGAAATTTTGTAGCAGAAAGGACCAAATTCGGAGATGCATCTCCGAAAACTAAAAATGACCCGATTCGGAGATGCATCTTCGAAAAAGATTCGTGTTTTGCTTCAATAGCAGAAACAGTTCTCATTGTTGCCCTAACAATCCAAAATGCATCCAAATCATAGTTCATGTCTGTAACATTACCTATTTCGAATTCTAATACTATCTAATGCATTAAAAGTAAACTATTTTACCTAATAAATTAATCAAAAGTAAAAAAAGTTAAATGAAAAAGTTACTCAAAAAAATATCGATAAGGATGAATAATATTCAATGTAGTATGTGGAGTGGGTTGAACTTAGTAAGATTGAAGTAGAGGTTCTTCTGTTGCTTGAAAAATTGACCAAAACAATGTTGCTCACGAGCTCCAATGGAAGAAAAAAGATTCAGAAAATGAAGAAGGATGAGAGGGAGGGTCGGATGCGTTATATATACATTAAAAACTTTCGGAGATGCATCACCAAAAATTTCTCTTAATTTGAAAACAAAGGTTAATTCAGAGATGCATTTGCGAATAAACCATACAACACATTCAGAGATGAATCTACGAATTAAATTTTGACATAGTAAGGGGAGCTAAAAAATTTACGTTTATTTTGTAAGAAAGTGGTACGTTCAGAGATGCATCTCTGAAAATAGGATATTTTTTAATTTTTGTCAAGAGTTTAGAAGAACATACAAGAGTGGAAAAATAAATTGCCCGAATGTATGGTATTTGCATGATTAAGTCTTCTTAATTTCTTAGTGGTGGTGTAAAAAACTCATTGGTACTTTAATTTTTTTCTTCCCATTTTTTCTTTTTGGGCTTCCAACATTTCTTCTTTAAAAAAAGTTTAATCAATATACAAGATTTAATACAGGGATTACTTTATCCACCCTATTGAGTGCGAGTGAACATACTGAAAATTCAATTTTTTTTCCTTCATATTTTAAATATGTATCTTCGAATACATTTAATCATTTTGGATCTTCTCCTTCATTTTTCTCTCTTTCCCTCTCCATCCTCTCTATCTCTCTCTAAATTTCATTCTCTCTCTTTATTATATTTTATTTTTTAATGATGAGTGAGAATGAGATTAAGAGAGAGATAGAGATGATGGAGAGGGAATGAGAGAAAAATGATGGAGAAGATCCAAGTCCTCTTGTGAATAGTTTAGAGAATAATTTAGAGGTGCTACTGGAAACGTATCTTAGGAATCTAAAAAAATTTATTGACTTTCTAATATTGTGAATTACCATCCTATGAATGGATAAAGTAACCCCTTTAATGATTCTATGATCTTTTTAAAAACACATTCTTTCTACTACTAAGAAGTTTTCTTGAAAAATAGACACTTTCTATTTTAGATTTTGTTTACACATCAATCACCTACACCCTGCTTCAAATTATCTACACTATGACGGGTGCTTCAAATTACCTACACTCTATTTCGAAGAGGATGCAATCTATAATATAAGAAAATTAATGGTTGTTGAAAAGTCTAAAATATTATTATTTAATTTTTTACCATCACATTAAAATTGTCTTTATTTGCTCTTTGCACAATAAAGTTCTTAATTTTATTATTAAAATAATACAATCCTTATATTTTATCAAGGATTGTATTATCGATTCTCTCTTATTTGCTCTTTATTTGCTATTTGCTCTTTGCCACCAAATATCTCTTCATTCTCTATTTTTTCCTCTTTCATCACTTTCCCACTTTTTTCTTCCACAACAAAATATATTATTGATTTATATATTTTTATATACGAAAAATGGTATTTATGATCCAAATATTTTTTTATTCAAAAATGGTATACAGGAAAAATTTATTCAAAAAATATATTATTGATCTAAATATTTTTATATACGAAAATTTAATATTGATCCAAATATTTTTATAAATGATACATAAACAAAAATAATATTTGTCGTTAACCCAGCAAAATGCAAATTTTACTGTGGTGGTGTGGATGGGATGACTAAGAGCAGAATCAAAGAGCTAATCAGTTTTGAGGAGGGTCGCTACCTGTCAAATATCTTGGGGTTCCTTTCACAAGTAAGAGACTAAACACAAAGCATTATCTGCCACTAATTGAGAAAATTATTGGTAGAATTAGACATTGGTCCTCTAGGCTGCTTATCTATGCTGGCAGGATTCAAATGGTGCGGAACAGTTGCGTTCATTATTACTCAGTACTGGATGCAATGTTTGCCGTTGCCAAAATTTGTTATTCAGAACATCAACAATGTTTATAGATCATTCATTTGGACAGGTGGTCATGAGGTGAAAAGGAAAAGTCTTATGGCTTGGAGTAAAGTTTGCAGGCCGATCAGTCAAGGTGGTATCAACATACCCAATCTTGAAGGGTGGAGCAAGGTAGCAATGCTTAAGTGTCTATGGAATATTTATAATAAATTTGACAACCTTTGGGTAAAGTGGATCCACATGTGCTATTTGAATAATAGTGACCCTTTGATGAAGCCAATTAGAAGCGACTGGTCTTGGATTGCTCAAATGTTATGAGGACAAAAGATACAATTAAGGAACATCCTCAAGTTTGGGAACAACAGATGCAACATAAGAAATTTTCTGTGATGCTGATGTATGAGACTCTAATGCAGGATGATACTCTTGTTCCGTGGAGATATCTGATTCGTAGGAATCGTGCTAGACCAAAGGAGATTATCACTCTCTGGTTGGTGTTCCATGGGAGAATAGCAACGAAGGACCGTCTGATGCGTTATGGAATGTTACAAGACAATATATGCAGCTTATGTAAGGAGCACGAGGAAAGCATTCATCATCTGTTTTTTAAGTGCAGCGAAACGAAGCCAATTTGGCAAGCAGTTCTTAACTGGCTGGAGATTACGCATCCTAAAGGTTGGTTGGAAGAAAAACCATGGCTGCTCCAGTACACTAAAAGAAAAGGATGGAAAGCTAAAATGATGAAGATTGCAGTAACAGAAACAATGCATGAGATTTGGTTGTACATAAATGGAATTATTTTTTAGAATAGAAGGAATACAAAGATAATAGATAGTATTATAGAGAAAGTCACTCATAGAGGGTGGATGGTTAAACACCTTAGGAGACATATAGCTAATCTTTTGATGTAGAGCAGGTTGCTCCTTGTCAAGTTAGTGGGTTGGAACTTTGAGTTCGCCTTATTTTCCTTGTTTTTTTTTAATTAATATACTCCTTTTGATTAAAAAAAATTAATATTTGTATATGGAAAAAATCTTTTATTTACGGAAAAATGGTATTTATGATCCAAATAATTTTTATTAAAAAATGGTAAACAGGAAAAAAATATACTATAGATCTAAATATCTTTATATACAAAATTTACTATTGATCCAAATATTTTTGTAAGCGATACCTTAACAAAAATAACGCCTGTATACAAGAAAAAAAACTATTATTGATCTAAATATTTATATATACAAGAAATAGTATTTAGGATCAAATATTTTGATCCAAAAACAGTATACGGGAAAAAATTTATTATTGATCTAAATATTTATATATACGAAAATTTAATATTGATCCAACTATTTTTGTAAATGATACCTAAATAAAAATAATATCCATGTACGGAAAAAATCTATTTTTTAGGAAAAATGATATCTATGATCCAAATATTTTTATTCAAAAATGGTATACGGAAAAAAATCTATTATTGATCTAAATATTTTTATATATAAAATTTACTATTGATCCAAATATTTTTGTAAATGATACCTAAACAAAAATAAAGTCTGTATACAATTTTTTTTTATTATAGATCTAAATATTTTTATATTCGAGAAATGGTATTTATGATCAAATATTTTTGTCAAAAATGATATACAGGAAAAAATCTATTACTGATCTAAATATTTTTATATACGAAAATTTAATATTGATCCAAATATTTTTGTAAATGATACCTAAACAAAAATAATATTTGTATACGTATATAAAATCTATTATTTATAAAAAATGATATTTATGATCCAAATACTTTTTATTCAAAAATGGTATACGGAAAAAAACCTATTATTGATCTAAATATTTTTATATATAAAATTAACTATTGATCCAAATATTTTTGTAAATGATACCTTAACAAAAATGAAGTATGTATACGAATTTTTTTCTTATTGATCTAAATATTTTTATGTACAAGAAATTTAAAAGATTATTCTCATATTTTACGAAAATTTTCAAATCAACTTCCACAATTTTCAAAAATTGCAAATAAATCTCTAATATAAACTAATGAAAATGAATTGTCTTGGGTCAACTATCATGCAGTGAAATCAACACCATACAACAAAGAGAATTTATCTGGCCAACCCCCAAATTATACCTACCACCCTTATTTTATATTATTCCTAAAATGTTCCTCACACAATTTACTCAAAAATTATATATTTTTTGAAAAAAAAGTCACTATTGCCGAAATCATCAAAAAGCAAATTTCTGGAACCCCATAGCAAATTTTCAATACCTCTTTATGGCCGATACCAGAAATTCTTTGTTTTTTTTTTACAAAATTCCGTTATCCATTTATCGGAAATTTTAAAATTTCCGGTGCGATTTACCGGATATTCTAAAATTTCCGGTGCAATTTACCGGATATTCTAAAAATTAGGTAATTTTACGAAACTCATTATTCCATCCCGAAAATTTCACGAACTTCCGGTAAAAAACCAATACCGGAAATTCCAAATTTCCGACGTGACAGATAAAGTTTTATATCTTTGCGTCCGCTTCATAAAAAATTTGAAATATCTGGTATTTTTTTCATATACCGAATATTTCAAATTTACGATATTAATTTTAACTGCTGCTACATACCAAAAATTTGAAATATCCGGTATCAGAACTTTTAGATTTCCAATATGTAGCATCAGACACGATAAATTGGTATATCCAACAAAATTTCTGATATTTATATAAAATTTACGGCACTGTACCAAAAATTTCAAAAAATCTGATATTTTACACAGGTAATTTGATAAAACGCCTTATTTAAAAAGTGACATGTATAAAATGGAGGGTGACATGATAGATTCTCTACAACCAAAGACTAAAAATGCAAAAAAAAATATAGGGCGGCAGAGTTTGAGGGGTGTAGATTTCCACTTTTCTTCCTCCAATGAAATCTACACTCAAAAGAATCCTTTCCCAACTCATTCATTTGAAATCAATTGTCAAATGATTTTGTTGGAAGAGCAATCATCCATTTGAAATTGAAATTTTAAAGTTCAAATCAACAATGTCAAATCATTTACTATAAAAACATATGCGTATAGAGACGCGAGATGCGGATTTTTTTTTTTACAGAATGCCACAAATTTAAAAAAAACTAAATCGTCACCTTTTAAAATGAAATTAGTCAAATGTCACAATTCATACATGTGCTCGATCAGCCATTGGCCGAACACTATTTTTTTTTTTTTTGCATTCATCTGCTCGTCTAATCATTGGCCTATCGTAAGCTTCATTTATTTGAAGAAATTTTTTTTAGCCCAGTCAATAAATAGTCGAGCACGTGCATAAAGTGTGACATCTGAATAATTTTATTTTAAAAGACGATAATTTAATATTTTTTTTTAGTTTGTGACATTGTAGTAAAGAATCCTCGAGATGTAGATTCGAATATGAGAATTTCATTTTATATAGTGAAATTTGGGCTATCAAAATAGAATTTTTGGTTGCCAGTGTCTATTAGCAATTTAGCATTTTGCTTGTAAGAGGAATTTGGGGTTGCTTTTCATAGCTTAATAGCTTTTTGAGTTGGCTGTTCATGTACTTGTATTGTTTTTTGGTGCCCTCATTCTTAAGCATCTCTTGTGCTAGAATGAGTATTTTAACAACATTTCCTTTTAAAAATTTCATTAAAAAAATGTTAAAATGACATAGGTAAACATCATCTAGTAATTAATATAATCATCTCAAATCCTTACTTAAGTAAAATTATATCAAAGTTATATGTTATAAATAAATATTGCCCATAATGTTATACTACTAAAAAAACAAAGAAGATGAAATTTATTGCATGACCCGTGAGCTTGCACGAACAACTAATTATTGAAGTCTCATCAATTCAATCAACATGAATAAAAAGGACATAGCTAGCAACAGGTACATATACCCGTGACACACACACTCACACCATTACAAAGCTACAAATAATATAACTCAACTTTAGAACTTAAACCCACACAATAGAGTACTTAGCTCAAAATCTTTCACCATATGGTTAGATTCAAACCTTACAAAATTAAATCCATCAATTCTAATGTCACATTGACATAAGATCATGTGTATTGAACATTTTATTAAGTACATAGCTCACGAGCAACTCCAATCCTAGAATTGGGGACGTCGAAGAGGAGTCGATGGTTTTGTTGTTGCATGTTGGCTATGACATTCAAGACCGAGTTCACATTATCGGGTGCGGATGCCATGGCCAAGCATGTGGTGCTCCCGGCGGTACTATGTATAAGAATGTTGTCTTCCGGTAGTGTTACGTTCATGCCCGTGAACATGAACGTTATTGTGGGTACAACTATTGGCACATTGTAGCATGTGTCAAACCCTCCTAGGGTTGTCACAGTGAGATTTGGCCCAACTCTTCGACGAAACTCGTCTCGGACTGCCATATAGGCTGGTGCAACTAGTCGGGTGAATACGGTACCTAGTCATGTTTAATAATGTAGATAGAAAAAAAAATCATTAGATGTTTAAGGTAAATAAATTGTAATAAAATCATATTTACTATGATAAAAATAAATAAAAATTTGTTTTAAAACAAATCTATTTATTATAATAATCAAATCATTAAAAAAATTTACGATTAGAATCTGGTTAGAATCTCTGCCTAAAAAACTTAAAGATGCATTTATGTTCGGGTGAAGTATTTACCGGAATCAAAGATGGTACCAGCTCCGGTGGACGGATTGAATGCCAATGCGGTCGGAGGAATATCGACGACTCTCCGGCCAACCCTAATGGCTTCCAAGTTAACATAATAGAGTGATGATCTTCTAGGATTCTTGAGAAGAGGGGTAAACTTGATCCTCTTGGGCTGAGCACTAGGCCCAAGTCTTAAAGATCCAGAGTAATTAAGAGACTTGAAGCTTGGCAAGCAGTAAGAGAATGTGGACTGATAGAGATTTTGGGTTTGAGATAAAAGTGATAATGGGCCTCGGCCCAAGCCCAATAGACCTTGTGGTGGGGCTGAAGTTCCAGTGGATTTTGAAACACAACCAAAGGTGTAACTAGGAATTGGGTCAGTGGCTAAGGTAACAGTGTCTTGGACCAAGTTGGATGCAATAGTGGAACTACCATAGGTTAGGTTAAAGTTGCATGAACTCACACCACAACTAGGGTTTGGTACCTGAAAAATGAAAAAAAAAAAGTTTGCAATTACTTCACAACCATATTTTTTTAAATGAAATAAACATATTAATCGATGCAACGTTGAGATCATAAATCATACTCCCTCCGTTTTTTATTATAAGTCGTTTTAGACTTTTCACACAGATTAAGAAAAATAATAATTATTGTATGAAAATGAGAAATCATGAAGGTTTTTACAAAATTATCCTTCATTAATGACATGTGAGAGATAAATTTATATAATTGAAAGAAGAGAGAATAATAAATATTTAAGAATATAATAGGAAAAATAGCATTAATTATTTATTGGAATTGTAAAACGACTTATATTAAAATACAAAATATTTTTCCAAAACGACTTATAATAAAAAACGGAGGGAGTATAGTTTTAGCGAATTCATAATTATTATATCAAATAATAAATATTTAAAAATAAATTAATAAAAATCAGTTCACTCAACTGAAATTCAACCAACTAAAAGAAATTTAATATGGAATCTAAACAATCACGATATTATTATCTTCCTTAGAATATAAGAAATGTTTTCCCACCGTTGAACCGAAGAGTCTTCTAACTCAAACAAAATTCAATATTGAGAATAAACCGATTTATTTTCATTTTAATCGGTTTGAACCGGTTCGGTTCAAGTTTTAAAATAGAATGATAATAATAGAAAAACTACATTTAGAAAACTCCAAAGTCTCGTGAACCTATGCCTGCCATAAACAGCACATAGTTTTCAAGATTTTGGATTTATAGATTATGCTAAATGTAAGTCAACCCCACCTACAATGGGACAAAAGTTACATGTTTCAATGTAAATAATAATAGTCCTTTTTTTAAGTCCCTTTCATAGTAAAAAAAAATTACCCTCAAGTAGATGTAAAAAAGATTCATGCCATATTATAGGACATGTGATCACAGTATAGATATTATTTTATCCAACTAGAAATCGAATTCAAATTCAGTATTTTCCGAATCTTCATTTATCAGCAGAAATTTGTTTACTACTCGAATCAAAATCATTATTGAATTCAGTATTTTTCGAACATTTTTTCTTTCTGTAACAAGAATTCGTTTATCACGCGAGCTTAAGTTCTTGATTATTTTTAGATCTTATATTCTCTAAAGTACAAACATCACAGATTGTGATTTGTATAGCTGGGCCATTTGAAATTTGAGTTCACGTGACTCTTTTTTCTAATTTTAAATAAAGATATGTCAATTGACAAGCTAAGGAGTATCTTAGGATACTATAAATAAATTTAAAAAATATAGTATCCTATGTTATGATTCTTATAACTACTAAATAAAAAATTCAAAAGTATTTTTTGGAATTATAATTTTCTCCCAATTAATCATGCATAAATCTACTTTCTTGTTCTGTTTAAGATTCGGTTTACTAAACTAAACATGAAAAGAATAATTAGTGCAATTAATCATGAAATCCCAAAAAAGCCAAACACCATTATTTCAACTTCCCTGTATTAAAATCATGTATAACAGCAGCAAATCATTATAACAAACATTTTCAACACTAATAAATCATCCCACTGAAAATATATCAAGGAAAATATAAAAGATAATACAAAATTAACCCTCTTAATTTTTTTGGATATAAAAAATGAAATTTAAATTTTCTTAAAATTACGGTGTTACGGTGATTATAACAATCTCATTTTAAATACAAACATAATCATACATTTTCATGACTAAAATGTGTCTTATACAAATGAAAAATTTACTATTCTCTTAATTTTTTAAATATATTAAATAATTAATGTATCTAAATTATATATGATCAGATAGGTTGATCATTTAACTATTTAATTATTTAATGTATTTAAAAAGTGAATTTTTTTCTTATATTAAGAATAAGAGTGAGTAAAATTTTACCTGTTTGCATTGAGGAGCATCACAAGTAACATTCTTAAAAGTGGTTGATTTTTCAGGAGCAAACAAAGTGGAAGAGCAACCATCACAAGCAGTACAAGGAATCCAAGCAGCATCATTACTAGTATCCATAGCCAAAAGCAATGTTTGAGGTGGACTACCAATTTTAGCCCTAACAATATAAGTTGGACTTTGTATGATCTGTCTACCAGAAGCAATAGGCACAATGGATCTCTTAGCTACCAAACTATCAAGAAATTGAAGTCTAGTTTGGTCTTTTGATTGCATTTGGAGGATGCTTTCTTCAAATGAGAGTGGCTTTGATGGCTTGAATGGGGAACATGGACTGAATACATGGATCACTTGGAGGGTTGAGCTATGGTCTTGGATGTCACATTTAGGGTTTAGTCCTTGGACTAAGGAGAGGAATAGGAACAAGAGTGAGAGTGAGAGTGAGAGTGTGAGTTTCATGATGTTAAGGTGAGGTTTTGGTTCATTCATTTCTTAGTTAGTAGTACTATATATAGTAAAAGAAAGGGCAAAGACCCAATTTGGAAAAAAAGAAAGTGAATTGATACAAAAATTATATTGTTGGTACATGTGACAAAAATATAAGAAGACAATTTGGTCCCTATAAGAAAATTTAAATCTTGCATATATTTCATTTTCTTTATCTTTATTATTTTTCTCACTCTATTTTATGTATTGAGAGAGCAAATTCATATGGTGGTCCTATCTCATCTCTTGAGAGAGCAAATTCATATGGTGGGTTCATAGATATGTTTAGTGATGTTAGATCATAGAATTCTCCATCTCTTCCAAGCATGATGTGAATTGTTTTTATTTTATGACCCAAACATGATGTGACTTGGAGTAAGATTTTTTTTCAAGATTAGATATGTATGTTAAAAACATACAAGGGAGTGATATGCATTTCTAAAAATGCTTTTATTCTTAGGTAAACTTTTTTTGTTGAATATGTTTTGCAAAAGGTTAATATTCGTAGCATCAATGTTCTTCTAAAATCAGATACATTCGTAGCATCAATGTTCTTCTAAATCAGATACATTTTAATATATACAGGAGTGCTATCTTTACACTTAAATTGTGTACACCATTTCTACACCGTATCTATTCCTAACCATTTTTAGTGTTACACAAATTTCAATGCAAAGAAAAAATTATTAAAAAAAACAAAAGTATGTGCAACCGTATACAAATACGGTGTGGTTGTAATTTTTTGGTGTAAGCTTAGCCTTTCTCTAATATATAAGATGAATCTAAAAAGACTAAAATGAATTCTTTGACTTTTTTCAATAGTATTTTAATTCTACATATGTGGTTGTTACTAGGGGTGAGAATAGACTGGATCGAATTAGATTTTGCCAAGCTTGAGCCTGACCTACTAGATAATTCAAAGCCTAAGTTTGATCTGTAGTCTGTTATAGGTTTATTTTTCGACCTAAGTCTGATCTTTTCGAATGTCTGATTGTTCTATTAGCTTACTTAAAAAGTCTATATCATTTGAACATATCTACATGATCAATTCAACTAATATTTACATAGACTAGAGAATCAAAAGTACAATGAAACTGAATATTTGTTTGCATTGACTTAACTGAGCTTACCTAGTAGCAATGAAACTAGAGAATCATAAGTTTTGTGAAGTTATACATAGATTTTCCTTAAAATTCTTCAAGATAAGTAAGTTTTACTATTATATTTTAATATAACGAATAAAATACAATATAAAAAATAATAAATTCATTCATATTTATTAAAACATCCCGGCATGATAGGTTTATAAAACTTTTTGTATAGCTTGTGGCCTAACCTGATAAGACGGATAGACTTATAAAACTTTTTGTGTAGGCTAAGCCTTAAACTCCTGTTAATTGACCTGACATATTTTCACCCCTAATTGTTACAGACATGATTACATTATGACCATCATACCTTAAAATCAAGACAACATTTACTCTATTAGAATATTAGACTAATTTAACTTTAAAACTTTTATACTATTAATTCAACATAAAAATTCAAATAATATTTATTATTAACTTTTGCACTTATGTGATAATTATTTGACATATTTAGTCTCAAAGTTTCTTAATTTAATTTAAAGTTGTACTTTAGTCTCTTAATTAAAAAATATTATATAATAGTTTCATAACTAACATTCCATTATATGGAATTGTCCCTTCCGCCAGTTTTGTTGGAAAAAAATGTTAAGTATGGATTACTTGGTATGCCAGGTAAACAAATAGTAAAATTTTGACTAAGTAAATATGTTATAAACATCTTTAGGATTCAATGTTCCAGCTTGACGTTTTCATTCGTATTCCACTTTTAGATTTCTAAGGTTGCAAATTTTTTTTGTCTTTCTTGTTTCATCTTTTGTTTTTTTTTTGCGCTCCATATTCAAGCTTTCACTTTGGTGTCATTTGCTTACAGGGTCAATCACTATTTGGGCTTCAACGTCAAAGAATGCGAGCAGTTTCATGTCAAATAATCAAAGCTTTGGCATAACAGGATCTTGCTTCGAGAAGCAGGAGGGTGAAGTGTTTTTGCTAAGATGAAAGTGTTATTCAAATTGTCATTGATATGAATAGTGTGACTTGTGGTGTTTGAAATTGATTTGATTGTGGTGTTTGACTTAGATTTGCTTGTGGTGACTGACTTGGAGCTGTTTATGGTGGCTGACTTGAAGTTGCTTGTCAAGGTGGCAGTTTACATGTTGCCTTGTTGTAATCATCCTTATGGCAACGTCTGCACTTGATTCCATGCTTTTCTCGTTTCAAATGTGTCTCATCTCTTACCATTTCTGCAACATCTTTAGTCCTTTTTTTCTTAGACCTACCAGATTTCTTCTTTATGGATGGAGGCTGCAAATCAACTGCATCAGTTTTTATCCACAAAGTCTCCTCATTAATTGGATAAATAATTGATGCGTAACAAGCTTCATATTGTTCCTTTTTATCATTAACAAAATCATCAAGTTCTAAGTGTCGATCCTTCATGCAAGACATTGCATGACAACATGTCAACCTTGTGACCATCCACATTCTACATGATTATGTTTTTTGGCCAGATCAGCAACATATTTCTCCGTATTCAATGATATATGCCTAACCTCGTAGTCATACTCACCGGCACGCCTATAACACATGTAGAAACCACAATATATTCTCAATCCAATTTAATCATAGAGATATTACATGTAGAAAGCACAATATAATCATATTACATCACAATCCAATTGTTTGTTTTTAGTGATTCATTTTCCATCCTTTTTTTGATATTTGTTAGAATTGTACCTTCATATTTGAAAAACTTCTGCCTATTTGACTCTCATCCTTGCATTAGATATAGTCTTATTTCTTCAAGCATAATGACAATTGGCTTGACTCTTGCAGTTACAAAAACATATTTGAAGGCCTTAGAAAAATTATTCATCAAAGTATCACATCCGGTACTAGTCCTAAACCTTGATTTGATTTAATTACCGGAGAAGGTTGAGGTTACCAAGTGCATTGTTAACAAACTTCTTTAAGAAAAGTTGATGTCAAAGCTCAACTACATAGAGTAGCTATCACACATTGTATTGGTCAAGAAAGCAAGTGGAAAATGGTGTCTTTGTGTCAATTGCATTGATATGAACGAGACCTTCTCCAAAAATGCCTACCATTTGCCTCACATAAACAATTTGGTAGAAAATACAGTCCGGTACAAGATTTTGTACTTCAATGATGCCCACTCCTACTAGAACTAGATCATTATGCATGAGAAGGAACACAATAAGAAAACATTCATAACGCAACAAAACAAATACATGTACAATATTATGCCCATTGGTTTAAAAATTGCAGGTGTAACCTACCAGTAAATGATAAACAAGATCTTTAGGGAAGGGACTGAAGACACGCTGGAAGTCAACATGAGTGACATAATTGTCAAATTCGGGGAGAAGCACCCACACAAAAGTCACCTCATTATTGTGTTCACTTGTGTATATCAATTCACCTTATTACTTTCTAGCCCATTAAATGATGGTCTACACTGTCCAATTATTAATGCAGGTTTTCTTTAGACAAGATTTTGCAAGACGGATGACAAAATGGTATATTGAGATCTAAGAGTTTGAAATCTCCTTTGAGGTTATAAAATATCTCATGACACAAGTATTCATTGTTTTCATCATACAGGTCACTCCATTCACAATTGAATCGTTCATTAAATGGATTATCTTCATAGACGGATCATTAAACAACAATGGAAGTAAAACTAAACTCATCTCGAGAGCGACAAATGACTATTAATATAAGTTTGTCTTTGGTTTGACTTCTCCACCACCAACAACCAATCTTCATATGAAGTCTTCATTATTCTGCTCAATTTGGAGTCATAAATGAGAGTAGGAGGAGTAAAACTATTCACAAATTCCCATATAGTGGCCTCACAAGTCAAAGGAGACACACACTTAAATACCCATTACGGCAAAAGTATCTGGACATGGTCAAGATGAAACTCAACTCATTCAAAGCATATGAGGTCACACACGCACCAATGGATCATAACACATTGGATAAACATCTTGTTAATTTTGGAAAGCATGAGATCGAACGACATCAATCATTTTTTCATCCATGAAACCCTTGAGAGATGAGTCTATACACGCCAGTCCCATAATCATTTTGAAAGTAAGAGCATCATAATCATCATGGATCATATTGATCATGACCTAAATTGAACACAAAACCTACCGATAGATCCCGTAGAGTATTTCTCAACAATTTATATCTCTAAGCGATTCAGAATATCTAAACGGTTCATATCTCTAGGCACGTGACCTCATTTATTTCTACATCAACAATTCTCACTTCAAACATGATATTAAGTACTAAGGGGCGATTATCTTTTTTTGCTATACAATAATCCATAAAAACTAGCTTGATCCAATCAAAGCGTGCCTAGTCCTCTTTCCATAAAAAAATTTGATTTGCATCCAACAGCTATTGCCGCTCTACATTGGACCATTCAAGGATAACGATAATTGTTCTTCCTATATAAGTGTTACTCTAAGTAAGACCCATATACAATTCAACTCATATTTATAAAATTTCACTTTAATCTTATAATAATCTTATACTTTCTATGATCCTTAATATTTATTTTAAATCAACATGGAAAGAGAAACCAATTCAGTCCATTAAAATCAACAAAATCAAAATTTAATGGTCGTGATTCATTGTTCTCATTTCTCATAATAACCGAGTGTTCTCACTTGAGTCGTCCCCTATATATATATATATATATATATATATATATATATATATATATATAAATTTATTATAATTAATTTTCTTTAATAATTTTTAATTGGTAATAGAATTATTATATCTAATCTTAAATGGAAAAAACTTGATCTTAAATTAATTTTTATTTATTTTTTAATTTAACATTATTTATTCTTTTAGTTTAACATTATTTATTCCTTTAATTTGGACTATTGTTGGTAATCTATTCTTAACTTAATATAACATGAGATGAAGTAATTACTATCAATTACTACTTTTTTATGGTAATAGTTATTATTATTTTAATTCTTGGTAACAATTTCCCAAAAATACAAATCATCATAGGGTTATGCATGACTGCATGTTACAAAGTAATTAAAGTGCATTTTAACTTTTTGAAAACATAAACAGTAAGTTTGGAATAATAGAAACATTGAGTAATAGAAAAACAAAATTTGGAGGCCCAAAGCGGTGGCCTTGGTCGCCTACCCCTTGGGCCGGGCCTGACTCATATTAAATAATTGGCTAAATTACAATTTTAGTCCTTTTGTTTTGGGTTTTCCACGATTTTGGTCCCCTTATTTTCTTTTTAAACAGTTTTGGTCTCATCCCAATTTTGATGCAACTGTTCATGCACTGTTCATGTACGGACATGTACTGTTTATGTACGGACATGTACTGCTCATGCACTGTTCATGGACAAAATTGGGATGAGGGACCAAAACTGTTTAAAAAGAAAATAGGGGGATCAAAATCGTAAAAAACCTAAAACTGAGGGACTAAAACTGTAATTTAGCCAAAATAATTTTAGGCTAAGATTTTATTTGGAGTTGGACATGTCGGTGAGGAAGAGTATGGATAGTGGGGTGTTAGAAATGTAGTTGAATGGAAGATAGTGGAAGATAACAGACTGTAGTCCATTTGGTTTTGTAGGCTACTATCTCTGCTGGTCCTAAATCATGTGCCATATATTCAGTGTGTAAATAGCACCTTCCATTACATACTATGGTTTTAGACATTATTTTTAGGTGAATAATGTAATATTTTGCTCTAAAGAAAAAGTTATTTTGTGGGCTAGCAAGATAATGGAAGAAGATTCAATTCATATTTTTAAGCTCTTAGTATGATTTCCAAGAGTAGTGCAGAATCCATTGCTCACATGGGATATCTAATAATAAACTAGTGTTGATGATGGTAGATTGCTAGTAGGTGATATTGATTAAAAAAAATCACAAATTTTAAGTTATAATGCCCAAAGAATAAAGGTATAGATTTTTTACCAATTATTAATTAGTTCAGTGGTGATTTATGCTGAATTTGATAGTGAAAATTATGGTTTAATCTCCCGCAAATGTGATCGAGAGGAAGTTGAAACTACTTGATGTAGAACTGACTTCCGAATTAGATTAATCTGTCCAATAGACCAGATACTGGTGGGAAAGAAAATAAAGACCTAATAATAAAAAATATTTGGTTAGGTCAAGTTTGTCATTATATGTTTAAAACAAAAATAATATTTGTTCAAATTTTTGTTGTACTTGTGTAAATCAATTTAAAGTTGTCAAAGTTTTGAATATCATAGTCCATATTGAGGTTGCAGAGTTTATTTAAAAGATATTGCTTATGTATAGATATTTTCTAGCTTTTCATGATGTAAAGGAAAATAGATATGATAATTGATGAATTCAAGCAATTCTTTCTTTGCTAGAAGACAGAGCAATGACATAGCTGGAAACCATAGACCATGATTTCTTCTGAGTTGATGTCCCTCTTTTTGGATTTACCTTCTTAGAGCATCTTCAATTGAAAAAATATTTTTGGTTGATTGTGTCATATTTTATAGGATCAAATTGCAAAGATTTTTTTAATAATAAAATTTAAAAATAAAAAAATTAAATAAACTCATATTTCAAAATCCCACTAACCAGTCTTTTATTGAGATGAGGCCTCATATATTTAATGTTACCTGCAGATTTATTTGGGAAAATATTTAATGTTTGGTGTGCAGATAAATTCACAAGTAAATCCACAAGTAATTGAAAAAACTTAAAAAAAATATGAGACGCCATGTGGAATTATGCCTACGTATAAAACAATTTCAAATATGATTAGTAGGATAATTTTTTTAAAATATGAGTTTGTTTGATTTTTTCTAAAAAAAGTTTGGTTATTCAAATTTTTTTTCTCCAAATTACTACATTGCATTTAAGCAATCTCTAAATAATTTTAACTATTATTTTTATTCTAATGGTAATTGTCACATGAACACATTCTAATGATTAAAAAAATAAGCAACAAAATTTAAAAATTAAGGAGTCAATAAATTCTCTCTATTGGAGATGCTCTCACAGGTGGGATGGAGTTTCTTCAACAGTTCATTCATAAAAAATTTAAAAATTAAGGAATCAAATTCAGACTATATTTAAATATCTACAATAAGTGTCCTATTAAAACAAGTTGTATACAAATAAAGAGTTTGTTATTTTGCTTTGGAAAATTGAGTAAAAACAAAAATTTTGTGGGATGAGAAGAGATTGATAAGAAAATTCATTGATTAAAAAGGAGAAGGTTTATTTCTATCAGACTAATGGAGGTTCGGCGATTCAAAGGGTAAAAGAGTTTATCGGTTCTTTGTTAGGAAACTCGTAGTAAAACATTTTAGTTGATAAAAAGAATATATGGTTTAAAATTTTAGGTGTCAAATATGGGATGGTTGATGGTAGAATTCTGAGTGGAGGGAAGACAACAATATGGTGGCAGGATTTCATCACAAAGAGTAATGCAGGCAGTAGCTATCTTTTCTGAACAACTTTTTTTTTTCATCACCAAATCATTCTCCTAACATTACCTTCAAATTAGCCCCCTACAATATGGAGTAAAATATGCAGGGTAAAGTTTTTGGTCACCCCTTCATTGATACTATACATCTTATCAATACAATATTTCCTTTATATTGCATGTTTAGAAATTTTTTACATTGTAATACTTTTTTTATGCCAAGCACCAAAGAGAATCTTTATGGAACAATATCACATCTTCTTTACATGGTGGATATATGGGCCCTTTCCCTACCTCACCCAAGCTAGGACATATATATTTTTGTACTGTTGTTGATGACCACAATAAGTTTTGCTTGATTTTTCTTATGAAACTTAAATCTTAAACATCTAATCTAATTAAATACTGTGTAGCTTATGTTAAAACATTGTCCTAAGTCTACCTTGATAAAATTTCATGACTAATGTGATATAGAATGAGATCTCATGTATTGACACATTCCAACAAAATGGAATAGTTGAAAGAAAGTACCAACATCTTCTAGGGTTGACTCGTGCTTTCCTGTTTCAATCCAAAATTTCTAATCATTTTTGGGTTCACACCCTATCTCATGCTTTCTAATTATTGATAAATTACCTTTAAAACTATTGAATTTTAAAACTCATTTTAACTTACTTTTTAATATTGGCCCTAACTATTCACCTATGCAATTTATTAGTTTAGGTATTCCCCTTATTTTCCCGATCATTAGGATAAATAAATGATGTTGGCGACTCTGTGAAATTTCTGGCCACGACAATATTAAAATGAGTGATCAGTGGTTCAATGATTGTCTTGTAACTTTTATAGAAAGAGATGTTGTTTGAACGATTAACAATGATGTAATTTTAGCTCATTTTCAAAAAATGAATGATAGACGATTATCATTGTAATGTACTGCATTAAACAATATTATTATTCATTTTTAATATAATTTTGTTCATAATTTCTTTTATATGTAGCCACACCAATATATATTGTCTGGATCCGCCCTTGATCCAGTTCCAAAAAGAAACAACACCAAAATTGAATCTAGATCTAAAACATGTATTTATTAAACATGGTGTAAAGGGACACACTCTGTATGATATCAACAATAAACTCCTTTTTAATTCTATGCGAAGGGAAATTGTGATACAATACGCATCGAAAACGAAAAAGATTCTTTAAGTTGATTCTTATGAATAAGCATGATCGGTGATAGAAACAATTACCTCTTATGGAGTTTAAAACTTATGGAGTTTACCACATCATACCCACTAATCTCCCCAGCCCCAATACTTCACCCCAAGTTCCCATTTCTCCCCAACTCTTACGGAAGTCCACCAGAATCTCCAAGACTCCTTCCTACTTAGAAGATTACCATTACGCTCTTTTCCTCAGTAATACATATTCTCCTTCTTCCATCAAAGGTAAAAGTCTGTATCCCATTTCCAACTTTGTTAATTATGATGACTTATCTTCCGAACCTACGTACAAATTTTATAAATATTTTGTCTACTTTCAAACCTATTAGCTACACTACTGCCATCAAAGACACTAATTGGAACAATCAATTATAAATGAACTCCAATCTCTTATTGCAAATAAAACTTGGCAACTTACTTTTTTCCCCTCAAATAAAAAGTTCATTGGGTGAAAATGGATCTTCAAACTAATTTTTTTACCCAATGGCACTATAGACCGCTATAAAGCGAGACTTGTTGCAAAGTATTTTAATCAAACCTAGGGTCTAGATTACCATGAAACATTCAGTCCAGTCATTAAGATGACTACAATTAGGTTTCTCCTTTCCTTAGCATCTTCTAAAACCTGGTATTTACATTAATTAGACTTAAACACTACTTTTTAACATGGAGATCTAGACTACAAGGTCTATATGGAATGTCCTCTTGGCTTGAAAGTTTCACATAAGAATTTTGTTTGTAAATTAAACAAATTAATATATGGTCTTAAGTAAGCTAGTAGGCGGTGGAACAACAAATTAACTCAATCCTTATCCAATCTAGGTTTCACCAAATATAAATTGAATTACTCTCTTTTTACAAAGAAAAGGGAAAATTACTTTACTCTTGTTCTTGTATACGTTGATGATTTGACTCTTGCAGGTAATGACATTCAAGACATAAATCACACCAAACAAATTCAGGACCATAATTTTAGTATCAAGGATTTGGGTAATCTTAAGTACTTTCTTGGCTTTGAAATTGCTCGTTCCTTAAACGGTGTTTCCTTATGCAAACGAAAGTACACTTTAGATCTTTTGCAGCAAAAAGGTTTACTTGGAATAAAACCGACTTCCACGCCCATGGATCCCACGTCACTTTTAGATGACAATGTCACTATTCCCTCGATCTAACTTCATTCAGAAGTTTAATAGGTAAATTATTATATTTAACCCATTCGCATCTTGACATTTGTTTTGATGTATGTAGGTAGGTTAAGTCAACACTTGGCGTAACCCTAAAAAAAACTCATACAAGCAGCTTTTAGGATACTTAAGTACTTAAACTTTTAAAAAACTCATATATTTAACCGACTTCCACGCCCATGGATCCCACGTCTAAACTTTTAGATGACAATGTCACTCTTCCCTCGATCTAACTTCATTTAGAAGTTTAATAGGTAAATTGTTATGTTTAACCCATTCGTATCTTGATATTTGTTTTGATGTATGTAGGTAGGTTAAGTCAACACTTGGTGTAACCCTAATAAAAACTCATACAAGCAACTTTTAGGATACTTAAGTACTTAAAGAATGATCCCTTTCATGGCCTATTCTTCAACAACACTTCCCCTACAACTCTGACTGGTTTTTTAGATTCTGAACGGGGATCTTGCCTAATCACAAGAAGGTCCACCAGCGACTTCTGTTTCTTCTTAGGATCTTTATTAATCAGTTGGAAAAGCAAGAAATAACGCGTTATATCTCGATCTTTATTTGAAGCGGAATACCAGGCTCTTGCAAACATAACATGTTAGGCACAATGTCTACTTTATTTAATGTAGGATTTTACTCTACATCATTCCGCTCATGTAACATTATTCTGCAACAATCAAAGTGCCACCTTGTTCGGGACAAACTGTAATATGAAATACTTCACTTAATATATGTCGATTCAACCAATCAACTTGCATATGTGCTTACTAAAACTCTTCATGTTGGTCCCTTCACTACTTTTGGTTAACAAACTAAGATTACTTAGCATCAGTAATTCCTGATAGAGGGGGTTGCTAGATTGCATTAGTTTATTTTATTTTATTTTTTTTCTTCTTTTTTTAGAGCATAATTTGTGAGTTGCTGACTCTATAAAAATAGAATTCTCTACTTTTGTAAAACACTAATCTCTTTTTATTATAAATAAAATCTTTTCTTTTTCTGTTAGTTTTGTTCTTTCTCTCCCAATGGGAGAACTCAATTCACGGTATTGAATGAACAATTTTTATGGGTTAAATTTGGTTGACTTTAATTATATAAAAAAGAAAAATTCTATTTTGTCCCTATTTTCTTAGACTACATCATATACATTGTTTAAAAACATGTAAACAATATTTTATATTATTTTGACTTTTTTTATATATTTTTCTTTAAAACTATTTTAATTAATGAAATATTACAAACTGGTTAACAAAATTCAGAGTTTGATTAATATATTCAAACATAAAAAAAAAATAGTCTTACATGATAAAATAACTTTAGTTAATATTATGTATAAAGTTGTTTAATACAGTTCATAACTTGAATTAAATCTCAAACAAAAAAAATATTTAGTACTTTAATAAAATAAAGTTGGTTAATAAAATATAAAAGTTAATTAACACATTTATAAGTTAATGTCAGAATATGGTTAATAGTATGTATATTAATAAAGGAGTAGTGCTATTTAGTACGAAGCAATTTGAAGAAGAAATGCAAGAATGAGTATGTGTCACTATTTTAGTGGTAAATTTTAAATTAATTTTAAATTTAACTTCCTTTTTAATAAGGATCATGGAGTTGTGGTGATAATGGATGGTTGAGATCTATTCTTGCATTTCTTATTTTTTTCACTTTCTTACTAATAAGCATTTTCCTTAATAAAGTAGTGAAATTGACCGATGAATTATAAGTAAAATAATTTGTTCGTAATGGTACTTTTTTTGGTTAACACAATTGAAAATTTTTGTGTTATAAAATAAATTTTAAAAATAAATATTTTAAACAAATTTAAAAAAAATATATTATTTTATTAAAATAACACTGTTATAGTGTAAGCATGGATGTAAAAAAATGGTGTCACGCTAGCAAATCTCACATAAAAATTAGCATGGTTAACACTCTTGACAAAGCTTGGCTCAAATACCAACCAAATGCAAACGTCAATTTGTGAGGAGAATGCGAGAATTTATAGTAAAATTGGGCAGATGTAAGGTAATGTGTATGAATAAACAAAAAATTGTTTTCTATATGTCCCCTCCAGCTAAAGCTTTCCAATTTCTAAATTTTTTTAACTAATTCAGTACACGTGTTTGCTATTAATAAAAACACATGTTTGCTATTTCTTCATCCAAGTTTTCAGCCACTTTGTAATCATTTTGCTGTGATATAACTTTGCTAAACTCATGATATCTTTACAGCCTGAAAGGGGTTCAAAATTCAAAATTTAAATCATAATAGATATGGAAAAAATACATAAAAAGAACACACGATATTTGATAACGAAGTTCGGTCAATTGTGTTTACGTCTCCAACCGCAGAGTAGCTGAAGTTCTGTTGTATTAATCAAATTTATGTTTTATAGGTTAGAATTTATCAGAGGGGCTGAATTTGAGCGATCTGCTCATTTATCAGAAACCAAAAATCAATAAAAAGATGGTGTTGTAGTCTCTCCGACAAAACTAGGTAAAATTTTCAAAGATAGTTCTCTTCTGTTCCTTGAATGATGTGGATAATCTCTCTATAGAGGTTTGAAAATTTTCTGGACATCATTCATATTTCTAGGATAAACCAATGGACGAATCTACCTCCAGTTGAGAAAACACAAACCTAACATAAAAAAGGGAAATATTGTGTCAAGCTTCATGGTGTTCATTTATAATAGAACAAAGTAGTAACCAGATTAAGAGTGCATGAGATCTTAGGAAATAATGATGGAGTAGGCCAATATTATGACTACCACTATGTGGTCGAATTTGGGAGTCAAAGATCTCAAGATCTTTGCAACAACTGATGTTGTTGTTAAAGCTTCTCCACATACCTTGATTTGATTCACCTGTTTCGTAATTCTAGTGAAGAAATCAGTTATGCTTTCACTTTTTCCATCAAAATCAAATCATACGTTCTTTTCCGAGTATGTAACCTCACCTATTTCACCTTTTCTACCCTTCCAAAGGACTTTTCAAGAATCTTCCAAGCTTCTTTTGCAGATTCTACATCACTAACCTTTTCAAAATTATTTGGACCCAAACATTGATGAATTATAAAGAGAGCTTTATAATTATTCTTCTTCTTCAATTCTTTGTGTGCAACCTCTTCTTCTTCTGTGGTGTTTCCTTTAAGCGGTTTCAACCATTCTTTCACAAGACCCCAAAGATCTTGACAACAGAACACAATCTTCATCTGCTTGCACCTATTCTCATAGTTATCAACTTTCATAATTGGAAGAGATTTTGGAAAATGCCCATTCAGATGATTCATTGTCATCGCTCTCTTGTCTTGAATCGTTTAACCGGAGCTCTAAATACCAGATGTTGGAATTAAACTCAAGCCTTAGAGTAATTCCTTATTACCACACAATAAAAATGAATGAAACCAAGAAAATTTTGGAAGCAGATTAAGGTTTACGAAAATATAAAAGAAAGAAAATGGTGATTTTCTGTAGAGTTTCTCTCTTCTCACAAATTGTGGAAAATCTCTTATTCACTTGCAATTGTAGATGCAAAAATTGTGAATACTCAACTTATTACAAAATAGGGGTTACTCCCTCTATTTATAATTTTAGGCTGCTTTCTCCCTAAGCCAACTTATTCTGACATGTTGTCGATCATCATGGCAATTGCTCCATGATCTTCTGCTATAATCTCTTCGACCAGATTTACCATCCATGTACCTTGACATGCACAGAGAGAAGCATGTTATGTACTCTGTTTCACACGATGATAGTGCCACCATTGGTTCTTTTCTCGAACTCCAAGCAACTGGTGCTCCACCTAGCATAAACACATAACCAGCTCTGGATATTCGATCCTCAGCATCACTACACCAACTTGAGTCTGTCTAAGCCACTAACTTGCTTTCTTTTCCCTTATCAGCTGTCAAAAACAAAATGCCATAGTCGAGAGTTCCTTTCAGATACCTTAGTATCCTCTTTGTCGCTGCTAGATGTGATACATTTGGCTTCTGCATGAATCTAATCACCACACCCCCATTACATGCTAAGTCAGGCTTATCTAATCACCACACCCCCATTACATGCTAAGTCAGGCTTTGTGTGACAAAGGTATCTCAATGACCCAATAAATCTTCTGCACTGGATTTGGTCGACATCATCTTCATCTTATTCTTTCGACAGTTACAATTTTGATTCTGCATGTGTCAAAGTCTCATATTTAACCATTTATTCAATTAATAATAAAATAAAATAGAAATATAAAGTCTATTATTGTGGGAGACTATTACCTCATGGCTTTATTATTATGAAGAATGGATAATCATATGGATAAAATTGGGTAAAACCATAAAACATATAAAGAACGTTACAATGTAATTAACTTTTACAAATTAGTAGTAGATACAAACCGTGGAAAACCATAAAAGTACTCTTAAATTATGATGTGTTTATGATGGATAAATTTACAATACTACAACATTCACCTACAAATATTAAGCCTCTCCAAAAAGAATAGCATAGTCATCCAACTATACCCATCACGTGTTATACACAAAATAAGTCCTTGAGTCACTCCTCTTCATACCTAAAATTTGATCATTCTACTTTTCATAGTAATATGGACAAACTCCACACTCTAAGCAAAGCAAGTAAAACCTGATGAGTCACTCCTCTTCGAGGTTACATCTTTATCCTCATAAAAATCTAAGGAAGCTTAATTAGAAGCAACATGCATCCAAGAAAATGTCATGCCTGCATGTTTACCAGTCCTTTGAAAAATATTCATTTTATATGACATTTCCCTTGCTTCTCAAGATCAATGTTCACCAGAGAACTGCATTAGTAAACACACATGTTTGCCATTTCTTCATCCAAGTTGTGATATACTTTTGTTAAACTCATGACATCTTTACAGGTCAAGAAAGGAGTTCAAAACTAAACAAATACGGAAAAAAAATACATAAAGAGAACACACAATATTTGATAACGAAGTTCGGCCAATTGTCTGCCTACGTCTCCGACTACAGAGCAGCTGTAGTTCCATTTTATTAATCAAATTTATGTTTTACATGTTACAATTTATTACAGCAACTGAACTCACGTATTCACTTATCAGACAACAAAAATCAATAAAAAGGTGTTGCAATGTCTCCAACAAAACTAGGCAAAGTTGTTGCTATGATCAACTAAACTCTTGAGTCTTTCCAAGATGGCTCTCTTCTTTTCCTTGAAGGTGGCGGGATACTCCATTTTTAAATGCCTCAAATATAGGATGAATGTATCTTGACTGATGTGGAGGATCTCTCTGCAGACGTATGGAAATTTTCTGGATATCAATCATTCAGATTCATAGGAAAATCATTGGACAGATCTACCTAACAGAAAAACAAATGGAGATATTGTGTAAAGTTTGATGGTATTCATTTATAATAGAACAAAGTAGTAACTAGAAGCAAATAAAATTAAGAATGAATGTTTTCTAACTGAATAATGTCAAAACCAGACTTTCAATATCTGAACAGAGGTACAAACATAATTAATAACCAGACTTTCAATATCTAACCATACTTTCAAGGTGCCAAAATCTCATCAAAATAGTATTGGTGGCAGCATCTTTAACAAACTTCTTCCCAACACAACAATCCAAACTCCTTCATACTTTTAACAAAGGCCTTTTCAGAATCTCTCTAATAAACCAGATGATAGACTTCCGTAAGTAACGTTCAAATATAAACTTGAAGCAGAAACTATACATTATCTTTGCATTTAAAAAAGTAGGCTAAACAAAATTTTTGTATTTAGAAAGACTAAGATAAATATGTTCACCATAAATGGAAGTTCATGTTATTATTAACAAATACTCACAACCATGAAGTCTTGCAGAGTGCATCATTCGTTAAATGCTTTGTCGGTGATCCGCTTGGTTTGTGAGGTCCAGCTGATCCATGAGTAATTTTGCAATTCTTTCAGATTTCTCCATGAGTGTGCCCAACAGTTGTCTATAATAAATAAAAAGGAAAGTATCAATTAATAAATTTTATGTTAGTGTGTAATCTCATAGATTGAGAAAACACATACACTTGTTTTCTAGCTAGCTGCAATTTTCTCTCTTAGAATCTTCATCATCTAAGAAATCTGACTTGTCTGCAGTTGGAATTATGAATTTCAGCCCCCAATCTTAGAATTAATATGTGAATATGATGCAAGGAATGTGAATGTGAGCAATCTTACATTACTTTTTTCCTCGTTTCTTCCACAAACTTGCTTTCCCTCTTCTGACTACGTGTTGAAGATACTTTCCATCCAGGCATTATACTAGCAATCTGTAGCCATGCACAACAATGTTGAGGAAGCCTGTTATAGAAACATCGTTTTGCTTTAAAATGATTAGAAACGACATGCAGCAATATTCATAGTACTAAATTGACATTGTTTTAATGAAAATGGATTAGGGACACTTACATCTATGGTGTGCTAGTCATAAAATAAAAGTATTGTTTCTTAAAGACTTCCATGCTTTGAAAGTTGGGATTCAAATTCATCGACACGTAACATGTCTGCATCAAAAGCATTATAACTTACTAGGACAAAAAGACATCTTTTAAAATTTCCAAACTAATTAGTTTATTTCAAAATTATATTAAATCATCAAATTAACATGCTTTTCAATTTTCTCTCATAAATTTCAAAGCAATAAATCAAGGTACATGAATTTAAGAGAGGAGAGAAACTACATGTTATCTTTGCATATAGAAAACCAATATAAATACATTCACTAGATTTACTGCCATGTAGAAGTGAACAGATATACTCACAGCCATGTTGTAGTTTTGGAGAGTCAAATGCCTCAAAGGAGATACAAACACTTTCTTGCAATCCTGTTTGTTTGTGACGTCCATATTTCCAAGATTATAAAACCTTTCTTTCCTGTACAAAGAATATCCCCTCATTAAGAAGAAAACCATTTGTAATGGGTTAGACAACAGAAAATATAACAGAAGTAATGCAAAACAGATTGAGAAAACACATACAATTGTTTTGCCTCTCGCTTTGCAGTTTGTTCTTTTTGAATCTCCTTCATCTTAAAATCAACCTTGTGAACAAAAATATATTATTAAACATAACAATCAATCCCATAACGAATCTAAGGAGAAAAGTAAACATCGAAGAGCACGATTGACGGAATTTTAACATAATAGTTATGGAGACAAACAAAAATAAAATGTCAGTAACCAGATAACAAAATTATATAATAGACTATCTATATTCAATACACAAAATCAGTTTTTTTCTTTTCATTTGATTAACTCACTCTACAGAAACATATCTAACTGAATGTTGCTTAATGGATTTAGAAGACTAAGATTAATATGTTCAACACAAATGGAAGTTCATCTACCACTATGCCAGACCTGCCACTAAACCATTACCTCATGTGCAAAGACTTTCTTGCAATCCCCTTTGGTTTGTGAGGTCCAGTTGATCCATGAGCAGTTTTGCAATTCCTCCTGGTTTCTCCATGATTGTGCCCAACATATTTATAATATTTATTAATTGCATATTTATAACAAGAAACATGAAAGAAGAAGTATTTCAGCGACTCACCGAGACATGATACTCTTTGAATATGATCAATTCATAATCTATAAGCATGTTGGGAATATGATCAATTTTGTTTCTTCCATACAAATTGATTTTCAGTTCTTTAAGCGCGAGGGCAACTTCCCCTCTTCTGATAACCATGTTTAAACCACTTTCCATCCAAGCATTCTATATCTTTATGATTAGAGATGTGTAAAACTAATCCATATAAACTGCAGCTGAGGCATGATTTTTCACTTCTTTTAGAAATCTCAAGCCATGCAGCTCAATGTTGAGAACGCCTTGTTATAGAAACATAATTTGGCTTTAAAATGAATAAAAACGACATGAGCAGTATTCTTAGTACTAATGAAAACGGATTAGGGACACTCACATCTATGGCATGCTAGTCATAAAAGTACTGCTTCTTAAAGACTTTCATGCTTTGAAAGTTGGGATTCAAATTCGTCTACACATATGATTCAAAGCAGTATAACTTACTAGGACACAAACACGTCTTTCAAAATTTCCGCTCAGGTAGGAGTAAACAGATATACATCAAATAGAAATTGAGATCTTATTAAAGAATACTCACAGTCACAATCATGTTGTTGCCTTGCAGAGTTAAACATTTGGTTAAATGCCTCATAGGGGATACTACAAACACTTTCTTGCAATCGTATTTGTTTGTGACATCAATATTATTCCAAGATTATAAAACCTTTCTTTCCTGGAAAAAGCACTAAACTATTTGTAATGGGCAGACAACAGAAAAATAAAAGAAGTAATGCAAAATAGATTGTGAAAAGACATACAATTGTTTTGTCTCTCGTTTTGCAATTTGTTCTCTTTGAAGTAGAGTAAACCATTGGATGAATCTACCTCCAGTTGAGTAGACACAAACCTAACATTAAAAAATGGGAATATTGTGTAAAGCTTGATGGTGTTCATTTATAATAGAACAAAGTGGTATAATCAAAAGCAAATAAGATTAAGAATGGATGAGATCTTAGTATTAATTGTTGTGACTAAAATAGTTTTTGCACATAAATGATGAGTCTTGGATCATGCATTTAGTAAAAGGAGAATGTTAAAACTTATCAAAGAGAATATATATACCTGAGAAGCCAGACAGCACTTAAACATCTTTTATATATGAAGTCGACCTGACAGAAGAACAACACAAAAATCATTAGATTTTAAGAATTAAAAAGTGTCATTTCTTTTTGGTTTTAACCATCTCAAATCTCTAAATCTAAAGGTGAAACACCTAGCTAGCATGACCTATCACAATTTAGCATCAGATTCAAGTTTATCCATCAATGAACAATCTCTAAATTGTTTTGTAATCTAACAGATTGAGAAAACACATACACTTGTTTTGTCTCTAGCATTGCAAATGGCTCTCTTAGAATCTTCAACAACTTAGAAATCTACCTTTTCAACAAAAAGATATTATTAATTTATACACAATAAATGTAAGGGGAAAGAAAACAACGAAGAATAGATTTGGCAATCTTAAGCCACTCTTTCCCTCGTTTCCTCTGCATACCTGATTCAAATAATGGACACAAATTGATTTTCAGTTCTTTAAGAGAGGAATGCAACTTCCCCTCTCCTGGAAACCACATTGAAGCCACTTCCATCCAAGAATTCTATGTGTAGAAAATTTGAACTGATCCATAAACTGCAGCTGAGGCAGGATTATAACCTCTTGCGGAAATGTACTAGCAATCCCAAAACAATGCACGTCAATGTTGAGGATGCCCTGTTATAGTAATATAATATGGCTTTAAAATGAATAGAAATGACATGCAACAATATTCATAGGACTAAGTTAGCCATCATTCTAATTGATATCTTCTTAAAAGATACTCACAGCCATGTTGCCTTGGAGTGTGCATCATTTGGTTAAATGTCTCAGAGGGAATACAAACACTTTCTTGCAAAGCTCTTTGGAATAATCCTTCATTAAGCAGGAAATTATATGTAAGTAGTAGACAACCGAAAAAGAAAGAGGTAATCCAAAACAGATTGAGAAAACACATACAATTGTAGTGTCTTTAGCTTTGCAATTTGCTCTCTTAGAATCTCCATCATCTCAAAATCTACCATATGAATAAAAATATGTTATTAGACATAACAATCAATCCCATAAATAATCTAACGAGGATCAAAAGTAACAACGTAACATAATGTATTTAAATTTAATGCAGAATAAACGATGACTTCAAGACAGTACATGTTATTGACATGAATAAGAAATAGGAAAGCGGAGAATTTCTCTGAAGTCATGTATAACATATTGCTAACTAATTAATCAATTTAAGAAGAAAAAAATTGATCTATCTTTAAAGGGGAATTACATAGGTTACATGGTTAGAATTAAGATCAAAACCAACTAATACTCGATATAGATTATAGTTTTAGAATTGAGGGAAAACAAAAGCTACTGTTTATGTTTGCTTACTCGTTTTCTGAGGAACACCAACCAACCTAATGAAAATGCTCTCTCATATTCTACCAAACCCCCACTTTAAAAAATTTGCAAAGCAACATAACTTTTTGGTAGATAGCTGCATCTTTTTCTACATAATTCACAAAACCTGAAATGCATTGCAAATTTGCAATAATAAAAATCCTGAAAGATTAACATTTCACTTATAATTAAGCTTATTGTTTCTCATATAGTAAATGATGCAACAATCACATAAAGCATACTCTAAAAAAAACAAGTAGAAACAACCAGGACCTCGTGAATTGGCAAAGAGTACAGTAAGAACTTACATTGTTAACCTTCTTTGAGAATGTGACTTAGTTTGTGAACACACAACCATTAAGTTTTGCAAAGTGCATCGTTTCGTTAAATGCTTCATCGGCAATCCTCTTCGTTTGTGAGGTCCAGTTGATCGATGAGTAATTTTGCAATTCCTTCAGATTTCTCCATGACTGCCCAACAGTTGTCTATAATAAATAAAAAGGAAAGTATCAATTAACAAATTTTGTGTTAGTGTGTAATCTCACAGATTGAGAAAACACATACACTTGTTTTCTAGCTAGCTTCCAATTTGATCTCTAAGAATCTTCACCATCTTAGAAATCTGACTTGTCTGCAGTTGGAATTCTGAATTTCAGCCCCCAATCTGAAAATTAATAATATTTATTAATTATATATTTATAACAAGAAAAATGAAAGAAGTAGTATTTCAGCTCCTAATGTGAATATGATGCAAGGAATGCGAATACTGAATATGATAAATTCATAATCTATAAGCAAACTAGGAATGTGAGCAACCTTACAGTACTCTTTTCCTCGTTTCTTCCGCAAACTTGCTTCCTCTCTTCTGACTATGTGTTGAAGTTACTTTCCATCTAGGCATTATATCTCTTTAAGATTAGAGATGTGTAAAAATGAGAAGTGATCCATAGAAACTGCTGTGGGGGCATGATTTTTCATCTCTTCCGAAAAAATACTGGCAATCCCAAGCCATGCAGAACAATATTGGGATTCAAATGAGAATATAATTTGACTTTAAAATGAATAGAAACGACATGCAGCAATATTTATAGTATTAAATTAGTCATCGTTCTAATGAAAATGGAATAAGGACACTCACAACTATGACATGCTAGTCATAAAAGTAGTGTTTCTTAAAGACTTCCATGCTTTGAAAGTTGGGATTCAAATTCATCGACACGTAACACGTCTGCATCAAAAGCATTATATCTTACTTGGACAAAAACACATCTTTTAAAATTTTCAAAGTAATTAGTTTATTTCAAAATTATATTAAATCATCAAATTGACACACATTAACTTTCTTCCATGATTGATGGTCAACAACACACGTGAATGTAAAAGGCTCATGTTGATATGGGTTAGTTCAAAAAACATATATTTTATACTAAGAAACTACACAGGATCTTTGCATTTAGAGAGACTAAGATTAATATGTTCAACACAAATGAAAATTCATATATTATTTAAAAATACTTACGACAATGAAGTCTTGCAGAACACATCATTTCGTCAAATGTTTCATCGGTGGTCCTCTTGGTTTGTGAGGTCGGGTAATTTCTCCATGACTGTGCCCAACAGTTGTCTATAATATAAAAAGAAAAGTATCTGTTAAGACACAACAGAAAAAGAAAAGAGGATATTCAGTTAACAAAGTTGTGTTTATATCTAACTTGCAATTTGATCTCTTAGAATATTCAGTCTTAGAAATCTGACTTGTCAGCTGTTAGAATTAATAATAATTATTGATTACATATTTATAAAAAGAAACATCAAAGAACATAATACTCACGTGAATATGATCAACTCATAATTCTCTGACCTATGAACGAGGAAGCATTTCATTTCAATTTGAACCCAAAGTGAAACGAAAACCTGGATAAACATGAACACGTGAAATTAAACATATTTATTGATGATATTTATAACAGGAAACATGAAAGATTTATTTTGGTGACTCACCTAGAAGTAATACTCATCCGATGATTTTGTCATTTACATATATTTTGGGAATCTGAGAAATTTTGCTCCGCAATGTTGCTTCCAATAAGGGACAGTCATTGATATGCAGTTCTATAAGAGATGAAGGCAGTTCCCCCTTTTCCGGCAACGACTTGAGCTTGGGTGCACGATAAATCTCAAGTTTATGGAGAGAGTTGAGATGTTGAAGCCACTTCCCATCCAAGCATTCTATATCTTCAAGCCCAGCGACCCGTAAAGAAACGAGATTAGTGGGTAGAAACGGAACTTGCGTTCTCATCACCCCCTTCACAATATCATCAAAATAAAGAGACAACTTTGAAAGAGAAGTGTGATGTTGCCAAGTTGTATTCCACAAAATCCCTCCGACATCGCCAACCACCAACTCTCGCAGACTGATAGGCAAATCATCTATGGAAAAGGATTGCAGATTTGGAAGTTTAGTAATTGTCATTTCTTGAAGGCTAGTTAGACACTTTATTGATTCAGGTAGAGAACGAAACTTTTTGCACCACATCAAACATAAAGAAGTGAGTTTAGGTATGGGTAATCGACTTAAGGAAATTGACTCCAATTCATCACATCCCACTATTTCGATGCTTCTAAGAAACACTAGATTTGGTTCCGATGCATCTTCTGCTATTGATATGGATTTTAAATGTTTACAACTCCAAATATATAGACTTTTGAGGACAGGGAAAGAGCCCAAGGTAAATGATGTCATTGAATTACAACTATTGGATATATGCAAATCCTCCAGTGATGAGTAATTATGAAAAGATTCATGAGAAAAGAACTCTAGATTCTCACACTCATCGATATAGAGATATCGTAAAGTTTTGGGAAGACCGTCTATCGGAAAGGATGTTAGAGATGGAATACTGTATAAGGTCAACTTTTGAAGAGAATTGAGACAAATCACCAATTGGCTGAATATGTCAGATGGTGGGTTTGTAATAGAATGTCTTGACCCCATCAATAATGGACAACCACTTAAGCTAAGGATGACAAGAGAAGGAAGATTGTTGGGTGTCATCCCTTTAAGTTGGGGACAATTTTGAAGTGACAAATTTTCAAGCTTAGGAAGGTTGCCAGGTATGTTTTCTTTCAGTTTTGGACAGTAGTTTAGAGACAAGTTTATAAGACTAGGAAACTCTATATATGTACCTCCAATCAACTTCCATTCCTTCCACTCTGGCATATCTTCAAAGCTTAGAGTCTCTAAAGAGGCAAATGGTTGAAATGAAGAAGAACCACTTCCATAGAACACAGTACCAACACTTTTTACAGATTCCATCTTAATAAAAAAAAGTTGTTTTAGATTACAGAGTTGCCCCAGGGATGGCAGCACTGAAGTATTTTTACACCCTGTGATCTTCAAACACACCATGTTTACAAATAAAGGATGTCCCACCCAATTTGATAATTTGTCTCCACCAAATCCAGAGATGGTCAAACTCTTCAAATTTGTCGACGGACGCAGCCGTTCAAGTACTTGTATTTGTGAGTTTGAAGGAGCAGTGTAAGACCATCCTAGTTCCAACTTGTCTATTTCTTTTTTCATCTCCAAGTTTGCTTGAGAAGCATGGGATGGGTCATTTACATTTTCAAGTTGTGAGATGGAAAGGCTTCCTCGTAGATGGGGAAATTTTCCAAGATCTTCAATCTTCAACCCAACATCCTCAACGCTGCTCACAATAAAGTCCGACAATGTTTGTAGATTTTCTAATTTGGATATTTGTACCGGCATTTTTTCCAAATCAGTGCCTCTGATGTCAAGGTGGCGTAGTTTCACCAATTTTCCCATGTCTTTTGGCAATTCAATGAGTTTACGACAATATGACAACAACAAAGTCTGCAAATTGTAAAGCTTGCACGTTTCTGAAGGCAACATTTTAATCCCGGTGCGAGAGAGATTCAAGTATCGCAGGTAAATCAAATTTCCAATAGAATTGGGTAACTCTGTGAGATTTTCGTAGTTTGAAAGAGACAACACGTGTAATTTTGTCATTCTCGACAGCAAATCAGAAAATAACTTTGACGATACGGAATTATCATAATCCCATAAAGATTGCAATGGAATGGATAGAAACGTTCGTAGACCTTTTAATCCATTGAATAGTTCAAATTTATCGCCTGAGTTATATTCTTTCCTGTCGAATGACAACTGTCTCACTCTTTTATCTACCCTTTCATCTAGCCTATGTTTGTCCAACCTAATGCAATATGGAGATGATACTGTCATAGCTAAATCATTGATGAGGTCGTGCATTTCGAAGCAAACTTTTTCATCACCAATGAACTCTTCCGACTCCTCATCAATAGACCTTTGACGTATTAGAGACCTCGACACTAGCTCATCAAAGTAATCTTCAGCTACTTTTTCCCAACTTTTGCCACTTTTTGGTTGAGGTACTAAGCCTTCTGCAATCCACAACTGAACCACCATCTTTTTCACTAAAATTGAGTTCTTTGGAAAAATTGAACAATGAGCAAAACATTCTTTTAAATAAGCTGGAAGATAACGATAACTCAGTAGAAGTGCTGGTTGCACCTCATCATTTGCCCGGTCCCAAACACTATTGTTTAATACATCACTCCAATGATCTTGTGACAATTTGGTGCGAAGAATACCCCCTAATGCTACTGCAGCTAACGGTAAGCCGCCACATTTTTTGGCAATATCTCTACCAATTATTTCTAGATTGGGATGTTGCTGATAGTTTCTTTCTACAAATGCATGTTTGGCTAATAAAGCCCAAGAATATTCCGTTTCCAAAGACATTAAATGGTGGACATAGAGAAATTTTTGCATGGGTAGTACAACTCTCTCATCTCGAGTAGTGATGATGATTTTACTCCCTTTATGCCCAACATTAAAGATATCATTTAGACTATTCCAACCAACATATTTTCCGTACCATATATCATCTAAAACTAGTAAAAACTTTGTGTTACTTAAAGTTTGCTGCAACTGTACTTGGAGTTTATCCAAGTTAGTATCTGTAATTGCTCCTGCAGTGACAGATTCAAGAATGGTTTTAGTGACTGTGAAAATATCAAGATCTTTGGGAATATGAGCCCATCCTCTTAGCTTAAATTCATCCTTCACACGAAGATCATTGTAAAGGTGTTTAGCTAGTGTTGTTTTTCCTAATCCTCCCATACCCACAATAGAAATCACTCCTATTTTACTTTCACTATCATAATCATCCTCTGACAGCAAATACTCTTTAAGTTTCTTTTTGTCATCGTCTCTTCCATAAAAAGCAGATTCATCTCCCACAACAGAAGTTGTAGGAGTTATGTTCCAAACACGGCTGGAATCACCTTCTCTTAAGCCAAGTTTCTGCTTTCTCAAATGTTCCAGTGTTTCAAATAACTTTGACAGTTTAGAATTGATGTTTTTATTAAACCTTTTAAAAGTAGAAGAAAGTTTTTTAAGAACCTGGTCAGCTTCCACTTTGCGCCTTAATGCCTCGGTGTTGATTTCGTCAAACAAATCATCAACTTGAAAGACAGCATCTTGCAGCATAATCAGCCACTCCTTGACCGCAGGATTATCAATCTGTTTGTCCTCAGCATCATAAAGTACAGATTGAAGACTCAGCAGTGTTATCTTCATCTTTTCCAACAGCACATCGTCAAGCTTAGTCCTCCGAAAGAAATCAACAATCTCACCAGAAACAATCTTTCCCACCAGCATCTCCATGGAAGCCGATAGAAGTGCTCCTCCAAGAATAGACGCCATAACTTAGTTCAACAGAGTAAGAATAGTTAAAGAAATTCAAGTTAGATGAAAATGCAGCTTAACAAGACTTATTGAGTTGTTGCAACGTATAGAAGAAAAAACAACAATTATTAATGATGAAACATAAAGAAGAAAAAGCTAACAATTATTAGTGATGAAACATAAAAAAGAAAAAGGCAGAATTAGTGGAGGAATGATTGTATCCACTACTTCAATTTCCTATTGATAGTCAACAATGATAATTACTTGCAAACTTTTTGTTTACACTTTTTAATTGTGTCAAAGAAAATATAGCAATCATTTCGATTCCATTATAAACAGACTAGTGATACGTTAGTATTCAAAATAAATACACTGCTTTTTATAAATTCTATTTATAAATTTACTATACTTTGGAGGTTCAAGTACGGCTTTTTTGGGTCGGTTATATATTTTTTCATTATAAAGTTATTTTTTATTTAAAAATGATTTTTCATTAGGACGCGCACTTTTCAATTTACTTCAACGGTCACTGGAATGTGATTGTAAGTAACGTATATACAACGACACGCTACATAACAATGTTTATTCCTGCATGATTATATTTTTTTTCCAACCGTTGTTGTATGCCTTTTCCGTAGTAGTGAACTTAAAATGATTGAATTTCTAAAAGTTAAAATACTTTAATATAAAAAAAGTTACCCAAGCCAAATGTTTGTCCAACCTCTATATTAAGATAATTAATTGCTAGAGTTATACATGTGAGTTCCACATACAAAGTGGAAGTTAGACCTATGTTAGTAGAGAAAGCCTTGAGGAAGGTTTTAAGTTAGTCTCTAATGATTCTTCCACAAGTTTTTAGGTCGGGAATGCGTCGAGAAGCTCAGTCAGTTTTGCATTTTATCCACCAAAAAAAAAAGATGGCATTTGATGTCAGTGTTTAAGAAATGTGAATTTTTGAATAGATAAGTACATATGGCCTTTGGATAAATTTGTTGCATGTTGAATCAAGCCTTTAATAACTTACAGGTCATTGTGAAGTTGGATTTGACATCATTGAATCTAATTTGGTTTCTTGAGTACCAAATAATCCAAGAATTGAAGGTGATGGTAGTAATGATCAGTAGCTTAATAAGTATTGTTGATTGCCATACTTAAAGTGCATTTTCATTCTTTCATTTTTTTACCTTGTGCCATGTTAATGGTTGATTTCTTTGTACAACTATTGCTGATTGCATCCACTCAACAAATAAGATACTATATTAGGAGATGCGAGATTCTCCTGGCCTCTCCTTTCAGTCCAACTTGTTTATAACCATTTCGCAGTAAGATTTTCTTCTTTGAAATCTCGGTAACTTAAGTTTCTAATGTAAGAATATGTAACCTAATAAGTCCATTTATGATACCACAAGTCCCATTTTCCTTGGTCAAGCCCGTGGAGTGCGACCGGACCTTGGATTCCTGTGTTCCATAACTCAAAATGTATTTCTACATTCTTTGACAACATATGATATATAGAAAAACGCCAATAATTTAATCAAGACTCATGAGCAAACAAAGATTACTAATATAATTACAACTTTTAAGTTTAGTCCCTTTTTAAATTATATTTTAAAAAAATTAATGAAATGGAGCACAAAAACAAAACCACTAATTACAAAATGTTACATTTTACTACAGAATGATTTAGAAAGTAAAAGAGGGAAGCAAAACTTACAAGAAGTTCAATTGCATCACTGAGAAGAGTTATTCTGTTTGCTCCAGCATGAAGGTTAAACTTGCCGATAGGCGATATGCATGAATCTCCTATACTCCCTTGTTCCATAGGTGGAACCTACTTTTAATCATGTATATGTTTATTTTTAGTAATCAGGTAGAAATAGGTATAAACAAAATGCAAGTAAATTAACATACTGGAAAGTTGATCATTGATAAAAACATGAACAATATGGCTTGTGGACTGAACAATGAGAGTCAGGAGATTGCCTCCATGCAGAAACGATTTAGATCATTGATAGCTCTATATATTGGCTGCCTAATCAAACCTGATTGTTTAAGAACAGAATACAAAACTATTTAGTTAATCATCAATAATATCGTTTGAGATATTGTTTCGATAATCGCATCCCAACAAGCAAAAGCATTTACTGCTGTGAGGAGAAATGAGTTTTGGAGTTTGTTATATGCAAAAATTCATGAAAGATTTTGGTTTGAAACCATGTCAATAATACTTAAACTAACATAGAAATTGAGTATAATGTGGTGATAGTGAAATAGTTTGTAATATGCAGGATATTCATTTCATTACTTTCAATCTTTAGTGTCATGTGATATAATCATCATGTTATCCCCTTCCAACATATGCAGCTGAAGTGGATGAAGATGTAATCAATGGACTTGTTTGTGTTGAGACATCAGAAGAACCAACCATGAGAACATTGTTTTTTTTGCCTTGCAGGAAATAGAGTCATTTTCAAAGGAATTGCAAGGGGAGTTATCATAAGTTAACAGCAGTAATTTAGAAGCAAGACCTTTTAGCAATATGCTATATATTAATGTATAATATACTGAAGCACAGAGTGCCTGAGATTGTGTCTCTACTGAGAGGAAAGTTCCTCATGTTACAAGCAAATGCTCCTATTTTTAGAATGGATAATCATATGGATAAAACTGGGTAAAACCATGAAATATATGAAGAATGTAACTATGTAATTAATTAACTTTTATAAATTAGTAGTAGATACAAACCATGGAAAACCATAAAAGTACTCTTAAATTATGATGCATCTATGATGGATAAACTTACAATACTACAACATTCACCTACAAATATTAAGCCTCTCCAAAAAGAATAGCATAGTCATCCAACTATACCCTGATGAGTCCTTGAAATAAAACAAAAGCTTCGCCTATAAAGACAGATAAACCTAAAATTTGATCATTCTACTTTTCAAAGTAATATGGACAAACTCCACACTCTAAGCAAGTATAACCTGATGAAAACATTCATTTTATGTGACATTTCCCTTCTCAAGATCAATGTTCACCAGAGAACTGCATTAATAAACACACATGTTTGCCATTTCTTCATCCAAGTTTTCAGCCACCTACTAATCATTTTGTTGTGATATACTTTTGGAAAACTCATGACATCTTTACAGGTCAAGAAAAGAGTTCAAAATTCAATGTATTTTAAATTGTTAGAACAACAATTCCATTTCTAAACTAAACAAATACGACAAAAATAAATAAAGGAAACACACGATATTTGATAACGAAGTTCGGCCAATTGTGCCTACGTCTCCGACTACAGAGTAGCTGCAGTTCCGTTTTATTAATCATATTCATGTTTTACATGTTATAATTTATTACAGTGCCTGAACTCGAGTAACCTATACACTTATCAGAAAACAAAAATCAATAAAAAGGTATTGCAATGTCTCCAACAAAACTCGGCAAAGTTGTTGCTATGATCAATTAAACTCTTGAGTCTTTCCTAGATGGCTCTCTTCTTTTACTTGAAGGTGGCGGGGATACTCCATTTTTGAATGCCTCAAATATAGGATGAATGTGTGTCTTGACTGGTAAGGAGAATCTGCCTCAAATACAGGATGAATGTGTCTTGACTGATGTGGAGGACCTCTCTCCAGACATATGTAAATTTTCCGGATATCGATCATTCGGGTTTGTAGGAAAATCATTTAATGGTTCTACCTAACATTAAAACAGATGGAGATATTGTGTAAAGTTTGATGGTGTTTATTTATAATAGAACAAAGTAGTAACCAGAAGCAAATAAAATTAAGAATGAATGAGATCTTAGCCACTAATGATGGAGTGAATAATGTCAAAAATAAAAGAGCTAAAGCTAACCAGACTTTCAAGGTGCTTTCAGATTCATATGCCAAAATCTCATCAGAATAGTATCGGTGGAAGCATCTTTAACAAACTCCTTCCCAACGCAAGACATGTCAAAATCAAACATACTTTTAACAAAGGCCTTTTATCTTTGCATATAAACTTGAAGAAACTAAAATTAATATGTTCATGAACATATCTTTTGTACTAAGAAGAAACTACACATTATCTTTGCATTTAGAAAAGTAGGCAAAACAAAAAATTTGTATTTAGAAAGACTAAGATTAATATGTTCACCTTAAATGGAAGTTCATATATTATTAACAAATACTCACAAATGAAGCCTTGCAGAGTGCATCATTTCATTAAATGCTTCATCGGTGATCCTCTTGGTTTGTGAGGTCCAGTCTATCCATGAGTAATTTTGCAATTCCTCCAGATTTCTCCATGACTGTGTCCAACAGTTGTCTATAATAAATAAAAAGGAAAGTATCTATTAGCAAATTTTGTGTTAGTGTGTAATCTCACAGATTGAGAAAACACATACACTTGTTTTCTAGCTAGCTTGAAATTTTCTCTCTTAAAATCTTCACCATCTTAGAAATCTGACTTTGTCTGCAGTTGGAATTCTGAATTCCTGCCCCCAATCTGAGAATTAATAATATTTATAACAAGAAAAATGAAAGAAGAAGTATTTCAGCTACTCACTGGGGACATGATGCAAGGAATGTGAATAAGATCAATTCATAATCTATAAGCATGCTTGGAATGTGAGCAATCTTACAGTACTCTTTTCGTTGTTTCTTCCGCAAACTTGCTTCCCCTCTTCTGACTACATGTTGAAGTTACTTTCCATCCAAGCATTATATCTCTTTAAGATTAGAGATGTGCAAAAATCAGAACTAATCCATAGAAACTGCAGTTGGGGCACCTCTTCCGGAAAAATACTAGCAATCCCAAGCCATGCAAAACAATGTTGAGGAAGCCTTGTTATAGAATCGACATGCTGCAATATTCCTAGAACTAAGTTAGCTATCATTCTAATGAAAATGGAATAGGGACACTCACAACTATGGTGTGCTAGTCATAAAAGTACTGTTTCTTAAAGACTTTCATACTTTGAAAGTTGGGATTCAAATTCATCTACACATCAAATTACTAGGACAAAAACTTCTTTTAAAATTTCCAAAGTAATTAGTTTATTTGAAAACTATATTAAATCATCAAATTAGCATGTTTTTCTGTTTTCTTTCATGAAGTTCTAAGCAATAAATCAATGCACATGAATTTAAAAGACACATATTGATAAATTCAATCACTTGATCTCCTCTCGTGTAAGAGTGAACAGATATACATCAAATAGAAACTGATATGTTCTTATAAAATACTCACAAACATGTAGCAGCCTTGGAGAGTTAAACATTTGGTTAAATGCCTGTTGGAATTTAACAAAGAAGCTGAACTTGAGCAACCTATTCACTTGTAGTGTCTCCAACAAATCTAGGTAAAGTTGTTGTTGTGCTCAACTAAACTCTTGAGTCTTTCCAAGATAGCTCTCTTCTGTTCCTTGACTGATGTGGATGATCTCTACAGAGGCATGGAAATTTTCTGACATCATTCAGATTTGTAGAATAAACCATTGGATGAATCTACCTCCAGTTGAGCAGACACAAACCTAACATTAAAAAATGGGAATATTGTGTAAAGCTTGATGGTGTTCATTTATAATAGAACAAAGTGGTATAATCAAAAGCAAATAAGATTAAGAATGTATGAGCTCTTAGGCACTAATGATGAAGTTGGCCAGTGTTTTCTAAGTGACTAAAATAGTTTTCAAAGTGACATTAAGTTGGTATTTGTAAAGTTGGAGATATAATTAAAATTAACTGAATAATGTAAAAAATACATTTGAAATATCCAAAAAATGGTTCAAACATAATTGATATTCATTCTATTTTGATCTATTTACACGCTGGTAGATTTGGAAAAGTTTACCAAAGGGCCCGCAAGAGAGAGAAGGAAAAGACAGCTGGCATATGAGACAAAAGCTGTTAGGACAGCACATGGCAGAGCCAGGTGTCCAGCTGTGAGAGGACAGATAGTACTAGGTTTGCAAATAAATAGCAGTAATGATTGTGAGTCAGATATGCTTGATTTTGGTACTGAACCCTAGGGAGAGAATAGGCCTCTCAAAGCTGCCTAAATCCATTTTCTTTTCTTTCTTTCTGTTGCTATTTCAGTACTACTCTTGTACCTACTAGATCCCATTTGAACTCTAGTAGAAGCTACTAAATAATCAAGCTATTTTCCCTATTTTTCCTACTGTGTTCATTTCTGTTTCTGCTTTATACTAAATTGATTCTATCAATTTGGTATCTAGAGCCTTGGTTTCCAGCTGCGTCGTGAATGGTAGTAACGAGGAGTATCATGGAAAACAGGATCGACACCATAGAGCAAAGGATGAACAACTTTGAGGGAACAATGGAACAGATTCGTCAGATGGTGATGGAACAACAGACGAGGCCGCAAGTCACGGTGGAGCAGATTCGTCAGTTGATTCTTGAGCAACCGCGGCGTAATCAGGGAAGAAATGGACGACCACGAAGAGGTGGCGATTACGACGAGGAAGACGAAGACGGAAGTGACCGGAGCTCCCTTTCGCGCGAGTCGCAGCCACGTCACCGTCGCAATAGAGGTGAGGGTCGTTCCAGACTTTTTGGGAATCGTAGGAGATTGGAGGTTCCGCTGTTCAAAGGGGAGGACGCGTATGGATGGTTGGTAAAGGTAGAACGCTATTTCCAGCTGAATGAGGTTAGGACCAAAGACAAACTGGATGTAGCAATGTTAGCGATGGAAGAGAGAGCATTGAATTGGTACCAATGGTGGGAGGAACAAACACCGTTGAGGACATGGGATGAATTTAAACTGGCTGTGATGCGACGTTTTCAACCAGGGCTATTGCATAATCCCTTGGGACCATTACTGAGCTTGAAACAGAAAGGTTCAGTAGGGGAGTACCGAGAAAAGTTTGAAATGATGGTGGCACCATTAAGAAGGGAAGAACGAATCATGCTAGACTCCATTTTTCTGAATGGACTCAAGGATGAGATCCAGGCTGAGTTGAAGCTACATGAAAGTCAGGATTTAGCTGAGTTGATGGACAGAGCACTGCTGATTGAGGAAAAAAAATGAAGTTATTACAAAGAAGGGGAGTTTTTGGAAGGATAGAGGAGGCACATTCAGGCTGAAAGATCCTGCTGAGGCTGGAGGATCTAAGAAGGATCATGAGAAGAACCAAGTAGGAGGAAATGACAAGGGAAAAGGAAAAAGGCTGGACCCTGCAGAGTTGGAAGAGAGAAGTAAAAAAGGGCTTTGTTTCAAATGTGGAGACAAGTGGAATAGGGAACATGTCTGCAAATTTAAACATATGAGCTTGAAGCTGTGTGAAGACAGTAGTGGGGAAGAGGCAGAGGTTGAAAGGTTAGAAGAAAACCAGTTGGTAGTGGCAGATAGGGTGGAAGAGCTGCAGACTCTGCAATTGTCTATGCAGAGTAGAGATGGGTTTACTTCTAACAAATCTTTCAAGGTGTGGGTGGAAGTAAAGGGGAAAAAGCTGCTAACCTTAATAGATTCAGGAGCTACCAGCAATTTTATTGATCCTAAGGTGGCAGTAGAGCTAGCTGTGAAAGTAGTGGAAACTCCCACTTATGTGATTGAAGTAGGAAATGGAGAAAAAGTGAAAAATCAAGGAGTGTGTGAAGGGCTGGAATTCAATATGCAGGGAGTGAAATTCAGTCAACATTTTTTCATGATGGAGTTAGGGGGTACTGAATTGGTGTTAGGCATGGATTGGCTAGCTAGTTTGGGGAAGATTGAAGCCAACTTTGGAGAGCTTAGTTTAAAATGGGAGAAAGAGGGACAGGCATATGAAATCAGAGGAGATCCTGCTTTGTGTGTTAGGCAATCAAATTGGAAGGCTATGCTCAGAAATTTAAGAGATGAGGGTGTAGGATTCTATGTGCACTCTAGAGAACCAGAATTATGGAAGGAAACAGGGGGGCAGGAGGAATGGGAAGAACTTTTGAAGCCCTTTGAGGGAGTGTTTCATTTACCAGCAGAACTACCACCTATGAGGGCTCATGACCATGCCATTAGGTTAAAACCTGATGCTGCCATTCCCAATTTGAGGCCCTACATGTATCCTTTCTATCAAAAGAGTTTAAAGTTCATTACTGAGCAAAGGATCATGGGAGAGGAGCAGCAGAGATGGCTGTCAAAACTAGGGATGTCAACGGGGCAGATATTGTTCGGAGGATGCTTCTCCACTCCCCGCCCCGCCCCTAAATTTAGTCCCCATCCCCATCCCCAATCCCCGCCACGGGGGAATATTTCCCTCCATCCCCATCCCCACAGATCCCCACGGATATCCACGGAGATCGAATTTTAAGAAAATTTCTACACTTTTTGATCAAAACTATGACACTAGTATTTTGTTTTTTTTCCGTATTTTTTAAAACGCATCTATTTGCATCTTTATTATATAAAAAAAATCAAAATACATCTTGCATCAATAATAAATAAAAAAAGCAAAAGAACTTGATGTTGCTAATATTTTTTATGTAAAAATAAATAAATAGTAACATAACTTCTTACTACCGTGCTTCCACTAATTTACTACCACAATACCGATGTCGTCCAGCGCAAGTGGTTGATTATGTGTGACAAATCTATAACTTCTAATGACTCTTCATTTTCTAATACATTGTAAAATTATATAATTATATAATATATAAAATATATAAATTAACATATATCTTCGGAGTCGGGGAATCCACGGGGACGGAGGATACTTTCCCAATCCCCGCCCCAAAGTGTTATCGGGGGAACTTTTCCCTCCATCCCCATCCCCACGGGGAAAAAAATCCCCAACTTCGGATCTCCGCACAGATATTCCCCACAGGGATCCCCATTAACAGATGCAATTGACGACTCAAAACTGTTAGGGTATGATTTTGAAGTGAAATACAAGCCTGGAAAGGAAAATAGTGCAGCAGATTCCTTATCAAGGCAGATGCAATATGCTAGTATTACAACTATACAATGTGAAGCATGGGAAGGATTGGAAGAAGAAGTTCAGAATGATGAAAAGCTGAGAGCTGTAGTACAAGCATTGTTGATTGACCCTGCCAGTCAAAGAAGTTTTCAATTGAAAGGAGGGAGATTATACCATGAGGGAAGGATTGTGGTTCCAAAACAGTCCCCTAGAATTGATTGGATTTTGAAGGAGTTCCATGATACTGCCATAGGGGGACATTCGGTGTAACACCCCATTTCTACCCGGCAAATATATATAAATCAGAGTTTTTTCAAAATTTCTCAATAAACAAATGAGGCGTCACATAATCAAAACAAAACAAATCACCTCGTCGCATAAAGCGGATACATAGCACCTTGAAATAGAATAACTTATTTTATTAAAACACAGCGGAATCACTTAAGAATGTATTCAATAAAATATCTTCAGTTAACTTAACATTTTGTCCAACCAAAATGAAACAATTAAATAGCAACATCAATAATAGTATAAATCGTCCCCCCCAGAGTGCTACGTATCAGAGCGACAACCGACTCGAGTAACGGCAACTAAATCTTCATACTTGAATACCTGCACGTTGCCAATATAAAGGCAACGACGAAACAAGAGAAAAGGGTGAGATATCAAATCATATAAGTGGGCGTATGATAAATTGCATGCTAGGATTCAGACATATAAAATCATCACCTCACAAGTATCAATAGCTACTATACACATCATACTTCTACAGTTCATTAGTCTCACATACTTTTCATCGCACAACAAGTCATAATTATGTAAATAGTATCATCTAATAAATTTCACATATTCAAGTAAGCACAAAATTCAATAGTATAATACTGAAAAGATTCAATACTATTATCCCAAATATATACACAATCCATCATTATCACATATTCACACGTTTAACCAATTATATATCAAAACATCACCAATTTCAATTATCACATCTCATGTACACATGACAATCACATAAATGCATATATTCAAACATCACTTAACCTCAATGTGACTCAATGCAAGACATGTGACTCCATGCATGTGGTACCCAATGTGGACCCAAAGTTCCACCGCTTCCGATTCATATAGAATCTAGCCACGCTTCAGATCCGGACAAGATCAAAGCCACCAAATGTAAACATATAGTTTACCGCTTCCGATTCACTTTAGAATCTAAGCCTCGCTTATGTTTCAAAGCAAACCACCTTTGTTTCAAGGCATCCATGATATGAATGTATGTACAATGTTAATCAAACATATGCAATTAAGATCATCTCTACCATCTTAATATTTAGCATATCACAATAATTCAACTCGATGAATTATCCACCAATTGTACACCATTCACAACACATACATATCATTCACATATAAAAGGTCAATTAATCAATTACGATTCACAAAATCCAATTAACACTAGTAACCATACTATCTCATGTTAATTCTCATTTTGCAAATTATATATGAACATACACATTTAAAATCAAGCAATTAATCATTAAAAATTAATGCTATCCAACTATCCACAGAGAATCAATATCAAAACAACATCATTGACATAATAATATATATTTCTCAACATACATATTCAAGTCAAAACACAATTACGGATAAATTCTCAAAATATCGTAATTTACCGACAAACCAAATAGTTAATCTAATTCCAAATTATATTCTAACCAATTAAACACATTGAAATTAATTTAACTATTAATTTAACCAATTAATATCAAACTATATTAATTTAATTCACTTCAATTTCTACTCCATTTCCAATTTCTAGAATTCTATTGCTCAAGACCATTTTTATTGAAAAGAATATCGCGCTAGCTTTCTAACGCTTCGAACGGGGACTCGAACGGAGTTATGGTTTAAAAGATATAAATTGTTGAAGTTCCAATGAAAAAAAGCAAACACCGACATTATACACTGACAACTCTAAACATGTCAGAATTACTCAAAACAAACAAAAGCATGACACTTAGTAATTCAAAATAACTCTAGCAACTTTATTGTCAACTCTAACAACTCTATTGACAACTTTAATAACTCTATTGACAACTCTATTAGCAACTCTAACAACTCTATTGACAATTCTATTAAATTATTATAATTTATTTATAAAGAATATTTAAACCAAACACAATTTCAGTCGATTCGTAAAATATCACAATTTCAACAAAATAACACCACCATGTTAATCTACTGATTAAACTTAGCTACCACGTAAATTTTCATCAAATTCCGGGCAACTAATTATACCGCTTAACTCAACTATTTCGGTCGAACGAGACTGTTTTGAATAACATAGCACCACTTATTTCTTGTTTCTCGCTACAGTGCATAAAAGTAATTCATAGTATCTTTTTTTTTACTCATGTTGTGCGTTACAGGAAAACAAGTAACAGCATATATACATATATATACCAATTGCAAGTGGGTGGCTATCTCATTTCATGGTGACTTGTTGCAATATACCATTTCAAGTTACAGGATAAAGACACAAGAGACTTCATTTAATAAAAGGTTGCAGCTACATTACACATAGCACAAATATTCCTAGGTATATAATCTTTTAGATTGTTATCTGATTCAACAGACAATCCATTGAACAAAACTGTTAAAATAATTATAACTAACAGTTTCATCTAGTATAAAATAAAAATAGAGAAAGACTAGATATGTGACTGAATATTATGAAGAATAATCTTGAATCTCAAATATATGGAATGATGATTACCCCCATGGCGTTCCTGCGGAATGTCTATATGTGTGGGTTTACAATACTTTGTCCATATTTTGTCTCTCCCTCTCTCTCTCTTAGAAATAGTATTTGCCAGAGACAACCCGTTAATACCCATTGATTGAGGCAACGATAGTGGGCAACATTATCACAAACATTTTTCAAGTCTCATCAAATCTTATTCCAATCAATTCCAGCCAACCAATTTCATAGTATTTATAAAATCTCAATTTCAGCAACTATCAATACAAGATAATGCAATGAATCTAAATTCCCAAATCCCCAACATACAAAGTTTCATAAGCCCCATTATAGGAAGAGAACCCCACCCTTACCTTATCAATGGAAGCAAATCAATGGGTCTCTAATTGCATCTTTACTTGACACCATTGATGAAAACTCTTCAAGCTTCTTCTTCTTCTTCTCCATAGTGTTGCCTCTTTCTCCTATATTCTTGTCTCTTCATTATGACAACTCTCTCTTTCCAAAATCTCTAAAACCCTAATATAAAACCAATTGGGCTTAGTGTTTAAATCCTCTCTTTATTTAATATCCTCCAAAATCAATTTAGGCCCAATAAGAGATATAACTCAAATAATCAATTATATCACCTTTAATTAATATTCCAACAATACAATAAATTCCGACTTGTAAATAATATTATTCTTAATATTATTTTTCGAATTCAATTTAATAATTCCAAATGTGCCCTTAAATAATACCGACAATCCAAATTTGACCAATATATCATATTTCCGGTCTAATCTTAATTACTCAGAAAATTCCGAAAACTTCAAACATTATTCCAATAATATTTCTAATACTGAAAATATCAAAACTCTTGATTAAATATCAATCCGCTATCCCGAACTAATACCGACTAAATCGTCTCAAAATACAAAAACTTCACTAAACACTCTGAACGTCTAGATTAAGCGAATAATCGAATTTCCGGGTGTTACATTCGGGCTATTTGAGAACTTACAAGAGAATAGCAAGTGTGGTGTATTGGGAAGGAATGAGGAAAAAGATACAGGAATATGTCCAAGCTTGTGAAATTTGCCAAAGAAACAAATATGAGACCCTAAGCCCTGGAGGGTTACTGCAGCCTTTGCCTATTCCCACTCAGACATGGAATGATATTTCCATGGATTTCATTGGAGGGTTACCAAGGGCTTTTGGATGTGATACAGTTATGGTAGTGGTTGACAGACTCACAAAATATGCCCATTTCATACCTGTCAGCCATCCTTATACAGCTAAGGAAATTGCTGAAATTTTCATAAAAGAAGTGGTAAGATTACATGGATTCCCCAGCTCCATAGTTTCTGACAGGGATAAGGTATTTTTGAGTCATTTCTGGTCTGAGATGTTCAAGCAAGCAGGGACTAAACTGAAGTATAGCAGTGCCTACCATCCCCAATCTGATGGGCAGACAGAGGTAGTCAATAGGTGCCTTGAGACATATCTGAGATGTGTAACTGGTTTAAAACCAAAACAGTGGCCTAAGTGGCTGGCATGGGCTGAATACTGGTACAATACCAACTATCATGCCTCTTTGAGGACCACTCCTTTTGAGGCATTGTATGGGAGAAGACCACCTGTGTTGATAAGAGGAGATACTCCTTCATCAGCAGTAGATGAAGTGAATAAATTAACTGCTGAGAGGAATGTGGTCTTGAGGGAACTGCAGGAGCAATTGCTTAGAGCTCAAGATGTCATGAGGAGTCAAGCAAACAAACATAGAAGGGCTGTGGGGTATGAGGTGGGAGAAAGTGTATTTCTGAAAATCCAGCCTTATAAAATGAGGAAATTGGCTAAAAGGTTGAATCAAAAACTTAGTCCAAGGTATTATGGTCCCTATGAAATAATACAGAAAATTGGTGCAGTAGCTTACAAATTAAAGCTGCCAGAGGACACTAAGGTGCATCCTGTGTTCCATGCTTCACTACTCAAGAAGGCTGTATCACCTTCTGTGGCAACACAGCCTTTACCTGTGTGCATCAATGAAGATTGGCATCTAGAACCAGTCCCTGAGAAGATTCTGGAACAGAGAAAAAATGAGCAGGGTGGGCTGGAAGCACTGGTTCAATGGAAGGGCTTGCCTGAGTTTGAAAATTCATGGGAGAGTATGGATAAACTGCAGGCTGAATTTCCAGAATTTCTCCTTGAGGTCAAGGAGAATTTTGAAGGGGGGAGAATTGGTAGATTTGGAAAAGTTTACCAAAGGGCCCGCAAGAGAGAGAAGGAAAAGACAGTTGGCATATGAGACAAAAGCTGTTAGGACAGCACATGGCAGAGCCAGGTGTCCAGCTGTGAGAGGACAGATAGTACTAGGTTTGCAAATAAATAGCAGTAATGATTGTGAGTCAGATATGCTTGATTTTGGTACTGAACCCTAGGGAGAGAATAGGCCTCTCAAAGCTGCCTAAATCCATTTTCTTTTCTTTCTTTCTGTTACTATTTCAGTACTACTCTTGTACCTACTAGATCCCATTTGAACTCTAGTAGAAGCTACTAAATAATCAAGCTATTTTCCCTATTTTTCCTACTGTGTTCATTTCTGTTTCTGCTTTATACTAAATTGATTCTATCACACGCTGACGCAGTGCATGAACTGGATGATAATCAAATAGAAACAAAAATAAAAGAGAAGAGCTAACCAGACTCTCATGATGCCTTTAGATTCATGTTCCAAAATCTTGTGAAAATAGTTCGGTTGAAGCATCATTATCAAACTTCTTCCTAGCACAAGACATGCCAAAATCCAACATATTCTTAACAACCGCCTTTTCAGAATCTGCAATAAACAAAAAGATGGACAACTAATGAACAAATGATGAAGGCAGAAAAAGTCATAATAATTATTGTATTGAAAAAAAAAATTCATAATAATTATCAGTAACTTCATGAACCACATGTATTCCTCTAGAGTCCATAGTTTAAGTTAGGTAATTGTGGAATAGAGACACTCACAACTGTGATGTGATCAAAGTACAACCCTCAGACTTCCATGCTTTGAAGTAGGGATTCCAATTCATCTGCATTAAAAGCATAATAATTTACTGAATCAATAGACTTGTTTCTAATTGACGCGCATTTTAATTATATCATCAAATTGAAGAACATTTTAACTTTCTTCCATGAATGATGGTCAATAATACATATGAATGTAAAAGGCTCATGTTGGTATGATCAAGTTCAGAAAACATATCTTTTATACTAAGAAACTACACATTATCTTTGCATTTAGAAAAGTAACCAAAACATTCTTTGCACTTAGAATGGCTAAAGATTATTATGTTCACCATAAATGGAAGTTCATATATTATTAACAAATACTCACAACCATGATGTCTTGTAGAGTGCATCATTTCGTTAAATGCTTCATCGGAGATACTCTTGGTTTGTGAGGCCCGTGATTTCTCCATGACTTCCCCAACAGTTGAGAAAATATATACACTTGTTTTATATCTCGCTTGCAATTTGTTCTCTTAGAATCTTCACCGTCTTGAAAATCTGATTTGTCTGCGGCTGGAATTCTGAATTTATTCCCCCGATCTGAGAATTAATAATATTCATGTGAATAGGATCAATTCATAATCTATAAACATGTTAGGAATGTGAGCAATCTTACACCACTCTTTTCATCCGCACACTTGCTTTCAGTAATGAACAATAAATTAATTTTTCACCTCTTCTGGAAAAGTACTAGAACTTCCGAGCCATGCACAGCAATGTTGAGGAAGTCCTGTTATTGGAACATAATCTGTCTTTAAAGTGAGCAGAAATGACATGCAGCAATATTCATAGTACCGAATTAGTCGTCATTCTTAATTCACTCGCTAGATTTCCTCTCTATGTAAGAGTGAACAAATATACATAAACACATGAAATTAAACATATATATATATATATATATATATATATATATATATATATATATATATATATATATATATATATATTGATGATATTTATAACTGGAACATGAAAGATGAATTTTTGGTGACTCACCTTGAAGTAATACTCATTCGATGATTTTGTGATGTACATGTATTTTGGGAATGTGAGAAATCTTGCTCCACTCTTTTCCTTTCTTCATCTGCAAATTTACTTTCAACAGCCGACATTTTATGATATGCAGTTCTTTGAGAGAGGAAGGCAGTTCCCCCTTTTCTGGCAATGACTTGAGCTTGGGTGCGTTACTAATAGTAAGTGTATGGAGAGAGGTGAGATGTTGAAGCCACTTCCCATTCAAGTATTCTTTATCTTTAAGATGACAGATCCGTAAGGAAACGAGATTAGTGGATAGAAATGGAACTTGCGTTCTCATCACCCCCTTCACAATATCATCATGCACAAGAGACAACTTTGAAAGACAAGTGTGATGTTGCCAAGTTGTATTCCACAAAATCCCTCCAACTCTGCCAACCCTCAGTTCCCGCAAAGTGATCGGCAAATCATCTATGGAAAACGATTGCAGATTTGGAAGGTTATGAATTTCCATTTTTTGAAGGCTAGTTAGACACTTTATTGATTCAGGTAGAGAACGAAACTTTTCGCACTGAATCAAACCTAAATAAGTGAGTTTATGTATGGGTAATCGACTTAAGGAAACTGACTCCAGTTCATCGCATATCACTATTTCGATGTGTCTAAGAAACTCTAGATTTGGTTTCGATGCATCTTCTGCTATTGATAAGGATTTTAAATGTTTACAATAGGAAATATATAGACTTTTGAGGATAGGAAAAGAGCCTAAGGTAAATGATGTCATTGAATTACAACTACCGAGGATCTTCAATTCCTCGAGTGATGAGTAATTATGAAAAGATTCAGGAGAAATGAACTCCAGATTCTGACAGTAATGGATAGAGAGAGATTGTAAAGTTTTGGGAAGACCGTCTTTCGGAAAGGATGTTAGAGATGGAATGCTGTATAAGGTCAACTTTTGAAGAGAATTGAGACAAATCACCAATTGACTGAATACGTCACATGGTGGGTTTGTAATAGAATGTCTTGACCCCATCAATAAGGGACAATCCCTTAACCTAAGGTCGACAAGAGAAGGAAGATTGTTGGGTGTCATCCCTTCAAGTTTGGGACAATTTTCAAGATACAATCTTTCAAGCTTAGGAAGGTTGCCAGGTATGTTTTCTTTAAGATTCGGACACTGATATAGTGACAAACGTATAAGACTAGGAAACTCTATAGATGTACCTCCAATCAACTCCCATTCCTCCCACTCTGGCATCATTTTAAAGCTTAGAGTCTCTAAAGAGGCAAATGGTTGAAATGAAGAAGAACCACTTCCATAGAACACAGTACCAACACTCTTTACAGATTTCATCTCACTAATAAAGAGTTCTTTTAGATTATCTAATCGCCCCAAGGATGTCAACACTGAAGTTTTTTTACACCTTGTGATCTTCAAACATACCATGTTTACAAATAAAGGATCTCCCACCCAATTTGATAATTTCTCTCCTCCAAATCCAGAGATGGTCAAACGCTTCAAATTTGCCGACGGACGCAGCCGTTCAAGTATTTGTATTTGTGAGTTTGAAGGAGCAATGTTAGACCATCCTAGTTCCAACTCATCAATTTCTTTTTTCAAATCCAAGTTTTCTTGAGAAGCATGGGATGAGTCAATTACATTTTCAAGTTGTGAGATTAAAAGACTTCCTCGTAGATGAGGAAATTTTCCTAGATCTTCAATCTTCAACCCAACATCCTTAACGCCACTCACAATAAAGTTCGACAATGTTTGCAGATTTTCTAATTTAGACATTTGTGCCGGCATTTTCTTCAATGGAGTGCCTCTAATGTCAAGGTGGCGTAGTTTCACCAATTTTCCCACGTCTTCTGGCAATTCAAAGAGTTCATAGCAATATGACAACAACAAAGTCTGCAAATTGTAAAGCTTACATAATTTTGAAGGCAACGTTTTAATCCCAGTGTGAGAGAGATTCAAGTATCGCAAGTAAATCAAATTTCCAATAGAGTTGGGTAACTTTGTCATACTTGTGTAGTTTGAAAGAGACAACACGTGTAATTGTGTCATTGTCGACAACAAGTAAGAAAATAACTTTGACGACACAAAATTATTATAATACACAAAAGATTGCAATGGCAAGGGTAGAAAAGTTCGGAGTCCTTTTAATCCATTCAATTTTTCAAATTCATCGTGTGAGTTATATTCATATTTGTCGTATGCCAAGTATCGCACCCTTGGATTTGGCTTATATGTGTCCAACATAGTGCAATACGGAGAAGAAACTGCCATAGCTAAATCATTGATGAGGTCGTGCATTTCAAAGCAAACATCCTCATCACCATTGAATTGTTCTGACTTATCATCAATAGACCGTTGACGTATCAGAGACCTAGACATTAACTCATCAAAGAATTCTTCAGCTACTTTTTCCCAACTATTCTCATTTTTTGGCTGAGGTATTAAGCCTTCTGCAATCCACAACTGAACCATCGTCTTTTTCACTAAGACTGAGTTCTTTGGAAAAATTGCACAATAAGCAAAGCATCCTTTTAGAGAAGCTGGAAGGTAATGATAGCTCAGTAGCAGAGATGGTTCCACAACTTCACTTGTATGTTCCCAAATACTACTTTTTAACACATCACTCCAACGATCCGGTGACATGAACCGGAGAATACCCCTAAGTGCTATTGCAGCTAATGGTAAACCGCCACATTTTTTGGCAATTTCTCTACCAATTTCTTCTAGATTGGGATGTTGTTGGTAGTTTGTTTCTACAAATGCATGTCTGGCTAGTAAAGACCATGAATCTTCAGTTTCCAAAGATCTTAAATGGTGCACATGGAGAGATTTTTGCTTGGGTAGTGCGACTCTTATGTCTCGAGTTGTGATGATGATCTTACTTCCTATTTGTCCAACATTAAAGATATCACTTAGACTATTCCAACCAATATAGTTTCCATACCAGATATCATCAAGTACTAACAAAAACTTTTTGTTACTTAAACTTTGCTGCAAGTGATCTTCTAGTTTAACTAAGTCAGTTTCTGTAATTGCTCCTGAAGTGACAGATTTAAGAATGGTTTTAGTGATAGTGACAACATCAAAATCTTTTGGAATATGTGCCCACCCTCTGACATCAAACTTCTCCTTCACAACACAGTCATGGTAAAGGAGTTTAGCTAGCGTTGTTTTTCCTAACCCTCCCATACCCACAATGGAAATCACTCCTATTTTACTTCCACCATCATTGCCACCCTCTGACAGCAGAAACTCTTTAAGTTTCTTTTTGTCATCATCTCTGCCTTTAATATCAGATTCATCTCCTAAAAAAGGGCTTGTAGGAGTTATATTCCTAACACAACTGGAAACCGCTTCTTTCAATCCAAGATTTTGGTTTCTCAAATGTTCTAATCTTCCAAATAATTTTTGCAATTTAGAGTTGATCCTTTTATTAAACCTTTTAAAATAATCTAAAAACTTTTTAAGAACCTGATCAGCTTCAACTTGGCATCTTAAAGCTTCGGTGTTGAGTTCGCCGAACAGTTGGTCAGCTTGAAAGACAGCATCTTGCAACATCTCCAGCCACTTCTTGACAGCAGGATTAGCGATCTGTTTGTCCTCAGCATCATAAAGTAGAGATTGAAGACTCAGCAGTGTTATCTCCAGCTTTTCCAACAGCTCAACGTCAAGTTTAGTCCTCCGGAATAAAACAAGAAACTCACCAGAAACAACCTTTTTCACCAGCATCTCCATGGAAGCTGAAAGAAGTGCTCCTCCAACAATAGTCGCCATAACTTAGTTCAAGAGAGTAAGAACAGTTTGAAAAATTGAAGCGGAAAGAAAATGCAAAGCAAGGTAGAAGGAAATGCAAGTTAACAAGACTTGTAAGTTGCTGCAAGTTGCAACGGTATAGAAGTCAACCAAAATAAATGAATAATTATTTTAATAATTCACTGTCATGGAAATATAATAATTCAACCGTTCCCTCAAATATTAAAAAAATTCTTCCGTGGGAGTATGAAGTAATAAGTGATGTATTAAAAAGATTCTTTGAGGGAAACGAGACTAGTGTTAAGTAATGTATTAAAAATACATAGGAGTACTAAGTGGTGTATTGGATTATCTGCTCACAACTCACTCACATGGGCTGTTTAGTTTAGATAACCACGTAGGAGGCGTCTCATTTCATCCATGTATAATAATGACTAAATTTATTTCATATAAGTTGCTGCAAATTGCAACGTATAGAAGTCAACCAAAATAAATTAATATAATAATTCACTGTCATGGAAATATAATAATTCATTGAACAGTTCCCTCAAACCAAAATAAATTAATAGACGGAGGGAGTATTAAACAAACAAAAAAAAGAAAACTTCGAGGGAAACGAGACAGTGGAGTACTCTCTCCGTTTTTTATTATAAGTCGTTTTAGACTTTTCACACAGATTAAGAAAAATAATAATAGTTGTATGAAAATGAAAAATTATGAAGGTTTTTACAAAATTATCCTTCATTAATGACATGTGGAAGATAAATTTATATAATTGAAAGGAGAGAGAATAATATATTTAAGGATATAATAAGAAAAACAACATTAATTATTCATTGGAATTGTAAAACGACTTATATTTAAATACAAAATAGTTTTCTAAAACGACTTATAATAAAAAACGGAGACAGTATTAAGCAATGTATTAAAAATACATAGATGTAGGTGGTAGACTATAATGCTGCTTCACAGGACTTATTAGTAAAGTGTTGCAAGTTGAAACGTAGAGAAGAAAATGTTGTGGATTGATTGTGTCAACAAAAATAAATTAATAATTACTTCAATAATTCACTGTCATGGAAATGAATTCATTGAACCGTTCCCTCCTATAAAAACTTGTAGATTTTATATTATATTTGAGTGATTTTAATATCAAACCATAACATATCTCCAGGTCCTGTTTAGAATCACATTGCACGTTTATCAAACCATGATTTATAAAGTTTGAATTCATTCTTCAATGGGTAACACACACAATCACAAAGACTAATAATATACACCAAATTTTAAGTATTGATATGTACTTATAATAAATTGTATATTTGATTCTTTAACTTCAATTATATAAAACAGCAGAAAAAAAAATTTAAAAGATGGATATTAAAATGAACATATCTATGATATTAAAATGTCCATCTTTTAAAATGAATATGTCTAATTGTTGGGCCAGATATGTTATTGAACCGATGAAAACCGGCTAAAATCGAAAAAAACCGGTGAACTGGTGGTTTTAAAAAACCGGCGGTTCAAATGCATGCTCTTTTTTTTTTTCACAAAACGACATCGTTTTCATGATTTTTTTTTTAAATTAATTGAAAGATAATTAGACTTTATTCAAACCTTATTTGGAACAACTTTTTTCCTGTTTGTAATTAGATTTGGTTTAAAATTTATTTAAATTTATATTTAGTATTATTTTTTTGTGAGTGATGATTATATTTAGAATGTGAATGTAAAGAATAAACATGTGAAATTATGATATTTTAAAATTTTAAAATTTTGTAGGTGTTGTGATATTTTTTACAGACTGAGTCATTTGGTTCGACCGATTTAATAAATATATAGTATTGCAATAGAGATTGGTTTATTCAACCAAGTTATCCGGTTTAATCCGATTTAGTCATGCGGTTCGACCAGTGACCCAATTGTTCAACCAATGAACCAGTAAACCATACCCTCACCGGTTTGATGACTGGTCCAATTTTTAAAACACTGCACATAGGAGGCGTCTCATTTCATCCTTGCCATTAGAACAACAATGAAATCGGAATAGACAATACAACATCTTATTTGAGTAGAAACCATTGAACAATGCAAATGGTGATATTATGGTTTGAAATTTATGTATTTAACTTTTGTAAATAGCAAATGGTGAATCATATATTAAAATGAACAATGGGAGAGTTACAAATATATAAAAAAAATACAAAAGTATCCAAGAACACCAAAAGTGCTACGAGAATACTAAAACCTACCATGGCTATAAATCACTATTATTAAGGTTGCAGAATCCAAGTCTTCCTTCCATGGAAGAAGGCTATGGTGAAGAAGGGAGTGTAAATAACTTCAGTTACACAATGAAGATGATAACAGAAAAGAGAAAGAGGATCAGAAAAGATGATTCGTCATTGATATTGAAATGAGAGGTTTACATTTGCTTTGGCCACCAATCGGGCCTTGTATCTCTCTATAGTCCCATCTGCTTTGTACTTAACCTTGTATATCCATCTGCAGTCAATGGGAGTCTTACCAATAGGAAGATCAACCACATCCCAAGTGTGATTCTCTGCTAAAGCTTGTAACTCAGCATTCATGGCTTGCTTCCAACAATCAAGCTTAATAGCTTGGTTATATGTCCTAGGTTCAATGTTAGAAGAAATGGAGCAACATAAATGCTTATAAGATGGGGAACAGTTATGATATGAAATGACATTAGATAAAGGATGAAATACTTTATTATCAATACAAGCTATTTCAGAATTATTTTTGGTAGTGAGGTAGCAGTGATAATCTGCTAAATGGCTAGGAGGATGTGAGACTCTAGTAGATTGTCTCAAGGGAATAGAAGGATTGTTTAGTGCAGGCTGTGTAATTGAGGTATTCGAGGGTTGGTCAAGAGAAGCAGAGCTAGAGCTGATAGGTGAAGAAGAATACTCATTAGGTCTTGGAGAATTGGATGGACCAATGGATAAGGGAGATGTGGGGTTGTCAATGTCATTGCAGGTTGTGACAGCTAAGAGTAAAGGACTATTGGTTTGTCTGTTTTGATTAGAATGAGGTGGGATGGGGCCCCGTGTAGATGTAGAAGATGAGGAATCAAGGGATACAGAAAAGTCTATGGTACTTGTGGGAGTTTGACTTAGAGGAAAATCCTCATATGTAGGTAAGGCAGGATTATGTGTAGTATTATGAGGTGCTGTGTGTGGTTGAGATACTTGAAAGGGAAAGTGTTGTTCATAGAAAACCACATTTCTTGACACAAAAATATCATGACTATGTAAATCATATAAAATGTATCCTTTAGTGCCCTCTTTAAAGCCTAGAAAAACAGATTTTCTAGCTCTAGAATCAAATTTTGTTCTATGAGCTTGTAAGGTTGCAGCATAACTAAGATATCCAAACACCTTTAAATGAACAATGGAAGGTGGTTCAGAATATAAAAGTTCATAAGGGCACTTTGACTGTAACAAAGGGGAGGGTAATCTGTTTATTAGATGAATAGCATGCTGCACAGAAAAGTTCAACATGGTTAAAGGAATGTTAGAATGAAAATAAAGAGACCTAGCCACATTTAATATGTGCTGATGTTTTCTTTCAACTATCCCGTTTTGCTGAGGAGTCTCAACACAAGTGGTTTGGTGTGTTATGCCCTTAGAAAGCAGAAATTGTGAAAGGCTTATAAATTCACTACCATTGCCAGTTCTAAGACATTTAAGAGTGGTTTTAAATTGGTTTTCAATATAGGAAACAAAATGAATTAGGCTTTGTTTAGCTTGAGCTTTAGTTTTAAGAAAGATTACCCATGTGAACCTACTATAATCATCAACAAGTGTGAGGAAATATCTATGTCATAACATAGAAATAGTGGAATAAGGACCCCATATATCAGCATGTAAAATGGCAAAAGGAAAAGTAGATTTAGATGTGCTAACAGGAAATGGCAATTTCTTTTGTTTACTATAATGACAAAAGTCACAAGGTACATTATTGGGTTTACAAGGAATAAAGGGAAATTTTTGAGAAATGGATTGCATTCCTTTGTCTGAAACATGTCCTAGCCTTAAATGCCACAGATTATGGGAATCAGAAGTGGCAGAATGGTATGCAGAGGATTGGTTGACAGTTTGCATCACATATAAGCCTCTTTGAAGCTTAGCTATACCAATCATTGCCTGAGAATGATTCTGCACAATTTTGCAAACATTAGAATCAAATGAGACAGAACAACTATTTGTATTGGTAAGCTTGGCAATGGATATGAGATTGACATGGAAACTTGGTATATATAGCACATTGTGAAGGATAAGATTGGGAGAAATGTGTATACTACCACTCATAGAAGCAATCAAAACATAACCATTAGGTAAATTGATATGAACAGGGATTATATGTTTGCAATTGAAGAATGCATTAATGTCATGAGAGATATGATCTGTTGTGACGCAGTCGGAAGCCGCCCAAAGGAATAGCCAGCGCTAAACCTTTAATGAAAACAGGGTTGCAAGCGCAAACCCTATAGATAAGTTCTGGAGTCTATCAGGAATAAAGAAAACTTTGGATTCTATTATAATAAAAGAGATAATCCTTATGGACATGCCAAAGGTCTTTAAATACAGAAAACAAATAAACCCTATTGGGCCTTTAATACAAAACAAAATTAAATAAAACAAATAAAACATAAATTGCTTAAATATTAAAATTAAAATTGCTTAAATATTAAAATGCTTTCCGACGTGCGGTTTCTTCTTTGATATGCACAATCCTCCTACATCAGTCTCCTTCACTTCTGAAGAACTCAACCCCGAGTTCTCTTCTTGATAAAGAACTTCATCTGGCAGCCTGCTATAACTGTAAGTACCCACTGGAAACCTCTCCTTACGCCGAAATGCCATCACATCTTCTCCCACATTGAAAACTTTAACTTCCATGTGTTTATCTCACATAGGAGGCAATTCGTTTGCCAGCTCTTCTGCGGTTAACTCCTTGAAACCCTTTAGGATCCCTAGTAGTTCTTCTGAAATTGTTGTTTCCTCCTTTACAACATTCATTAACCCTTTGATCACCACTGGACATAAACATTCAATTTCTTTTATAGCCTCATCAAGCTCCTTTTCAATCTGCATCATCATCAAAAATCTAGACTTCTTTCCTTCTGGATTCTTATCAAAGTGTAAAACAGGAGCCATAGCAATTTTATGTGTGCCCCATGTAAACATCATCACGTTATCCCGTCCTCGATAAGTGATATCATTATCAAACTGCCAAGGCCTACCAAGTAAAATATGACAAACATCCATATCAAGAACATCACAAAGTACCTCTTCTCTATAATATTTTCTGATGGAGATAGGAACTCTGCAGGTTAGTGTTACTCGAACTTGGGAGCCCTTACTTACCCAACCGAGGTTGTATGGCTTCTCATATGGTTTTGTGGACAACTTCAAATAATCTACCAATTTTTTCGACACCAGATTCTCCATGCTGCCACTATCCACAATTAGATTACACACTTTGTTCTTGATAGAACAATGTGTCTTGAACAAATTCTTGTGTTGCCCTTCATCTTTGGATGCTAGTAACATTCGCTGCAACACAAAATTCACCCTCTCATCAGATTCTTCCACCGCAAACTCAACATCGGCATACTCATCGTTCTTAACTGTAGGATCTTCTCTTTCTTCATTTTCCTCCCTTTCTTCCACAACAGCAGTGACTCTCCTTGTTGGACAAACATTCGATTTGTGGCCTCTTCCGTTACAACGATAACATGTGTCTATAGCGGGTCTAGCATATGGATTATTCGGCCTCTGAATTGGTGTTTTACCCTGCTGCACACTGCTAGAGCTGCTAGCCCTCTTATTCCCAGGGTTGGAATCTCGGGATGTTGCATTCTTTTCCTTGTCACCTGCTGATTCACAGTTACTTTGGGGTGAGTACCTTTCAGTAGACGAGAAATTTCGAGGGGATTTCTCCATCAATTCTGCCTTCAAAGCTAAACTGGATGCTTCAGCTACGGTCCATACAGTCTGTAAACCCATCTTCTCCTGCAAGGATCCCTTTAGGCCACTGATGTATCGAGCCACTTTCTGGCTTTCTGATTCTCCCAATTCATTGCGCTCAGAAAACTGCAGGAACTTAGCTGTGTATTCAGTCACGGATCTCTTGCCCTGAACACACTTGATGTACATCTTATAAAGAATATGCTCATAATCCTCCGGTAAAAACCGCTCCTGCATCAATTGTTTCATTCTTCTCCAAGTTCTGACTGGCCCCTTCCTTTGTCTATGCCTTTGAACAACAAGTTTATCCCACCAGACAGCTGCAGTACTTTTAAGCCTGATCGCAACCATCTTGACTTGTTTGTTCTCAGGGACACCCATAACATCGAAGAACCTGTCGACATCGATCTGCCAATCAAGAAACTCCTCCACTCCCATAGTTCCGTAGAACAATGGAATATCAGCCTTTACTCGATAGTCATGGTTGTTCTGTAGATTTCCACGATTATCCTCTTCATCGTGAGGTTCTTCTTCATCAGAACTCGAATCTTCGACACAATTTCCACCCCGTAGAACCCTAATTGGTTCATCTCTCTTGTCTCTTCGCCGATTCCCATTGTTGTTGGCGTTGTTCGCCTGATTTGCTAAATTCGCCATTTGTTCAGTCAAAGCAGTTAGAGCCGCGGTAAAAGCCGTGGTAATTCCCTCAAGATCTGCTTTGGTCACCGGTTGATCCGCCATAGTTGTCAAGCTATGAAAAGAACAGGAGAAAACCTGCTCTGATGCCAACTGATGCAGTCGGAAGCCGCCCAAAGGAATAGCAAACGCTAAACCTTTAATGAAAACAGGGTTGCAAGCGCAAACCCTATAGATAAGTTCTGGAGTCCACCAGGAATAAAGAAAACTTTGGATTCTATTATAATAAAAGAGATAATCCTTATGGACATGCCAAAGGTCTTTAAATACAGAAAACAAATAAACCCTAAAGGGCCTTATGGGCCTTTAATCCAAAACAAAATTAAATAAAACAAATAAAACAGAAATTGCTTAAATATTAAAATTAAAATTGCTTAAATATTAAAATGCTTTCCGACGTTCGGTTTCTTCTTTGATATGCACAATTCTCCTACATCATGTTGCTCCAGTGTCAAGGATCCAAAGATGAGAAGACATACCAATAGTATTGGAGGAAAGAGTGTTCATGGCTAGGGGTGAAGTTGAGACAGAGTTAGCTTGGGGATTAAGCTTTGATTGTTGGAGTAGCTCAACAAGGCTGTGATACTGCTCCTGAGTGAAATTGCACAAAGGAGTGGTTGAGTCCTGCTGAGAAGCTTCAGAGACAGCATTTGCCGTGGCATTCGACTGATTCTTGGTAGGAGTAGACTGGTTCTTGCTTTTGTTCTTGAATCCTGGGGGATATCCATGCTTAAGAAAGCAAGTTTCCACAGTATGGTTACTCCTGCCACAGTGTGTGCATACACGGGTAGAACCTCTGCCCTTGGTATAATTTCCATGTTTGGCATTAGAACTTCCGTAACAAGCTTGAGCTTGACAAGCTGTAGTTAATTCTTCAGGATTTGCAGATGCCTGAACCTGTGTCGAGGATGAATGATTAAGTTCACGCTCCTGTTGAATGATGAGAGAAAAGGCCTTATCCAAACTAGGGAGAGGACTCATCATCATTATTTGAGATTTGGAGTGAGTGAATTTCTCATTGAGACCCTTAAGAAATCGAATGACTTGGTCTTGTGCCCGATATTGTTGTGAAGATATCACAACACCACAAGAGCAAGGAATGGCGCAAGCACAAGTAATGAGGGGCCTGTAATTATCTAATTCATCCCATAGAACCTTTAACTGAGTAAAGTAGTTGGAAACATCAAGATTACCTTGGCGCAACCTGTAGATTTCTTCTTGTAGATCAGAGACGCGGAAGATGTCGCTGTGTGAGAATCTGAGTTGGAGATTCTTCCAAACCCCTGCAGCGCTATCGATCCAGAGAACTGACTTTGTGATTGACTCAGAAATGGAGCCCTGAAGTCATGCCAACACCATTGTATTGCATCTAATCTATGGTGCGTAGAAGGGATCGGAAACAAGGGGTTTGGCGAGGTATCCATCAACAAACTTATCTTTATTCTTAGATATCAATGCAATGTGCATTGATCTAGCCCAGTTGTGATAGTTCTTGTCATCAAGAAGTGGAGAAACAAGAATCGGCGCAGGATTTTCATTAGGGTGAAGATAGAATGGATTGGTGGAGTTTGTTGAGAAGTCAGCGAACTGTTGGTATGCCATTGTTGCAGAGATGAAGAAAATGGAAAAAGAAAGAAGAAACAAGAAGAGGTTTGAGGGAAGCGATCGCTTATCGATCGAACAGAGAAAAGAGAAAGGTAAAGAGAAGCAACAATGGCTACCAGAGTTATATGAGCTCTGATACCATATTAAGGTTGCAGAATCCAAGTCTTCCTTCCATGGAAGAAAGCTATGGTGAAGAAGGGAGTGTAACTAACTTCAGTTACACGATGAAGATGATAACAGAAAAGAGAAAGAGGATCAGAAAAGATGATTCTTCATTGATATTGAAATGAGAGGTTTACATTGTATTTATACAAGGTAACATAATATCAAGCTATCCTATCAGGTCTGTACAAGTGTCAATCTATAATTGGACAGTAAAATGATTTCAACTAAGCTATGTACAAGAGCTATATATGATCTAATAATTATAAAAAAAATAGAAATAAGAATGACAATTAAACTCATCTCTAGTAGATACTCATAAAAATTACTTACAAAGGATAGGATCATAATTTTTTTTAAATAGATATGAATATGGACATTAACAATTACCCGCCCTATCTCAGATATTTATATATTTTTATCATTATATAAACCTGTATTTTATCAATTTAATTAAATGCATTGTTATTAAACTTATATGCATTTTAGTATAAATATTTGTTAATTTTTTAATTTAAAAAAAAATTCTTAAAAATAATTATAAATGTTGTTAAAACTAAAAATAAAACGATAAATTATAATGAATCATTTTTTATTAGAAATACGTGTGTGTGTGTATATATATATATATATATATATATATATATATATATATATATATATATATATATATATATATATATATATATATATATATATATATATATATATATATATATATATATATATATATATATATATATATATATATATATATATATATATATATATGAGCACTTAAGTATCTAAAGAGTACATGGATGAATATAAGCCCCTTCTTCTACCCATTTGGTAGCTACCAATTACTTAATCAAATGGATCGAAACTGAGCCATCTAAGGTCTGTCTTCCCGATTTCTCTAGACGCAATTCAAGTCATCTTCTTCCTCATGCTTCCTTCTCGCAGTTGAAGCGGTAGCGGTACTAAAATGAGTTTTCTATTCGATATAGTTTCATTCCACCGATCCGACGGGGTTAAAGGACTTAACTTCGGAGCCTTTTCTTAGAATAAAATGGGGTTGGGAGAACTAAAAGAATGCAAAATTAAAATTAAAAAAAATATAAATAAATAAATAAAAGAAATTTTATAATAATTGTATATGTCCCCACAACCATAAAAGAAAACAGTTTCTTTTATAAACTTAGTTTTACTAAAACATTGGTCAAAAAAATATCTCCAATAAACAAATCTAGCTTATAGAAAAATGCAAGTAGCAAAAGAAAGGAGTTGAACATGTTTGCAAGAGCTAATTTGTCCAAAAAGTAACAGGAGTTGAAAATGGCAGAAGCTACAGTGTCATTTGTTTTGAATCAACTCTACAAACTTGCATCAGAAGAAGGAACTTTGCTGACAAGAGCACACAGAGACTTCCATGACATCAAAGTTGAACTTGAGAGCATAGTCGCCTTCCTCAAGGATGCAGACACAAGGGCTTCTGTTGAAGATGGTGGAGAAAGACGATTCAATGAAGGAGTCAAAACTTAGGTGAGGCATCTAAGAGAAGCATCTTTTCGCATAGAAGATGTCGTTGATTACTACATCATGTATTTGGCAAACCATTCTGGTTCTGGATGCATGGCCTCCCCCAAAATGGCATTTCAAATTATTAAAACCCTGAAGCAGAGACATCAAATTGCTTCTGAAATGAAGGATATAAAATTAACAATCGGTGGAATCAAACAAGGAACTTTGACGTATGAGCTTCAGGCTGAAAGTGGGCCAGGAAGTTCACAAGGGAATACTCAAAGTGAAAGCTTTAGTGATCCTCGAAGGGCTTCACTTTTATTTGAAAAGACTGTAGTTGTTGGGGGAGCTTTAGTGTATCAAAACAAATAAGATCTCAGATATACAGTAAAATAAAACAACTGATAAACTACTTTAGGACTTATGTATGTTCGGGATGCATATCTCGGATAATCTACCAACCGATAAACTTAAGCATATCGTCCTTACCCGGCCTCACGCTTAGGGGGTTTATGTACTTGTCAAGTAAAAAGTCAGAATTTGACCACCAAGAAAAGCACTTATTTCCAACAAAATCACTTCTCAAAAAAAGAACTTTTAAAGGAATGGCTTAATTCATAAAAATTCAAAGTAAAAGTGGTGAATTCAAAGGTAAATTCAAAAGGAAAAACAAAGCAAAATTCAAGTTTAGTTCAAGTGACCATTAGTCTTACATTGAGACTTGGTATTTATGCTAAACCTCAACATGTCTTCCCTCTAATTTCCTTCAACTACCTATTTATTCTCAAACTCATGCATTTACACATTTGCCCTTAACTAACTTCAACTTCCTTAAAATTTTCAAACTAACACAAAATCAAACCAATTTTCTACTATACCTCCACCATTGATAACTTTTCATCCAACGGCTACGGTTAATGATCCGCAACTAAGCCTCTAATTGCTTTTCGACCATTGATAAACTTCTAACTTGGATCACAACCTAAAGGTTCACAGCCACCCACAAAAACTATAAAAATCCTCCATTTCCATAATTTTAGGGACCTAAGCATTTTAACCATTTTCACCATTTTCATACTTTCATTTTTCTTCACTCTCTCTCAATTTTCCATTACTTTCTTCATCCCTAACCATCACTAAAGTTCATCACCATCACCATCTAGAATTTCAAAAATGGAAATTTCAGATTGGTGAAACTAAACCTCCATCCAAAGTTATCATCATTCAAGAATCAACAAAATTCAAGTGTTATCATCTCAATGTTCTTCATATTCAAGTGCAATTGTTATATTCTACATCTAACAATTATTCAACCATCATCATCATCCAAGATTTCATAAAGTTTCATGGATTAAAGATTTACCACATTCATCAACATATTCATCATTTTACTTCAAGATTCTAATCTACATTTATCATCAAAGTATCATCAAAGTTTCAACAAGTAATATTCAAGATTATTTATCTATATTCAATCATCATCATCATCATTGGAAATTAATTGGAGTGAAAAAAGCTTACTTTGAAGTTTTCTGCGTTTCTTGTCTATGAATTTATCGACAATTTTCAACACTAACCGGAGCAAATCTCCGCTCCGTCAGTAAGCCTTGAACGCTCTTCATCCCATGCCACCGATACTGTTCTTGCTTGTATAATGATTCTTGTTGAATGTATATCGTGTTTACTTGGATTATGTCGCTGTTTTGAAATTGATTTGATCATAAAAGTAGCTTAATTATTCATGCAAATTTACATTAAAGTAGCATGAAAATGGACATAGTGTAGGCTCCTCTCTTAATCTAACCACCTATTTGCATTTAGTATCATAATAGATTGCATGTAGTATAGCAACAAGTTTGGTTTAGGCAATGTGCAACAATTAGTCAAAATGAGCACTTTTACACTAATAAGCACTTATGTACATTCAACAAAAAAACATATTTCAAGAAACTTGAAAATTGAGATTAGATTTTGTTAATATGGTTCTAATACATAACACGAAATAGCTTTTTTTTCATAATCACTTTTTCTCATGAAACTCATTTTTTGACATAAACATAGGATTAGCTTTTTCTTCCAATTCAATACATAAAAAACATATACAATTAGCATTAATTATAGCATAAGCATTTGAATTAATCCTTCAAAAATCACTTCTTTTTCACTAAAAAAACCTTTCATGAAAATGAGCAAAATTTCACATTTCTTCAAAATTCAAAAACTAAGCAAATGACAAAATCAACAAAAACTAATCCTATATTCTTGATCCCCATGAAATTATAAGTGAGATAGACTTTTATTTCACCAAATTTGATTGAGTTTTGATCAAGTTCTCATTACCTTCAAGAAGCTTTTTTCGTGTCTTTAATGGAAGCTTGAGAGAGAGGTAGAAGATGAACAAATAATACCACCACCATGAAGATTAGGGGGCGCCTCCGCCTGCACCAGTGGCCGGCCGGCCCCCGCTCCATCACCACCGTCCGTCCGCCATGTTTCTTCTTTCCATGGTGTTTTCACGAGAAAATGATGGAGGAGGAAGAGATGGCCGAGCCGGTCTGGTCCGGTTCAAACCGGCCGGTCCGATTTATTTTATTTAACTTTTTTTTTATGTTCTTTTATTCTATTTTCAGCCCATTAACATGACTGTCTCCACCTCCACTTTTTTACTATTTTCTGCAACAATTAGTAACATAATTTAGGCCAAAATTGCAATTGTTCCACCAGCCCCTTTATAAACTACATGTCAATAATCTCCTTACCTGTCTTAGTATTATCGACACCAGATTGGATGTCAAATATGACACCAGATTGGATGTCAAATATATGAGGGTAGTGGATTATTGGTTTATTGGTCGAACTACTAGATTATTGATCGAACCACATGATTAAATCGGATTAAATCGAATAACTCGATTGAATAGATCGGTCGTTATAACAAAATTATATATGTATAAAACTTGTCGAACCGGATGATTTAGTCTCCACAAAATATAATTAGCATTTAATTTTTTTGAAAATACTGATCCATACTATTACCATAAAATTTATGTCATTACGGTGTTTCCAAACTCTATAAAGAGTTTTAACAGCTGCCAATTTCAGAATAGATACTCTTCATCTCTTCTCTTTGGTGTAGATAATTAGCCAATCTAGTTCTTCCTTCCATTTCTGTGAAATTCTATAAATTTGAATCCACTAAAAGACCGTAGACCAAATAATCCTTAATACAACACAACCAAAAAACACGTGGTTTATAGTTTTTTTCATTAGAACAAAAACAATAGTAATTATCAGTAACCACACCAAACTTTTTCAGACGGCGCTTAGTAGTCAATCTCCCATGGCACGCAAGCCATTGAGTAATTTATTTCTTAATGAATTTGTGAAAGTGTCAATTGATCCTTCTACAAGAGACTTCATCAGGTCCTTGTTGTAAATCAGGATCCACAAATCTCAAAACATTATGAGTTATTAGATGTGTTGTCATCAAAAGTTCGAGGAATCTATATGCCACCCCCCATTTTATACATGTCACCCCCCCCCCCCCCCCCCCCCCCCCCCCCCCCCCCAAATAGGGCATTTTTACCAAATTATCCTTGTAAAATACAGGATATTTTGAAATTTCCGGTACCGTACTGTAAATTTGGTTGAATTTACCAATTTACCGTGCCTGATGCTACATACTGGAAAATTAAAATTTTCGGTACTAGATTTTTCAAATTTACGGTATGTGGAGAAGTTAAAATTGATACCAGAAATTTGAAATTTCTGGTATATGAAAAATTAAAACCTTGATCATGGGAATAATGTTGTATAAGAGTGCACATGTATACAAGGAGGAGTGCTAGCAACACTCTCTCCAACACTCACTTTTTTATTGGTTAAAACATGTGTGGGTCCCTCACTTTGAAAATGGGTCCCACATAAAATGGTAGGACCCACACATGTTTCAACCAATAAGAAGGTGAGTGTTGGAGAGAGTGTTGAAAAGAGAGTGTTGCTATCATTTCTCGTATACAAGTTTCCAGTTCATGTATACAAATTTCCAGCATCTCCAAGAGTGCACATCAACACATGTATAAAATTATCGGTAAACGTATACATTTTTTCGGTATATGTAGCAGCAGTTCCTAATATTATCGAAAATTTCAAATTTTCGGTAATATTGGGACATAATTTTTTTAAATCACATCGGAAATTTGGAAATTTCCGGTAAGTATATACCGGAATTTTGTAAAAAACAAAAAATTTCCGGTATCGACCAAAAAGAGGTATCAGAAATTTGCTCTATTGTACCGGAAATATACTTTTTGATGATTTTGGCAACATCAATTTTTTTTAAAAAAAGGTAAAATATTTAAGTAAATAGTGTTAGGGGCATTTTGAAAATAATGTAAAATGGAGGGTGACGTGTATAATATGGAGGGTGACATGTAGATTTCTCCAAAAGTTCCCATTAGCTAAAATCAAATTCTATATTTATTTTGGACAGGACCAGACAAAAATATGATTATTTTTCGTAACTTTCTTGAAAAATAGTCACAATATTTTTTGACACAACAAAACCTCTTTTGTTTCTCACACACTCAAAGTACTTTTTACACTGACACTAGAAAAACCTTGCTCTAACAATAATTTGACATCAAGATCAAGGGACATATATTAAATTGAAACAAGAAACACGCAAAGCAGAGAGAAAACAAGAGCAAAAAATTTTTTTTACTAGTATTTGATTTTACAAACCTAATAATATACAAAGCATAGCTTGGATGCCTTTATATAGGTTTGATTTACAAACTTAATGGCTAAGAAACTTAGAATCAAAGAAAAGTGAAGCTGCATGCAACCAAACTATTGAACCATGCAAATATTTTCATGTCTAACAACTTTTATAGTAACGCCATGGTCATTAGTCTCTGCAACTCTCATTCCACAATGGTCGTCCATTTCACAAAGCATGAATGAACTATCAAAACTGAAGTTACAACGAACACCTACCTCTAATGTATAATCCCTACATGAAAGGTGCCATTGTTCCTTTTTGAGATCATCACTACCACCGGTATAAGTGGCTCTACATGATATTGCGTCAAATTCCCAAGCATCAAGTTCTCAAATAATGACAATGCAAACACAATCCTAATGCAATGTCTATAAGCAAATATAATATTATCGATCACCATTACAATTAATCTTTCAAAGTGAAGTCTAATTGGACATTCACAACTCCATTTCTCATTAGGGATTGTGACATTGACAATTTATGGACATTAACACTTCACATGAGTTAAATAAATATTGCATTTCAACCGTAGTTGTACGTAACGTGAACTTCCATCCACATCTACTATTTCTAACAATCCTTGATTGTCACATATGATTAATTTCAAGAACCCTATCAATGGAATAGCTCCTGCTACATGAATCTAACTGTAGCATGTTTACCAGTCCATACTATGAGAACATTCCTTTCATTATCATGCTGGTACTTGTCCCTTAGAACAACAATTCCAATTCAAAAGAAAATAAATACAGAAAAAAATACATAAAGAGAACACACGATATTTGATAACGAAGTTCGGCCAATTGTGCCTACGTCTCCGACTAGAGAGTAGCTGTAGTTCCGTTGTATTAATCAATTTTATATGTTTTACATGTTACAATTTAACAAACAAGCTGAACTTGAGCAACCTATTCCCTTATCAGTAAAGAAAAATCAATAAAAAGATGGTGTTGTAGTGTCTCCAACAAAACTAGTTAAAGTTGTTGTTGTGCTCAACTAAACTCTCGAATCTTTCCAAGATACTAGTTCTCTTCTATTCCTTGACTGATGTGGATGATCTCTCTACAGATCGAGGCATGGAAATTTTCTGACATCATTCATATTTGTAGGGTAAACCATTGGAAGAATCTACATTCAGTTGAGCAAACACAAAGCTAATTAACATTAAAAAATGGAAATATTGTGTCAAGCTTTATGGTGTTCATTTATAATTGAACAAAGTGGTAACCAGAAGCAAATAATATTAAGAATGGATGAGTTATTAGGCACTAATGATGAAGTTGGCCAAAGTTTTCTAAGTGACTAAAATAGTTTTCTAAGTGACATTAAGTTGGTATTTGTAAAGTTGGAGATATAATTGAAATTAACTGAATAATGTAAAAAATACATTTGAAATATCCAAACAGAGGTACAAGCATAATTGATACTCGTTCGGTTTTGATCTACTTACACGCAGTGCATGATGTAAGTTAACCAATTCGAAACAAAAATAAAAGAGAAGAGCTAACCATTCTCAAGATTTATGAACATAATTTGTCTTTAAGATTAGAGATGTGTGGAAAATTTGTCTATATTTTAAAAAAAGGAAAGTATCTATTAAGACAAGTATCAATTAACAAAATTTTGACTACCTTGCTCACAACCATGAAGTCTTGCAAACTGCATCATTTCGTAAAATGCTTCGTCGGTTATACTCTTGGTTTGTGAGGTCCAGTTAATTCATGAGTAATTTTGCAATTTCTCCAGGACTGTGCCCAACAGTTGTCTATAATAAATCAAAACGAAAGTATCTATTAAGACATAACAGGGAAGTATCAATTAACAAATTTTGTGTTAGTGTGTAATCTAACAGATTGTGAAAACACATACACTTGTTTTCTATCTATCTTACAATGTGCTCTCTTAGAATCTTCACCATCTTAGAAATCTGACTTGTCTGCGGTTTGAATTCTGAATTTCAGCCCCCGATCTGAGAATTAATAATATTTATTAATTACATATTTATAACAAGAAACATGAAAGAAGTATTTCAGCTACACACCGAAACATGATGCAAAAATGTGAATACGATCAATTCATAATGTTGCAAAATCAAAATATTTATTAGAATATTATAGCATTTATACTGTTTCCTTTTTAATTATTATATTATTAGGTAGTCAATTATTGTCAATAACCTGTAATTATGTTAGGATCTCTACAATTAATTTAGGATTCTAATTCTTCTCTATTTAAGAGAGAAATCCCCTGTACATTTTTAACACATTAAGGAATTATTCTCCTCTCATTCTTTTCTACTTGGTATCAGAGCAAGTTCTGTACAGCTTGCGCCTCTGTACTTCCATGGCTGACAGTTCCTCAGTCAATAGTGAAGAGGAGAATAAAACTCCTAAAAACACGCTGTCTCAAAAAGAGCAAAAAGTTGCTTATGGCAGCGATTCTCATTCTATCCAAATCACTTCTTTTCGACTCAATGGGTCAAACTATTTGAGGTGGTCTCAATCTGTCCAGATGTATATCCGTGGCAGAGGAAAAATGGGATATCTTACTGGTGATCGCACAAAGCCAGATGTTGGTGACCCACAACATGATGTGTGGGATGCTGAAAATTTCATGGTGATGACATGGTTGGTAAATTCCATGGAAGAGGAAATCAGCAGCAATTATCTGTGTTATTCCACAGCGAAAGAATTGTGGGAAAGTGTGAAAGAGATGTACTCTGATCTGGAAAATAAGTCTTAGGTCTATGAACTTACGTTGAAGGCTATAGAAATTCGGCAAGGGAGTGATAATGTCACAAAATACTTCCATTCCTTAAAGCGGGTTTGGCAAGACCTTGATCTCTTCAACACCTATAAGTGGAAGTCAACCGACTATGCCAAACACCATCAACAAACAGTGGAAGAAGGAAGAATTTTTCAGTTCCCTGTTGGCCTCAATGAGGAGTTAGACGAAGTTCGTGGAAGAATCGTTGGAAGATCAACCTTACCTTCACTAGGAGAAATGTTTTCGGAAGTTAGAAGGGAGGAAACTCGCAGGAGTGTGATGATGGGAAAGGCAAAAGATGATCCAAATCCTCCTGAGACCAATGCCTTGATTGCAGATACTGCTGCCTTTAAAATTTCATATTAGAGGAACACATCTAACCTTTGGTGTGACCACTGCAACAGATCACGTCACACTCGAGAGACTTGCTGGAAACTCCATGAGAAACCAGCACATTTGAAAAATGGCAAACCAGGTCCCAGGTCTGTCCTTACGGCACATGAAGAAAAAAAATCTTTGCCCAACCAGGATCAAGTTGAGGAGCTCATAAGGTTGCTAAAATCTAGTTCTTTGTCTGGTATTCCTAATGCTTCTTTGGCACAAACAGGTAAATTTAGTATCCATACTTCTCTAAGTTGCACCTCAAATATGTATGCACCATGGATCATAGATTCAGGTGCTTCTGACCATATGACCAGCCTTTCTTCTCTATTTCAAACATATACACCTTGTCCTGGAAATAAAAAAATTAGAATTGCAGATGAAAGTTTTTCACCAATTACAGGAGAAGGAAAAATTCCTTTTTTTACGCACATTGATTTAAAAAATGTGCTACATGTACCAAAACTTTCATGTAACCTTCTCTCTGTTAGTAAAATCTGCAAAGACTCAAATTGCAATGTGAAGTTTTTTGACACTCATTGTATTTTTCAGGACCGGAATTCGGGGAAGATGATTGGCAGTGCTAAAATGATGGATGGACTCTATTACTTTGAGGATGTTTTTGAGAATAAAGTAGCTCATGGCCTTAGTGGTATCTGTTCTACCTCTGTGAGGAACCAAATAATGCTCTGGCATAATAGACTAGGGCATCCTAATTTTCAATATCTTAGGCATTTGTTTCCAGATTTATTCAAAAATGTTAATTGTTCTTCTTTTAAATGTGAAAGTTGTGTTCTTTCTAAAAGTCACAAAACTCCTTATTCCTCTCGACCTTATCATGCATCCAAACCTTTTTATTTAATCCATAGTGATGTATGGGGTCCCTCAAAAATTACAACTCAATTTGGAAAGAGGTGGTTTGTGACCTTTATTGACGATCATACACGGTTATGTTGGGTCTATCCACTACTAGAAATTTGGCCTACGGCCACGCTAAAATTGTCCACAGCTCAGAAACTGTGGCCACATATATGATTTAGCCATGATTATCAAAGTGTAGACGTATGTTATAGAAATATTGAATCTGGAGTGTAAAACTGTGGCCTGTATAGCGGTAGATATTTTAAGCCGCAACTAAGAAACCGAGGCCTATAATTTTCAGTTCAAACTGTGGCCAAAACCCAAAAAAAAACCCTCCAAAAGTTCCCTCCTTTTTTTTTAGTTTCCCTCTATCTTTTAATATTTTCTTTTCTATTTTTTTAATTAAAAAAAAGAAAAAAAATGAAAGAACAACAAAGCTTTGAAACGATCGAGCCATATGAACAAAACACACGCACCACTATCTGAAAACTTCATCTCCCAAAACTATCTGAAAACTCCATCTCGCTTCGCCGCTCCGCCGCTGCTGCCACCTCCATCGCCTACAGGTTAGATTCTTCACCTTCATCTCTGCTTTCATCTCTGCTTCACCTTCATCTCACTAACCTCAATCATCTCATGAACCCTAACCCTCTTCATCTCACGAATCCTAACTCACGAACCCTAACTCTCTTCATCTCACGATTCTCTGTTCGTGTTCCTCATCTTCTCTATCGTCTCCTCTGATTTTGTTTGGACCTAATATATATTTTGTTTTGTAGTTGAGGTACCAAAGCTTCTGGAGGCTTCCTCTATTCATCCGCGTACGATTATCTGGGTACGATTCTCTTCTCTCTTCGTGTTCCTCATCTTCCCTCGTCTCCTCTGATTTTTTTGACCTAATATATATTTTGTTTTGCATGTGAGGTACCAAAGCTTCTGGAGGCTAATACGGTAGGGTTTCTTTTTGACCTAATCTATGTTTAAACAGATTTGGTTCACATTAAGTTTGTTACAAATTTGGTTCATTTTCTGGTGCCAATTAAACTGAATGCTAGTAACATTGTTATAGTGTTGTTGGTTTGTACTATGTGGCCCAATAGTAAATTTGATGGCAAGTTTTGAAGCATGTTCATATGAATGTGGTTTGGTGATTTGTTTGGCAGTGATTTTAATGGTGATTTGATTCTGAAATATGTGTATGAAATAGGGAAATGATTCTGAAATAGGTGTATGCATGATTCTGAAATAGGTGTATGCATGATTCTGGTGTATGCATGATTCTGAAATGTGTATGAAATAGGGAAATGATTCTGAAATAGGTCTATTTTACACAACCATGACTAGTACACTTATGAATGTTGAATGATATGTTTATTGTAGGGTGGAGATGAAGATATGGAAGAAGCTTGTGATGATCATGAAGATGTGGAAGGAGGTTGTGCTGAAGATGTTGAAGAAGGTGGTTGTTCAGAAGATGTGGAAGAAGAGCAAGGAGAAGATGAAGAAGAATTGTTGTTTTATGTTATCTAGCCCAGTTATTAGAACTTTTTTTGGTTATTTTGGGATGACTCTTTTTTGAGAGAAACTTGTGGATGTACAACTTAAATAGTGCAGGGATCATGGATGAACAACTTAATATGGTTGTTTTGATTTTGAATTTGGGATGAAAAACTTAGTATCCAACTATTATTAGTGGATGAACTACTATTAATGTTAATTTTATTGTTAATTTAATATTGATATATATATATATATATATATATATATATATATATATATATATATATATATATATTTATACATATATATTTATATATATATATATATATATATATATATATATATATATATATATATATATATATATATATATAAATATATATATAAATATATATAAATATATATATATATAAATATATATATATAAATATATTTAAATATATATAAATATATATAAATAAATAAATATATATATATATATATATATAAAAATATATTTATGTAATGATACAGAAATAAACCGTGGCAGATAACTGGTTTAGAATGCATAACATATAACAACGGTTTTAAATAGGTGGTCATAACCAAACCGTGGCTATATCTTGAACTAATACTGTGTCGTAAACGTTAAAATGAAACCGTGGCTTTACCATATAGCCACAGTTTTTAAGTCATGGCAAGTACAAACCGCGGCCTTAATCAAGCTATCTAAACCGTGGCCTAAAAAAGCTACGGTTGTAAAAAAGGCGTGGTCTATACCAAAAAACCGTGGACTTTACTTTAGGCCACGGCCGTATACTCCACAGTTGGATTTCCGTGGCCAAACCGTGGCCTAAGCGTTACGCCACAGTTATTTTGCATATAGCCTCGGTTTTCTGGGCGTGGCAGGAGGCCATTTTTCCTGTAGTGATCTTATGAAAGATAAATCTGAAGTACCAGAGATATTTAAATGTTTTTCAAAAATATTAGAAACTCAATTTGATGCAAAAATCTCCATTTTGAGAAGTGACAATGGTACTGAATATTTTAATAAAAACCTCGGAGAGTTTTTTCAACACAAAGGTATTCAACATCAATCAACATGCCCAAATACGCCTCAACAAAGTGGCATAGCTGAAAGAAAGAATCGACATCTTCTTGAGGTAACTCGTGCCATTATGTTTGAGAGCAATGTTCCTAAATTTTTATGGGGGGATGCGGTTCTAACAGCATCATATCTCATAAATAGGATGCCTAATCGTGTCCTAAGTTATCGCACACCATTGGATGTTTTCAAAACTTTTTTTTCCAGCATGTCGATTGCATATTGATTTACCTTTAAAAGTGTTTGGTTGTACTGTTTTTATGTACACCCCTAACTCTCGGTCTAAACTAGATCCAAGAGCTGAAAGATGTATTTTTGTTGGTTATTCTCCCAACCAAAAAGGGTACAAGTGTTACAATCCTTGTTAGAACAAGATTTGTTCTGATCAATTATCTTAGTTTTGATGATAACAATAATATGAATTTTGCTTAAGATAATATGGTACTCTAATCCAATGCAATTTCCTTTTCAGGAAATATATAAAGAGTATGCATAATTCAGCGCTCAGAAGCTTTGCCTCAAAGGGTTCAGCATGCAACATCAGAACATGGTCTGGCAAGACATCAGAAGATGGTCGAAGCAGAATCAGAACATGGGTCTATGGAAGCATCAGAAGAACATGAGATCAGAAGCACTGAAGTTCTGATGTTATCACGCTCAGAAGCACTTCAAGGTCAGAACATCAGAAGATGCTTTGCACCAAGCTGTTTGACTCTGATGATATTCAAACGTGTATTCACAAACATCAGATCAGAAGGAAGTACAAGTGGCAGGCTACGCTGACTGACAAAAGGAACGTTGGAAGCTATTAAAGGCTACGTCAGTAGACACAGCATGCACAAGGCTCGAGGTAGTTGACAAAAGCGTATAACATTAAATGCGATGCTGTACGGAACACGCAAAGCATTAAATGCACTCAACGGTCATCTTCTCAAACGCCTATAAGTATGAAGTTCTGATGAGAAGCAAGGTTACGAATTCTACACCTATTCTGTGAATATCAAACTTGCTGAAACGCTGTTCAAATCAAAGCTCAGAATCTTCATCTTCATCGAAGCTCACTACATTGCTGTTGTAATATATTAGTGAGATTAAGCTTAAACGTTAAGAGAAATATCACAGTTTGTGATTATAGCTTTTAAGAAGCAATTGTAATACTCTTAATTGATTACATTAAGTTGTAAGTAACTAGAGTGATCGTGTTGATCAGAATACTCTAGGAAGTCTTAGAGGGTATCTAAGCAGGTTGTAACTAGAGTGATCGTGTGGATCAGTATACTCTAGAAAAGTCTTAGAGGGTATCTAAGCAGTTGTTCCTGGAGTGATCAGTGTGTGATCAGAAGACTCTGGAAGACTTAGTTGCTGACTAAGTGGAGAACCATTGTAATCCGTGCGATTAGTGGATTAAATCCTCAGTTGAGGTAAATCATCTCTGCGGGGGTGGACTGGAGTAGTTTAGTTAACAACGAACCAGGATAAAAATAACTGTGCAATTTATTTTTATCTGTCAAGTTTTTAAAGCTACACTTATTCAAACCCCCCCTTTCTAAGTGTTTTTCTATCCTTCAATTGGCATCAGAGCGCCGGTTCTAAGGTGCAAGCACTTAACCGTGTTTAGAAAAGATTCAGGAAGAGAAAAACGCTTCAGTAAAAGATGGCTGATGAAACTGCAAAGTCTACATCTACATCTGGCTCTGCTGAGCAACACGAGCAACACAACGGTAACAATGGTTATACAAGACCGCCGGTATTTGATGGTGAAAACTTTGAATACTGGAAAGATAGACTGGAAAGTTACTTTCTTGGTCTAGATGGTGATCTATGGGATCTTCTGATGGATGGTTACAAACATCCAGTAAATGCCAGTGGTGTAAAGCTGACAAGGCAAGAAATGAGTGATGATCAGAAGAAGCTTTTCAGGAATCATCATAAATGCAGAACTGTTTTGCTGAATGCTATCTCTCATGCTGAGTATGAGAAGATATCTAACAGGGAAACGGCCTATGACATATATGAGTCCTTGAAAATGACTCATGAAGGAAATGCTCAAGTCAAGGAGACTAAAGCTCTTGCTTTAATCCAGAAGTATGAAGCCTTCAAGATGGAGGATGATGAAGACATTGAAAAGATGTTTTCAAGATTTCAAACTCTCACTGCTGGATTGAGAGTTCTTGACAAGGGATACACAAAGGCTGATCACGTAAAGAAGATCATCAGAAGCTTACCCAGAAGATGGGGTCCTATGGTGACTGCATTCAAGATTGCAAAGAATCTGAATGAAGTTTCTCTGGAAGAGCTTATCAGTGCCCTGAGGAGTCATGAAATTGAACTGGATGCAAACGAACCTCAAAAGAAAGGTAAGTCTATTGCATTAAAATCCAATATCAAGAAATGCACTAACGCTTTTCAGGCTAGAGAAGAAGATCCTGAAGAATCAGAATCTGAAGAAGAAAATGAACTGTCCCTGATCTCCAGAAGGCTAAACCAACTCTGGAAGAGCAAGCAAAGGAAGTTCAGAGGCTTCAGAAGTTCAAAGAGTTTTGAACGTGGAGAATCTTCTGATGACAGAAGATTTGACAAGAAGAAGGTCATGTGCTATGAATGCAATGAGCCTGGACACTATAAGAATGAATGTCCAGAACTTCAGAAGGAAAATCCCAAGAAGAAGTTTCATAAGAAGAAAGGTCTTATGGCAACCTGGGATGAGTCAGAAGATGATTCAGACTCTGAAGATGAGCAGGCAAACTGTGCGCTGATGGCGACAGAAGATGACGGATCAGAATCTACATCAGAATCAGATTCTGAAGAGGTATTTTCTGAACTTACTAGAGAAGAGTTAGTTTCCGGGTTAACTGAACTTCTGAAATTCAAGTCTCAGATTAGTCTCAAATACAAAAAGCTGAAAAAGCTATTTGAATTTGAAACAAAGAAGCTTGAGTTGGAGAATTCTGAATTAAAAGAAAAACTTTTGAAATTATCCAATGATGTTGGATCTCCTTCTGATTCAGAAAAATCCACTCCTAGTCTAAACCATATTCTGAAAGAATATGATTTAAGTTTCAGGAAGTTCTTATCTAGAAGTATTGGCAGAAGTCAGCTAGCTTCTATGATATATGCTGTGTCTGGAAACAAAAGAGTTGGCATTGGTTTTGAGGGTGAAACCCCATAGAAACTTGAACCTGTTGATGAAATGAAATTCACATACAAGCCATTGTATGATCAGTTCAAGTATGGCCACTCCCATGATATTAGGCACACTTCACATGCTCAAAGTTTTCACATAACACACACCAAAAAGCATGTGACACAACCTAGGAAATATCATGAAACTCACATTAAAAATTATCATGCTGTTCCTCCTATTGCTTACAAGGTTAAACCCAAGTTCAATCAGAACTTGAGAAAATCTAACAAGAAAGGACCCAAGAAAATGTGGGTACCAAAGAAAAAGACTATTTCTTTTGCAGATTCTCTTGGCAACAAAGAAGATAAAAGTCAACATGTCAAGTCACTTGGACTCAAGTTGGTCTCAACACTTGAAGGGAAGAAGGACTGTCTTCCAAGTTCTGGTTCTTAAATCTGTTGAAGAAACTATGTCTGTAGGAGATCAGAAAAGATAGTTTATCATTCTTGAAACCATTTGTCTTGTTTGTTTCTAAAGCAATGGTGTTTCGTTCTTGATTATTCTGAATGCTCTAAATGCTACAGAATATACAATATTGAAACATTGATTGTGGACGAATCAATAAATATCTGGTTTGATGATAAACTTGTTTCTGATGAAACAAAGCAGCTTAAGAATTTCTGCAGATACAATTTTGCCTTTCAGAAGCTGCAGAACAAAGAAGTAAATCTCCAGAAGCTGTGTATATCAGAAGTAATGATTCAGAAAATCATTCAGATTTATATCAGCACACTTCAGAAGGAGTGTTTTCAGAAGAGAAACTTGATCAACTCAGAAGCAGTGATCAGAACCTGAAGGCGTAAAGTCTATTCTTAATACAGCTGTCATCTATTATCTGATGGTGAACACGTGTCTGTACGGTTAGTACAAAGCGTGCAGTTGAAAAGACGCCGACCTAGGTAACTGTATTAAATCATTTCATTTTCTGTGTTCTCTCTCCTAATGTCATTTCTCATTAAATGCATAATGATTTTTTTTAAACCTTTTAAATAGCCCGCTTCATCTTCATTCCCTCTTTTTCTCTCTTTCTCTCTCTTTTGTGCATTCACTTCGTTGCAATTTTTTTTTCAAACCCTAGTTCTTGATTTGATCTCAAAGCATTATCATAATGAATCCATCTTCTTGTTCATCAAATTCAAAAGAAAGAATCACTTCTACACAGAACCGGTTAAGCAAAAATGAGTATGCTCCATTGAAAACATGCTTAATACCCACGAAAGAACTGGAAGTTCTATGTGAATCTGCTGTGGACATCAACAACCTTAAAGCAAATGGCTTTCAGTGTGATGCAAGAATCCTTGAGCAAGGATGGTCTAAATATCTTGATAGATTGGTTGGTCCAATTTATCCTGAACTTGTGAAGGATTTTTGGGTACATGCAACGGTTACCCCAACTGCCATCATTTCATTCGTGCTAGGGCATGAAGTGGTTATCACTGAGAAGCTCATCAGGAAGCTGTACAATCTTGATGATGAAGAAGGTTGGTCTAGTCTTCAACCCCATACAGTTGACTGGACTCTAGTTGAAAAACAAATCTCTACGGTTTTTGGAATTGAGTCTCATAACACGGGCACCTTAAGGCCTTTTTATAAAGTATGGGGTGAAATTATTCTGGGTTCTCTTCACCATAGAAAAAGGATGCTCTCCTCCTCCTACATCAGTCCGACTCACAAGTATACTCTTTTCTGCATTGGCAAAAAGATAGAGATCAACATCTCTCATATTCTGTTTGAGAATCTGAAAACTTCTATCTTTGAGTCAAGAGAAGATGAAAGGGCGAAGTACCCTCATATTCCAAGAACAACCATTCCATTCGGAAGGATGATTTCAGACATTCTGATTGAAAGCAAAGTGGTGGACTCCATCAGAAATCTCAATGCATCGCATTTTCTTGAAGTAACTCAAGGTCCCATCTTCAATGGTGTTGATTTGTTCGGACTGGAACTCATTAAGAATGTACCTTTTGTGTGCACAAGCTTTCCTGACATTCTGTCAAGAAGAATTGCTGTTGAAGGATTCATCTCCTTGTTTCATAAAGAACTTGATCAAGTTGTCAAGCTTTACCTGGAAGATTGTGTTAGGAAGCAATCGGATATTGATCCTGCTTGGATCCGTGGCAGAGTACTCCCGTCCAAAGCTGATATTCTGAAGAAGGATAAGAAGGAACGACAAGCAAGGCTAAAAAGAAAGGCCCAAGAAGAAGAGGCTGAGAGAGCCAAGAAGTTGAGGGTCACCTATGATCCTGACAAGGTAGGATCTTCTGAACACAGGAATAAAAGGATCAGAGACTCCTTTTACAAAACCAGATCTTCACATGCTTCTTCTGAACACTCCTCCAGGCAGGTTTTTACTCCACCTCCTTCTGTCCCTAAACCTTCTCCCCAATCACCTCCTTCTGAACCAAAAGTAAACTTCACCTTACCAAATCCTTCTCCATCATCCTTCTCCTCTCCCATTCTAAACCCCACACCCTTAAGTATTCTTCCTCCAACTCCTTCTGATAAATCCTTCTCACCAATTCCCTTTACAAATACTCCATCCTCTTCTCAATCCATCCCTTCTGATATTCCACCTTCATCAATCATTCTCTCAGATATCCCTTCTTCCTCATCCACCGCACCTCCATCTTCTATAGACTATCCATTACCTACCAGAGAATCCCAACCCTACTGTCTTCTCTACCCTGACTACAAATTCACCTTCAATCTGTCTGAACCTGAACCCTATACTTGCTTGGAACTATTCAGACATAAGGTAATTAGCAGTCTAGACCTTCTGAAGGATGTCTGTCTAAATGGTCTGGATGACGTTTCTACAAAAAATCTTTGGAAAAGATTTCGCAAAGATTTTCAAGTAGAAGCAATGGGAGTACAGAAGAAATTAGTGGCTGCTGCCCCTGGTTCCCCTGGATGTTTTCTGGAGGATAATAATGGTATATACTACCATCCTCTCAGAAACTGTGTTGCTGCTGAGGACAAGCCCTTTTTGGATGAATTGGAACAAGCAAGGCTGGCTGCTGCATTAGAAGCTAATCCATGCAGGGATATTGTTACCTGGATTCCTGATTATCCCGTTCTGCTCGGAGACTTCAAGACTCTCTTTAACTTTCTGAGGGAAAACCCTTCTGAGAAAGATCCTGGCTTGGTCATTCCAGAAGTTGTTGACCCACCAGAAGTTGAAGGTCCTTCTGCTCCCAGGAATCTAGCTGCCATTCTTCAGGCACTTGAGAATGGAGACTCTGAGATTCCGACTGCAGATTATGGAGATGCTTCTATGCAAGAAGCAGATGCTGAAGATCATGTTGCTGAAACTGTTCCTGTTGAGGAAAATCCTGCAAATGATCAATCAATGGAAGCTGCAGATCATAATGCTATTCCCGTGGTTAGAAGCAGTGAAGCTTCTTCTGATGATTTTTCCAGTTTTGCAAGGAAGCTGGAAGTTATTCAGAAGAACCAGGATGAGCAAAGCTCAATCAATGCTGAGTTTAGAGCTTTCATGGAGAGGCAAGAAGGACACAACAATGTGGTTCAAGAGATGCTGGCTAAGATCATGTCAAGGCTAGGGCCATCTTAGATTGAGTCTTTGTTGCATCTGTTTTTGTGCATTCTGTTTTCCTTCTCGTCGTGTACTTCTGTACCATTGTGTTTGAACTTCAATGAAATCATTTTTTTTCCTATGTGTGTTTCTTGTCGTTTTATGCATCTGAATCTTTTATACTTCTTTTTGATGTTATGACAAAAAGGGGGAGAAATATGTGATAAATGATTTGATTTAATCACACACATTTACTAACAAGAACTGCAAGTTCTATATGGTTTAAGTGTTTTGCAGGTATAAAGTAGTGAAGAGAATCTTCAAAGCAAACACAAGAAGCAAAACCATAAGAAGAGTTATTCTGTAAAAAGAATAAGCTCATGGAAACTGAAGCAAGCTGAGTGCTGTCAAGCTTCAGAAATCAGAAGCAAGAAAGAAGAATGAATCAGAAGCACTGATAATAGAATTTGATCCATATTTGTCTATTCTGTTCTGACAAAATTCTATTTGCTCGGATACATTATTTTAGCCTATATGGCTCTGATACATATCATGTGTTCTAATACACATTTTATGTTCTGACTCGTTCATGCTGACTTTTGTCGTTTAGTTTTTGTTCTGTAACATTTCAGGATGTAGAGATGCTCTGATGATGCTCTGGTACATTCAACAATGTTCTGATACAAATCTAGCATGAAGTGATGTTGGTAGAAATTCAAAGCTCTGAAGCTATCCGAGGGAAGCAGAAATCAGAAGCTGTGAATGTTCTAAAGATCCAGAAAAACTCAAGTTCTGAAGCTGTCCTAAATGGAAGCAGAAATCAGAAGCTGTTAATGTTCTGAAGATCAAAGATATTCAAGTTCTGAAGCTGTCCTAAATGGAAGCAGAAATCAGAAGCTGTGAATGTTCTGAAGATCAAAGAAATTCAAGTTCTGAAGCTGTCCTAGATGGAAGCAGGAATCAGAAGCTGTGAGTGTTCTAAGGATCTAAAGAAATTCTAGTTCTGAAGCTGTCCAATGGAAGCAGAAGTCAGAAGCTATGAATTCTCTGAAGACAGAAGCTTATGTGATCGTCTCTACCGAAATAATCAGGGAAGTCTTTTATTAAAGTTCTTCGAGTATTTATTTCAGGGGGAGATTATTTATCTCAGGGGGAGATTGTTAATCTCAGGGGGAGACATATTCATATGCTTATGCTATAGCTGTGTAATTTGTCTTTTGCCGTCTGCTCTTTCTGATCGCAAATTCATATCATTTATATATGTTTTTGTCATCATCAAAAAGGGGGAGATTGTTAGAACAAGATTTGTTCTGATCAATTATCTTAGTTTTGATGATAACAATAATATGAATTTTGCTTAAGATAATATGGTACTCTAATCCAATGCAATTTCCTTTTCAGGAAATATATAAAGAGTATGCATAATTCAGCGCTCAGAAGCTTTGCCCCAAAGGGTTCAGCATGCAACATCAGAACATGGTCTGGCAAGACATCAGAAGATGGTCGAAGCAGAATCAGAACATGGGTCTATGGAAGCATCAGAAGAACATGAGATCAGAAGCACTGAAGTTCTGATGTTATCACGCTCAGAAGCACTTCAAGGTCAGAACATCAGAAGATGCTTTGCACCAAGCTGTTTGACTCTGATGATATTCAAACGTGTATTCACAAACATCAGATCAGAAGGAAGTACAAGTGGCAGGCTACGCTGACTGACAAAAGGAACGTTGGAAGCTATTAAAGGCTACGTCAGTAGACACAGCATGCACAAGGCTCGAGGTAGTTGACAAAAGCGTATAACATTAAATGCGATGCTGTACGGAACACGCAAAGCATTAAATGCACTCAACGGTCATCTTCTCAAACGCCTATAAGTATGAAGTTCTGATGAGAAGCAAGGTTACGAATTCTACACCTATTCTGTGAATATCAAACTTGCTGAAACGCTGTTCAAATCAAAGCTCAGAATCTTCATCTTCATCAAAGCTCACTACATTGCTGTTGTAATATATTAGTGAGATTAAGCTTAAACGTTAAGAGAAATATCACAGTTTGTGATTATAGCTTTTAAGAAGCAATTGTAATACTCTTAATTGATTACATTAAGTTGTAAGTAACTAGAGTGATCGTGTTGATCAGAATACTCTAGGAAGTCTTAGAGGGTATCTAAGCAGGTTGTAACTAGAGTGATCGTGTGGATCAGTATACTCTAGAAAAGTCTTAGAGGGTATCTAAGCAGTTGTTCCTGGAGTGATCAGTGTGTGATCAGAAGACTCTGGAAGACTTAGTTGCTGACTAAGTGGAGAACCATTGTAATCCGTGCGATTAGTGGATTAAATCCTCAGTTGAGGTAAATCATCTCTGCGGGGGTGGACTGGAGTAGTTTAGTTAACAACGAACCAGGATAAAAATAACTGTGCAATTTATTTTTATCTGTCAAGTTTTTAAAGCTACACTTATTCAAACCCCCCCTTTCTAAGTGTTTTTCTATCCTTCAATCCTAACACAAAGAAACTTCATGTTAGTATAAATGTCACTTTCTTAGAACTACAACCTTTCTATCACAAAAATTCCCTTCAGGGGGAGAATGTCAATGAAGACAATTTTTTAAGTGACAACAATTTGAATGAACCTTTGCCAAATCCTATTTTAAACACTGAGGATATAGAATTAATTGATCACACAATTGCACATAAAGAAGTAGAACATGTGGAAACAGATCCTGATATTGATAAGGGAAATCTTGTCCCAGGCTTAGGTGGTGCCCAAATAGGGAAAGAAATACCAAAGTCAAAACAAGAGCTTCGTGTTTATGCTCGGAAATATCCAAAAAAAGTCAGAAGTCAATCCATCATTTCAGCATCAAATCAACCAAAATCCCCGGAAGATGGTTCAACAAAGATGCCTCAAGAACAAACAGGTAATTCTGAAATTTCCACTTCTAATATTGATCTACCCATAGCCGTTAGGAAAGGAACCAGAACCTGCACCAAGAAATCACTTAAAACCAGTACGAACCATCCCATTTCCAATTATGTCTCCTACCAAAACCTCTCCCAAGACCACCGAGCCTTTACTTCTAAAATTACTAATTTGTTTGTGCCTAGAAACATTGAGGAAGCACTAGATGATCCCAACTGGAAATTAGCAGTCCTAGATGAGCTTAACGCACTCAAGAAAAATGAAACATGGGAAGTGGTGAACCTACCACATGACAAAAAGAAGGTGGGTTGTAAATGGGTTTTTACCATCAAGTGCAAAGCAGATGGAAGTGTGGAGTGGTACAAGGCTAGGTTAGTAGCTAAGGGATTTACCCAAACTTATGGTATAGATTATCAGGAGACCTTTGCTCCGGTTGCAAAACTTAACTCCATACGGGTCCTTTTATCCCTTGCTGCCAACTTCAATTGGCCTTTACATCAACTGGATGTAAAGAATGCTTTTCTAAATGGAGAACTAGAGGAAGAAGTATTCATGAGTCTCCCCCCTGGATTTGAGGAAAAACTAGGAAGAAATAAAGTGTGTAGATTGAAGAAGTCTTTGTATGGTTTGAAACAATCCCCAAGAGCTTGGTTTGAGAGGTTCGAAACCGTGGTAAAGGGACTTGGTTACATCCAAAGTCAAGCTGATCATACACTGTTTTATAAACATTCAGCCACTAATAAAATTGCTATTTTGATTGTATATGTGGATGACATCATATTAACAGGTGATGATAGCTTGGAGCTCAAAAGCTTAAGGGAGAAACTTGCTAAGGTCTCTGAAATCAAAGAACTTGGCCCTCTAAAATATTTCCTTGGAATTGAATTTGCAAGATCAAAGGAGGGTATTTTTATGAATCAGCGAAAGTATGTTCTGGATCTTTTAAAAGAAACTGGATTACTTGGATGTAAGTCTGTTGATACGCCCATGGAACCCAACATAAAATTGCAGCCTGCTGAAGCTGAAAATATGGTAGATAAAGGAAGGTATCAAAGGTTGGTAGGAAGACTAATATACTTATCTCATACGCGTCCAGACATAGCCTTTGCTGTAAGTTTGGTGAGCCAGTTCATGCATGCACCAGGAGCTGAACATCAAGAGGTTGTTTTCAGGATCATAAGATACTTGAAGGGATCACCCGAGAAGGGACTTCTTTATAAAAATCGTAGACATCTCCAAATAGAAGCCTACACCGATGCAGATTGGGCTGGAAGTATAACTGATCGAAGATCAACATCAGGCTATTGTACCTTTGTTGGGGGAAATTTGGTTAGTTGGAGGAGCAAGAAACAAAGCGTTGTAGCAAGAAGTAGTGTTGAAGCTGAATTTAGAGCAGTGGCTCATGGAATTTGTGAAGGGTTGTGGGTAGAAAAACTACTGCAAGAATTGAATCTTTATAATTCTCCACCTATAAAACTTTATTGTGACAACAAGTCTGCAATATCTATTGCACACAACCCAGTTCTACACGACAGGACCAAGCATGTTGAAGTTGACAAACATTTCATTAAGGAAAAAATTGAAAATGGGCAGATATGTATGACCTATATTCCTACTGCAGAACAATTGGCAGATATCTTGACCAAAGGACTACCCAAGAAACCGTTTGACTACATAACTCGCAAGCTGTCCATGGAAGACATTTTCAAGCCAGCTTGAGGGGGAGTGTTGCAGAATCAAAATATTTATTAGAATATTATAGCATTTATACTGTTTCCTTTTTAGTTATTATATTATTAGGTAGTCAATTATTGTCAATAACCTGTAATTATGTTAGGATCTCTACAATTAATTTAGGATTCTAATTCTTCTCTATTTAAGAAAGAAATCCCCTGTACATTTTTAACACATTAAGGAATTATTCTCCTCTCATTCTTTTCTACTCATAATCTATAAGCATGTTTGGAATTTGAGCAATCTTACAATACTCTTTTCCTCGTTTCTCCTCTTCAGACAACGTGTTGAAGTCACTTTCCATCAAAGCATTATATCTGTTTAAGATTAGAGATGGGTGTAAAAATAAGAAATGATCCATAGAAACTGCAGCTGGGGCATGACTCACCTCTTTCGGAAACATGCTAGCAATCCCAAGCCATGCACAACAATGTTGCTGCAATAAATTAAAACAATGTAAGGGTTAGACAACAGAAAAATAAAAGAAGTAATGCAAAACAGATTGATAAAACACATACAATTGTTTTGTCTCTCGCTTTGCAATTTTTTCTCGTTGAATCTCCTTCATCTTTGAATCAACCTTCTGAACAAAAATATATTATTAAACATAACCAATCTAAGGAGAAAAGTATACATCGAAGAACACGACGGACGGAATTTTAACATAATAGTTATGGAGGCAAACAAAAATAAAATGTGAGTACCCAGATAACCAAATCATATAATAGACTATCTATAATATCAATTGAAATTCAATACACATAACCATTTATTTTCTTTTCATTTGATAAACTCGCTCTACAGAAACACATATAACAGAATGATGCTTAATGGATTTAAAGTTAATAATGCAGCATAAATGATGGCGCCGAGACAATACATGTTATTAGACTGCAACTCTAATATAGCCTTTTGTTTCTAATATAGCTAATACTTAACATCATGTCTATAAGTTGGGGAATTAAGCAACAGAAACTGCAACAGTCACATCAATGTTCGTTTGTTCACTTCTTTTTTTGTCACAATAAAGTAAGAACCGCCGTGACCTCATGAGTTGATTCAATTAAAAAACTACAGATTACTAACCATCATCACATTGGATTCATATGCTTAGGCAAAAATCTCGGAATCTTTGGTTGGTGGAAGGGGATAAAAATTCAAAAAAATTTCATAATGCAATCAAAGATAGACAAAGACGCAACGCGATATCTTCGTTGGAAGGTAAAGAAGGATTGGTGGAATGAGTAGATAACATCAAGGAAGAGATTAGAAGCTTTTTTCAAGACTTATTCATGGAAGAAGATTATAGAAGACCGACGCCGGAGGGTCTTGATTTGAAGAGGTTGGCCGAGGAGGATAGGATGGCTTTGGAGTGCTCCTTTTCGGAAGAGGAGGTGAAGGAGGCGGTTTGGTCTTGTGACGGGAATAAAAGTCCCGGGCTGGACGGTTTTTCTTTGGAGTTATTCAAATTATCTTGGGATGTGATTAAATTGGATGTCTTAAATTTTGTTAGGGATTTTCAAGAGAAAGCTATTCTTACAAAGGCTTGCACCTCTTCTTTCATCACTTTAATTCCAAAAGTGGCCAATCCGCAATCCTTGAGGGATTACCGCCCTATTTGCTTAGTGGGAAGTTTATACAAGATTCTAGCAAAATTGATGTCGGCGAGGCTAAGAAGGGTGGTTGGTAAGTTGGTCTCGAGGAATCAATCGGCTTTTATTCCGGAGAGGAATATTTTGGATGGTGTCCTAGTGGTGAACGAAATTCTTGATCTAGCTATGAGGGAAAAAAAGGAATTGTGTGGTTTTAAAGGTGTATTTTGAAAAGGCCTATGATAGGATAAGTTGGAATTTCTTGAGATTCGTTTTGAGAAGAATGGGTTTTGGTGATAGGTGGATGAGGTGGATGGAGGGAAGCGTTTTTTCTAATTCTTTGTCCGTTCTCGTTAACGGTGGTACGACTAAGGACTTTAGAATGGAGAAAGGCCTCAGACAAGGGGACCCTCTTTCCCCTTTCTTGTTTGTGTTAGCCCTGGAGGTCCTTACGGCTTTAGTGAAGAAATCTAAAGAAGCGGGTGAATTCCGTGGGTTTAAGATAAATGGTAAGAAGGATGTGGATATCTTACAATTCGCGGATGATACGATTATTCTAGCCGAGGGGGATACCGCTAATTTGTGGAGTGTGAAGGTTATCCTTAGAGGTTTCGAATTGATGTCCGGTTCCCACATTAACTTTCATAAGAGTAATCTCTACGATATCAACTTGGATCAATGGTTTTTGGAAGCCGCTTCATCTTTTCTTTCATGTAAAGTTGGTTCTTTACCGTTTAAATTGCTTGGCGTGCGGGTGGGGGGAGATCCTAGGAAGCTTGTGATGTGGAGAGATTTGTTGGCAATGATGAAAAAAAGATTGGCCGTGTGAGAGGGATTCATCTTAATTTGGCGGGTAGGGTGGTGTTGATTAATTCGGTTCTTAACACGGTGTTGTTATATTCTCTATCCTTTTATAAAGCGCCTAAGAAAGTGTTGAAAGAAATTATTGCCATACAAAGGAATTTCCTTTGGGGTGGATGCGAGCTTAAAAAAAGGGTCAATTGGGTTAGTTGGGACACGATTTGCAAGACTCGAGAAGAAGGAGGGTTAGGTGTTAAACATGTGGAAATCATGAATGCGGCTCTCCTTAGTAAATGGAAGTGGAGGATTCTCAAGGAAAAGGAGGCGGTTTGGAGGGATCTTTTAGAGGCAAGATACGGTAATGTGAAGGCGAAGGTTTTAATAGGGGACGTTTCAGTGGTGGGGAAAAAGGACTCAATTTGGTGGAGGGACATATTAATTTCGGACAACTACGAGAAGTTAGAAAACAATCATTTTGCAGGGGCTGTAGAGTGCAAGGTTCGGAGCGGTAATGACATACCATTTTGGTATGCTTGCTGGACCGGCCCTCAAACTCTTATGGAGGCGTTTCCGGAGCTTTTCTGTTATGCTGAAAACCATCATGTTGTAGTTTCTTTTGCAGGTTGTATGATCAATGGCTCGGATGGCAGCACCGCGGAGGTTGTCACTACTGAACCTTGGCACTGGCAGTTGCAAAAAATGGTTCTCCCTGCTACTGAAGTTGATGCAGAAACGGCTGAAAGGGGTGACGGGCCAGAAGCCACTCGGCTGGCAGCGCTTCTTTCCGAATTATTGACGGAGCTGCAGCAGCGGCAGCTGTATGTTCAGCGTGGTGGGGCTGATTCCTTCGGGTGGAGCAAGGAGCCTAGTGGAGTTTTTTTGGTGAGTTCATGTTATAAGCTTTTTAAAGAAAAACTTTCTAGTCCGCCGCTCGAAAGCTTCACGGTTAGAGCTTTATCTCAACTTTGGAAAATCAAAGTTCCTTCGAAGATTCTTTTCTTCGGTTGGCGATGCATTATTAATAGACTTGCAACCAAACCAAAGATCTCTTGATTGAAAGGGGCATTTTGAGTGAGGGCAACGATGCTCGATGTGTTCTTTGCTTAACGGAGGATGAGACTCACCGGCACTTATTTGTTGTTTGTGTAGTGACTAATAGAATTTGGAAGAAAGTTTATGATTGGGTTGGAGTTTCAACATCTTTGACTATGGAGGATTTTGTAAATTTTTTTCATAATTGTGATAAGATTAGGTGCGTAAACACTAGAGTCATTGGGGCGGTGGTGTGGTTTTCAACGGTTTGGTATCTTTGGTTGTCTAGGAATGTCGTTGTTTTCAAAGGTGAAAACTTTAGCTTCCTTCAATGTTGGTCGGAGATCGTTGACAAAGCTTGGAGATGGCTAAATTCTTTTTACATTAGAGTAAACTCTTGTAACTTTTATCATTGGAATATCCTTTCGATCTTGTGTTTTGAGACGTAGGAGTTTTCCTTTTTTGTATTGTGGGTGGAGTATCCCTTTTACTCCGATTATCAATCCATTGCCTATTAAAAAAAAATCACATTGGAAAACAGTGCAATTAGAACTCACATTGTTAGCCTTCTTGAACAACCCATTTATGATATCCTCTTTGATAACGAGGAAACATTTCATTTCAATTTGAACCCCAAATGAAACCAAAACCTAGATTAGGAAGAAAATGTTATCCATAAACACATGAAATTAAACATATTTATTGATTATATTTATAACAAGAAACATGAAAGATGTATTTTGGTGACTCACCTTGATGTTATAACTCATTTGATGATTTTGAAGTCTATATATATTGAGGGAATGTGAGAAATCTTACGCCACTCTTCCCCTTTCTTCCTCTGCAAATTTGCTTTCAACAACGGACAATCACGGATATGCAGTTCTTTAAGAGAGGAAGGCAGTTCCCCCTTTTCTGGCAACGACTTCAGCTTGGGTGAGTCATAAATGAAAAGTTCATGGAGAGAGGTGAAATGTTGAAGCCAATCCAATCATTCTATATCTTCAAGACAATAGATATATAATGAAACAAGATTAGTGGGTAGAAACGGAACTTGTGTTTTCATCGGCACTTTCACAGCATCATCACCCGAAATTCTCAGCTTTGAAAGAGAAGTGTGATGTTCCTAAGTTGTATTCCACTGAATCCCTCCAACATTGCCAACCGTCAGTACCGATAAACTGTTAGGCAAATCACCAATGGAAAAGGATTGGAGACTTGGAAGCTCCCGAATTTCCATTCTTTGAAGGCTAGTTAGAGTCTTTATTGATTCAGGTATAGAACTTAACTTCTCACAACTCCACAAACGTAAAAGAGTGAGTTTAGGAATGGGCAATCCACTTAGGGAAACTGACTCCACTTCATCACATTGCCCTATTTCGATGCTTCTAAGAAACACTAGATTTGGTTTTGATGCATCTTCTGCTACTGATATGGATTTTAAATGTTTACAACATTTAATACATAGACTTTTGAGGATAGGGAGAGAGCCCAAGATAAAAGATGTCATTGAATTACAACTACTAAATATCTTCAAATCCTCAAGTGATGAGTAATTATGAAAAGATTCATGAGAAAAGAACTCCAGATTCTCACAGTAAATGATAGAGAGAGATTGTAAGGTTTTGGGAAGACCGTCTATCGGAAAGGATGTTAGAGATGGAATATTGTCTAAGGCCAGCTCTTGAAGAGAATTGAGACAAATCATCAATTGGCTGAATACGTCAAGTGGTGGGTTTGAAATAGAATGTCTTGACCCCATCAATAAGGGACAATGCTCTAACCTAAGGACGGAAAGAGAAGGAAGATTGTTTGGTGCCATCCCTTTAAGTTCAGGAAAATTTTCAAGTGACAAACTTTCAAGCTTAGGAAGGTTGCCAGGCATGTTTTCTTTCAATTTTGGACATTGGCTTAGAGACAAACGTATAAGACAAGGAAACTCTATAGATGTACCTCCAATCAACTTCCATTCCTCCCACTCTGGCATATCTTCAAAACTTAGAGTCTCTAAAGAGATAAATGGTTGAAATGAAGAAGAATCATTTCCATAGAACATGGTATCAACACTCTTTACTGATTGCATCCCTAAAAATGAGAGTTCTTTAAGATTACTTAGTTTCCCCAGGGATGGCAGCACTGAAATGTTTTTACACCTTGTGATCTTCAAACACGCCATGTTTACAAATAAAGGATCTCCCACCCAATTTGATAATTTGTCTTCACCAAATCTAGAGATGGTCAAACTCTTCAAATTTGTCGACGGACGCAGCCGTTCAAGTGTGAATAGGAATTAGTTTAAATGTAATTATTTAGTGTAATTATCGATATAGCCCTGTAACCTTTATATATACGAGAAATAATAATGAGAAAAGTATGAAGCCAAGAATTGTTGACATGGTATCAGTAGGATTTCGATCAAACCTGTGAGTTTTAGGTTAATCTTGGCTTTATTCAGCGACACCCCACTGGGTCGCTCTTGAAATAGTCTCGGTAGATCTCGTTTCTCGGTAATTGAAATCATCTCGGTTCTCGGTAATCTCTTCCAAGATTGCGATTCTAATCTCGAGTGCTTACAAATCGTGTTTGCTTTGATCGTGTTATCGTATCGGTGTCGACAAGTATTCTGAATTAGGGTTTTGACTCGGTGTCGAAAAGTATTCTGAATTAGGGTTTTGACTTTGGTGTCGGCGAGTATCCTGAATTGGGGTGTTGATTTGGTGTCGGCAAGTATTTTCTTCAGTGTTCCGTTGGTGTTTCTTGTTTCACGTTAACAAAATTGTTACGTTAACAAAATTGTTCTTAAGTCATCTCTGATATTATGGCTTCCGAAGAAGAGATAGATCATATTTGTGTTCGTTTTACCGGAAAGAATTATTGTGTTTGGGAATTCCAGTTTCGGATGTATGTCAAAGGGAAAGGATTATGGAGTCACTTGGACGATGTCTCTTTGGCACCGTTAGAGACAACTGACTTAGATGCATGGGAAATAGAAGATGCTCAGATTATCACTTGGATTCTCGATACTATTGATCCTCACATGATTAATAATTTGCGATCTTTTTCCACTGCCCAAGAAATGTGGAACTACTTGAAGCGTATCTATAACCTAGACAACACGGCCAAACGTTTTTAGTTGGAGCTAGACATTGCCAATTACAAACAAGGGAATCTGTCTGTTCAAGAATATTATTCTGGTTTTTTGAATTTGTGGACAGAACACTCCGCGATTATACATGTTGATGTTCCCAAGAGTTCTCTCGCGGATGTCCAAGAGGTCTACAATACTAGTAGGCGAGATTAATTTCTCATGAAGCTTCGTGCAGAATTTGAGGTTGTCAGAGGTGCTTTGCTGAATAGGAATCCTGTTCCTTCTCTAGATACATGTGTTGGTGAACTTCTCAGAGAGGAACAACGTCTTGCTACTCAAGGATCCATGTCTCGCGATGTTGTCATTTCTGAGTCTGCTATGTTTGCATATTGTAATACGGTGAACTGACTTTTTATCGATCGAAATGTCGCGGTTAAGCATGAGTCGCCACCGACTTTTATTTTATCCAAACTATATTCGGAAAGGCAAAAAGAAACAGAAAAAAACCTTTTAAGAAATCTGAGTTCGGGGGGTAATTTATGCAAAGGGAAGGTGTAAGGCACCCTTTGCATCCATGGTTTTCCATGGGCTCTTAATTGCTTTGCTTGCTCGTTTTCAGAAAAAGTAGATGAAAGAGATAGGGACTTTAGCTTGTGAATAAGCGTTGCCCTTTTGAAAAATTATGAGAAAGAATATAATAAAAAGGTTTGAGCATTGCAAGGCAATTAGGGGCAATTACCTTAAACTCAGATGATAGGTCTCTTTTTGCCTTTCAGAATGAAAGGGTCTATCCTTGCCATAAGAGGGCAGGAAGCCTTTCGTTTGGAGGTTGAAGGGTCATCGAAGCATCCTTTGCCATAAGACTGTCCCATGCCATAGAAGGGCAGGTAGTCTAAGGCAAGGATCAGAATAAGCCATTTTTGTAGGCAGCCAGAAGATACCTCAGCCTTTTTCGTAGGCAACATCCGAGGGTCGAGGTCATTTGTGTATCGAAGGCAGCATCATTAGGGTCGTGACCTTTTTATTGAGGCAACATGGCTGAGGTATCCTCGAATTCGAGGGACGTGGCTTATTCTGCAAAAACACAAAGGCAACAGGCAACAAGGCAACAGGCAACAGGCCACAGGCAACAGAGAGGGTTACCCAAAAAGCGTGCGTGTGTGCATCAATCACGTGATTCAATTCAGATATTTATCTTTTAATTAATTATTCTAATTCCGTTAACGAGTTGCACTCCCTAAATTACTAACCACGCAGTTATAAAGCAATAAAGGGAAGGGGGAAAATGAAACCAGCGGAGGAGAGGGGATTTGTAACCAGCGGACATAAAATAATAGGTCTGAACAAGTAATAATTAAATAGGGTCGAGGTTTTAGGGTTACCGACTATTCGAGCTTTGGCAATTGGCGAACCCTGGAAAGAAAGAAACATGGCAAACAATACAAAAAGGGGGGAGTGCATTGTCAAGTTCGAAGGCAAACTTCATTAACCACAAAGAAAATTAATAAATTAAAAGTAGAAATAGAGATAAGGTACTTAGCTTGGCATTTGCCTGACAGGGTTGAGGGCAAGGTTTGCCAGAAGCATCGACTCTGACCATTAGGAATGAGCAAAGAAACAAATAAGGCGTGAGTGTATTATCAAATTCGAGGGCGAAGGGATTAACCCTAAAAATAAAGAATAAATAAATATAAAAATAATAGTAAAAACAGATGAGGGTACTTAGCTTTGGTTCGATTTGATCTGATATGGTTAGAGTCGGAGGAAACCTCGGAGGTAACCCTGAAAAGACAAGGCAGAAAAAGAGGGTGAACGCAAGGCAAACCCTAAAAATAAAATAATCTAAATAAAATTTAAATTGAATTTAGAAATAAATTACTTAACTTTTGAGGTTTGTTGAAGGCGCGCGCTCGAGGCGAATCATGTTGTAACCCTGATCATACACAAAAAGAAAATAAAAATAATCAATGTATGGCTTGATCCTCACGAACCCTAATTGAACAAAAGAGAATAAATAATTTAATTAATTATTGGTCTCGCGACCTAATTAATTAAATCGGAATCAGGAAAATAATTTGAATGTAATAAAAATAAGAAAAATATGAATTTTTGAAGTAATAAAATAATTAAATATAAATTAAAAATGAATGAAATGAATAATAATAATTTTTTTTTTTAAAATAAAATATTTATCACTTTTATTATAATTATGTTTTAGAAATAAAATTTCATTTATAAATTCATTTTTACAAACAAATAAATATATGTAAATATAAATATATATAAATATAAAATAGGGAATTATGCAATTAACAATAAAAAAATTTGGAAACTTAGCATAATTATCCGGTGTGGCGCGCTCCTGAAGGCGCATGATGGACCAGCAGCTGGTCGCGCGTTGGATCTGTGGAATGATGAGGCGGATGGCTGAGATTGCAAGGGTACACGCTAACGCGTGTTGCATGTTGCACTGGATCCGTCTATGCACTTACTCCCCAGCGCGCGCAGAATTGTTTGAACGTGGCCAATCAGGTGACGACAACGCGTCATCTTCTCCAATGGATTTCTGCAAATGCCTCTATTACAGCGCTCTTTTCTTTGAAGCGCTGTAAAAGACCCTGCGTACAAAACTGAAAAAATAGCGAATAGGACCAGATGCACCTATAAATTTGGCGCACATATACCTTTTGAATCCTCTGGACCTCGCGAACATGAATATGGCATCGGTTAAGCATAATTTTACCTACAGAAAAAAGCCCCAATTCGAGGGTGCAAACCCTAACATGGCAATCGATCCATAACTGCATTATGGCGCACCAAACTTTCCAGAAATACTAAACACATCATTCTAAACACGAATATGCCATTGGTTTCATGAATGGATGCATGAATACAGAGAATCGAATGGATTTATAATTCGGTTAAAAAGAACTTACAGTGCTTGATTCGTGTGGTTTTGTGACTTGGAAACGATTGGGAATCGTTTGCTGATGTTCAAGGAACGTGTTGGGATCAAAGAGAAGCCCTGAATTTGCTCCTAATTCAGAATTCGAGTTTTGGAATTTGGATGGATTTTGAAGCTTGAGTGGGGTTCTTCTCTGCAGCCAATTTGTAACCCTTGCATTCTGAATGTCTTGGATACTTATAGGAGACTGATTAGGGTTGATAAAATTGAATCAAATCTCTCTCAATTGATTAATGGAAATTTGATTGAATCATATATTTTTAGTTTCTAAAAGTGGCCAAATTGTAATATTTCTCCACCACATTATGTGTGCACGAATTTTTTAATGATTATGGGATATTATTGAAGATTGGATTGATTGAAATTGGATATTTTATTGGATATTTTGATTTTTATGATTTATATAAATTGATTATCATCTTTTAATGATAAAAAATTCATATAAAATCAAATAAAAGCCAAAATTTCGTGGGAATTGATCCTTGGGTTTTAGATGACTTGTGGATCAAGCTTGAATAGAAAGAACTTGGGCCCATTTGTAAAAGTTTTCAAGTTCCTTCACATTTTTTCCCTCCAAAATTACCTAACTTCGACAAGGTGTATCTCCTTCAATTTTTGAGGTATGGAGGTGTTTTAGGACATTTTGGAAACCTCAGAGAGTCCTCTAACCAATGCCTTTGGTCCTATATCAAAATATTTTTCCATTCTTATTTTATGACCTTTTGAAAAACATGTCTTTTTGTTGACTTTTGAAAAGGACCTATAATGTATGAAGCCATATCTCCTAAACCATTGACCTATGGGCTTTGATTCTTGGACCATTAGATAGAGGAATGAATTCCCTTCAAAATGAGCTTTGGTGGGAATTTTTCTGATGAAGTATGAATATTTGGTGAATTTTCAAAGTTTGGTTGACTTTTTCAGTTCATGCCCAAAGTAGTAACTCTTGACTTTTGACTTTTCTGACCTTTCCTTGCATCATCATGATCAATCCTTGATCAAATGATGACTTTAGGGTTATGAGGATGTTGTTGACCAAGTATCTGGGACTTTGACTGTATTTTGACTTGAAATGACTGTTTTGCCCTTGATAGTCGACTGTTGACCTAATCATGATTTGAGGGACTAAGTTTGCTCTGTTTGTCTTGAAATTTTATATGGAGATGCTTTGGGATGTTAGTGACCTTATGGAACCACCTTGAGCCATTGATTCAATGGTTTTCCTCTGAATTATTCAAACTCTAGTTTAGGACTTCTATGTGGGAGACTGTGTTTTGGAGCTTTGTCTTTTGATTTGGCTTTGTGTATGAAAAATAGCATGGGCAAATTTTGGGGTATGACAGCTGCCCCTGTTCAATTATCTTAAACCTGAAGATGTAGAGTGGTTTGTATGCCAGTCGGTATCTGAAGGTGGAAGGTGATTGAACACTAGAATACCAAGAAATTTGCCCTAGTTGAAGTAGGGACTTTTGTCGGAGATGGGCTTTAAAGATGCCATCCGGTAGTTGATGTTTTGAGAAGTGTCGTTTGCGCGTTGATCGTGTCATTACCGTTCGTAGTAAATGAATTAGATCTTTTGTCGTGTCAGTACCGTTTGTAGTAGCTGAATTAGACTGGGAAAGTCAGTGATCGTGTCTACACCGTTCGTGATGATAGAATTAGATCTCTGAGCGTTGACCGTGTCAGTACCGTTCGTAGTAACTGAATTAGATCTTGAAAACGATCGTGTCATTACCGTTCGTAGTAACTGAATTAGATCTTGGATTGTTTCTGAATTGAGTCTTGAATGAGTGTCAAAAGATGGGAGTTATAAGAATGTTTCAGAAGTATGGGGGTCATGCTTGGAATTTTCAGAATGTCCGGGGTTCGAGCTTCCGGAATGTATATCTGATAAGAATGTTTCAGAGGTCTGGGGGTCATGCTTCCAGAATGTTCATCTGATAGGAATGTTCAGAATGTCCGGGGTTCGAGCTTCCGGAATGTGTATCTGATTGGAATGTTTCAGAATGTCCAGGGTTCGAGCTTCTGGAACGTATATCTGATTGGAATGTTTCAGAAGTCTGGGGGTCACGCTTCCAGAATGTTCATCTGATTGGAATTTTCAGAATGTCCGGGGTTCGAGCTTCCGGAATGTATATCTGATTGGAATGTTTCAGAAGTCTGGGGGTCACGCTTCCAGAATGTTCATCTGATTGGAATTTTCAGAATGTCCGGGGTTCGAGCTTCCGGAATGTATATCTGATTGGAATGTTTCAGAAGTCTGGGGGTCACGCTTCCAGAATGTTCATCTGATTGGAATTTTCAGAATGTCCGGGGTTCGAGCTTCCGGAATGTATATCTGATTGGAATGTTTCAGAAGTCTGGGGGTCACGCTTCCAGAATGTTCATCTGATTGGAATGATTTGTTGATGATACTCGTCTGCTTGGGAACTTACCTGAAAGACAAAGTTAGCAGCATGCAATGCCATGATGCATGTATTTATGTGACGAGTATGTTATGTATGAATTTATTATGAGGTAATGTATGCACTGTATGATTATGTTTATGATATGTGAACATGATTTATGTTGTCTTGATTGGGAAAATAAATCTCTATGTCTTTGTGATTTTGATGTCTAATCTTGCTTTGGAGATGCTCAGCTGGGAATTTATAATTTCTGCTTGGGAATGACCAGTAACTTGATGGACCCTGATTGGTGACAAAAGTATTTGGAAGAGAGCAAAGTGTTGGAGGACCAACAGTGTTGAAGATGTAAACTCTGTTGGGGAGTCATGTCTTTGTCGGGACGAAAGTATTTGAAGATGATTACTCTGTGGGGGTGTGAAAGTTGCCCCCAGTATTATAGTAACTACCATTCCTGGATGTCAAACAGGATTTGCACAGGTTTGCCCCAGTTAGTAGGAACATTGGAAAGATTCGCCTCGCGAGGACTTTATGAGATGTGCACTATGGGCGACATGCCCCTAGTAATCATAATCTTAGGACGACGCCCCTGACTATTTTTGCTTTTGAGAGATTCTTGGAATCTTGACTTGATTGCCCCAGATTGATTGGGCAAAACGTACCATGCCCCTTGTCTGTGTAGGAGACATTGCTTTTTTGGAGTAATCTTTGTTGGTTTGGATAACTTTTAGTCATTAGTTGTACCCTGTGCAAATTCTTTCTGTTGCTAACATTTGAAATTATGTAGCAGAATATGTTTAATAATACATTCATGAGATGCAACGCATACAATGTCTTGAGTTTTGAATAAACATTAAAACAAGGGATGTAAAAATGTGATATTTGTAAAAACATGATATTTGTAAAAACATGATATTTGTGACGTTTGTAAAAATGAAATATCAACTCGGCATTTGTGGTAACCTTAAGGAGTCAGGATACCTTTTGGTAACAGTATGCTTTCGAACTAACCATGCTTCAATTAGGACTTTCAAGGGTTGTAACGTGGCTTGGTTCACGGTTTAAGAAACAAAGGATAAAGGCTCAAAGTTGATTTATACCCACCCCTCTTCGTGATGATCTTCAGTCCTAAACTCAGTTTATTCGGCTTATGCATTCAGGTTCCAAGAGACTTTTGGATTTGCACCTTTGATAATGACGATGGTTCATAATCAAAGAGAACTTTCGAGATGGCAGTCACTTCTTCCTTTTGGTAGTTACAACTTTGAGTTGTTCGAGAATTTATTGACTTCTTTTTTCATCTTTTTGATATCCCTAACTTTTGCCTGAACTGTCTATTTTGAGCTTACAGTCAGCGGGATGCCTTGATTTTGCCTAAGTCTTTTTTGAATTTGACTTAGCAGGCTTTTCATTGTATATATGTTTTTTCATTTTTTTTTGTTGAAAGGTATTGACTGCCTTGCTTAATGATTGATGAACCATTATTGGCTTTTGGTTGTCATTTCCGACACTTCTTTGATGTGTACGGATGAACGCTTGTGATTGAAACCTTTGTTGAAAGGTGTACTGACTGATTCTCTTAAAATAGAATACACAGCCAAATTAACTGAGAACTACCCTGCCCCAGGTTATGATCAAGGGTTTTAATTTAGTACGAGAAAGAAACTTCTACTTCTTAGGCTCAAAGGGATTGACGAGGGATTAACATCCTTATATCTCCACTGTTTAGGAATTGAAACAATGCCTGTACATCGTCAGCATAGTCCACTCGAAAGCATACTGTATGAGATTGCGGTATCGTTTTCGTCATCCTCCCTCAAAAGGTATACAACTTTAGCAGGAGTTGAATATCACAAAAAACATATGCAGAATAAAGGCATAATTTAAAATGAGTGATAACGAAATAATTTATTCAAGACAAACGTATGTAATGCACTGATGATGATTATTAAAACAGATAATGTCTATCATGAGTCGAATGTTTAAACAAACAAAAAGAAATTGCAACTGAAAGTGAAACTAATGATCTTAAAGTCCATCCTTCTAGACATCCACAGTATTAGCATTCTTGTGATTAGGCATGGGAGCAGTGATCACGTTAGGAGTTGTAGGAGGATCGAACTTGATTTCCCCGGCATCGATCATGTCTTGGATCTTATTCTTCAATGTCCAGCAGTTGTCAGTGTCATGTCCAGGACTATTGGAGTGATATGCACACCTCGCGTTGGGATTATAGCGAGGGGAGGCAGTGTTGGGATTTGGATGAGGAGCTATCTGTATAAGTAACTCTGCTTTCAACAAGTGTTGCAGCGCTTGAGTCAAAGACATGTTGATCTTTGTGAATTGTCTTTTGGATGCGCTTTGTTTACGTTGGTTGTTTTGTTGTTGTATCGATGCTTGATTAGAGACCAAAATTGCCCCGACAGTGTCAGATTCACTCCTCCCATTGTATGACTTTTTTATAGTACCGGAAGAAGTAGCCACCTGAATTTTTCCGCTTCGGATACCATTTTCAACACGTTCTCCAGTCAGTATAAGCTCAGTAAATCCAGATGATGAACTTCCCAGCAAATGACTATAGAAAGGGCCAGTCAGTGTATTCATGAACATATCTACCATCTCTCTGTCGTCCAAGGAAGGTTTGACTCTTCCAGCTAGATCTCTCCATTTCTGAGCGTACTCCTTGAAACTTTCCTTAGGTCCCATAGACATGCTTTGTAGTTGCATGCGAGTTGGTGCGAGATCGGAATTATATTGGTATTGCTTATAGAAGGCAACAACTAAATCTTCCCAAGTATGGATGTTGGTACTTTCCAGTTGATAGTACCATTCGAGTTGAGTTCCAGATAAGCTTTCCTGAAAGAAATGGATCCAGAGCCTCTTATCAGCAGTGTGGGGCTGAATCTTTCTTACATAAGACCTCAAGTGCATCTTTGGACAAGAGACTCCATCATACTTAGCAAAGGCGGGAGTTTTGAATTTTGGAGGAATAACGACCCCAGGAACGAGTCCAAGCTCTTCAAAATCCAGCCCAGGTACCTTCTGAATTTCCACACTTCTCAGACGCTCTTCTAACATCTTGTATTTGTCATCGGGATGTTCGCCCTCATGGTAATAGTCCTCTTCTTCTTCAGAGAGTTCGGCAGAATCGTGGTTACTTTTTGCATCGGTTTTGATACTAGCATCATCATCTTGCTCATCCTCATCACTGTCTTCAGAGGTTTCAGCATCCCTGAGTTGCAAGATTGGTCTAAGCTTTTTCACTCGAGTCTTCTTACCCTCTTTGGGAGCTTCAGCTTCTTCAACCTTTTTGAGAGGGCCTTTGGACCTTCTTCTCAGATTGAGAACACCTTTAGGTTTCTTGGTCTTCTTTTCCTTCTTAGTCAGAAGGGATTTCAGCTCATCTTGTCCCTTGGACAAATTCAGAATCAAGGCTTGGAACTCAGTGTTTTGAGATTGGAGATCCTTAACTGATTGTTCGAGGTTCATGATGCTGAAATAAACAACGAGGAAGGATGAGAGACCTATTGTAAGAAACCTGTTATGCGATGTTATTAATGTAAATGCAATGCTTTCAAGGATCTATAGGAAATTTAGTTAGCTACATTAGGAAGTGATTTAGTCGCGTCTTTGTCCGAAGAATTCTGAATTTCGTCTTTGAACATCCTTCTTTGAGAATCAAGCTCACCATATCGAGTGGGTCATCGCCTCTGATTCGGGATACTTCTGAATTCAAAGGTACATGGCTAGAGGAAAATAAATCCTCTTGCCCCTTGATAGGTACAGAGTCTCTGAATTGGGAGGTACGTGGCTAGAGGAAAATAAATCCTCTTGCCCCTAGATAGGACTTCAGTCCTTGATAAGAGCACCTGAAATTGTGCGCCCTAAATTCCTAAGATCCTTGAAAGGGTTAGTTAAATTATGTCATGCTTATGATGTCATGATGTCATGATGTTATGCGAATGAAGTTCATTTGGCATAGTGTGAGATAGTAAGGACAAACAAGCCCTTTCAACAAAACCTGCAAGGAAGCGAAGGTTAGTAGCAAACGCAAACAAGTCACACAAGTCATGCAAGTCACACAAGTCACACAATTTTGGCTTAAGGCTTGCATGGAGTTGACCAGGTGTCCTTCCCAAGGGTATTTCTATGGATAAGGAGATTTCAGCAGCGGGTTCTACCAAGTGACTCAGAATTGTCGACCCTCCTAAAGCACCCTCGAACATGATACATACATACCATGCAATGATACTTTGAGAAAGAGCCTATCTGAGCTGTAGTATCGGGTAGCGACTATGCTCTCAACATACATCAAGAGTAGTCCCCCCACTACGTTCCTAAAAGTCAGGATGGGTTAAAGGTTACTAACGGTCCTTGAGCTCCGACTCACCCACAGGTATCCACACGAACCTCCCTCATACAAGAGAAGCATGTAAACACCTATAGAGGCCTAACTCAAGCGTGAACTCTCATATTGACCAATCCTCCACATACATGAAGGAGGTCGCCATGACTATGCCACTTCCTATCTTAGATGTACTTGAATCCGGGTGTAAGATTCGTCCTTCAGTTAATTCCCAAAACAGCCCTGAAAAATAAATCAAGCAAAGCAAACAATAGAATACAATTAAGTGATCCTAAACTTTTAAGGTAACCCCTCTTTTATCGAAATTTGTCCCCAGCAGAGTCGCCAGTTCTGTAATACGGTGAACTGACTTTTTATCGATCGAAATGTCGCGGTTAAGCATGAGTCGCCACCGATTTTTATTTTATCCAAACTATATTCGGAAAGGCAAAAAGAAACAGAAAAAAACCTTTTAAGAAATCTGAGTTTGGGGGGTAATTTATGCAAAGGGAAGGTGTAAGGCACCCTTTGCATCCATGGTTTTCCATGGGCTCTTAATTGCTTTGCTTGCTCGTTTTCAGAAAAAGTAGATGAAAGAGATAGGGACTTTAGCTTGTGAATAAGCGTTGCCCTTTTGAAAAATTATGAGAAAGAATATAATAAAAAGGTTTGAGCATTGCAAGGCAATTAGGGGCAATTACCTTAAACTCAGATGATAGGTCTCTTTTTGCCTTTCAGAATGAAAGGGTCTATCCTTGCCATAAGAGGGCAGGAAGCCTTTCGTTTGGAGGTTGAAGGGTCATCGAAGCATCCTTTGCCATAAGACTGTCCCATGCCATAGAAGGGCAGGTAGTCTAAGGCAAGGATCAGAATAAGCCATTTTTGTAGGCAGCCAGAAGATACCTCAGCCTTTTTCGTAGGCAACATCCGAGGGTCGAGGTCATTTGTGTATCGAAGGCAGCATCATTAGGGTCGTGACCTTTTTATTGAGGCAACATGGCTGAGGTATCCTCGAATTCGAGGGACGTGGCTTATTCTGCAAAAACACAAAGGCAACAGGCAACAAGGCAACAGGCAACAGGCCACAGGCAACAGAGAGGGTTACCCAAAAAGCGTGCGTGTGTGCATCAATCACGTGATTCAATTCAGATATTTATCTTTTAATTAATTATTCTAATTCCGTTAACGAGTTGCACTCCCTAAATTACTAACCACGCAGTTATAAAGCAATAAAGGGAAGGGGGAAAATGAAACCAGCGGAGGAGAGGGGATTTGTAACCAGCGGACATAAAATAATAGGTCTGAACAAGTAATAATTAAATAGGGTCGAGGTTTTAGGGTTACCGACTATTCGAGCTTTGGCAATTGGCGAACCCTGGAAAGAAAGAAACATGGCAAACAATACAAAAAGGGGGGAGTGCATTGTCAAGTTCGAAGGCAAACTTCATTAACCACAAAGAAAATTAATAAATTAAAAGTAGAAATAGAGATAAGGTACTTAGCTTGGCATTTGCCTGACAGGGTTGAGGGCAAGGTTTGCCAGAAGCATCGACTCTGACCATTAGGAATGAGCAAAGAAACAAATAAGGCGTGAGTGTATTATCAAATTCGAGGGCGAAGGGATTAACCCTAAAAATAAAGAATAAATAAATATAAAAATAATAGTAAAAACAGATGAGGGTACTTAGCTTTGGTTCGATTTGATCTGATATGGTTAGAGTCGGAGGAAATCTCGGAGGTAACCCTGAAAAGACAAGGCAGAAAAAGAGGGTGAACGCAAGGCAAACCCTAAAAATAAAATAATCTAAATAAAATTTAAATCGAATTTAGAAATAAATTACTTAACTTTTGAGGTTTGTTGAAGGCGCGCGCTCGAGGCGAATCATGTTGTAACCCTGATCATACACAAAAAGAAAATAAAAATAATCAATGTATGGCTTGATCCTCACGAACCCTAATTGAACAAAAGAGAATAAATAATTTAATTAATTATTGGTCTCGCGACCTAATTAATTAAATCGGAATCAGGAAAATAATTTGAATGTAATAAAAATAAGAAAAATATGAATTTTTGAAGTAATAAAATAATTAAATATAAATTAAAAATGAATGAAATGAATAATAATAATTTTTTTTTTTAAAATAAAATATTTATCACTTTTATTATAATTATGTTTTAGAAATAAAATTTCATTTATAAATTCATTTTTACAAACAAATAAATATATGTAAATATAAATATATATAAATATAAAATAGGGAATTATGCAATTAACAATAAAAAAATTTGGAAACTTAGCATAATTATCCGGTGTGGCGCGCTCCTGAAGGCGCATGATGGACCAGCAGCTGGTCGCGCGTTGGATCTGTGGAATGATGAGGCGGATGGCTGAGATTGCAAGGGTACACGCTAACGCGTGTTGCATGTTGCACTGGATCCGTCTATGCACTTACTCCCCAGCGCGCGCAGAATTGTTTGAACGTGGCCAATCAGGTGACGACAACGCGTCATCTTCTCCAATGGATTTCTGCAAATGCCTCTATTACAGCGCTCTTTTCTTTGAAGCGCTGTAAAAGACCCTGCGTACAAAACTGAAAAAATAGCGAATAGGACCAGATGCACCTATAAATTTGGCGCACATATACCTTTTGAATCCTCTGGACCTCGCGAACATGAATATGGCATCGGTTAAGCATAATTTTACCTACAGAAAAAAGCCCCAATTCGAGGGTGCAAACCCTAACATGGCAATCGATCCATAACTGCATTATGGCGCACCAAACTTTCCAGAAATACTAAACACATCATTCTAAACACGAATATGCCATTGGTTTCATGAATGGATGCATGAATACAGAGAATCGAATGGATTTATAATTCGGTTAAAAAGAACTTACAGTGCTTGATTCGTGTGGTTTTGTGACTTGGAAACGATTGGGAATCGTTTGCTGATGTTCAAGGAACGTGTTGGGATCAAAGAGAAGCCCTGAATTTGCTCCTAATTCAGAATTCGAGTTTTGGAATTTGGATGGATTTTGAAGCTTGAGTGGGGTTCTTCTCTGCAGCCAATTTGTAACCCTTGCATTCTGAATGTCTTGGATACTTATAGGAGACTGATTAGGGTTGATAAAATTGAATCAAATCTCTCTCAATTGATTAATGGAAATTTGATTGAATCATATATTTTTAGTTTCTAAAAGTGGCCAAATTGTAATATTTCTCCACCACATTATGTGTGCACGAATTTTTTAATGATTATGGGATATTATTGAAGATTGGATTGATTGAAATTGGATATTTTATTGGATATTTTGATTTTTATGATTTATATAAATTGATTATCATCTTTTAATGATAAAAAATTCATATAAAATCAAATAAAAGCCAAAATTTCGTGGGAATTGATCCTTGGGTTTTAGATGACTTGTGGATCAAGCTTGAATAGAAAGAACTTGGGCCCATTTGTAAAAGTTTTCAAGTTCCTTCACATTTTTTCCCTCCAAAATTACCTAACTTCGACAAGGTGTATCTCCTTCAATTTTTGAGGTATGGAGGTGTTTTAGGACATTTTGGAAACCTCAGAGAGTCCTTTAACCAATGCCTTTGGTCCTATATCAAAATATTTTTCCATTCTTATTTTATGACCTTTTGAAAAACATGTCTTTTTGTTGACTTTTGAAAAGGACCTATAATGTATGAAGCCATATCTCCTAAACCATTGACCTATGGGCTTTGATTCTTGGACCATTAGATAGAGGAATGAATTCCCTTCAAAATGAGCTTTGGTGGGAATTTTTCTGATGAAGTATGAATATTTGGTGAATTTTCAAAGTTTGGTTGACTTTTTCAGTTCATGCCCAAAGTAGTAACTCTTGACTTTTGACTTTTCTGACCTTTCCTTGCATCATCATGATCAATCCTTGATCAAATGATGACTTTAGGGTTATGAGGATGTTGTTGACCAAGTATCTGGGACTTTGACTGTATTTTGACTTGAAATGACTGTTTTGCCCTTGATAGTCGACTGTTGACCTAATCATGATTTGAGGGACTAAGTTTGCTCTGTTTGTCTTGAAATTTTATATGGAGATGCTTTGGGATGTTAGTGACCTTATGGAACCACCTTGAGCCATTGATTCAATGGTTTTCCTCTGAATTATTCAAACTCTAGTTTAGGACTTCTATGTGGGAGACTGTGTTTTGGAGCTTTGTCTTTTGATTTGGCTTTGTGTATGAAAAATAGCATGGGCAAATTTTGGGGTATGACACATATGCTCCTCAGAGTAGAGGTTAAGGTCGTGATATTCGACATGTCCAATGTTTCTCTTGCAAACAATTTGGACATTTTGCTCAGAGTTGCAGTAAGAAGTTTTGTAATTATTGCAAGCAGCGGGGCCATATTATCTCTGATTGTCCCACCCGTCCTCCACGATCAGCACAACGTTCGGTGCAAGCATTTCCTGCTAGTACAAGCTCTGCAGTTGGTCCTTCCATCACCAATCCATCTAATGGTGGTGCTCTCCAACCTGAAATAATCCAATAGATGGTACTTTCTTCTCTTTCAACCTTAGGAATTCAGGGTAAGTCTTCGAATGTTTCCTGCCCGTGGTTTCTTGATTCTGGTGCATCCAATCACATGACAGCCTCTTCTGAATACTTGCACAATTTACATTCTTACCATGGTAATCAGAAAATTCAAATTGCGGATGGTAATGCTCTCTCTATCACGAATGTTGGTGACCTCAACTCTGATTTTCGGGATGTGTTTGTAGCACCTGGACTTGCTTCCAATTTATTATCTGCTGGTCAATTGGTTGATAATAATTGTAATATAATTTTTTCTCGTGATGGTTGCCTTGTGCAGGAACAGGTGTCGGGGAAGGTGGTTGCGAAGGGGCTTAAAGTGGGAAGACTGTTTCCACTTCAGTTTATTTCTAGTCATTTATCTCTTGTTTGTAATAATGTCTTGAATTCTTATGAGGATTGGCATAGAAAATTGGATCATCCTAACTCTGCTATTTTATCTCATTTATTTAAAAATGGTTTATTGGGAAATAAAAATGTTGTTTCTAATGCCTCTCTTTCATGTTCTGTTTGCAAATTAGCTAAAAGTAAAACACTTCCTTTTCCGTCTGGTGCTTATCGGGCTTCCTCTTGTTTTGAAATGATTCATAATGATGTATGGGGTATGTCTCCCGTAGTTTCTCATGCTCGCTATAAATATTTTGTCACATTTATTGATGATTATAGTCGTTTTACTTGGATATATTTTCTTCGGTCTAAATCTGAAGTGTTTTCTATGTTTAAGAAATTTCTGACATATGTTGAAACTCAATTTCATGAAAATGTTAAAAAAATTCGCTCTGATTCTGGTGGTGAGTACTTGTCTCGTGAGTTTCAAGAATTTCTTCAACAAAAAGGCATTTTGTCTCAACGATCTTGTCCCATTACCCCCCAACAAAATGGGATGGCAGAACGCAAGAATCGTCATTTGCTTGATGTGACCCTCACTTTACTTCTTCAAGCTTCTATACCACTCCGATTTTGGGTGGAGGCTTTTTCCACAGCTGTCTTCTTGATCAATCGTCTTTCTTCTACGGTTATTGATCTCGATTCTCCTTTTTTTCGTCTTTTTAAAATTCAGCCTAATTATAATGATTTACATACTTTTGGATGTGTTTGTTTTGTTCACTTACCTCCATTTGAAAGGCATAAGCTTGGAGCGCAGTCTGTTCAATGTGCGTTTATGGGGTATAGTCACTCTCATAAGGGATTTGTGTGTTATGATGTCACTAACCATCGTTTTCGCATTTCTAGGAATGTGACATTTTTTGATAATCAGTTTATGTTTCCATGTGTTTCTCCTATCATGAATGATATTGTTACTCTTCCTAAGTTTTCCATTATGCCTCAATCTATAGAACGCTATAAACCAGGTCATGTATATGTCAGAAAACACAAACAGCAGGTTCCCACACCCCTTCCCGACGCTGAACCACCACCTGATCCTGTAACGGTTGAACCACGACGTTCTGGTCGAATATCTCGAGCACCAGATAGATATTCACCAGACAGGTATGATTCCTCACATACTTCTCTGACTGCCACACTCTCTAGCATATCTATTCCTACTTGCTATTCACAGGCTGTTAAAGATGTACGTTGGATAAAAGCAATGAATGAGGAACTTCAAGCTCTTCAAGAGAATTTCACACGGGATATTGTCTCTTGTCCTCCTGATGTTAAACCCATTGGTTGCAAATGGGTGTATTCTGTGAAATTGAATTATGATGGGTCCCTCAACCGTTTCAAGGCTCGCTTGGTTGCCTTAGGAAACAAGCAGGAATATGGAATTGATTATGATGAGACATTTGCACCGGTTTCCAAAATGATATCTGTTTGTACGGTACTCTCTATAGCTGCTTCTAACGGTTGGGCTCTTCATCAATTAGATGTGAAAAATGATTTTCTTCATGGTGACCTGGCGGAAGATATTTATATGACTCCTCCTCAAGGTTTATTTCCGTCATCTAAGGGTGTGTGCAAGCTCAAACGCTCCTTATATGGTTTGAAACAAGCGCCTAGAGCATGGTATGAAAAATTTCGCTCCACTCTACTTGGGTTTTCCTTTACTCAGAGTCAGTACGATTCTTCTCTATTTATTCATAGAACATCTACTGGAATTGTCCTACTTCTTCTGTATGTTGATGATATGATTATTACTGGTTCTGATCATGCTTCCATTCAAAGCCTTAAACAGCAGTTACAAGCAGCGTTTCATATGAAAGATCTTGGTAATTTGCATTATTTTCTTGGTCTTGAGGTTCATTCTACATCCAAGGGCATATTCCTCCATCAACACAAGTATGCCACAAATTTAATTTCTATGGCTGGTCTGCAATCGGCTAATCCAGTGGGTACTCCTCTTGAGGTTAATGTTAAATATCATCGTGATGATGGTGATCTGTTGCATGATCCCTTATTGTATCGTCAACTCGTGGGTAGCCTTAATTACTTGACTATTACTCGCCCTGACATATCATTTGCTGTTCAACAAGTAAGTCAATTCATGCACTCTCCTCGCCACCTTCACTTGGCAGCAGTTCGTCGTATAATTCGTTACTTGAAGGGAAGCTCTCATCGTGGTTTATTCTTTCCTACTGGAGTTCCTCCTAAATTGAGTGCTTATAGTGATGCCGATTGGGCAGGGTGCCCTGATACTCGACGCTCTGTCACTGGTTGGTGCATGTTTCTTGGCTCTTCATTGATCTCATGGAAAAGTAAGAAACAAGCGGGAGTCTCTAAATCTTCTACTGAATCTGAGTATCGTGCCATGTCTGCTGCTTGTTCTGAAATAATTTGGCTTCGTGGTCTTTTGGCTGAACTTGGATTTCCTCAAATAGAGCCAACTTCACTTTATGCTGACAATACAAGTGCCATCCAAATTGTTGCGAATCCTGTTTTTCATGAACGCACCAAACATATTGAAGTTGATTGTCACTCAATCCGTGATGCTTATGATGACAGAATAATATCACTTCCTCATGTCAGTACTCAGTTGCAGATTGCAGATATTCTTACCAAGGTTGTTCCCCGTCCACGTCATCAGTTTCTTGTTAGCAAATTGATGCTCATTGACAAGCAGCATCAATTTGAGGGGGGATGTGAATATGAATTAGTTTAAATGTAATTATTTAGTGTAATTATCGATATAGCCCTGTAACCTTTATATATACGAGAAATAATAATGAGAAAAGTATCAAGTCAAGAATTATTGACAGCCTCCATGTAAAAAGGATTCAGATGAAGCTATATCAACACTGAAGAAACATAGATATGAAATGATTTTCAAAAGCCTGTAATGAATGATAAGGTTAAAGAATTCCAAGGGTAAAGATATTCAGGCTTACCTATTTGTATACCAAAGATAATCACTTGCATCTAGTGTTACATTTATTTGTTCCAAAAGAACAGGAAGTATTCACATGAGAAGCAAAAAAACAACAATGTCATGTTTGGATTTTTTTCGTTGCTCATCTTGAAAATTCAATGAGATATACTAGGTCTAACCGACAAAACCTTCTAAATTAGTTACCAAAGCTTCAATAACTGAAAATTGGAGGGAAAAAGTTACACATGACATGAGGCTCGAAGAGTTACACATGGTATAATAGGATGGTAAATAAGCTAAACACAAGCAGATAGCAAAATAACTTTGAATTGAGTTAAAACCTGTTGGGAGCTCCTTAATGATGTAACGATTGGGTCAGTTGAAACCAAAGCTCGCTGGACACATATTGATAGCTCTATGAAGTTCCTTTATATAACCATATTCTGGCTGCCTAATCAAAGATTTTGGTTTGAAACCATGTCAATAATACTTAAACTAACATAGAAACTGAGTGTGATGTGATGAAAACGAAATAGCTTACCATCCATTCCAAGCTTCAGCCCACATTTTAGGTTTGGGAAACTGTGTAGTTCAAACATATATGCATACAATTGGTCAATTTATATTTTATTTTTTGAAAATTTTAATTTATAAACATCAAAACTTAAAACATTCTCTTTCACAAAAAAATATCCGTGTTTTTCATACATCGACACAAGCTTCTATATTCTAACACGCCCTCGTAATCTTCCTTTTAACCATGCTTATAATCATCATGTTATCCCCTTCCAACATATGCAGCTGAAGTGGATAAAGAAGTAATCAATGGACTTGTTTGTTTGTGTTGAGACATCAGAAGAACCAACCATGAGAACATTGTTTTTTTTTGCCTTGCAGGAAATAGAGTCATTTTCAAAGGAATTGCAAGGGGAGTTATCATAAGTTAACAGCAGTAATTTAGAAGCAAAACCTTTTCACAATATGCTATATATTGATGTATAATGTACTGAAGCACAAGTTGGTAACAATCACGGCTGTGTCGAGCCATGCACCGCTGTGTTGGTAACAATCACGGCTTTGCCGAACGATGCACTTCTGTAGGTCGTAACACAAAATGCAAACCATTCACCTACAAATATTAAGCCTCTCTAAAAAGAACAGTTTAGTCATCCAACTATACCCATCATGTGTTATACATAAAATAAGTCCTTGAAATAAAACAAAAGCTTCGCCTATAAAGACAGACATACCTAAAATTTGATCATTCTCCTTTTCTTAGTAATATAGACAAACTCCACACTCTAAGCAAATTTAATGCCAGCATGTTTACCAGTCCATACTATGAAAACACTCATTTTATGTGACATTTCCCTTGCTTGCTTCTCAAGATCAATGTTCACCAGAGAACTGCATTAATAAACACACATGTTTGCCATTTCTTCATCCAAGTTTTCAGCCACTTAATAATTATTTTGTTGTGATATACTTTTGGTAAACTCATGACATCTTTACAGGTCAAGAAGAGAGTTCTAAATTCAATGTATTTTAAATTATTAGAGCAACAATTCCAATTCAAAACTAAACAAATACGAAAAAAATACATAAAGAGAACACACGATATTTGATAACGAAGTTCGGCCAATTGTGCCTACGTCTCCGACTACAAAGCAGCTGTAGTTCCGTTTTATTAATCATATTTATGTTTTACATGTTACAATTTATTACAGCAACTGAACTCGAGTAACCTATTCACTTATCAGAAAACAAAATCAATAAAAAGGTGTTGCAATGTCTCCAACAAAACTAGGCAAAGTTGTTGCTATGATCAACCAAACTCTTGAGTCTTTCCAAGACGGCTCTCTTCTTTTCCTTGAAGGTGGCAGGGATACTCCATTTTTGAATGCCTCAAATATAGGATGAATGTGTCTTGACTAGTGTGGAGGATCTCCCAACAGATGTATGGAAATTTTCCGGATATCGATCATTCAGATTTGTAGGGAAAATCATTGCACAGATCTACCTAACAGAAAAACAAATGGAGATATTGTGTAAAGTTTCATAGAATAAATGAGTAACCATAAGCAAATAAAGTTAGGAATGAATGAGATCTTAGACATGCACTAATGATGGAGTTGGCCAATATTTTCTAGGTGAATAATGTCAAAAATATCATTTGAAACATCTGAACAGAGGTAAGCAACAAGAAACAAAAATAAAAGAGAAGATCTAACCAGAGTTCGAGGTGCCAAAATCTCATCAAAATAGAATTGGTGGCAACTTTAACAAAATCCTTCCCAATGCAAAACAATCCAAAATCAAACATACTTTTAACAAAATCCTTCCCAATGCAAAACAATCCAAAATCAAACATACTTTTAACAAAATCCTTCCCAATGCAAAACAATCCAAAATCAAACATACTTTTAACAAAGGCCTTTTTAACTTGATTTCTATAAGTACAACAAGTAATTAAACAGAGTCGCGCTCAAGGGGCGATTTTGGGGATTTAGGGATTTCGTGTGCCGGCGAGTCTCTGCTGTGTGTCTGTCGGTTCCGGCGAGCCTTTGTTGTTGTCTGTCTGGTTCAGTATTAGGTTTCCAGGTTTATGTTTGAAGCAGCCATGTCTGGAGGGAGAGAAGGGGGCCGTAACGATGGTTGGAAGAAGGTGTCGTACTCTCGGGGCATCAAGAGGGGTTTTTCGAGTTGGGACTGTTTTCCGTGGGGAGGAAGTAGACTTAATCTTTCCAAAGGTGGTGTGAAGCAGGATGTCACTTCTTTTTACGTCTCGGAGTTTCCTGACTCGCATTCGGCAAAGGATTTATTCGACCTGTTCAGTTGTGTGGGGAGGGTTGTGGAGGTTTCGATAGCGCCAAGGAGGAACAATGTCGGGAAACGGTTTGGTTTTGCCCGTTTCGTGGATGTCGAAAGCGACGGGAAGATGTTGGCGATTCGATTGGATAATATTCTTATAGGGGGCAAAAAGATCCATGTTAATCTCCCCAGATTTCAGAGAGGCAGAGTCGCTCAGGTTAGTGGTGATGGATTTATCAGGAAGAAAGTCTTAGGAGCGTGGAGAGGCAACAGAAGTGACGGGAACCGCTTCAGAGACACGCGGTCTTTTGCTGAGGTCTTGGCTGATGGTGGTGGTAAAGGTGTTGTTGAGAAGCCATTGTCAGATTCTTTCTCTTTCGATACTGTTGCTGAAAATAGGGAGAGGTTTAGCAAGGCTTTTGTGGGGAAGGCATTAATTCCAGGCTCGGCTTACAACATTCAGGTTCAGATGGAATTGGAAGGTATTTATGCTGTTAAAGTGTCGCCCCTCGGAGGTAATTTATGCTTGTTGGAAGAGTTGGAACAGGGGTATATTGAGGATTATATTGATAAGGAGGTAACTTGGTGGAACACTTGGTTCTGTGAGGTTAAGAAATGGGAAGAAGGAGCATTAGATTCGTGCCGCGAAGTTTGGATTAGAATATACGGCATACCGGTTCACGCGTGGGAGTCTAACTTTTTTGTGAAACTGGCTGAATGTTGGGGATCTTTTATTTGTGTTGATGAGAACACAGCATCCGGTAAATGTTACGATGTTGCGCGTATTATGCTTCGGGTGTCTACGTGTTTTTTGTGCCCTGAATCGGTCCAGGTCAGAATTGATAACAAGAGATACCGACTGACTTTGAGGGAGGATGCTTTAGGCTAAATCCGTTTCGGTGCAGGTAACTCGAATCCTTTTTCTGTTTACGATTCTTCTGACTCTGAGGATCTGGACAGTGAGGGCTGTTTAGAGGAAAATAATATTCTTAGGCCTGTTTCTCCTAATGACTCTATTGAACTATTTTCTGATTCATTTGATGGGAAGGGTGGTGATCTGTTTGGGTTGGGAAGGGTTAGTGTGACTAAAACAGTTGAGGGCGGGAGTGGGAAACAACATGTTTCCAGGGGCGGTTTCGAAGTGGCTTCGGCGGATACTGGTGTTCAGGGGTCTGTTGGTACTGTTTTATCTCCGTTGAAGGGCAGCGTTGATGCAGTAGGTGTGGGGAGGAATACTGTTCCAACCGGCGATTCAGGGGGGGTGTTTTATGATTCGGTTTTCTTGAAGGACTCGTTGGATGTTTTGGGGGATACCACCGGAACTGTTTCCGACTCAGTTTTGGCCCTTAATTCGGTGGGTGGAAACAGCAATTTTGATGAGGCTTTAGCGAATATTCGTAATTCTGTCACAGGGAAGAATTTTGAGGTTGGTGAAAATAATGTGGGGGATGGTGTTGCATTTAGTGCAAGGGAGAAAAGAAGGGAAATATCTTGTGATAACAGTAAAAAAAAATTAAAGCGGAGATTTTTGAGAGATATGGGAGGTCTAGGTAAGAATGAAGGTAGAGGAGGAAAAATATTAGTAAACAAAAGGGGTATTGGAGGGAGTAGGAGGTGTAAAAATAAGGAGGCAAATAAAGTCATAAATTCTAAAGGGGCTGGTAGTGAGGATCTTCCGTATCATGTTAGCGGGAGCTCGTCGGTTTTCTATGGTAAGCATAGTGAGGAATCTGACATACGAAGGTGTAATGCGAGACAATGGGAATTTTTGGAAAATAATGTGAGTGAAAAATTATGGTCGGCTATTGTGGCGTTGGGTGTGGTAGATGTGAAGGGGCGTAGTAATCTTGTTTCTATTTTAAATAAGTTGGAGAAGGAGGGAAGTAAGGAAGAGGAGGGTAGGAAGGAGTCCTTTAGTGCGAATCAATGATTATAGGAGCGTTGAATATTAGAGGGGGAGTGAATGCACTCAAAAGGAGGAGGATTAATTCTCTTATCAAAGAAGGCAAAGCAGATATTTTTTTAATCCAAGAAACCAAGGTGACAAGTATGAGTGAGGCAATAGCTAAGAGTTTTTGGACCTCCTCGGATGTTGGTTATTCTTATTCTAACTCGAGAGGTAGATCGGGGGGTTTGCTCTCCCTTTGGAATAATGAGAAAATGGAAGTTTTGTTTAGTTTCAATGGTGAAGGCTTCTTGGGGATAAAATTGAGGTGGGATAATAATCTTTATTATGTGATTAATGTGTATTCTTCTTGTGACTTTCATAAGAAGAAGATTTTGTGGGAGGATCTTTTATCTTTGAAGGATAAATTCAAAGATGGTGAATGGATTGTGGGCGGGGATTTCAATGCCGTGAAGGATGTGAAAGAAAGAAAGGGCAAAGTTGGAAGTGTCAATAATAGAGAGGCGGAATTGTTTGCGGAATTCATCGATAAATCTACTTTGGTGGATATTCCTTGCAAAGGAAAAAAATTCACTTGGTTTAGCGGGGACGGGAAAGCGAAAAGTAGAATTGATAGATTTCTTTTGTCTAGTGTTATTATCGATAGATGGGAGGTGGTTGGGCAAGTGATTGGAGATAGAGATATTTCGGACCATTGTCCAATTTGGATTAAGACGGATAATGCCAATTGGGGTCCCAAACCATTTAAATTCAATAACGAATGGTTTTCTTTGGATTCTTTTTTACCATTTGTGGAGAATGAATGGAAGAACATGGTGGTGGAAGGTAGAGGTGATTTCGTCTTGAAGGAAAAACTTAGGATTTTGAAAGACAAATTAAAGGTGTGGAACAAGGAGGTGTTCGGGAAGATTGAGTTGGAGTTGGAGGAGTGTGTGCGCAATATTAATAAGGCGGATGACAAGTTGGATTCGGAGTCTAGTCCTTCATTCTTTGACAATCTTGATTTGAGAAAGGAGGCTAGTGGTAATTTTTGGAAGAATCTAAGGATTAAGGAGAATATGATTATTCAAAAGTCTAGATCTAAGTGGCTTAAAGAGGGAGATGCTAATAGCGGTTTTTTTCACAAAGTGTTGAAGCAAAGAAGGAGTCAAAATCACTTAGGGCCGATTCTTACTCCCGGAGGATTGAAGGAGTCGGTGGAGGATGTTAAAGAAGCGATTTGGAATCATTTTTGTTTTAAATTTTTGGAAACGGAGGAGGATAGACCGGTGTTGGATGGTATTCCTTTCAATTCTCTTAGTGTGGAAGAAGTAATGGATTTAGAAAAACCTTTTCTAGAAGGAGAAATTAAGGAAGCGGTTTGGGAGTGTGGTGGAGACAAAAGCCCGGGTCCGGATGGGTTTTCTTTTCTTTTCATTAAGAAGTGTTGGTATTTCATTAAATTAGATTTCGTGAAGTTCTTTAATCATGTTTTTGAGGGAAGATCTATTTCAAAGGCCGTCACTTCATCTTTTCTTTCTTTAATTCCAAAGGTTAATAATCCTTTAACTTTGGATGACTATAGGCCCATTTGCTTGGTTGGATGCTTGTATAAGGTGGTGGCAAAGTTGTTGGCGGATAGATTGAAAAGGGTACTTAATTCTATCATATCTCCGTGTCAAAGTGCTTTTGTTCCCGGGAGACAATTGTTGGATGGAGTGTTGGTAGCGAATGAAGTGGTGGATAATGCGAGAAAAGAAGACAAAAAATGCATGCTCTTTAAAGTTGATTTTGAGAAGGCATACGATAAAGTTAGTTGGAACTTTCTTCGATACATGCTTAGGAGGACGGGGTTCGGAGATAAATGGTTGCAATGGATGGAACTTCTGGTGTTCAATAGTAGCATGTCGATTTTAGTTAATGGGAGTCCCACTAAGGAATTTTTGGTTTCGTGTGGGTTGAGGCAAGGCGATCCTTTGTCCCCCTTTCTTTTTGTTTTGGTGGCGGAAGGTTTAGCGGGTCTTGTGAGAAAGTCCATCGATATTGGTGAATTTCAAAGCTTTGACATTAGAGGTTCTTGCAAGGTGGAATTGCTACAATTTGCGGATGACACTTTGATAGTGGGGGATGGGAGTTGGAAGCATGTGTGGGCGGTAAAAGCGGTTCTTCGGGCTTTTGAAGTGGTTTCGGGCCTAGGAATTAATTATCACAAAAGTAAATTGATTGGAATTAATTTTAATAATTTCTTTTTGGAGGCGACGTCTCATTTGTTTTCTTGTAGGAGAGAAGATAGCAATTTCTATTTTCTTGGCATTCCCATCGGATTCAATCCTAGGAAGGAATCCACTTGGAATCCTCTTGTGCTCAAGATGAAGAAGCGTTTGGAAGGTTGGACAAATCGCTTTTTGAATTTGGGAGGTAGGATCACTCTTCTAAAGTCCGTGTTGAGTTCTTTAACAATCTTTACTTTGTCATTTTTTAAAGCACCGAGTAAGATTGTAAATAAATTTACTAGCATTCAAAATAAATTTTTGTGGGGGGGTGTGAGGGAAAAGAGAACCATTTATTGGGTGCGGTGGGAGGATGTTAATTTACCTATGGAGAAAGGGGGTATTGGAGTGAAGAATATTGGTCTTTTTAATTTAGCCCTTCTTAATAAATGGAGATGGAGAATTGTTCAAGGTAAAAACTCTTTGTGGTATAATGTTTTGAAATCGCGGTATGGTGATTTAGCTACAAAGGTTTTGTGTGTTGACAAGAGCTCTAATTTTTCTTCTTCTTCTTGTTCCTATTGGTGGAAGGATATTTTAAAGATTGGTGGTTGTTTTTTGTTGGATCCTATGGTTGAGAATTGTAGGTTTACCATTCATGATGGCTTTAAAACTCCTTTTTGGGATGCTAGGTGGTTGGAGAATATGGTGTTGAAAGAGTCTTATCCGGATTTATTTAATGTTTCTTGTTTGAAAAATGTTTCGGTGGCGGCTATGGGAGGTTGGAGGGAGGGTAGATGGAATTGGAGTAATCTTGGTATTTCTAATGTTAGCTTGGAGGGTAGCGGGTTAACGGAGAACTTTGGTGCTTTAATGGATAGGTTGGAGGATTTTGAGGGATGGTCGGAGGGAAAAGATGAAGTGGCGTGGCTCGCCGAACCGAGTTGTCTTTTTTCGGTAGCTTCTTGTTATGATTTTTATGAAAAAATGCGTCTTCCGTTTGGTCCTAATAATAGGTGTGACGCCGCTTTTGGCTTGTTATGGAAATTGGAAGTTCCATTTAAAATAAAAGCTTTTGGTTGGAGACTTTTTCTCAACAAGCTTCCAACAAAGGATCTTTTGGCATATAGAGGTATGTCTATATCCAATGATAATTTATTATGTTGCTTGTGTGGTTGTTGCTTGGAGGATAGGGATCATTTATTTTTTAGGTGTCCGGTAGTGAAAAGGATTTGGCGGGAAGTAGCTTTTTGGGTCGGTAAAGAGGAAAATAGGGAGGTAGATTGTTTAGCCAACTTTATGGATTGGTATGATTTCTTCGATAGCATGAAGGCGAGGCATAGAAAGGAGGGCGTTGTGTGGCTTGCGACAACATGGCACTTGTGGTTATTAAGGAATGGGGTTTGTTTTAGGGGTGATAATTGGAGTGTTAATAATGCCGTTTGGAATATTAAGTTGCTTTGTTGGAGGTGGTCTTTTTGTGGGAATATTACCCATTCCAAATACTCCTTTTATGAGTTCATTAAGGATCCTATGTTATTCATCTCATAAATGGTATTTGGTTGGTAATTTTTTCTTTGGTCGGCTATTTCCGACTTTTGTAAACGGGTTGAAGAACCCCTAGTTCTTCCATTAATGTATTTTGCTTTCTAAAAAAAAAAAAAAAACAAAGGCCTTTTCAGAATCTGCATTAAACGAGATGATAGTTTTCAGTAAGTAACAATCAAATATAAACTTGAAGCAGGAACCACACATTATCTTTGCATTTAAAAAAGTAGGCAAAACAAATATGTTCACCATAAATGGAAGTTCATATTATTATTAAGAAATACTCACAACCATGAAGTCTTGCAGACTGCATCATTTCGTTAAATGCTTCATCGACAATCCTCTTGGTTTGTGAGGTCCACTTGATCCATGAGTCATTTTGCAATTCCATCAGATTTCTCCATGACTGTGCCCAACAGTTGTCTATAATAAATAAAAAGGAAAGTATCAATTAACAAATTTTGTGTAAGTGTGTAATCTCACAGATTGAGAAAACATACACTTGTTTTCTAGCCATCTTTGAAATCTGACCAGTCTGCAGTTGGAATTCTGAATTTCATCCCCCAATCTGAGAATTAATAATATTTTATAATTATATATTTATAACAAGAAAAATGAAAGAAGAAGTATTTCAGCTACTCATCGGGACATGGTGCAAGGAATGTGAATAAGATCAATTCATAATCTATAAGCAAGCTAGGAATGTGAGCAATCTTACAGTACTCTTTTCCTCGTTTCTTCCGCAAACTTGCTTTCCCTCATCTGACTACGTGTTGAAGTTACTTTCCATCCAGGCATTATATCTCTTAAAGATTATAGATGTGTAAAAATGAGAACTGGTCTATAGAAACTGCAGTTGGGCCATGATTTTTCACCTCTTCCGAAAAAATACTAGCAATCCGTAGCCATGCACAACAAAGTTGAGGAAGCCTGTTATAGAAACATCATTTGGCTTTAAGATGAACAGATATACATTAAATAGAAATTGGTATCTTCTAAAAAAATACTCACAGTCATGTTGTAGTCTTGGAGAGTCAAACATTTGGTTAAATACCTCAGAGGAGATACAAACACTTTCTTGCAATCCTGTTTGTTTGTGACGTTCATACTTCCAAGATTATAAAACCTTTCTTTCCTGGACAAAGAAACTATTTGTAAGGGTTTAGACAACAGAAAAATTAAAGTAATGCAAAATAGAATGAGAAAACACATACAATTGTTGGAATTCTCAAACCTTCTCAGCAACCCATTTGTTCATCCAAGTTTTCCAGTTAGTAATCATTTTGTTGTGATATATACTTTGCTAAACTCATGATATCTTTACTGTCAAGAAAGGGGTTCAAATTTCAATGCATTTTAAATTGTTAGAACACAAATTCCAATTCAAAGGAAAACAAATATGAAATAACCAGAAACAAAGAACACACGATATTTGATAACGAAGTTCGGCCAATTGTGCCTACATCTCCGACTGCAGAGCAGCTGCAGTTCCGTTGTATTGATCAAACTTAGGTTTTACAGGGTACATTTAACAGAGCAACTCAACTCGAGCATCATATTCACTTATCAGTAAACAATGAGTCATATCTAACCAAAATCAATAAAAAAGACGGTGTTGTAGTGCCTCTCTTCAGTTCTTTGAATGTCGGAGATGGTCCTTTGCTGAATTCCCCTACAGAGGCATGAAAAGTTTCTGGACATCATTCAGATTTGTTTGCTAAACCATTGGAAGAATCTACATCCAGTTGGGCAAACACAAAGCTAACATTAAAAAATGGAAATATTGTGTCAAGCTTGATGGTGTTCATTTATAATTGAACAAAGTGGTACAAACATAATTGATACTCATTTGAAATATAGTGCATGAACTGGAAGATAACCAATTAGAAACAAAAATAAAAAGAGAAGAGCTACCCATACTTTCAAGGTGCCAAAATCTCATCAAAATAGTTTCGGTGGCAACATCTTTAACGAATTCCTTCCCAATACAAGACATGCCAAAATCCAACATTTATTTTTAATAAGCAACCCCGTTTTCAGACAATCATGTTTTGAAGTAGGGATTCCAACTTATCTGCATCGAAAGCATGATAAGTTACTAAAAGTATCTAAATATATAATCATGAGGAATCACAATACCCTCATGATTCTATTAGAAAAGAAAAATATCATTTTTTATACATGCATCATTGAATATGTTAACCTCAGGAGAACAATAAAAAACCTGCATTTAAACCCCAAATGTGAGCAACTCACCGGGACACTAAAACATGTTGGGAATATGAGCAATCTTACACCACTTTTTTCCTCGTTTCTTCCGCAAAACCGTGTTTAAGTCACTTTCCAGTTTCCATCCAAGCATTCTATATTCTATAAACTGCAGTTGGGGCATGAAAAAAATTAGGAATCACAATACCCTCATGATTCTATTAGAAAATAAAAAAATACTCACAGCCATGTTGTAGCCTTGGAGAGTGAAACATTTGGTTAAATGCCTCAGAGGAGATACAAACACTTTCTTGCAATCCTATTTGTTTGTTACGTCCATATTATTCCAAGTTCATAAAACCTTTCTTTCCTGGACAAAGAAACTACTTGTAAGGGTTTAGACAACAGAAAAATAAAAGAAGTAATGCAAAACAGATTGAGAAAAGATATACAATTGTTTTGTCTCTCGCTTTCCAATTTGTTCTCTTTGAATCTCCTTCATCTCAGAATCAACCTTGTGAACAAAAATATATTATTAAACATAAAAATCAATCCCATAACGAATCTAAGGAGAAAAGTAAACATCGAAGAACGCGATGGACGGAATTTTAACATAATAGTTATGGACAAACAAAAATAAAATGTCGGTAACTAGATAACCGAATTATATAATAGACTATCTATAATAGCAATGAAATTCAATACACAACCATTTATTTTCTTTTCATTTGATAAACTCACTATAAAAATACATCTAACAGAATGTTGCTTAATGGATTAAAATTTAATAATGCAGCATAAGTGATGGCGTCGAGACAATAGATGTTATTAGACAATACATCATGCAGAATGTTGCTTATATAGCTAATACTTAATATCATTTCTATAACATACTCAATGTTCATTTGTTCACAATAAAGTATAAACCATCATGACCTCATGAATTGATTCTATTAAAAAAGAAACAAAGAGTACAATTAGAACTCACAATTTTAGACTTCTTGAGCAATCCATTTATGATATCTTGTTGCAATTGTCAATCCTTTTTCAGTGACCGATGTCAGCAGCAGAAAGAGGAAGCATTTAATTTCAATTTGAACCCCAAATGAAACCAAAACCTAGATTAGGAAGAAAATGTTATATCCATAAACACCTGAAATGAAACATATTTATTGATGATATTCATATTTATAACAGGAAACACGAAAGATTATTTTGGTGACTCACCTTGATTTAATAACTCAATTGATGATTTCGTAGTCTATATATATTTTGGGAATGTGAGAAATCTTACGCCACTCTTTCCCTTTCTTCCTTTGCAAATTTGCTTTCAACAACTGACAATAAAAGATATGCAGTTCTTTAAGAGAGGAAGGCAGTTCCCCCTTTTCTGGCAATGACTTGAGCTTGGGTGCAGCAGAAATGTGAAGCGTATGGAGAGAGGTAAGATGTCGAAGCCACTTCCCATCCAAGCATTCTTTCTTATCGAGACGAGAGATCCCTAAGGAAACGAGATTAGTGGGTAGAAATGGAACTTGCGTTGTCATCACCCCCTTCACAATATCATCACCCTCAATATCCAGCTTTGAAAGAGAAGTGAGATGTTGCCAAGTTGTATTCCACAAAATCCCTCCGACAGAGCCAATCTGCAACTCTCGCAGACTGATAGGCAGATCATCTATGGAAAACGATTGCAGATTTGGAAGTTTAGTAATTGTCATTTCTTGAAGGCTAGTTAGATTCTTTATTGATTCAGATAGAGAAATTAACTTCTCACAACTCCACAAAATTAAATAAGTGAGTTTAGGAATGGGTAATCGACTTAAGGAAACTGACTCCAGTTCTCTGCAATCCCTTACATAGATGCTTCCAAGAAACACTAGATTTGCTTCCGATGCATCTTCTGCTATTGATATGGATTTTAAATGTTTACAATCGAAAATAGATAGACTTTTGAGGACAGGGAGAGAGCCCAAGGTAAATGATGTCATTGAATTACAACTATCTAATATCTGCAAATCCTCCAGTGATGAATAATTATGAAAAGATTCATGAGAAAAGAAATCCAGATTCTCACAGGAAAGGATAGAGAGAGATCGTAAGGTTTTGGGAAGACCGTCTCTCGGAAAGGATGTTAGAGATGGAATTCTGGATAAGGTCAACTTTTGAAGAGAATTGAGACAAATCACCAATTGGCTGAATACGTCAGATGGTGGGTTTGTAATAGAATGTCTTGACCCCATCAATAAGGGACAATCCCTTAAGTTAAGGTTGGCAAGTGAAGGAAGATTGTTGGGTGTCATCCCTTCAAGTTCGGGACAATTTTTAAGTGACAATCTTTCAAGCTTAGGAAGGTTGCCAGGTATGTTTTCTCTCAGTTTTGGACAGCGCTTTACAGACAAACGTATAAGACTAGGAAACTCTATGGATGTACCTCCAATCAACTTCCATTCCTCCCACTCTGGCATATCTTCAAAGCTTAGAGTCTCTAAAGACGTAAATGGTTGAAATGAAGAAGAACCACTTCCATAGAACACGGTACCAACACTCTTTACAGATTCCATCTCACTAAAAAAGATTTCTTTTAGATTACCTAGTTGCCCGAGGGATGGTAGCACTGAAGTTTTTTTACACCTTGTGATCTTCAAAGACACCATGTTTACAAATAAAGGATCTCCCACCCAATTTGATAATTGGTCTCCACCATATCCAAAGATGGTCAAACTCTTCAAATTTGTCGACGGACGCAGCCGTTCGAGTACTTGTATTTGTGAGTTTGAAGGAGCCTTGTAAGACCATCCTAGTTCCAACTCGTCAATTTCTTTCTTCAACTCCAAGTTTGCTTGAGAAGCATGGGATGAGTCAATTACATTTTCAAGTTGTGAGATGAAAAGGCTTCCTCGTAGATGGGGAAATTTCCCAAGATCTTCAATCTTCAATCCAACATCCTTAACGCGGCTCACAATAAAGTCCGACAATGTTTGTAGATTTTCTAATTTGGATATTTGTGCCGGCATTTTCTTCAAATCAGTGCCTCTGATGTCAAGGTGTCGTAGTTTCACCAAATTCCCCGTGTCTTTTGGCAATTCAATGAGTTTACTGCAATATGACAACAACAATGTCTGCAAATTGTAAAGCTTGCATGTTTCTGAAGGCAACTTTCTAATTTGAGTGCCAGAGAGATTCAAGTATCGCAAGTAAATTAAATTTCCAATAGAGTTGGGTAGCTCTACGATATTTCTGTAGCTTGAAAGAGACAACACGTGTAATTGTGTCATTGTCGACAACAAATCAGAAAATAACTTCGACGATACAGAACTATTATAATCCCATGCAGCTTGTAATGGCATGGGAAGAAAGGTTTGTAGACCTTTTAATCCATGCAATATTTCAAATTTATCGAATGAGTTATATTCTTCCCTATCAAATGACAAGTGTCTCACTCTTTTATCTACCCTTTCATCTGGCCTATGATTGTCCAACCTAGTGCAATATGGAGATGATACTCTCATAGCTAAATCATTGATGAGGTCGTGCATTTTAAAGTATGCTTTCTCATCACCAATAAACCATTGAAGTATCAGAGACCTCGACACTAGTTCATCAAAGTATTCTTCAGCTACTTTTTCCCAACTTTTCTCACTTTTTGGTTGAGGTACTAAGCCTTCTCCAATCCACAATTGAACCACCATCTTTTTCACTAAGATTGAGTTCTTTGGAAAAACTGAACAATGAGCAAAGCATCCTTTTAAAGAAGCTGGAAGATAACGGTAGCTCAATAACAGAGCTGGCTGCACTTCATCATGTGTTTGTTCCCAAATACTATTGTTCAATACATCACTCCAATATTCTTGTGACAATTTGGTTCGAAGAATACCCCCCAATGCTACTGCAGCTAATGGTAAACCTCCACATTTTTTGGCAATTTCTCTACCAATTATTTCTAGATTGGGATGTTGTTGGTAGTTTCTTTCTACAAATGCATGTCTCGCTATTAAAGACCAGGAATCTTCAATTTCCAAAGATCTTAAATGGTGGACATAGAGAGATTTTAGCCTGGGTAAGGCAACCCTTTCATCACGAGTTGTGATGATGATCTTACTCCCTTTTTGGCCAACATTAAAGATATCAATTAGACTATTCCAACCAACATATCTTCCAAGCCATATATCATCCAATACAAGTAAAAACTTGTTGTTACTTAAAGTTCGCTGCAATTGTACTTGGGGATTATTCAACTCATTAGATGAATCTGTTTTTGGAGTGACAGATTCAAGAAGGGTTTTAGTGAGAGCTACAACATCAAGATCTTTTGAGACATGTGCCCACCCTCTAACCTCAAAATTATCCTTCACATGATGATCATTGTAAAGGAGTTTAGCTAGTGTTGTTTTTCCTAATCCTCCCATACCCACAATAGAAATCACTCCTATGCTTTCACCATCATTGCCACCCTCTAACAGCAAAAACTCTTTAAGTTTCTTTTTGTCATCATCTCTGCCATAAATAGCAGTTTCATCTCCCAAAACAGAAGTTGTAGGAGATACATTCCAAACACAGTTGGAAACACCTTCTTTCAATCCAAGATTTTGGTTTCTCAAATGTTCAAATCTTTCAAATAATTTGTGCAGTTTAGAATTGATCTTTTTATTAAACCTTTGAAAATAATCTAAAAACTTTTTAAGAACCTGACCACCTTCAGCTTTGCACCTTAAAGCTTCAGTGTTGAGTTCGTCGAACAGTTGGTCAGCTTCAAAGACAGCATCTTGCAATTTCTCCAGCCACTTGTTGACAGCAGGGTTAGCGATCTGTTTGTCTTCAGCATCATAAAGTACAGATTGAAGACTCAGCAGTGTTATCTCCAGCTTTTCCAACAGCTCAACGTCAAGCTTAGTCCTCCGAAACAAAACAAGAAACTCACCAGAAACGACCTTTTTCACCAGCATCTCCATGGAAGCTGAAAGAAGCGCTCCTCCAACAATGGCAGCCATAACTTAGTTCAACAAAGTAATATAGTAAGATTTGATTCAGAAAATGCAACGTAGAAGAAGGAAATGCAGGTTGACAAGAGTTATTATAGAAAGATATTTCAACTGCTTTTTGGATGGTGAATTGATTGTGTCCACTACTTTTTTATTACCGCCTAATGATTGATAGTACTCAATAGTAATAGTAATACTGTTTCTTTTTTTTGGAAAAGTAATACTAGTAATACTGTAATTTGTCATACATATTAAATATAGTCAAATAAAAACAACGTAATATCTATCTATAATAATAGCGTGCCAGTAGTATGCTATAGAAGTTGATTGACTTGCTTATTATTTGAGTCCACTGCTTTTATTTTCATTGTTAGGTGTCAAGTCTCTATCTTTCTTGTCTCAATTTAACTAAATATATTTAAACTCAATCTAATACAATAATTTAATAGTGGATCAGCATTTTTAAAATACAAAAATAAATTTATATTGAGCTCGGATTTATTTTTAAAAAACAAAACATCTTAAAACTCTTGAATTATTTAAGATATGAGATTTTTTTAAAAAATTATTTAAAATAGTGTAATCTCCGCTTTTATGTAAAAAAAATAAATTAATATTTGTCAATAATAAATATTAAAATTATGTTTTAATGTTTTATAAGATTTATACCTATGAATGTTAGTTTTTAGACGATATTTGTTTTATTTTAAAATAATATTTATAGTTAATTATAAAAGTATGGTAGAGTCTTTACATTTTGTTTAAAAGAAATTGATTTTGGTTAAAATTATATAAAGTGATTTATATTTATAAATATTTAAGAAAAATTGATTTGAACAGTAAATATCATGTTAAATCATATTTAAATTAAAAAATTACAAACTCTAACTTAAACTGGTAGAAGACTCGTGCGTCTGCATGGGTAAATCAAATCTTAAGATGAATAATGTATTGCAAACGCGGAAAAAAAGTTTAAATATTTGAATAAAAAATGTTAATTTAAAATTCATAAAATATAATATAGATGAAATGAATCTATATATAGTAGTTATGTAAAAAAAATATGGAAAGGCAATAGTCATTCATATATTAGGTCATTTGATAAGGTTAGGTTGTTAGTGATATACAATTGTTATTATAAAATCACTAATAACTGAAAATATTTGAAACGAAATTGTTCCGGACTGGCCCAGTGATCCAAATTGGCCCAATCCACTCCTTGTCCCAACACGTCCTAGCCCAAACACGCGACAGCCTTCCCCGGCACGTTTCGGGCAAAAACAAGACACGAGTGTGCTCAGTAACGGCTAACTCTCTGCGTTTCCTGGCCGCAAACTACGCATGGGCCCTCAAAAGATGAAGTCCACCATTACAGAGCTGCCCTATAAATAGCCCTCTGGCCTTAGAGGGCAAGGTAATAATCACATTTCAACCCAAAATCTCTCACTTTACTGTTGTACCTTGTTGTCTGAACACTTACTTTGGCATCAGAGTGCCTTGCAGGTACAACCCCCTTTTTTCTCTCAACCGTCCCGAAGTTCAAGCCTCACAATTGCTGGCCACCTGTTTTGCTCAAAAAGATTAGTGGCGCCGCCTGTGGGAACCATTAACTTCCCCAATTCTTTTCTTGCATTTCTTGATCCTTTCTTGCATCTGCAAGAACCCAAAAACCAAAGCTCTCATTCAACAATCATTCATGGCTGGCAATGACGAAGACTTCTCTTCTTTGGACGCAACGATGATCAACAAGAACGACATCACTCTCATTGCTCCTCCACTCAGCAACACTACTTCAAATCCTCGCTGTAACACCCCAAATCTACCCCGCAAATATAAGCGAAAATCAGAGTGCATTTAACTGTATTCATCAAACGATAGGATGTCACAATTCGACTTAACCAAACAAACATACTTATATTGCATTTAATAAAGATACATAGCATTCGGAACAAACTTCATTCACTACATACAACTTAAACTTATAAACACCTTTCAATTCAACTTAACACAAAGGTCATCATAGAATAATCCCCCCGAGTGCTACGTATCAGAGCAATGGACACCGACTCGACTTGCCATAAAGCAACATCAAGACTTCACATCAATAACCTCGAACATTCACGACTAATCTTGAGTACCTGCCCATTTCCCATGGTAGGGGAAACATCAGCAAAGGGGTGAGATATCTTACAATATAAAGGAATGCATGATAAATAATATAGGAGATATAGATCATACATAATTTCACCACTTCGCATCACATAACATCTCACAACATATTTTCATCGCAAAATAACTTATCAATATAATACAACTTTCAAAAACGGCAATAATGTCATTAATCAATTGAGACAACATATCCTCATTCACAATTATAATATCGTCATGTCACAACAAACAAATCATCATCTCAACAATGAAAATCACCTAATCAACTCATGATATGACATCAATGTCAACAATCAACCATGACAATTTATGCAATTCACAAGTAAGATTCCAACACATCACGACAAACATTTCATCATCAAATCAACACATCACCACAAACATAATCAAATAAGACTCAAATGCAATTCACATGTGACTCGACTTGCAAATGCATGTGGTACCATTTGGAGTAAAACTCCCACCGTCTCAAAATTTGCCATTGGGCACACCGTCGCTATTTGCCATTATGGCCACCGTCGCTATTTTCCATTAAGGCCACCGTCTCTTTATGCAATGGATGTGACTCAATAAATGCAACATCCATACAAACCACATAAACAATACGTCACAACATCGTCTAAATCACCATCGAACATTATCAATATAATGCCGAACTTCAACAACAACAAAATCATCATCATTCATAAGAATGCATCACCTCACAATCACGTCACTATGTTGAATCATCATACAACAATAATTCACCTCACCATACATCACAATACATCACAATATAACATTAACGATACGGTCTACGACAACAACAACAATTTCCACATACTAGCGACAACGACAACAAATTCATCATGTTAACAACAACCACAAATTCATCATATTATAAAAAAACATCAATGATTCATCATATTTCCAACAATGTCAACACATTCATAATATTCCTTAATTCAAGTAATCATAATACATTATATTCAATTTCATATATATTGTTAAGTCATCGCACGGCATCATCGTCGACTCATACATATTAAATACGCACAATTATTCGCATATAGCATACAACATCTTTATTAATCATGCATATCATCACATACATCATTATCTCATCATAAGGAAAGTACATATCATCATCTCAATAACATTGTATCATCATAAGAAAACATACATCAAGATATACTACCACATAGTTATGTCAATTCATCGCAAAAAGCATACTTCATATATTATTAACACAACATAGTTCATCACTTAATCCTAATAAACACAATAGGAAACTATATAATATGAATCATTTTATTACATCATGGTATAGTTCATTGCATTAGCTTTCCAACGCTTCAAACGGCGCCTAAAACGGAGTTACGAATCAAAAGTTACATCATTTCAAAGTTTAGAAAAAGTTCTGCAAAACAGGGTTCGCGGCGCCAACAGGGTTCGCGGCGCAAACTGAGCGAATTCAAAAATTCCCAACTTTCTGCCAAGCAGTTCGCGGCGCCAACAGAGGTTCGCGGCGCGAACTGGCGATTTCAGAAAGCCCCAAAACACGAAAACAGCATACGAATGTCATCCCAAAACCCCTAAACTCAACCCAATCAAGTTGGAAAACACCAATCATCCCGAACAACCACAGGATACATGTTATAAACACAAATACAACATATATTATGGATCTTCTAACATCACAACATCATTAGGCATCAATTAAATACATTTCAAATCATCAATCAAGCATTTGTTCATAGACCCTAACTTTTCTAAATTCATGAAATTGAAGAATAGAAAACATACACAACATTATCAATTCCACATTCATCAACATTGCAACACAATCATGGATATCAATTATGAAACCTAATCTCTACCATACCCATCATCATGCCAACCCTTAGAGAGTAAGAACCCCACCCTTACCTTAGCAAAAGCTTCACTTCAATGGAGTCATCCCTCTCTTCATGCCATAACTTCCTTCTCTTCCTCTCTTCTTTCTCTTCTTTCTCTTCTTTTCCACAAAATGAGTTATGAGGTTTAATCTCTAAAACCCTAACTCTTACTATCTTTTCTCACTAATGGGCTTAACCCATAACCCATTCATTGTGTTATATTTCTTCCACTTTGGCCCAATTCATAATATTCCTCTAATTACTCAATTAAGCCAAATAACACACATAATTGAATAATCACATATCATAATGAATATTATTCCCAATAATATTCCCCAACTAAAATTGCTCCTTAACTTAATTAATACCAACTCGCAATTGTATTTCTCCGACTAATTAATCCGACCATAAACTTAACTGCTCCAATCAACATATTAATCCAAATTACGCCTTTTGAATAATACCGATAAATCCCAACTTCAACTAATTCCAACGAATAAATCCTTAATAATTTAATTAAATAATTAATTAAATTCGGGGCGTTACACTCACGACGGTATAACATTAATAATATAGTAAGAATATAGGAAGTCTAAGCAATCCCCAGAACTTGTCTTATTTTATAGGGGAAGAGCAAAATGGATTAGATCTTAAGGAGTTGGAGAAACTAAACCTTCTTCGTGAAACAATTCATATTAAAGGGTTGGGTAAAGTCATTGATCCTACAAATGTTGCTACAAGAATTTTGAAAGATAAGAAGTATTTGGAAGAAATAGATATGACATTTGATGTTGAAAGAATTTATGGTGGATCAATAGCTGAAAGCAATGCATCTGTCTTGAAGGCTCTTCAACCAAATAGTAACTTGGAGATGCTCACCATTAGAGAGTACAGAGGTAATAACTTTTCAAATTGGGTAAGTGGTTGTCATTTACCCAACTTAGTATATCTTAGAGTGGAGGATTGCGGATTATGTTCCCATATGCCACCACTTGGGCAGATCCCCTCTCTCAAGAAGCTTCATATTTCAGGCTATCATACAATAAAGATCATCGGAAAAGAGTTTTCCAATAATAACTTCAACTATCTTGAATCTTTAAGGTTTGAGAGGATGAAGAATTGGGAGGAATGGTTATGTATTGAAGCATTTCCTTTACTTAAAGAGATTTATATACATGAGTGTCCCAAATTGAAAAGGATATCACTGCCTAAACACCTTCATTCATTATAGATGTTGGTGATTAGTGGTTGCAAAATGCTTGACGTATCTTGAATTTTTTGTCTTTCAAAATTCTTCCTATATTCTTCCAAATACTTCTTATTTTTCAAAATTCTTGTAGCAACATTGGTAGGATCAATGACTTTACACTACTCCACATCCAGTTGGAGGCTTCATTCAGCTTCTGGTATAGGTATACCAGAATGGCTACCCCCCAGTTCCACTGGTCAACTATAATCAAATCGATAAAGTACCGGAGATAAGTCATTTCGATGTAGGTTGCACTTTTGTCCACAAAGAGTGCAGTTCCTACCAAGAATATTAACCAACACCGCAGAGCGCAAGCACGGTGATACTCAGTAAAAAGCCCGTCACCTTCCTGCTCGGACTCCGCTGCCGCCACCAAGTGGTTCTCATAAAGCTCTTTCAAGAGGGAGAACCGGATATGCGCCCCACTCGTCGCTCTGCACTCATAATCCGCCATGTTTAGGTCCATACCCAGATAGTCCACCATCCACTCTATCGCCTCAACCCTCTGTATTCGGGAATGGTCCAGTAACCTCCCTCTTATCGGCCGGTGGAGAAGACAAGCCACATCGTGTAAGGTAATCGTCAACTCCCCAACAGGAAAATGGAAAAAAGACGTCTCCTTGTGCCACCCCTCGCAAAAGCCCCCTGCATGCGTGGCTGATAGTACTATATCTGTCATGCATAACCCGCCAAGTCCGCTCGCAGCTACAACGTCCTTAAACCGCTGAGCCCGTGGTATAAATAGATCAAATATTTTCCGCGCATGGTTCACGGATTTTATGGTCGACCATTTCTATCACAACAAAAACAAAAACAAAAAACATTATTAGTTAGACTGTTAGGAGAGAGTGGAATAAAAACCTAAATAAAAACAGTTAAATTATAAAGTGTAATTAAAAAAACTATCTCTCCCTCCACTACAACACGGAAGGCCTACGAAAGCGCTTATTTTGGGCTTTAAAAGCGCTTTAAAGCGCTGTGAAAGCCAGCGCTGGCATAGGTAACAAAAGCGCTTCTAAAAGCGCTCTGGTAGACCCCCCTATAAGAGCGCTTTTCTGGAAAAAGCGCTCTGGTACCCCCCCTATTAGAGCGCTTTTTCTGGAAAAAGCGCTCTGATAGCCCCCCCTATAAGAGCGCTTTTCCAAAAGCGCTTTCGTAGGTTGCGTTTTTTATTTTATTTTTTATGCTTTTTTTTTTTATAAACCTATTATTTTTATAATTTCTAAACCTGCATTTATGGCAGCATTCTTTCATGAACCTGTAATTTACCATTGTTATCCCATAAACCTATAATTTACAATCGTAATCCCATTATTTCAGTAATCTCATTATTTCAACAAAGAAGCGATTTCGATTATATACTAAACATGCATTATAATTATACCATTGTAATTAATCCAAAATATATATACACCGATTCACATATTTCAAACATGAAAACAACTAAACCAATTCACATGACATTATAACAATAAGAAAATCATCCCTAAACAACTAAATCAACTAAATCGGTCCTAGTCCTGCAAAGTCTGAACATCTTCAAATGACTGAAAATCTTCACAATCTGCAAAATAAAAATAATATAATCAAAATAAGATTATTATTATATAAAGGCTCTAAAATAAGAAGGTAAAGAGTAGAACGAGTATATATATATATATATATGTCGTGTAAAAAGAATAATCAAATTAAATATATCAATAAATACAAATTAATTTATTAATATTTAGGACTTTATATATCTAACTTGAATACATGGAATGGAATATCATTTATTGTAAATTAGTTCAACAAATTTTGTACATAAAGTTTACCTTAAATTTAACACAGCCACGTCATATAGCCCAGAGGGATAAAGCAATATAGATCACTAACAATAATCCTGTCACAGACACCCTCAAGAACAACATTAGCTACATGTTATTGATAGGAACACTATTAGAAACTCAACCAACAGCATGTCAAACAATTACAGAATTTGAGAAGTTGTTACCAAATTGATCAAAAGAGCCCAGTATCCTTGTGAGCTTTCTACTATCTCTTAGCAATATAAGAAGTTTCTCTGCAACAACAATTAATGTAAAGTTCACAACCAATTGACAGGAAAAATTAGACACAAATAAAAGTTGAATATTAATTTCTATGACAAATAATACATGACAACTAGTTACTACTACTTACCCTTCAGCGTTTTCCTTCATCTTTGAGCTATGCTATATCTACACTTATTTTCCTACACTTGTATATTACACCGTATATTTTAACACAGATAGATACTTGTGCACAGAAATTAAGATAGAATAAATTAATAAAAAATGAATTGTATACCTTGTATGTAGAAAATTACGGTGTTGGTGTAAGCTAGGGGTGTATGTTTACTCAATCAATAAATGTTGCAATAATGAGAAGGGGTTGTTGGACTAGAAATTTGAAGGTTTTGTTGGACTTAACCTGCATCGCCTCATTTCTATCCAAGTTGTATTGTGTCACAGAATATGAATCAAATAACTGTACCCCGAAGGATCCTGCCACAGAAGACTTCGGGGTACAATACTTGATTCATATTCTGTGGAACATAATCGGCAGGGGCACATTGTGTTCTATCCTTTACCAGTCCATCCACTGTTTGAAGCTCAACCTACAATAGAAAAACGTGATTATTACTAACTACATATAGAAAATCTTGAATCATGTTAATTTCCAGATACATTATATTGAAAAAAAAATTAGAATGTGAAAGCTAAAAGAGTTCAAAAGTGATCAATCCTGGAGGCCCTTTAAATCAATTCATACTAAATTAAAAAGTGTATAAAACTATAGATAATACATCTATAGATGTAAATACTAACTTCACGGATCTAATGAAACTTTTATTCCAAAAACAAATTACTTGAGTTTTTTTTTTTCTGCATAAAAACCTAACAAACTTTGTCTTCAATACTCTAAATCACTGATAAAAACCTAACAAACTTTGTCTTCAATACTCTAAATCACTGATAAAAACCTAACAAACTTTGTCTTCAATACTCTAAATCACACTGATAAAACCTAAATCACTGATAAATTAAAAAAGCCCCAATAATATTAACTATAACCCTAAATAAAATTTTGTATTTTTGAAAGCAAACAATGAAAAGAAGGAAAATTTCCGGCACAAAACCCTAACCTGAACAGAGAAGAGACGGTTGAAGGGTGGCGATGGAGTGAGGAAGGCGGTGGCGGAGTCGGTTGAAGGCTGGAGAGGGAGTGAGGACGGCGGAGAGGGAGTGAGGACGGCGGAGCAACGAAAGGAAGAAGAAGGTTCGCGTGTTTTGGATCTGAAACAAAACGCGTGTGTTTGTAAAATATATAATTTTTTAAATGGGCTACCAGAGCGCTTTTCAAAAGCGCTTTAATAACACCCCCTACCAGAGCGCTTTTATCCCAAAAGCGCTTTCGTAGCACCCACCCTATAAGAGCGCTTTTAAAAGCGCTTTCATAACCCCCCTACCAGAGCGCTTTTTAAAAGCGCTCTCATACCCCCCCCCCCTACCAGAGCGCTTTTTGAAAGCGCTCTCATAACCCCCCCTACCAGAGCGCTTTTTTTGCATCATTTTCCCTTGTTTATTAATTTTGTTTTTAGCGAGCCCTACGAGAGCGCTTTTGCTAAAAGCGCTTTAGTAGCTGCGCTGCTACAGCTTAAATTTGGCGTAGTGCTCCCAAACACGTCGAGCGACGTGGTCATGGTAGTAAATCAACCCAGAAGTATCTATAGGCCCTCTCGGGTAGTCCTTCTCATCCACATCATCCTCCCCGTGCTCAGGGTGAACATCGGGTATCTCCTCCTCCTTATGTCTCACCTCCTCATCCTCCTCCTCCTCCTCCTCATGTACCACCTCCTCACGAGAGAAAGACGTCCGAGCCAGCCGATTCCTCGATCCAGATGAGGAACCTGCAGGCGCCTCATCCATTTGGATGGGTACTCGTACTCGACCCTGTCCCTGTGTCGATGTTAACTATGTCGCTGCGCTCACGTCGAGCCGATGCGGTCTGGGTCTCCCTACCATGTCTAAGTCGTGTAAGGTTTCCTGACATTTTCTTGAAAATATTGAAACCGGTTAGACTTGAAACAAATTAGAAATTAAAAAAAAAAATCAGTTCAAACTCTATTTCGGAAGTGCATTTCCGAAAATGTCAGAGAGGTGTTTTCGGAAGTGCACTTCCGGAAAAAACTGCGAACTCTATTTTCTGCAGAAATTCATTTCTTGCCCTAACCCATTCAAAATCCTATTTTTATTAACTATACACTACCGTTGACTCGTTATAACTTAAACCTACTACATTTTGCTAATTTCTAACAACCTTAAAATGATTAACAATGCTAGAGTTCAAAGTTGTGAAACTTACAAATTGAATGAAGCTTTGAATGTAGACTTTGAAGTAGCCTTTGAATGTTGCAGAGCAACTTTAGAGGTCAAGGTTTGTGTAGTAGTAGGAAGAAATGGTTTTTGTTTTGAAGTATTTGTGTTTTAGGTAAAATGAAAAGAGGGGAAGGCTATTTTGAATAAACAGCAAAACCCAGGTGTTTTCGGAGATGCATCTTCAAAAGGAAGATTTCGAAGATGCATCTCCGAAAACACTTTTTTTAAATGAAAAAAAATGATTTCTGAGATGCATATCCGAAATCATCTTTTTTTGATAACTCCGGATATGTACTTCCAAAATATAAGAGCGTTTTTAGAATTTCGCTGCAGGTTCTTAAAAAGATAAGGGGTCTATAAAAAAATTATCATATTTTTCATTGCATGTTTCAATGCGAAGAAAGTTGAATATATGAATGTTGATTTTACAGTTTGGATGCTACTGGGCAAAGGGCTGCATAAATTGAGGCCACTTTGGAAAGAATCAATTTTGTTGATTCTTAATATCATATTTTAGGCCATTGAAATATGTAATTTTTTTAATAAAACTGCATGTATAAAAATTTTATAAGAACTACAATATATCATGTTTTTTTAATTGAGACTAAATATGAAATTTGAAATATTTATGGAACCAAAATATACTTAACCCTATTTTTTATTGGAAGATAGTGTCAAACAGAATAAAGAATTGTTCTCATGTTCCCTCCTCCCACATTATATTAATTACCAATGTATATTTTTCATGCAGGGTTGTGATTAGATTAAGGAACAATTATGGTCAAACTTTATGAAGAAGCACCTGTAACTAGCATGGACGATTGAAGAATTATTTGGGTTGAATAAAATGAAATTCAGACGATGAAATTCATATTGTCAATAAAATCGCGTAGGAGCAGATTTGGAAGTATAGGTTCATTTACCCCTTTTGTCTACCACTTGCTTTTGATGTGTAAGCAAAAAGTGCAAAACTCTTTTTTAAGCGACACATTCATGTATAAATATGATTTTCTTAATGATATTATAATTTTGTTTATTTAAATTAATGTTTAATTATCTACTGCTTACAATAACTTCAAATTTTATTTATTTAAATTAATGCTTAATTATCTACTATTACAATAACTTCAAATTTTGTTCTCTATACTATTTTTTATTTGAGTCTAATTAGTTTTCAAATATTTTATTTAAATAATTATAAAAATTTAAATAAAATATTTTATCTAATTACTTCAAAACTTTAACTAGAGATTTACTGTGATACCGTTGTAGCGATATTCTAACTATTTAATTAAAAAACATAAACTCTAGAAATACTTTGCTACAATTTAGATGTTGATTAGCTAGAGATTTTTGAATATTAGTTTGAGTTCTACTAGGTAATTAGCCACTCAGTCTATGTTGCTGCATATATAGTAGTTAATCTCCAAGCTAATAATAGATTTTCTTGTAGTGAGTTTCACGTTTTCCGAATATATGTTTTGATTTAGGCCCATGAATATCGAATAAATTTGAAGGTACCTTGAAAGTCTTGTTAGTTCTTATCTTTTATTATTATTTCTGTAACTAATACTTTTAGAGCCAAAATCACGTGTCAGAAAACAATACATGTTTAGAAAGTATTAGAAATCGTGTGTTTTCTCTTTGTTATTCATTTATGAGTTGTTTGAGAGTTTAGGTTTAGAAGGTTTTAGAGAGAAAAACTTTGGAGGGTTGCATCTATATTTTAAATTGTGTTTGATATTTTTAAAAATCAACATACTCTATTAACATATAAAATCATATTGCTTTTTAAAATTTTTTAAAAATATCAAACACATTTCAAGATATTGATGCAATCCTCCGAAATCTTTCCCTCCAAAACCCTTCAAAAATCAACTCTCAAACAATCTGTAAGGCATTTACCATGTAATATGAATAGGAAGTTCTAGTAATTTTAATTGCTTCTCAATCTTACACACATAAGGTCTATAATCGTATCCATTCTTACTTTTATTCTATTTACAAATGAACACCAAACATTATCTCCATTTATTTTTATGCTAGGCTTGTTGGCAAGAATCAAGAGTTTAGTTGCATAGCAATAATCTTCAATGTTCTATAGAAGACACTATGACACCATTTTTTTTTGTATGTTGGGTATGACTCATACTTTACTCATAAGTGGGAGTGTTGTTTGAGTCAACAATCGGGGATTAACGAGGGAGTATTTTTAACTTGAGACACACCTTTGTGAGAGACACATCACATATTCACCCAAAATCTTAAGGTGATAGGTGCGTGGGTTCTCTCACCCTTTTCTAATCAATGTGGAACTTCTTCCTCACACTTTATTCTCAATACTCCCCCTCAAGTGGAAGCTCTCTCTTCCACATACATGTGTACCATTGTTAACACTCTTTAATAGAACACCTCCTATCCACCACCTGTGAGAAGCACTTTTTATAAAAGTAAGTCGGTCCCTTCACTCGAAACCAAAGGCTCATGATACCACTGTTAGAAGAAACTCAGGGGTCAACACAAGAGAGTATTTTACCCTTGGGACACACCTTTGTGAGAAACATACCACATATTCATCTAAAACCTTAAAGTGATAGGTGTATGGGTTCTCTCACCCTTTTCTAATCAATTTGGGACTTCTTCCTCACATTTGATTCTCAACACGTGTCGTTCAAGTTGTGTTGCCTCTAATCAATTGTAATATAAACCATAAGTTTAATTAATATAAGAACATTATAGTCTATATTCGCTAAATTTCATGCTCCGGAGTTATTGCTCTTGTATTTGTTTATTTTTTTACCAGAGTTATTGTTCAAATAATTTCAAATACATTGAAGTCTCAACCCCTTTTGCATAGGGGTGTTGATCTAATGTCATAGATATTGGATAAAAAAACTTAAGAATAAGAAGACAATTCTCACTGACCGTGTTATTATTTTATTAAATTTAATTTTAACGTTTATTGAATGTCTGATATATCAAATGAATAAATATAAATATGTTGAATTTGTGGTTGGGTGTGGTCGAAGAATATTATCGCAATTTCATCTAAGACAATAATTTTTTAAATAAGTTGGGGATTAAGTTTGTACTCAACAGTAGAGGCGATCTCATATGTGTTTGTGGCTTCTAGGGCTCAGTTTAGAGTGTTATAGGATCATATATTGAGAGATAGTGGGGTATACAGTATGGACCTTGGTTCGACAAAGCTTTGGATGGTCTTAGTGTTGTGATTCCAGATTTTGACCTCAACGGTTTTACTAGAAAGGACATTGTCCCTCCTAAAGCACAATATGTTTTAGAGAATGTCCTTTTTTGGTAAAAGTGTTAAGAACATTGAAGTAAAGTTTGACATGACCATAAGACAGAAAGTTTTTTTTGGTTGTTTGCAAGCATCACATGCTCAAGATTTTCTCCTTGTTATCCCTATTGACAATCTAGGCCAACACATGTCTCCGAAGAGTACCGTATCATCCTTAAATACCGGCTTATGATTCCTTTATTTTCTGCTGATGAGGTTTGCCCTATTTGCCTCAAGGCGTGCTTGGATATGTTTGGGAAACATGTTATTCATTGCAAAGAGCTTCCAGGATTCAAATACCAACATGACTTTGTTAGGGATGTCATGTTTGATATATTTAGGCGTGCAGAGGTATCTGTAAAGAAAGAGGCGTCTGTGAATTTCTTGATTGACCCACAAGAGGGGAGATCGACTCTTAGAACAACATATGTTCTAGTGTATGGGTGGATGAGAGAGAAACATGCATGTGTAGATTTGACTGGGATTTCCCCACGGGTGGGACTGAGGAGTGGAGGTTTTATTGTGGGACAAACAATTTTCTAAGTCGCTTCAAGTACAGTGGTCAAGTATGAGAAAGAATATTTTGACAATCAAAATGCTTTTATACTATTTGTCTTTGACACTTTTGATTTTCTAGCACCAGAAGCGATGGATCTTTTACAGAGAATGCAAAGATTCATACATTGCAATCTTGTATCACCTAGTATAATGAATAATTGAATATAGTATTTAAGATGATTGGTTTTGTCACCCAAAAAGAAATAGCGGTGTAGCTTGTTGTTCGATTACCTGCTATTTATATATAATCTTGGTTTTTACTTAATAAAAAAGAATGCATATTTGTTTTATTTTTCAACTCTACATTGATTTATTGTGACCGACACTGCATGTGGATGTATTAATATCGTAGATATTAATGATTTTAATAAATATAGATTTTTATAATTTAGTGAATATCACAATATATTTATCAGAATTTCAACAGATTTTCTTGTAGTGACACTACAAAAAAAAAGTCATTTGTCATGGCCATAAAACCGCAACTATATGCAAAATAACCGCAGCTATATTTTATAAATTTTTAATTTTTCTTTAGGCCTCAACATGTTTTGGGCCGGTATTTTGGAACATCTAAAACTTGTTTTTATATCTCAAATTATGTCCAGAAGCATCATGGAACTGGCTACGACTCGTGAGTTATACATACAGAAGCATCATGATATGGTGAAACATCACAGTAAGTGTCTCAGTTGCCTCGCGAAGACTTCCAAATAGGCTGGAGCTATTCAGTGAGAGAACGAAAAACTTTGATTTATTATAATTCCAATTTCGAATCATAAAGAGATTCAAAGTAGCATAGCATTTCAATATGGATCTTTCTTCTGTTTTATGTGTTACGCTGCTATTCAATGACCTCGATAGTGGATATGTATGTGACTAAAACACCATTTATTTTGATTGTCTATTTCATTTTTGTGTTCAATATCATATTCAATTTCTCTCACATGGTTTGCAAAAGAGAAGCTTTAATTTGAGTCACGAGATTGTGTTGATATAGTGATCCTAAGGTGTTTGTTATAAGTTTTCACTAAAAAGCAAAAATTTATTCTAGAACATCTATCTATATTTGTTTGCTTGATTGGAAAACATCATACCTTGTCGTGATAATTGTGTAGGGTATAATTGTTGTAATGATTCAAAGACTATGCTTAGGTAGAAGAATCATGAGTCATGGACAATATGATAAATTTTCTGGTTTTTGAATTTGCTATAAATTAGCTATGATTTTAGCTGCGACTTAGCTACAGATTTTTAAGGGTTCGAGTATGTTCCTGATTTTAGCCACGTGACATGCCATGTCAGCAAATTTGACAGTTGGAACTGCGACGTATCGTGCCACATCAGTTTTAACGGACGTTGATAGAAGGAACCAAAAGTGTGGACGTAAAATTTTAGAAGGATAATTTTTTGAAGGAAATTTTTTAAAAGACTAAAAACGAAATTGAAATATTTAGATGGACTAAAAACATATTTAACCCTAATAGTAGTAATAATGTGAAATTATCATATAAGTCTTTGTCTTTCTTGTCCCTATGTAAGAAAAGATTTCTTGTTCACACTTTGAAATGACATAATTCAAAACTAACTGCCTCAAATTTGAATAAGATTAGGCAAAAAGTCTTATTTATAAATTATTTATAATTGGGAGGTTTTTTGCTCTATTCTCTCTCTTCCGATTTTCAATCTTCCTCATCCAAGTTTTCAACAATTTAATAATCATTTTGTTGTGATATATGTTTGCATGTCAAGAAAAGGGTTCAAAATTCAATGTATTTTAAATTGTTAGTCTATGAACAATGGTTTGCATATTCAACACCCTCTTTTTTACTTTTTATTCTCCACATCATCTTCTCTTTCTTTCACATAATAATTTAACACTCATTTAAATTTTACTCACTACAATGGTTTTTGATGTAGGAGGATTGTGCATATCAAAGAAGAAACTGCACGTCGGAAAGCATTTTAATATTTAAGCAATTATAATTTTAATATTAAAGCAATTTCTGTTTTATTTGTTTTATTTAATTTTGTTTTGGATTAAAGTCCCATAAGGCCCAATAGGGTTTATTTGTTTTCTGTATTTAAAGACCTTTGGCATGGCCATAAGGATTATCTCTTTTATTATAATAGAATCCAAAGTTTTCTTTATTCCTGGTGGACTCTAGAGCTTATTTATAGGGTTTGCGCTTGCAAACCTGTTTTCATTCAAGGTTTAGCGCTTGTTATTCCTTTGGGCGGCTTCCGACTGCGTCAGTTGGTATCAGACACTAGTACAAAAATCTTAATTTACACCCGTTTTTTATTAAATTTACACCCATTATTTTTAATAAAAATCGGGTGTATATCTACAGGGTGAGAAATGTCTAACGCATTTACACCCTATTTTAAAACGGGTGTAAATACGTTCGTAATTACTCCCTATTTTAAGAATATCGGGTGTAAATATGTTCTACGTAACACCCTATTTAAACAAAAATCGGGTGTAATTTGGCGTAATTACGTTTTTAATTACACCCTGTTTTAACAAAAATCGGGTGTAATTACGTTTTTAATTACACCCTGTTTTAATAAAAATCGGGTGTAATTGGACGTAATTACGTTGTTAATTACACCCTGTTTTAATAAAAATCGGGTGTAATTGGGTATAATTACATTTTTAATTACACTCTGTTTTAATAAAAATCGGGTGTAATTGGGCATAATTACGTTTTTAATTACACCCTGTTTTAGTAAAAATTGGGTGTAATTGAGCGTAATTACGTTTTAATTACACCCTATTTTAATAAAAATCGGGTGTAATTACATTTTAATTACACACTGTTTTAATAAAAATCGGGTGTAGATATGTTCTTAATTACACCCTATTTTAATAAAAATCGGGTGTAAATATGTCATTTATGAATGAACAATTATATTATATTTAAATCTATTTACACCCTATTTCATATACACCATTTAGTTATATTTCATTTTCAGTCATAATATTGCAAATACTATAAAATCATATTTTAACTAAGTCAAAATATTTTTAATATTAACCAAAAAGTATACAATATCATGTGCATTCATAATATTTCAAGTACTATAAAATTATACACATAAAAATTATATTTTAACCAAGTCATAACCCTTTCTTCATATATAATTTTACGCCATGCTTGAAGGTTAGCTTCGGTGTTCTCTAGTCCAATTGAATTCAACCGCTTTCCACATGTAGCATTGGATTCATCCATGGCCAAAATTGAAGGATAGAAAAACACTTAGAAAGGGGGGGATTGAATAAGTGTGACTTTAAATCTTGGACGATAAAAATAAATTGCACAATTATTTTTATCCTGGTTCGCTGTTAACGAAGCTACTCCAGTCCACCCCCGCAGAGATGATTTACCTCAACTGAGGATTTAATCCACTAATCGCACGGATTACAATGGTTTTCCACTTAGTCCGCAACTAAGTCTTCCAGAGTCTTCTGATCACACACTGATCACTCCAGGAACAACTGCTTAGATACCCTCTAAGACTTTTCTAGAGTCTACTGATCAACACGATCACTCTAGGCTTAGTTCACTCCTAAGACTTTCTCTAGAGTATTCTGATCAACCTGATCACTCTAGTTACAAACTGCTCAGCCAACTGCCAAGACTTGCTAGAGTATACTGATCACACGATCACTCTAGTTCCTTACAACTTAATGTAATCAATTCTAAGAGTTTACAAATGCTTCTTAAAAGCGATAATCACAACTGTGATATTTCTCTTAATCGTTTAAGCTTAATCTCACTAAAATATTACAACAGCAATGTAGTGAGTTGATGAAGATTCTGAGTTTAGATTTGAACAGCGTTTCAGCAAGTTTGATATAAGTTGTTTTGGTGCAAAATCGTTAACCTTGCTTCTCATCAGAACTTCATATTTATAGGCGTTGAGAAGATGAACGTTGAGTGCATTTAATGCTTTGCGTGTTCCGTACAGCATTGCATTTAATGTTATACGCTTTTGTCAACTACCTCGAGCCTTGTTCACGCTGTGTCTACTGACGTAGCCTTTAGTAGCTTTTAACGTTCCTTTTGTCAGTCAGCGTAGTCTGCCACGTGTACTTCCTTCTGATCTGATGTTTGTGAATACGACGTTTGAATATCATCAGAGTCAAACAGCTTGGTGCATAGCATCTTCTGATCTTCTGACCTTGAAGTGATTCTGAGCGTGATACCATCTTCTGATCTTCAGTGCTTCTGATCTCATGTTCTTCTGATGCTTCCATAGACCCATGTTCTGATTCTGCTTCGACCATCTTCTGATGTCTTGCCAGACCATGTTCTGATGTTGCATGCTGAACCATTTGAGACACAACTTCTGAGCGCTGAATTATGCGTACTCTTTATATATTTCCTGAAAGGGAAATTGCATTGGATTAGAGTACCATATTATCTTAAGCAAAATTCATATTATTGTTATCATCAAAACTAAGATAATTGATAAGAACAAATCTTGTTCTAACAATCTCCCCCTTTTTGATGATGACAAAAACATATATAAATGATATGAATTTGCGATCAGAAAGAGTAGACGGCAAAAGACAAATTACACAGCTATAGCATAAGCATATGAATATGTCTCCCCCTGAGATTAACAATCTCCCCCTGAGATAAATAATCTCCCCCTGAAATAAATACTCGAAGAACTTTAATAAAAGACTTCCCTGATTATTTCGGTAGAGACGATCATATAAGCTTCTGCCTTCAGAGAATTCATAGCTTCTGACTTCTGCTTCCATTGGACAGCTTCAGAACTTGAATTTCTTTAGATCCTTAGAACACTCACAGCTTCTGATTCCTGCTTCCATCGTGGACAGCTTCAGAACTTGAATTTCTTTGATCTTCAGAACATTCACAGCTTCTGACTTCTGCTTCCATTCAGGACAGCTTCAGAACTTGAATTTCTTTGATCTTCAGAACATTCACAGCTTCTGATTTCTGCTTCCATTCAGGACAGCTTCAGAACTTGAGTTTTCTGGATCTTTTAGAACATTCACATCTTCTGATTTTTGCTTCCCTCGGATAGCTTCAGAACTTTGAATGTCTACCAACATCACTTCATGCTAGATTTGTATCAGAACATTGTTGAATGTACCAGAGCATCATCAGAGCATCTCTACATCCTGAAATGTTACAGAACAAAAACTAAACGACAAAAGTCAGCATGAACGAGTTAGAACATAAAATGTATGTTTGAACACATTATATGTATCAGAGCCATATAGGCTGAAATAATGTATCAGAGCAAATAATGTATCAGAGCCATAACATTATATGTATCAGAGCAAATAGAATTTTGTCAGAACAGGATAGACAATGATATTCAAATTCTATTATAAGTGCTTCTGATTCATTCTTCTTTCTTTCTTCTGATCTCTGAAGCTTGACAGCACTCAGCTTGCTTCAGTTTCCAAGAGCTTATTCCTTTTACAGAATAACGCTTCTTATGGTTTTGCTTCTAGTGTTTGCTTCTGAAGATTCACTTCACTTCTCTGTACCTGCAAAACACTTAAACCATATAGAACTTGCAGTTCTTGTTAGTGAATGTGTGGGAGCCTTTACCCAGCAACTGATAGATTTAATCAAATCATTTATCATTTATCTTCTCCCCCTTTTTGTCATATCATCAAAAAATAGAAAAGATTCAGATGAATAAAACAGAACACATGGAGGAAGAAGATGAATTCATTAAGGTTCAACCAATGGGTACAAAAGTACAAGATGAAAAAATCAGATGCATAGAAACAAAACAGATGCAAAGAAAAGAAAGAAACAACACAGACTCAATCTAAGATGGCCCTAGTCTTGACAAGATCTTGGCCAGCATCTCTTTAACATCGTTGTTGTGTCCTTCTTGCCTTTCAATGAAAGCATCATACTTGTCATTGAGTGAGCTTTGCTCATCCTGTCTCCTCTGAATCGCTTCTAGAGTCTTTGCAAGACGAGAAGGTTCATCAGAAGAAGCTTCACAGCTTTGATCCACAGGAATGACAACTTGATCTGCAGCTTCCATAGAAGTATCATTTGCTGGGATATCCTCAACAGGGTCTGATTCAGCAACATGATCTTCAGCATCTGCTTCTTGCATAGAAGCATCTCCATACTCTGCAGCAGGAATTTCCGAGTCTCCATTCTCAAGTGCCTGAAGAATGGCAGCTAGATTCCTTGGAGCAGAAGGACCTTCAACTTCTGGTGGGTCAACAACTTCTGGAATGACCAAGCTAGGGTCTTTCTTAGAAGGGTTTTCCCTCAGAAAGTCAAATAAGGTCTTGAAGTCTCCAAGCAGAACAGGATACTCAGGAATCCAGAGAACCATGTCCCTGCATGGGTTTGCTTCCATTGCAGCAGCCAGTCTCAATACTTCCAATTCATCCACAAAGGGCTTCTCTTCCAAGATATCTTCCTTTGAGGCGAGCAAACCAGAAGTCTTCATAATTCCTCAGAATTCCACGAGGCCGTGGGGCAGCAGCTACACAAGCTTCCTGAAGTTCTAAAAACAGAGCATCTGATCTTCTGCGAAAGATCCTCCAGAAGTTCCGCATAGCAACATCATTCAATCCAGAACTTTCAGCAATTCTGAGAGTATCAAAGATACTTCTGAGATTCTTCTTTATGTTTTCAAAAACTACACCAATAGGATATACAGGGCGGGATTTTATTTGGGTTTTTGAAAAGGCAGGGTTGGAGGTGAAGTATGGAAGAGGTTCTCTATCCAACCTATAAGAAGATTCTGCTTCAGTATCAGAATCTAACACTACCACTTCAGCTTCAGGATGAGGCTTGGGAGTGTAGTTGCAATCACGGAGCAGCTGCTCATGTGATGCAGAGGTTGGAAAAGGAGAATCACAAGGATTGTTTTGAGAGGTGGAGGGAGTATGTTCAAGAGTGGTATTGAGAGAAGGTTGAGATGGAAAGAGAGTTTGAAGGGGTTGTATATCCAGAACAGGATCTATGGCAGGTGGAGAGGAAGGAATGGTTAAAGGAGAAGATGGAGGTGTAAGAACATGGACATAAACAGGTGATTCTGATGAGGCTTTTTCTGGTTCAGGTGTAGGGACAATCTCTATTGGTGCAGCTTCTGAACAACAAGCAGGAACAGACTTTGGTTCAGAAATGCATATACCTTTGGAACCCCTCAGAAAAGCTTTGGCCACATCCTCAGTCTTTTTCTGCTTCTTACTCTTCGGCTCTTCAATAACCTTTGCTTTGCCGCTCGCGATTTCTTTCCTTCTGACATAAGCCAGAACTTCTGGTTGATTCTCGGCCTCTTGAGCAGCATTTTCTTCATCTGAGCTTTGAATAATCATCTTCCTCTTCTTGGTTATCTTCTTTTCAACAGCCTCAACCATCTCAACATTTTTGTTTGACTTCTTCTTCTTTTTCTCTTTCTCAAAGTCATCAGATACGGCCTTAACAACATTAGCAATCACCTTTTTAGAAACCTCTTGTTTAGAGACAGCAGAAGGATAATCATGCTTTCTTTTAGTCCTTTCTTCCCTCTTGCGATTTACTTTGAAAGGAGCACCTTTGTCTTGATCTTTAAAACTCTTATTCTCTTCAAGAGATTTCAGATAATCAGTTCTGACTTCAGGTACCTCACTATTGAAGAAGGTTTCAAAGTCAGCCAGAACTGGTTCTCTTATGGTTCTTGTTCCAGCTAGAGGTTCAGGAACTTTGAGAAAAGTGTCAATTATTTTCATCTTCTTTAAAGAGAAGGCATTCAGACAGGCTCCAGTGGTGACAGCAAGATCTTTGATGATACCTTCAGACTTCAGACTTTCAACAATCTTGGAATGTACCAGAAGGTTTGTAATAATCCTACCAAAAGGAATGGTTGTTCCAGCATTTTCCTTTTTGAAAGCATTCCTGGAATCCTTTACTGCTTTCCACATATGGTTGAAGATAATGTAAATCGCATCAACCTTCTTCTGAGTGGCAATGCAATACAGAATATACCTTTGATCATTACTGATGAAATCCGAGGCATGAGTTGATTTCCTATGGTAGAAGCACCCGAGAAGGATCTTTGTCCAGATTCTGTAGATATCTCTCAAATTCTTAACATATTTAGTTTTCTTGACATTTGAATAGAGAGTGGATAGAATATCTTCCCAATCTTCTCTTTGATCAGACTCAAAAACCCCTTCAGGATTTTTCAGATCAAACATCACTCTTAGGATGTTTTCAGTAACAACAACAGACTTTCCATGGACAAAAGAGAGTATAGCTTTTGGTGCAACCACAGCATGTACCCAGAACTCCTTGACAAGATCCGGATAAACAGGGCCAACGAACTCAGCAAACAACGAGGTCCATCCTTGAAAGATGATGTCTTCTTTAAGGTGAAATTGATTTTCTTCAAGGTTGTCAAAGTCGACCATGAGTTCACACAAAACTTCCAAATCATCTTTGGGGATGGAGCATGCAACAACAGGGGTGAGTTCCTGGTGTGTTTCTTCGTGCATATGAAGAAGAGTAGATGAACCAGCAAAATGAGATGAAGAAGCAGCCATTGAACAGAATGAACGAAAACGAGCAAGAGAAGCGATCTGGGTTTTCGATTAGGGTTTTTAGAAAACGGCTAAGAACTTTTCAAACGAGAGAATGCAAGGAGAGAGAGAGAGAGACAAAGGAGCGAAAAAGATGTATGATATGATTTGAAAAGCATATATAGAGACGGATTTTAAAAAAAATGAACAGTTCCAGAATCAAAGGAAATCAATTTTATTAAATGATGAGTGACGTGAGGAGAGAGAACGTGGTAAATGAAATGATTTAAAACAGTTACCTAGGTCGGCGTCTTTTCAACTGCACGCTTTGTACTAACCGTACAGATACGTGTTCATCATCAGATAATAGATGACAGCTGTAAATATCAGAGAGATTTTACGCCTTCAGATTCTGATCACTGCTTCTGAGTTGATCAAGTTTCTCTTCTGGAAATACTCCTTCTGAAGTGTGCTGATATAAGTCTGAATGATCTTCTGATCCATTACTTCTGATATACACAGCTTCTGGAGGTTCACTTCTTTGTTCTGCAGCTTCTGATAAGATAAAACTGTATCTGCAGAAATTCTTAAGCTCTTTGTTTCATCAGGGACAAGTTTATCATCAAAACAGATGTTTATTGATTTGACCACAATCAATGTTTCAAAGTTGTATATTCTATAGCATTTAGAGCATTCAGAATACTCAAGAAAGAAACATCAAAGCCTTAGAGGCAAACATCATAGATGGTTCCAAGACTAATAATCTTCTTTTCTGAATTCCTACAAACATGGTTTCTTCAACAGATTTAAGAACCAGAACTTGGAGGACAATCTTTCTTCCCTTCAAGTGTTGAGACCAACTTGAATCCAGGTGTCATATCATGTTGAATGTTGTCTTCTTTGTTATCAAGAGAATCTGCAAAAGAAATAATCTTTTTCTTTGGTACCCACATCTTCTTGGGTCCTTTCTTGTTAGATTTTCTCAAGTTCTGATTGAACTTGGGTTTGACATAATAAGCAATAAGAGGAACAGCATGATAATTTTTAATATGAGTTTCATGATATTTCCTAGGTTGTGTCACATGCTTCTTGGTGTGTGTAATGTGAAAACTTTGTGCATGTGAAGTGTGCCTAATATCATGTGAGTGGCCATACTTGAACTGATCATACAATGGCTTGTATGTGATTTTCATCTCATCAACAGGTTCAAGTTTGTATGGGATTTCACCCTCAAAACCAATGCCGACTCTTTTGTTTCCAGACACAGCATATATCATAGAAGCTAGCTGACTTCTGCCAATACTCCTAGATAAGAACTTCCTGAAACTTAAATCATATTCTTTCAGAATATGGTTTAGACTGGGAGTGGATTTTTCTGAATCAGAAGGAGATCCAACATTATTGGATAATTTTAAAAGTTTTTCTTTTAATTCAGAATTTTCCGATTCAAGCCTCTTTGTTTCAAATTCAAATAGCTTTTTCAGCTTTTTGTATTTAATACAAATCTGAGACTTGGATTCCAGAAGTTCAGTTAATCCGGAAACTAACTCATCTCTAGTAAGTTCAGAAAATACCTCTTCAGAATCTGATTCTGATGTAGATTCTGATCCGTCATCTTCTGTCGCCATCAGCGCACAGTTGGCCTGCTCATCTTCTGAATCATCTTCTGACTCATCCCAGGTTGCCATAAGACCTTTCTTCTTATGAAACTTTTTCTTGGGACTTTCCTTCTGAAGATTTGGACATTCATTCTTGTAGTGTCCAGGCTCATTGCATTCATAGCACATGACCTTCTTCTTGTCAAATCTTCTTTCATCAGAAGATTCTCCACGTTCAAATTTCCTTGAACTTCTGAAGCCTCTGAACTTCCTTTGCTTGGTCTTCCAGAGTTGATTTAGCCTTCTGGAAATCATGGACAGTTCATCTTCTTCTTCAGATTCTGATTCTTCAGGATCTTCTTCTTTGGCCTGAAAAGCGTTAGTGCATTTCTTGATATTTGATTTTAATGCAATAGACTTACCTTTCTTTTGAGGCTCATTTGCGTCCAGCTCTATTTCATGACTTCTCAAGGCGCTGATAAGCTCTTCCAGAGAAACTTCATTCAGATTCTTTGCAATCTTGAATGCAGTCACCATAGGACCCCATCTTCTGGGTAAGCTTCTGATGATCTTCTTTACATGATCAGCCTTGGTGTATCCTTTGTCAAGAACTCTCAATCCAGCAGTCAGAGTTTGAAATCTCGAAAACATCTTTTCAATGTCTTCATCATCCTCCATCTTGAAGGCTTCATACTTCTGGATTAAGGCTAGAGCTTTGGTCTCCTTGACTTGAGCGTTTCCTTCATGAGTCATTTTCAAGGACTCATATATATCATAGGCCGTTTCCCTGTTAGATATCTTCTCATACTCAGCATGAGAGATAGCATTCAGCAAAACAGTTCTGCATTTATGATGATTCCTGAAAAGCTTCTTTTGATCATCATTCATTTCTTGCCTTGACAGCTTTGCGCCACTGGCATTTACTGGATGTTTGTAACCATCCATCAGAAGATCCCATAGATCACCATCTAGACCCAGAAAGTAACTTTCCAGTTTATCTTTCCAGTATTCAAAGTTTTCACCATCAAATACCGGCGGTCTAGTATAACCATTGTTACCGTTGTATTGCTCAGCAGAGCCAGATGTAGATGTAGTCTTTTCACTTTCATCAACCATCTTTTAAATGAAGCGTTTTTCTCTTCCTGAATCTTTTCTAAACACGGTTAAGTGCTTGCACCTTAGAACCGGCGCTCTGATGCCAATTGAAGGATAGAAAAACACTTAGAAAGGGGGGGATTGAATAAGTGTGACTTTAAATCTTGGACGATAAAAATAAATTGCACAATTATTTTTATCCTGGTTCGCTGTTAACGAAGCTACTCCAGTCCACCCCCGCAGAGATGATTTACCTCAACTGAGGATTTAATCCACTAATCACACGGATTACAATGGTTTTCCACTTAGTCCGCAACTAAGTCTTCCAGAGTCTTCTGATCACACACTGATCACTCCAGGAACAACTGCTTAGATACCCTCTAAGACTTTTCTAGAGTCTAGTGATCAACACGATCACTCTAGGCTTAGTTCACTCCTAAGACTTTCTCTAGAGTATTCTGATCAACCTGATCACTCTAGTTACAAACTGCTCAGCCAACTGCCAAGACTTCCTAGAGTATACTGATCACACGATCACTCTAGTTCCTTACAACTTAATGTAATCAATTCTAAGAGTTTACAAATGCTTCTTAAAAGCGATAATCACAACTGTGATATTTCTCTTAATCGTTTAAGCTTAATCTCACTAAAATATTACAACAGCAATGTAGTGAGTTGATGAAGATTCTGAGTTTAGATTTGAACAGCGTTTCAGCAAGTTTGATATAAGTTGTGTTGGTGCAAAATCGTTAACCTTGCTTCTCATCAGAACTTCATATTTATAGGCGTTGAGAAGATGACCGTTGAGTGCATTTAATGCTTTGCGTGTTCCGTACAGCATTGCATTTAATGTTATACGCTTTTGTCAACTACCTCGAGCCTTGTTCACGCTGTGTCTACTGACGTAGCCTTTAGTAGCTTTTAACGTTCCTTTTGTCAGTCAGCGTAGTCTGCCACGTGTACTTCCTTCTGATCTGATGTTTGTGAATACGACGTTTGAATATCATCAGAGTCAAACAGCTTGGTGCATAGCATCTTCTGATCTTCTGACCTTGAAGTGCTTCTGAGCGTGATACCATCTTCTGATCTTCAGTGCTTCTGATCTCATGTTCTTCTGATGCTTCCATAGACCCATGTTCTGATTCTGCTTCGACCATCTTCTGATGTCTTGCCAGACCATGTTCTGATGTTGCATGCTGAACCATTTGAGACACAACTTCTGAGCGCTGAATTATGCGTACTCTTTATATATTTCCTGAAAGGGAAATTGCATTGGATTAGAGTACCATATTATCTTAAGCAAAATTCATATTATTGTTATCATCAAAACTAAGATAATTGATAAGAACAAATCTTGTTCTAACAAAAATACCACGCCCTAGAGAAGCAATTGCTTTCCACAATTCGATCCGGAGGAAGACCTTCTACATTCGTGTACACCGACTTCATTTTCTCAAGCAAAGTCTACAAAATTATTCATTATATAGCAATTCAGAGCCAAACAACAAACCTCTAATTTCTTAAAAACTACGAGGTTAAAAAATGTTTTACCGTTTTGCCAACCTTGTCAATCCCTAAAATGAGTACATGAAGCTTTAACTTGTTGAACATGTACTGCTAAAGTCCATAAAATAATGAAAGCATCCTTTGTTGAGAATGTTATCACAAAAAGTGGCAAGAAGTTCTGCACTAGAGTTTCCAGCAACCCCTTTGTTGCAAAAGACCTCAAAAGCCTCTTTAAGAGTCTATATGATCAAATCTTTCAGATTTACATGCACATCAATCAAACATAACTGTAAAAAAAAAACCAAGAACAATCATGTAAGACTGTTTTCACTAACATATTAAATATTTTAACTATAGTAATTACTTTGATTTTTTTATCGACTAATTACTTAGATATATATTAGTAAGTTGTATATAGAACTCAAGAACAATCAACAAATATTTGCATCTAGATTCTTTTCTGAAGTTACAATAAGATTTGATGGATTGAGAACTAGTGAAAAGTTATATAAACAATGGGAATTTACCTCCGGAATAGATCTAGCAAAGGCGTCGTCCATGTATGGAGAATTGGATGGGAGACAAGAGCCTTAGAAACTAGGCTTTTTGTTGAATCATCCTGCACATGTCATTTCTTCTTGAGTGCTGACTGGTAATCTTAGATGCACTTGGATCCTTCTTCTCCAATAACTTATTGACTGTTCAGGCCAGTTCAAGAAAAGTACATAACTGAAGAATACATAAATTCAATAAAAATATAGCTGAAAAGCTTCAATAAATTCAATCTAAATTCAAGCAACAAGATCCCATCTTCATCACAAATAAACAAGTTTCATGCGTCATAATTCAAATAACAATCATGGGATATAGTTATCAATTAATGTAGACCTGTCCATATAGTTTTCTCCTCATTACTACCAAGAACTATTGGACATTATACAAAGGATAGAAACACATACCAAAATAATAACTTTTCTATGCATTAAAGATTCAGTACAAACAAATGAAATATGAAATACATCACTTTTCTATTAGTCGAATGATGGATCAACCGAACTAAAGACAGTAGTCGAAGACGATTTAATCAAATATTTCTCAAATCTGAAAAGTCTCACAAGAGTCATGGGTGGAAGTGTTATTTATCTTTATTGATGTTTATTAGTATCACATTTTTAGTTTTAAAAAAACTACGGTTCCTGAACATATTTTATCCTTTTATTGATGTGATACTTGTGAAGTCAAGATTAAATAAAGAACTTTGTTTTTGATGAAGACAAATCTCTAAATAACAAAAAGGCAAAGATGAGTTGTTAAAGTTAAAATATCAATGATCAAGGCTTTGGAATCAAGCTTGCACTTCAAGAAGGTATAATGACTATAATTACATTCTCTAAAGTCTTAGATGCTCAAGAAATCAACCAACCATTGCATAGACCATCCATGATAATAGCAAACATTTGCAAAATCTTTTATTCAAGTTTTACACTGGGTAAATCGATTTACCATAACATGAAATCGATTTTCCACTGTCTTAAAACATTTCCAGAAGCAAAAATTCACTTTTTGCACTATGGAAATCGATTTACCTAAAGAGGAAATCGATTTCCCACTGTTTGTTTTTGAAATTTTGTTAACGTTACATGCATGAAATCGATTTCATGCTAAGGGAAATCGATTTCACCTGTACGTTTTTTGAAAAACAGCAGCATTTCATAGCACCTTTCCACACACCTTTTCATGGAAACATTTCCTTTAATCTTGGCAATTGTTCATGATTAATCTACAGAAACTTATGATATTTCAAGGGGTGTTATGAACATCTATATATACTCAAAATTTCAAATTCATTCTTCACCTCTTCCAATCAAAAAACTCTTAGAAATTTTCAGAATTTCACATTGTTATTCTTCAATCTTTTTCAAGATATTTTCTACACACTTTCATATCATCCAAACTAGAAAATATTTTGAGCAATCTATTACTTTAAAGAATTGTGAATTATTATCATTGGAAGGGAAGATCAATCAAGTGATTGATACATTGTTCTACTATTCAAACTCTTATACAAAATCAAATACTTGTTGTATTCTTGTTATCCAGGATTGTTAGAAACAAGTTAGACACTTTGAGAGGATTGTTCTCATAAGTGGTCTTAGTGAAAAATCCAAGAGGATTGTTCTTGGTCCAAGAGGATTGTTCTTGGTGTTTGGTTAGGCTTGTACAAGATACCAACTATATTGAAATCTCTTACTGCGTAAGGGGACTGGAGTACTCTCGGTTTGTGAGGGGAACCAGGATATATCCTTGTGTCATTTATTTTTCTGCACTTTACATTTTTAGTAACATCACCATAAACCAGAAAAATAATCACTTTACACCATAAAACCGAAAAAGTTATAAAGTACCTAATTCACCCCCCCTCTTAGGCATATCTGATACTTACATTTGGCATCAGAGCAAGTTATAGGTAACTTGTTCCTAAAGATCCAGAATGGCTTCCGCAAATCAAAATCCGGTTTTCAGAGATGGTGGTTCTAACAACCAGCCTCCATTGTTTTGTGGTGAATATTTTGACTTTTGGAAAATCCGAATGAAGGCTCATCTAGAATCACAAGGAGAAGAAGTTTGGGAGGCTGTCCTACAAGGTCCTCATGTCCCTATAACGGTCGTTAATGGTGTTGGATCGGAGAAACCTAAAGCGTCATGGGATGATAATGATAGAAAAAGGGTTCTTGCTGACAAAAAGGCGGTCAATCTTCTTCAAGGTGCTCTTAGTATGGATGAATTCTTCCGAGTATCGGCATGTACAACATCAAAGGAAATTTGGGATACTCTTGTAGAAACTCATGAAGGTACCACTGAAGTTAAAAGATCAAGATTGAATACTTTAAGCCAAGAGTACGAACTGTTTAGAATGAAGCCCGGAGAAACTATTCTCGATTTGCAAAAACGATTCGTACATTTGACAAATCACTTGAAGGCACTTGGTAAGATTCTTACTACCGAAGAACTTAATCTTAAAGTGCTCAGATCTTTGACAAGGGAGTGGCAACCAAAAGTGACGGCGATATCCGAAAAGAAAAATTTATCAAAATTTACTTCCGCAACACTATTTGGAAAACTTCAAGAATATGAGACGGAACTTGGAAGATTGGAAAAACATGAGAACTTAGAGAAGAAATCCAAAAGCATTGCATTAATGGTAGATTCAAAAGAAAGCAAAATGAAAGATGCATCGGATGAAGATGAAAACTTCTTGCTTCTTGTAAAAAGGTTAGGCAAATTTTTTGGTAATAAAATTAATATTGATAAAACTAACTATGTCAAAAGAAAGAAATTCTCAAAGCATAAAGATAAAGAAGCATCCACTTCATCACAAGAAGTTACATGCTATGAATGTGGGAAACAAGGACACATAAAGCCGGAATGTCCAAAGCTTTCGAAGAATAATGGATTCAAAGGCAAAAAGGAGTTCAAAAATAAAAAGGCCTACATAGCATGGGAAGATAATGAAGTAAGTTCCTCATCGGACTCCGATAGTGACGAAAGTGCAAACCTAGCACTAATGGCATCACACCACTTCGACGATGAAGAAGGCGAGGTTAGTTATGATGATTCTCTTTTTGATAATGGTGCACAAGGTGCAATAGAAGAATTATTAAAAGAATGCAAAATTCTCTATAAAACTATCTCATCTCAAAAGAAAATCATACTATCTTTAGAAGAGAAGGTTAAGATAAGTGAAGTAGAACATAAAGATGACAAAGAAAAAATGATTAGTGTTCAAGAAGATAATGTTGCATGCAAGAATTGTGAATCACTTTCCTTCCAAATTGTCCAATTAAAACGTGTTTTAGAAAGATATGAAAAAGGGCAAATTGGATTGGAAAATGTTCTTAGCACACAAAGATACTCCAATGATAAGAGCGGACTTGGTTTTTCTAAATTTGATAAACCAACATCCAACAAGACTATCTTTGTCAAGGCTAGTAACCAACCAATTCAAGAGAAAGTGATCAAGCCTAAAGTAATGCAACATTATCCTAAAAGGAAGAACTTTGTTAAGAAGAAATCTTATCCTCCTAGATATAGAAGTAACTTTGAACCTACTTGTTTTTATTGTGGTATTATTGGTCACACACCCAATGCTTGTTATGTAAGGAACTTTAGTGTTCCTAGTGGACATTATGTATGGGTGAAGAAAGGAACTAACTATGATGGACCCAAAGCCATTTGGGTACCTAACAAAACTTAATTTGTTTTGTAGGCATGCTTGAAGACCACTTCAAACCTATGGTATCTAGATAGTGGTTGTTCAAAGCATATGTCGGGTGACTTAAACCAATTTTCAGATCTAAGGTTAAAGGCCAAGGGCTTTGTCACTTATGGAGACAACAATAAGGGAAGAATTCTTGGCAAAGGCAAAGTTGGTGCACCACCGTTCACATCAATTGAAGATGTTCTTTATGTTGAAGGACTAAAGCATAATCTTCTAAGCATTAGCCAACTTTGTGACAAAGGCTTCAAGATCAAATTCACTAAGGAAGAATGCTTGATCATCGATGAAGTCACCAATGAGGTAAAACTCAAAGGTACAAGAATTAATAACATTTTTATGATTTCTTTAAATGATTTATCTTTGAAAGTAAAATGTCTTTTGGTAAACAATAATGAATCATGGTTATGGCATAAAAGAGCAACCCATATTCATATGGATCATTTAAATAAATTAACCAAACATGATCTTGTTATTGGCCTACCTAAGATAAAGTTTGTCAAAAATAAATTATGTGATGCATGTCAAAAGGGAAAGCAAACCAAATCATCTTTCAAACCAAAGAATGTGGTGACTACAACAAGACCACTTCAATTATTGCATATGGATCTATTTGGTCCATCAAGGACAAGAAGCTTCGGAGGTAACGTATACGCTTTAGTTATTGTTGATGATTATTCTAGATATTCTTGGACTTTGTTTCTTGTGCAGAAAAGTGATGCTTTTAGAGCCTTTAAGAAGTATGCAAAACAAATCCAAAATGAAAAATCATTAAAGATTGTATCCATAAGAAGTGATCATGGTGGAGAGTTTCAAAATGCATCATTTGAAGAATTTTGTGAAGAACATGGTATCTCTCATAATTTTTCAGCACCAAGAACTCCACAACAAAATGGAGTAGTTGAAAGGAAAAATAGGTTTCTAGTAGAACTTGCAAGAACAATGCTTAGTGATGCAAATCTTCCTAAATACTTTTGGGCAGATGCGGTTAGTACGGCATGTTATGTAGGAAATCGAGTAATCATTAGACCTATCTTAAAGAAGACTCCATATGAACTCTTCAAAGGAAGAAAGCCAAACATTGCTCACTTTCACATTTTTGGATGCAAGTGCTTTGTTCTCAACAATGACAAAGACAATCTTGGTAAGTTTGATGAGAAATCCGACGAAGGTATATTTCTTGGTTATTCTCTTTCTAGTAAAGCATATAGAATTTATAATAAAAGAACTTTAACTATTGAAGAATCCATGCATGTATCTTTTGATGAGACTAACACCTCCAAAGAAGAAATAGTTGTTTGTGATGATGATGATCCTTTAGATTTACCCCCGGAAGAACTTTCAAATGATACAATTATGAAGGCACCGAAAGAACTTTCAAATGATACAGTTGTGAAGGCACCGGAAGTTCAACAAGAAAGTGTTCAACAAGAAAGTGTACAACAAGAATCAAACACCAATGATCTACCAAAAGAATGGAGAACTCATAGAGATCATCCTATTGATAAAGTTATTGGTGATATTAGTCAAGGAGTTGCAACAAGATTAAATCTCAAAGATGCTTGCTTACACATGGCTTTTGTTTCTCAAATTGAACCTTCCAAAGTTGATGAAGCCTTAGGAGACGATCAATGGATAAATGCAATGCAAGAAGAATTAAATCAATTCGAGAGAAATCAAGTTTGGGAACTTGTGCCTAGACCAAGTAATAAACACATCATAGGTACTCGATGGGTGTTTAAGAACAAACTTGATGAGAATGGTATAATTGTTCGAAACAAAGCAAGATTGGTGGCCCAAGGTTACAATCAAGAAGAAGGAATCGACTTTGAAGAAACATTTGCTCCGGTTGCAAGGTTAGAAGCTATTCGTCTTTTACTTGCTTATGCATGTTCATTAAATTTTCAGCTTTATCAAATGGACGTCAAGAGCGCATTCTTGAATGGCTACATCAATGAAGAAGTCTATGTCAAACAACCCCCGGGATTTGAAGACTTCAAGAATCCTACACATGTCTTTAAGTTGAGAAAGGCTCTTTATGGCTTAAAGCAAGCACCAAGAGCATGGTATGATAGACTTAGCAATTTTTTGTGTGAAAAGGGTTTCGAAAAGGGTAAGGTTGATAAAACTTTGTTCATTAAGAAAATCAAGAGTAACACTTTATTGGTTCAAGTCTATGTTGATGATATCATTTTTGGATCGACTAACAAAGAAATGTGTGAGGAATTCTCATTGATGATGCAAGGAGAATTCGAGATGTCTATGATGGGAAAGATGAACTACTTTCTTAGACTACAAATTAAGCAACTCAAAGATGGAATCTTTATCAATCAATCCAAATATTGTAAAGAATTATTGAAGAAGTTTGATATGGATAATTGTAAAGCAATGAATACTCCAATGGGCTCCGGTACATATGTTGATCAGGATGAATCCGGTACTCCAATTGATATTACTAAGTATCGAGGTATGATTGGTTCTTTATTATATTTGACGGCAAGCCGTCCTGACATAATGTTTAGTGTTTGTCTTTGTGCTCGCTTCCAAGCAAATCCAAAGGAATCACATCTTATGGCGGTTAAAAGGATCATGAAGTATCTCAAAGGAACAACCAATGTTGGCTTATGGTATCCTAAAGGTAGTGTTTGCAATTTAATTGGTTATTCTGGCGCGGATTATGCAGGATGTAAAACTGATCGTAAAAGCACAAGTGGCACTTGTCACATTCTTGGAAATGCATTAGTATCATGGGCTTGTAAAAAGCAAGCATGTGTTGCTCTTAGCACGGCCGAAGCAGAATACATAGCAGCGGATAGTTGTTGTGCACAAATTCTTTGGCTTAAGCAACAACTTCGTGACTACGGACTTGATCTCGGATGCATTCCTCTTCGATGCGACAATACAAGTGCTATAAATATTACAAAGAATCCGGTCATGCATTCAAGAACCAAACACATAGACATTCGACATCATTTTCTTCGCGATCATGTGCTTAAAGGAGATGTTGAAGTCACTTTTGTAGATACTCATAATCAATTTGCAGATATCTTCACCAAGCCTCTTTCAAAAGAACCTTTTTACAAAATTCGAAGAGAACTTGGAATTTTGGATGAAAAAGACACATAGATTTCTCACTTCATGTTTCTCCGTCAAAATTTCTAAGGTGCACATGGTGTCTTATCTCATCTAATCTTCTTACAAATGATTTCACAATGTCTCTACTTCTACACCATTCTTTTAAGTGTCTTAGATGTTTAAAATACATAAAAATATGTGAAAATTATTTTTTTTCTATGAGTAAATCGATTTCATGTAATGGTAAATCGATTTACTTCTGTAACAGTAGCTTAGTGTTTTGTGTTTTTCATTTTTTGGCTTGGGGAAATCGATTTGACCCCTGAGGAAATCGATTTGATGCTGTAAGTATGCCTCTGCTTTCTTTTTTTGGCTTGGGGAAATCGATTTAACCCCTGAGGAAATCGATTTGATGCTGTAAGTTTGCTTCTGTTTGTGCTTTTTGACTTGGGTAAATCGATTTCACCCCATGGTAAATCGATTTCTTACTGTATATATTCAGTTTTTTTTATGTTTGCTTCTTAAATGTTGGTCCAATAACATTGTCACACCTCCTCTCTCTCCCTCATAAAAGCAAAAAATTTGTCTCTCATCCTCCATAACCCTAGCAGCCGAAAATTGGTGAGTTGGTGCTCTCCAAAAACCCAAAATTTCCTCTTCTCCAAAACACTCTCAAACTCCATTAAACCTTATTCTCAACTTCAACAAACTTTCATCCATGTCTTCAAGAGTAAAGAGGAAAGATTCAGCCACTGAGAAAGGGAAGAACAAAGCTTCATCTTCTTCCATAGCTACTCCAAACATCTTCCATGACCATCCCTCAAAGGAATTAGAAAGGTACCAAAAGTTTTATCAATCAAAAATTGTCCAAACTCCAAAATATGGTGCACTCTCTACTTTTCCTACTCAATGTTTTAGTTTTCAAGAAACATTAACTTCATTAGGTTTGGGTCCTCTTATTGCATCCTCTGGACCATAGTATCCGGATTTAGTTAGAATGTTCTATTGCAATATGCGTTCGGATAATAATAAGTTTGTTACAAATGTAAGAGGGAAAAACATAGTTTTGCATCCTAAGAAACTTGGTAGAATTTTGGATATCCCTTATGTTGGTAGCTCTCTATATGATCCGGATATTGAAGAGTGGCAAGGATATCATAAGAGAGAATTTTATTTTAGCTTAAGTAGGATAATGGAAGAAGAATATAATGCTAAAAGGGTTGAAACTTCAAAAGATTTTTGGAGTGCTGGAAATTTTGCTATTAATGATAGATTGCTTCATTATGCTTTGGTCTATATCTTGCTACCTCAAAATGGCAATCATTGCAACATTACCGATGTGGAAATGCAAGTATTATATGCAATCAAGAATGGTATCTCTCTCAATTGGTCTAGCCTCATTTTACACCATATGTTGTGTCACACTCAAAGGATTAAGTCTCTTCCATATGCTTGGTTCATAACTCGTATTTTGGAACATTTTGGGGTTTCTTTTGATGATGTTGGTTATCATCTTATGGATACTAGAAGTCATAAGTTCTCTATTAAAAGTGTGGATAAGCGGATGGGTGTTCTTTATGATCCGGAAACACAAACGATTTCATATCTTAATAATGAAGGAAATCAAGCTAATGTTCAAGAAGATTTTGGTCATGAAGAAGCCCAAGACAATATTGGTGATGAAGAAGTTCCTCCTCATGCTCAAGATGGTCCAAGTAATCAAGAGGTGATAAATTTTATGACTCAACAATTTGCAACACTCAACACCTCAATCAACAACCAATGGAACTCTATCAATGAATCCACCACAACCCGGATCAATGATTTTCGCTATGATGTGAATCAACAATTCTCTTACCTTTATTCTCATCTCCACATTCCACCATATGATCCAAATAACCCGGCTGTCCCTACTCCAATAACTCCACCTATTCAAACTCAATTTCCCTATCAAGGACCAAACTTCTTCAACAACAACAACACCAACAATGACATGGACCAATCTTGATATGTTGTTCTTGTTTGTTCTTTTAGTATTATGTCACTCTATGTTTCTTATAATGTTTATTTATGTTTTATGTTAAACTTCTTAAAAACCTTATGTGGTTTGTAAGGTACTTGTTACCATAACTTTATTATCTTGTTTGTTCTACTTGTTTGAATGCATGTGTTTGTTATGATGAATGATGTTCTACTTGCCACTATTACTATCTTTCACCCATCTTTCCCTTCTTTTTGATAATGACAAAGGGGGAGAAAGGTGTTATATACTTGTTTGTTATATACTTGTTTGTATGTTTATAAATTTCCTAAGGTACAAATTTCTCCAAATTTCTCCAAGTAGCACAAGTACACACTAAGGGGGAGCTATATATCTTAGGGGGAGAAATTATTTCCAGAAATGTCAAAACATCAAGAGGATTATTTGTCATCATCAAAAAGGGGGAGAATGTGAAGTCAAGATTAAATAAAGAACTTTGTTTTTGATGAAGACAAATCTCTAAATAACAAGAAGGCAAAGATGAGTTGTTAAAGTTAAAATATCAATGATCAAGGCTTTGGAATCAAGCTTGCACTTCAAGAAGGTATAATGACTATAATTACATTCTCTAAAGTCTTAGATGCTCAAGAAATCAACCAACCATTGCATAGACCATCCATGATAATAGCAAACATTTGCAAAATCTTTTATTCAATTTTTACACTGGGTAAATCGATTTACCATAACATGAAATCGATTTGCCACTGTCTTAAAACATTTCCAGAAGCAAAAATTCACTTTTTGCACTATGGAAATCGATTTACCTAAAGAGGAAATCAATTTCCCACTGTTTGTTTTTGAAATTTTGTTAACGTTACATGCATGAAATCGATTTCATGCTAAGGGAAATCGATTTCACCTATACGTTTTTTGAAAAACAGCAGCATTTCGTAGCACCTTTCCACACACCTTTTCATGGAAACATTTCCTTTAATCTTGGCAATTGTTCATGATTAATCTACAGAAACTTATGATATTTCAAGGGGTGTTATGAACATCTATATATACTCAAAATTTCAAATTCATTCTTCACCTCTTCTAATCAAAAAACTCTTAGAAATTTTCAGAATTTCACATTGTTATTCTTCAATCTTTTTCAAGATATTTTCTACACACTTTCATATCATCCAAACTAGAAAATATTTTGAGCAATCTATTACTTTAAAGAATTGTGAATTATTATCATTGGAAGGGAAGATCAATCAAGTGATTGATACATTGTTCTACTATTCAAACTCTTATACAAAATCAAATACTTGTTGTATCCTTGTTATCCGGGATTGTTGGAAACAAGTTAGACACTTTGAGAGGATTGTTCTCATAAGTGGTCTTAGTGAAAAATCCAAGAGGATTGTTCTTGGTCCAAGAGGATTGTTCTTGGTGTTTGATTAGGCTTGTACAAGATACCAACTATATTGAAATCTCTTACTGCGTAAGGGGACTGGAGTACTCTCGGTTTGTGAGGGGAACCAGGATATATCCTTGTGTCATTTATTTTTCTGCACTTTACATTTTTAGTAACATCACCATAAACCAGAAAAATAATCACTTTACACCATAAAACCGAAAAAGTTATAAAGTACCTAATTCACCCCCCCTCTTACACCATAAAACCGAAAAAGTTATAAAGTACCTAGTTGTTGATAGCTGTAAAATATAAAACTAATTCAGAATCATGGTTTCAATTAGAATGTAAAGTTAAAAACATAAATAAATTATGCGTCATAATTTGATTTTAAATAAACCATCATTTTGCTTTTAGAATTTGTGTATGCCTTTTTGTTAATTACATGTAAAAGGCAAAAGCTAATTAACCCTAACAAAATAAAACACATAATTAGCTTTATTCATATTCACCTAACTCTAAGCACTTCTTTTGACTTCTCATTGGATGCATGTCTCATGCATCATTAGATTTTTTTATAATGAGCTTAAGCATTTAGAAATGATTCTTAGACAAATAGACACACCTTACCTTATTGTATTCTTTCTCTATTATTGTTCTGCCTTTGGCTAACTAATGATCACCCAAAGTTAATGACAATATTTCTAGCTCCATTTTCTACTATGCATGTGATCGAGAGTTTCAAGTTTCACAAATATCATACTTTATGGTAATTAAGTAGTGCTTTTTTAATAGTAATGAAATGTTGTTCCATTTTTTTAGCATATAAAATGTATTTATAATATCAAACTTCTCTTCATAATTCCTCTAACTTTTAATAGCTAGCAAACTAACTAACATTTGCCAAGAAAGGTGCATCTGGTTCATTGCAATTTGCAAAGAGCAAAGGCAATACTAGGAGACAATAATTTACTAAAATGACAAAAAAACCCATGAACTGATATTGTCTAACAGTGACATGAACATCTATATGGCATGTTTCAAAACCAAACTATAAGTTATACCAACCAAAGTATAAGGAAAGACAGTCACAACTTTAGTATCTTAATCAAGAAAGAAAACATCTAATTTCACATTCCAAGCATGTAATGAGTTAGGATATCCATATTCTAATATTAAAATCAACAAATATTTACATATTTATGAATCATGGCATATATAATGAAATTATATGCTTCTTGCAGGAACAGACACAAAACAAGGCCACACAAGATGAGGAAGCTTTAGAATATCATGAAGAAATTAACCTTAATCTTATGTCTAGTATAAACAGTAAGAGATGCTAACACTATACTAGTGGGTAGACATTGTGTAGGAGCATTAAAACAAAAACCATTTGACATTCAAGGTTGCTGCAGGACAAACAGAAAATTCCAGCCCACCGTCAAGCCTAGTTCCCATTAGAGCCAAAATCACGGACACCACCGCAATGGAAAAAGCGAAGTTGGAACAACATGAAAGCTCACAATTCTACCAGATTCAGTTGAAGATCTTTTCAGAGTAGCAGGTATGAGTATAACTAGCTACATTCAAAATGCATTGCATGGCTCGAAAATTATCCGAGTGGTTTCGCAGTTGATTAATATTGAAAAAATAATAACATATAACTAAAATCTAATCCAGAAATAGAAATCAGTTAATACAACATGGCCATCCTTCTGAAGTAAGAGATTTTTGGGCTTTAAGTCACGATAAACTATACCTAAAAAGATTCGATAGTATACAATATTCAGATTACATAGTAAAGAATAATGCAATTCATCAAAGCTTAGAGCAAATGATTAGAATTATAGAGATACAATTGGGTCAACTAATGTTATTAATTCAACCTCCTTAAAGAATATTAGTAACTGATACCTAAGATAGTGAACAAATAAATGGATGATATAATGAGCAACTTACCCAAACATAGTAAATATGAAGAGGTCCTTCAAAGTTCAAACAGACATTTTTACAAACACTTTCCATGCATATGTATCTCACACTTGAAAGTTGAAATTTACCTATTAATTTTACATTTAACATAAACAAATTGTTGAGAAATTACAAGAAAAAAGAATCATAAAATTCGGAGTTAAATATGCAAGAGGAACAGTGAGAACTTACTTGGGTGTGATACACGCACACAAGAAAACTAACACTTGATTAGTAATCAGATAGAATCTCAACCTCGTTTTGAGGGTGAGAATTAGGGTGGCTTTGGTTTTGGTTAAAAATGAGCGAAAATATTGTCGGAGAAGCGTCCTGAATCGTTATTGCAGATTGAATCAGATAACCATGATCGGAGAAGCGTCCTGAATCGTTATCGCCGATGATGATGATGTGGTCTGTGAGGTGAAGCTCGCGTCGGTGTTTGCGTTTGCGTTGAAGATCAGAGGAAAACAGTGCTGAAAGTTGATATTAAAGACGGAGGATCTGTAGGTTGTGCTTCTGTTGTTGATGCACCGTGGTTGCTGTTGAATCTACTTGAAGGATAAGGTTCTGTGTGTTGCGTTGCTGCGATCTGAATAGTTGTATGTTGGAGGCTCTCTTGCATGTTTAGATGCGTCAATGAAAGGAATGTTTGAAGATTGTGATATGTCCATGTGGGGTCGAATTGAGTTATAAAATTAAATATTTTTTTAAGAAGTTTAAATTTACACCCGTTTTAAATTTAATGGGAGTAATTGAAATATGATTATAATAATATTTTTAATTTACACCCGATTTTAATAAATAGAATGTAATTTGTCACATGTTAATATTTAAAATGAAATTTTATTTACAAAATTGCCATCAAATTTCTTATTTACACCCGTTTTTAGAATATTGGGTGTAAATTTTAAAATTATATTGTTCATTGGGTACTAGTGAGAGCATGTTTTCTCCTGTTTTTTTCATAGCTTGACAACTATGGCGGATCAACCGGTGACCAAAGCAGATCTTGAGGGAATTACCACGGCTTTTACCGCGGCTCTAACTACTTTGAATGAACAGATGGCAAATTTAGCAAATCAGGCGAACAACGCCAACAACAATGGGAATCAACGAAGAGACAGGAGAGAGGAACCAATTAGGGTTCTGCGGGGCTGAAATTGTGTCGAAGATTCGAGTTCTGATGAGGAAGAAACTTACAATGAAGAGGTTAATCGTGGGAATCTACCGAACAACCATGACTATCGAGTGAAGCTGATATTCCATTGTTCTACGGAACTATGGGAGTGGAGGAGTTTCTTGATTGGAAGATCGACGTCGACAAGTTCTTCAACGTTTTAGGTGTCCCTAAGAACAAACAAGTCAAGATGGTTGCGATCAGGCTTAAAAGTACTGCAGCTGTTTGGTGGGATAAACTTGTTGTTCAAAGGCAGAGACAAAGGAAGGGGCCAGTCAGAACTTGGAGAAGAATGAAACAATTGATGTTGGAGCAGTTTTTACCAGAGGATTATGAGCAGATTCTTTATAAGATGTACATCGAGTGTGTTCAGGGCAAGAGAACCGTGACTGAATACACAGCTGAGTTCCTGCGCTTTTCTGAGCGCAATGAATTGGGAGAATCAGAAAGCCAGAAAGTGGCTCGATACATCAGTGGCCTAAAGGGATCCTTGCAGGAGAAGATGGGTTTACAGACTGTATGGACCGTAGTTGAAGCATCCATTATGGCTTTCAAGGCAGAATTGATGGAGAAATCCCCTCGAAATTTCTCGTCTATTGAAAGGTATTCACCCCAAAGTAACTGTGAATCAGCAGGTGACAAGGAAAATAATGCAGCACCCGGGATTCCAATCTTGAGAATAAGGGGGCTAGCAGCTCTAGCAGTGTGCAGTATGGTAAAACACCAATTCAGAGGCCAAGTAATCCATATGCTAGACCCGCTATAGACACATGTTATCATTGTAACGGAAGAGTCCACAAATCAAATGTTTGTCCAACAAGAAGAGTCGTTGTTGTTGTGGAAGAAAGGGAGGAAGATGAGGAAAGAGAAGATTCTACAATTAAGAACGATGAGTATGCCGATGTTGAGTTTGCGGTGGAAGAATCTGATGAGAGGGTAAATTTTGTGTTGCAGCGAATGTTACTAGCATCCAAAGACGAAGGGCAGCGCAAGAATTTGTTCAAGACACATTGTTCTATCAAGAACAAAGTGTGTAATCTAATTGTGGATAGTGGCAGCATGGAGAATCTGGTGTCGAAAAAATTGGTAGATTATTTGAAGTTGTCCACAAAACCACATGAGAAGCCATACAACCTCGGTTGGGTAAGTAAGGGCTCCCAAGTTCGAGTAACACTAACCTGCAGAGTTCCTATCTCCATCGGAAAATATTATAGAGAAGAGGTACTTTGTGATGTTCTTGATATGGATGTTTGTCATATTTTACTTGGTAGGCCTTGGCAGTTTGATAATGATATCACTTATCGAGGACGGGATAACGTGATGATGTTTACATGGGGCACACGTAAAATTGCTATGGCTCCTGTTTTGCACTTTGATAAGAATCCAGAAGGAAAGAAGTCTAGATTTTTAATGATGATGCAGATTGAAAAGGAGCTTGATGAGGATGTAAAAGAAAATGAATGTTTCTGTCCAGTGGTGATCAAAGGGTTGATGGATGTTGTAAAGGAGAAAACAACAATTCCACAAGAATTGCTAGGGATCCTAAAGGGTTTTAAGGAGTTAACTGCAGATGAGTTGGAAAACGAATTGCCTCCTATGCGAGATAAACACATGGAAGTTAAAGTTTTCAATGTGGGAGAAGATGTGATGGCATTTCGGCGTAAGGAGAGGTTTTTAGTGGGTACTTACAATTATAGCAAGCTGCCAGATGAAGTTCTTTATCAAGAAGAGAGCTCGGGGTCGAGTTCTTCAGAAGTGAAGGAGACTGATGTAGGAGGATTGTGCATATCAAAGAAGAAACCGCACGTCGGAAAGCATTTTAATATTTAAGCAATTTTAATTTTAATATTTAAGCAATTTTGTTTTATTTGTTTTATTTAATTTTGTTTTGGATTAAAGGTCCATAAGGCCCAATAGGGTTTATTTGTTTTATGTATTTAAAGACCTTTGGCATGGCCATAAGGATTATCTCTTTTATTATAATAGAATCCAAAGTTTTCTTTATTCTAGGTGGACTCCAGAGCTTATCTATAGGGTTTGCGCTTGCAACCCTGTTTTCATTCAAGGTTTAGCGCTTGCTATTCCTTTGGGCGGCTTCCAACTGGGTCAGTTTTGTTTAATAAAATTCAACACCCAATCCCACCATTTTAAACAATCACAACAACCAATACAATTTTGCAAAGTAATATATGTGGGTCCACACTTTCTCATTCAACATGTTGAATGTTATCAACACATATTAATCCACATCACTTTCAACTCTTTATTCAACACCTCATTGCACCTATTCAACTATTGAATAATTTTTTCAACACCCCCGTTATAAATGGTCTTAAAATTCCAATTCAAAACTAAACAAATACAAAAAAAATACATAAAAAGAATTCACATTTGATAACGAAGTTCGGCTAATTGTGCCTACGTCTCCGACTGCAGAGCAGCTGCAGTGCCACTGTATTAATCAAATTTATGTTTTATAGGTTACAATTTAATAGAGCAGTTGCTATTCAAGTATCTGACAAAAAATCAATAAAAAGATGGTGTTAAAGTGCCTCTATTCTGATCTTTGAATGGAGAGATGTTCCTTAAGGCTATGTTTGAGGGTTTGGAGGGGAGGGAATGGCTTCCGAAAACGAATTTTAAAAAAAATATAGGAAGATATTTGATATTTTTTGAAAAAATGATTTGTATAGAATGATAAAAGAGTGTATATCATGACTATATTTTTTATTTTATGAATACTATAACAACATAAAAGATATTTTAAAAATTTATGTAAGTCATCTAAAAACTCTAAAGCCCTAATTCAATACAAATTTTAAGTTCTCTATTAGAGGGTTTTTGGTGTTATGAATAAAAGCAAATTCTCTAAAATCCTCCCAATCAAAATAATTCAATTCTTTCCAATATTCCTTCTATTTTTTCAAAGTCTCCTTCCCTTCCGAACTCCCAAACATAATCTTACTAAATGTGTCAAAATGCCGGATGAATGTGTCTTGACGGATGTGAAGGATATCCCTACATAAACATAAACATGAAAATTTTCGTACATGGATCATTAAGATTTGTAGCAAAAACCTTTGGACTATACTGCCCTACATAAAAACCTTTGAACAAAGCAAGTTACCAAAGCACATAAGATTAAGATTGAATGAGATTTTAGGCACTAATAATGGAGTTGGCCAATGATTTCTAAGTGAATAATGTCAAACTTAATTGATAGTCCTTTGAAACATTTTAACTTTCTACCATGAATGATGATGAATAATACACATGAATAGAAAAGGTTCATGCTCATATGGTCTAGTTCATTTAGAAATGCTAAGAGTGTGTTTGGATGAAATATTTTGATGAGATAATGTAATATTTTGAGAGAATTTAAAATAATTTGCACATAATTTATTGTTTGGATATAAAAATGAAGAATTGTTAAAATGATAGAAATTTATGGAGTATTTTATCTAAGTTAAGTTTAATTATTTTGAAATGACACCAAAAACTAAAGAGTTTGAAATTCCTCTTATATTATTTCTTCAAATTGGTTCTCATAGTTTTTAAAATTACAAAATTAACTCCAAAAATTTTCAAAAAATTGCAAATTCGTCCTTAATAATTTTTTAAATTAACAATTTGGTCCTACAAATTTTTTAAAATTACAAATTGGTGTCTACTTTTTAATTTTTTAATTTGGTCCAAAAAATTTAAATTTTATAAAAAATACCTCAAAAATCTAACAATGAATTATCTTAATACTCCATCCAAACAAAATAATTTATAAATGAATAGATTTAAATTGAATCATTTAAATTGCTTTAAATTTTAAATTCCTTTAAAATTTACAATTATCTCATCCAAACAGATTCTAAGATTAATATGTTCACCACAAATTGAAGTTCATATATTAATAACAAATACTCACAACCATGAAGCTTTGCAGAAGCATCATTTGGTTAAATGCTTCATTGGTTGGTGATATCACTACGTCAAACCTGCAACTAAACCATTACGTCTTGGTTTATGAGGTCCACTTGATCCATGAGTAATTTTACAATTCCTCTAGATTTCTCCATGACTATGCCAAACAATTGTCTATGATAAAAAAGGAAAGTATCTGTTAAAAGACTATGGAAAAAGAAAAGAGGAAATTCAATTAACAAAAATATATTATTAAACATGGCAATCCCATAAAGAACATTGCAAGGTTCATTCTAATTAAAAATGCAGCAATATTCGTAGTACTAATTTAAACATATTTAAAATTTTAGGGTTAAATATGTTTTTAGTCCTTATAAATATGTGACCCTGCATTTTTAGGCCCTATATAAATTTTTATGCATGCAATTTCAGTCCTTTTTATTTTCTAAAATTTTAAAAACAGTTTAATTATCCTTTAATTTGTAAATTTTTGAATAATTTTTTTATATATGTTTAGAATACTGTAAAATATTTATTTACCAAGTTTTAGAATTTTTTAAAACGAGAAAAATTAAATATGAATTTTTCAAACTTCAAAAAATAATGATAAAAGTAATGAGAAATTAAATTTTGAGTTTCTTTTTTATTTCAAGAACTTTTTAAAACATTATCAACATGTCTGCAAAATAATCATTGTAAAATACACATTGATTTGACAGTAAGGACTGAAACTAGGTGCATAATAATTTTATAAGGATCACTCATTGAAGGAAAATTTTATAGAGACTAAAAATGCAGGGTTGCATATTTATAGGGACTAAAAATATATTTAACCCAAACTTTTATGCATTCTCTGTTGCTGGAAAAAAAAAACATTGGAAGGTTCATTCAACATATTTTATTTTTGTTTTAGTGTTTAATTTATTTTCTAATAATATTTTCTATATGAATAACTAATTTTAAGTTTGGTGTTGTATATAAAATTGAAATTTTGATTATGATGTTATGAAAGTTGAATTTAAATATGGTGATTCATGTCTTCATGAAATTCAACTTTCTTTACTGTGCTGTCCTTCAAACACGTTTGCAGGTAAATGTACATCACAAAAAAAATTTGATCTAATATATAACTCTCTTTTAAATTACTGTACTATATAAATCTTTTTTTTTTTTATGGTAAACATATTTCATTAAGAACCAGAAACAGAAGAAATACAAGCAGGGCTACCAAAACTTGGTATATGCCCAGTCCAAGTCCTAGATCCCATAGCCTTACCAATACCTACCATTCTATGGGCATCAACATTAATAGATCTACTAATAAACATGATTGAAACATTACAGAAATTAGAAATTGAAATTCTGCAGTCATTAGCAATAGGTTCCAAGTCAGAGTTGGTCGTCACGCCATTGATACAGTCAACCACTGCCATAACGTCGGACTGAACGACAAAGTTTTGAAGGCTCAAATCTTTTGCGAGTTGAAGAGACCACCGGATAGCCAAAATCTCAGCCGTAGATGGAGAAGCCACGCTCTCAATTCGCTTGGTGGCTGCTAAGAAAATGCTAGCAGTAGGATCCTTAATAATGCAACCAAACGCTATCGTTCCATCATCATAACAACTTGCATCAGTTTGGATAATCCACCCTGCCTGCTTTTGCGTACATGTATCAGCTCTATTGCAATCCGTATCCACACATAATAAGCCCACAGTCTCTTCATCGATGGTTCGACGTAATTCAGCAGCCACAACCTCCGTCATTGGCTTGACTCCTTTAAAGACCACGCAGTTTCGTAACTGCCAGATTTTCCACCAACAAATCGCAAAGATTTGACCAAGCATCATGTCCTTTCGGGAGAAAATGTCGCTCAACAGATCCTCAACGCCACCATTTAAAGGGATACGAATTCCCAAGGGGCAAGAGAATAAAGTTCTTCTAACAAATTCACAGCGAAGAAAAAGATGGGTGGAATTTTCTAACTCTTGTTGGCACAGAGGACAGAGGCCATCACTAGGCAAACCTTTTTTCAAAAGATTACTCTTTGTGGGCAGGATATCTCTAAGGACTCGCCACAGAAAGTTCTTAACTCTAGGATTCACCTGCAATTTCCATACTTGCTTCCAGATTCGCGGTCTCCCATTAGTCGAGGGTCCAGGATTGAATTTGCGACGTTGCTCCCCTAACCAGTGGTATGCCGATTTAACCGAATATAAGCCATCAATTTCGTGGTGCCAAACCAATTTGTCTTCAGGGGGGTTATGAGAAAGAGGAATGCTACTGATATGAAGGACTTCGATAGGGCTGAAGTTTTCCCGTAGCATATCCAAATTCCAACAGGCCAAATCTGCATTGATGAGGGCATTAACTTTAGTAGAGGGATCAAGGGCTCGCGGCGCCGCTGCAATTTGAAAACCTGGCAGAGTTGGAATCCAGCGCTCATTCCAAATGCTGACCTTATCGCCGTTACCTATCCTCCATCTGGATCCATTCAACACCATCTCTTTAGAGCTCAGAATGCTACGCCAAGCATAGCTGGGATTATAGCCACTCTGCGCCTCCGCGATGGAGCAGCGAGGGTAATAACGCCCTTTAAAGAACCGTTCCAATAAAGAGCCATCAGCTTGAAGTAGACGCCAGAATTGTTTACCAAGGAGGCTTGAATTGAAGTCGTGGATTCCCCTAAAACCAATACCACCATCTCCTTTGGATTGGGCTAGCTTTTCCCACTTTAACCAATGAATCTTTCGCTCTCCATCTTTTGATCCCCACCAAAACTTCGCTAGCATCGATTCAATTTCTTTACAACAACTTTCTGGTATGCGATAGCAACTCATGATGTATGTTGGAATTGCCTGAGCCACCGCCTTAATCAGAATTTCCTTCCCTGCCCTGGATAGGAACCTCTCCTTCCACCCCTTCACTTTTTTCCAAACCCTGTCTGCAACAAGCCTGAATACCTCCTTCTTTGATCTTCCAAAGACAACGGGGAGCCCCAGATATCGCGAGTGATGACTCACACCACGGAAACCTAAGGTAGAGTTAATGATTTCTTTCGTCGCTTCTCCCACATTGCCACTAAAAGACACTTCCGATTTATCCACATTAACCATTTGGCCAGATGCTGCTTGGTACAAGCTAAGAATATGAAGAACACGTTCAGCTTCCACCTCACTGGCTCTAGCGAAGAGGAGATTGTCGTCAGCAAAAAATAGGTGTGAAATTGTTGGAGATTTGCGCGCTACTGTAATGCCATGGATTTTCCTCTCGTTCACCGCCTGCCGCAACATTCTGGATAACACATCTGCACAGAGAACAAACAAATAGGGTGAGAGTGGGTCTCCTTGACGGAGGCCCCTTGCTGGTGTGAATCTTCTACTCGGTTGTCCGTTGATGAGCAGTTGGTATGAAACTGTAGAAATACATTTATGAATTAAGGATATCATTGAGGGGGGAAAATCCATTCTTTGAAGAACTCCAATCACAAAACTCCACTCCAGTCTGTCATAAGCCTTTGACATATCTAACTTCAGTGCCATATATCCCTTTTTCCCTTTCTTCTTATGTTTCATCCAATGAAAACATTCCATTGCGATTAGCGCGTTGTCCGTGATGAGTCTTCCCCGGATGAAAGCACTTTGTTCTTCGCTAATGATCTCCGGGAGGAAGGTTTTAAGTCTGTTAGCTATTGTCTTGGTAACGGCCTTCATGACTACATTGCACAGGCTGATTGGTCTGTAATCCATAGGTGAGGTTGGGTTCTTCCTCTTTGGAATAAGGGCTATGAAGGTGTCATTAATGGCAGCAGGGTCACCATTATTGTTTAGAATATCCAGAACAAAGTGGGTAACATCATTGCCAACCGTAGGCCAATACTTTTGAAAGAATAGAGCTGGGAGTCCATCCGGGCCCGGGGATTTTGTTGGGTGCATCTGAAAAATAGCCTCGTGAACTTCAGCTGGAGAGAAATGGTTGGCACAATAGGATTTGTGACTCTCCGATAATCTCACATGGACAAAGCTGCAAGCTTCAGAGATGCTAGAAGGGTTGGTCGAAGTAAATATCTCAGTGAAGTAATTTACCAGGATTCTTTCACATCTATCACGACCTCTCTGCCAATTCCCATTCTCGTCTTTCAACCTTTTGATTGAGTTGTTTCTTCTTCTACGATCAGCTTTAGAATGGAAATATTTTGTGTTTCTATCCCCATCCTGTAGCCAAACCGCTCTACTTCTTTGTCGCCATAACGTTTCCTCCGTCCTAAGCAAGTTATCTCTCTGCCGCTCTAAAGCTCTGTAGTGATTTATCTCCTCTTCATCTCCAGACCATCTTCGATCCTCTTTAATAAGATTTTCCAGACGCATTATTTCTTTCTTAATACTGCTAGTACGCATATCCTTGAAATAAAATTGCAGCTCCTAGATAGACCTCAATTGCTGTTGAAAATTTCCAGGATCCCTCTTCCATAAATGGCTCACGAAATTACCGCAAGATTTTTCCTTGGACCAAGCCTCCTCAAATCGAAAGAGATACCTCCTTCTATCATTATCCGCCTCCTTTTGAATCAGAATACGCAGCGCCGCATGATCGGAACCGAACCTCTCCAAATGATGCACCTTGGTGAGGGGGAAATTATGTATGAAACTCGTCGAACACAAACTCCTATCCAGCCTACATTGGATATTCTGATCTCCCACTCTTCCATTAGTCCAGGTGAAGGGATATCCTTCGAAACAGACTTTCTGCAAATCACAAACACTCATTGTGCTCCGACCCCAATTCATTTGAGTATCCGATCGCATGTTGCCCCCCATTTTGTCAGAATCATACAATATATCGTTGAGATCTCCAAAGAAAACTATATTGCTGCCACTTTCCGTATTTATAGCCTGTATCAGTTTCCATGTGTCCTTCTTCCTAGCCTCATCCGGATAACCATACACTCCTGCAAAAAACCATGGCTCATCATCATCTTCTTGTTGACAGAATCCCGCTATGTGATTAGGAGAGGAGGATTGAATAGAGATATCAGTACCCTCATTCCACCATAGACAGAGCCCCCCAGATCTTTCTCTACCAGACCCACGACAATCCACTATTAAATCAAAAGAAAAGTTAAACTTCAATTTTAGTTTCGTCATCTCATCTTTCTTCAGCCTAGTCTCCATTAGAAAGACAAGTTGAGGATTTTCAGTTTTAAGAAGCCTCGCAAGGCCTCGAACTGCACGAGGGCTCCCCAAACCCCTGCAGTTCCAGCTAACAGTTTTCATTGGGGTAGGCGGTGTTGGTCATCCAACACCACCTCTGGTCCTTTGTTAAGAGAGTGCTTAGTGTCTGCCACCTGTTTCCTCTTCTTATCTCCCCCACCGTAATCTTCAAGAGAGCCTTCGACCACCATGACATCCACAAGGTGTCGCTTGGATAGTTTTGGTTTGGCCGACAAATCTGCAGCCGTTTTGGCACTTTTTGTGGTCTTTCTTCTCACCCACTTTCTCTTCTGGACTCCCACCTCCTTGGACTCGGCTATCTTCTCTGTTGATAAAGCTACCGCCCCGAGGGATTCAGCTACCGTCTCCACATCTACAGGATTTGCATTTGTCTCCTCTCCACGCTTACCGCTATCTTTCTGCTGGTTTAATATCTGGTTATCTTGTTGGGTTTCAAGGTCATCACTGTCACCCTTCCCTTTATGTTCACAACGGCTTTGACTGGAAGAAACATTGAAGAGTTCTCTGCTGCAAAGACTAGAGCTTGAATCCTTCCTCTTAAAATCTTCATTCATTTTCGGGAGAGGGGATGCACGTAACCATTGCCCGAAAGCTAAGTCTTGCTCCTCTAGTTCCTCGTATCCTTCCTCATTGAGATCCTCAACTGCTTCACAATCTTTAATCTGATGACCCATACGACCACAGACAAAGCAAAAGGTTGGCAATCTCTCGTATTTAAAATGGACCCTTATTTTTTTCTCTTTGAAAGAAACAACCGTTCCACGCTTCAAAGGTTCTTTCAGATTTAGTGTAACCTTAATCCGCAGGAACCTGCCATTTCGGTGCGCCTCCTTGACATCCATTTCCTCATACGATCCAATAATGTTTCCAAGTTTCTTTGCCATTGTTTCAGATCTGAGCATGAGTGGCAAGTCGTAAACTCGGACCCAGAAGGAACTGAAATGCATGTTCAGATCTGAAGGTTGTTCCTCTCCTGATATGCGTCTAAATACCAGCAAGGCTCTGTCGAAGCTCCAAGGTCCAGACTTGAGAACGTATTCCATATCTCTCTTTGAGCCAAACTTGAACAGAAATAGATTTTTACTCAGATCCTGAACTTCCACTGCGTGTTTCAGCTTCCAAGCATTCAGCATCGTGGTTTAGGGTTTAGTTACTAGATTTTTACTCAGATCCTGTACTATATAAATCTTAATTAATATTAAATTGGCAGAAATTGTTTATGTTAGTTACTAGATCATGGATTTTGTTGTGACGTGTAGACTATGGGTCTGTTTGGTAAAATAGTGGTTGACTGATTGTTGATGACAGATGACTTATAGCTTATAGCAGGTGGTTGAGACTGATAACTTATAAGCTAATTGAAGTGTTTGGTAAAAATAGTGGTTCAATTAACTTATAAATGTAAAATGAATATATAATTATTTTATTTTAAATTAAAATAAATTATAAGAGTTAAAAATGAATTTTAATTAAAATAATAAAGATAAAAAAGGAAGAGAAAATAATAAACTATAAGACATAAGCTAAAACGATATTTGAAATAACGTCTGAAAAATAAATTATAAGTTAGTAAAATAAACTATAAGCTCGTGATGAAAAGACCGTTACCAAACGTATCTAAATTATCATATGAGTTTATAAGACATAAGAGATAAGCTCAAAAACATGTCTTCCCAATCAGAGCTATGAATATGTTATAATTTATTTTTAAAACTAAAAGATTAATGTATAATTTTAGTTACCATTACGTCAAACTGATACTAACTAATATTGCCCCAATTGATCCATGTGTAATTTTTTAATTCCGCTAGATTGCTTCATGTCCTTAGCCAACAATGGTCTATAATCAAAAAGAAAAGTATTGTAAGTAAACAACATAAATAGAAAAGAGGCAGTTCAATTTAATTTCAAACAACAATATTATGTGCTTATTGACAGATAACAACAACAATAAAATTGCAACAAAGTATCATATTAAATCTTCACAGACAAGATTCTCAATTTTATTTCATAAAATTCTAAGCAATAAATCAAATCTAGAAAATTATTCGTAAGTGATAAACAATAGAAAGAGAGAAGAGGTAATGCAAAAAAGATAATGAGAAAACACATACAATTTTTTTGTCGCTAGCTTTGCAATTTGGTTTCTTAATTAGAATCTCCATCATCTTAGAATTGACGTTCTGAAAAAAATATATTAAACATTACACTGAATCCCATAAGGAATATAAGCAGAAAAGAAAATGTGATGGAAGAAATTTGAGCACAATAGGACAGTGGGTCAAACCTAAAATACTTTACAGCAATCCATATCAACAGCAAGAATAAAAGAAGTTTTTAATGTGAGAACAAGGATGCATTTCATTTCAATTTGAATCCAAGATGGAACCAAAACCTGGATTAGGAACAAAATGTTGTCCATAAACAGGTGAAAATAAATATATTTATTGATGACATTTATAACAAGAAACAATAAACAAGTGTTTTGGTGACTCACCTTGATGTAATACTCATTCAATGATATCGTGATTTAAATATATTGTGGGAATGTGAGAAATCTTCCTCCATTCTTTCCCTTGCTTCCTCCGCAATTTTGCTTCCAATAATGGACACCCTGTGATAATCAGTAATTTAAGAGAGGAAGGCAATTCCCCTTTTTCCGGCAACGACTTGAGCTTGGGTGAGTCATAAATGAGAAGTTGTTGGAGAGAGGTGAGATGTTGAAGCCACTTCCCATCCAAGCATTCTATATCTTTAAGGTCGCCGATATTCAAGGAAATGAGATTAGTGGGTAGAAACGGAACTTGAGTTTTCATCAGCCCCTTCACAATATCATGACTTCGAATATCCAGCGTTGAAAGAGAAGTGAGATGTTGCCAAGTTGTATTCCACCAAATCCCTCCAACTCCGCCAATCAACAAGTCCCGTAAATTGTTAGGCAAATCATCTATGGAAAACGATTGCAGATTTGGAAGGTTAACAATATTCATTTCTTGAAGGCTAGTGAAAGTCTTTAATGATTCAGGTAGAGAACGGAACTTCTTACAGCCCCACACAGTTAAATCAGCGAGGTTAGGAATAGGCAATCCACTTAGGGAAACTGACTCCAATTCATCGCAACTACTTATTCTGATGGTTCTAAGAAACAAGAGATTCTGTTTTGATGCATCTTCTGCAATTAATATGGATTTTAAATGTTTGCAGCCATAAATCACGAGAATTTTGAGGACCGGGAAAGAGCACAAGGTAAATGATGTCGTTGAATTGCAACTTTTACTTATTTCCAAACGCTCGAGTGATTTGTAATTGTGAAAAGATTTATGAGAAAGGAATTCCAGATTCTCACATCTATCAATTATGATAGATTGTAAGGTTTTGGGAAGACCGTCTCTCGGAAAGGATGTTAGAGATGGAATATTTTCTAAGGTTATCTTTTGAAGGGAATTCAGGCTAATCATCAATTGGCTGAACATGTCAAATGGTGGGCCTGTATCATCTGAACTCCTTGACTTTATCAGTAGAGAACAATCATGTAACTCAAGTTCAATAAGGGAAGGAAGGTTGTACGGTGTAATCACTATGAGTTCGGGACAATGTTTCACCCATAAATGTGTCAGCTTAGGAAGGTTGGTCGGTATGTTTTCCTTGAGTTTTGGGCAATCTACTAATGACAAGTGTATAAGACTAGGAAACTCTATATATGTACCTCCAATCAACTCCCATTCCTTCCACTCTAGCATATTTTCAAAGCTTAGAGTCTTTAAAGAGGTGAATGGTTGAAATGAAGGAGAGTCTCTTCTATAAAACTCGGTACGAACACTCTTTATTGATTGCATCCCACTAATAAAGAGTTCTTTAAGATTATCGAGTTGCCCCAGGGATGGGAGCCTTGAACAATTTTTACATCCCGAGATTTTTATACACACTATGTTGCTAAATAATGGATTGCCCAACCAATCTGGTAATTTTTCTCCACAATATCCGGAAATGGTCAAACTCTTCAAATGTGTCGATGGGCGTAGACGTTCCAATACAACATTTTGTATTTGTGAGTTTGAAGGATTAATGCATGACCATCTTAGTTCCAACTCGTCAATTTCTTTTTTCATCTCCAAATTTGCTTGAGAAGCATGAGATGGGTCAATTACATTTTCAAGTTGTGAGATGGAAAGTCTTCCCCGTAGATGGGGATATTTTCCAAGATCTTCAATCTTCAATCCAACGTCCTTAACATTGCTTATAACAAAGTCGGACAATGTCTGTAGATTTTTCAATTTGGAAATTTGTGCCGGCATTTTCTTCAATTTAGTGCCTCTGATGTCAAGGTGGCGCAGTTTCACCAATTTCCCCATGTCCTTTGGCAATTCAGTGAGTTCTTTGCAACTTGACAACAACAAAGTCTGCAAATTGTAAAGCTTGCATGTTTCGGAAGGCAAAGATTTAATCTGAGTGCTAGAGAGATTCAAGTATCGCAGATATATCAAATTTCCAATAAAGTTGGGTAATTCAGTGATATTTTTGAAGTGTGAAAGTGATAACACGTGTAATTGTGTCATTGTCGACAACAAGCCAGAAAATAACTTCAACGACGTAGAATTACCATAATTCCATGAAATTTGCACTGGCATGGGTAGAAAGGTTCGTAGACCTTTTAATCCATGCAAATTTTCAATTTTATTGTATGAGTTATATTTTAGTCTATCGAATGACAAGTGCCGCACCCTTTTATCTATCATTTCATCTATTTTATGATTGTCTAACCTAGTACAGTATGGAGATGAAATTTTCATAGCTAAGTCATTGATGAGGTCATGCATTTCAAAGCATACTTTCTCATCACCGATGAACTCTTCTGACTCATTGTTAATGGACCGTTGACGTATCAGAGACCTTGACACTAGCTCATCAAAGTATTCTTCAGCTACTTTTTCCCAACTTTTTTCACTTTTCGGTTGAGGTATTAAGCCTTCTGCAATCCACAACGGAACCACCGTCTTTTTGCTTAAAATTGAGTTTTTCGGAAAAATTGAACAATAAGCAAATCATCCTTTTAAATAACTCGGAAGGAAATGGTAGCTCAATAGCAGAGATGATTGCACCCCATCATTTGTTTGTTCCCAAATATTGTTGTTTAATAAATCACTCCAATGATCAGGTGACAATTTGGTGCGAAGAATAGCCCCCAGTGTTACTATAGCTAATGGTAAGCCACGACATTTTTCGGAAATTTCTCTACCAATTTTTTCTAGATTGTGATATTGTTCGCAACTTCTTTCTACAAATGCATGTATGGCTAGTAAAGACCAGGATGCTTCAGTTCCCAAATATCCTAAATGGTGGACAAAGAGAGATCTTTGCTTGGGTAATGCAACTCTTTCATCTCGAGTTGTGATGATGATCTTACTTCCTATTTGCCCAACATTAAAGATATCACTTAGACTATTCCAATCAACATAGTTTTCATGCAACATATCATCCAATACTAACAAAAACTTTTGATTACTTAATGTTTGCTGCAATTTTTATTGGAGTTTAGCAATGTTAGTCTCTATAACTGTTTTAGAAGTGACAGATTCAAGAATGACTTTAGTGACAGTGAAAAAATTAAAATCTTTTGGTATATGTGCCCACCCTCTAACCTTAAATTTATCCTTCAATTCATTGTCATTGTAAAGGAGTTTAGCTAGTGTTGTTTTTCCTAACCCTCCCATACCCACAATAGAAATCACTCCTATTTTATGTCCACTATCACAAACATCCTCTAACAACAGAAACTCTTTAAGTTTCTTTTTGTCATCCTCTCTACCTTTAATTTCATATTCACTTAACAAAACAGGACTTGTAGGAGTTACATTCCTAACAAAGCTAGAATCACCTTCTATCAATACAGGATTAGGGATTTTCAAATAATCCAATTTTTCATATAACTTTAAGAGTTTAGAATTGATCTCTTTATTGAACTTCTTAAAATAAGAAAGACACTTTTTAAGAACCTGGTTAGCTTCTACATTGCACCGCAATGCTTCGGTGTTGATTTCATCAAACAGATCTTCAGCTTCATAGACAACATCTTGCAGCGTATTCCGCCACTCCGCAACCAGATCATCAGTGAACTGTTTGTCCCCACCTTTACGAAGTTCAGATTAAAGTCTTAGCAGTGTTGTCTTCACCTTATAGATCAGCACATCGTCAAGCTTAGTCCTCCGAAAGAAATCAATAAACTCGCCAGAAGTAATCATTTCCACCAACTTTTCCACAGAAGCGGAAAGAAATGCTCCTCCAACCATAGCCTCCATAACTTAGTTAAACAAAGTAAGAATAGTTTGAGAAATTGTTGTGGAAAGAAAATGCAATGCAAGGTAGAAAAAAATGACTTATAAAGTGGTAGTAGATTGATTACTTTTCTTGCATGTCAAGTTTCTAACATCTAACATACAAGTTTCTTTATACTTTTATAAAATATAACACCAAATAAAATTCTTGATAAAGTAATAAACTTTCATATCGTATAATTGTTACCGAAATTGATTGACTAGTTTATTCTTTGTGTCCGATACTTTTTATTCTCTACTAATGTGCAAGCAAAGTATCTTTATTATATCCCTATGACACTAAGAAATATAATTTATTGTTCACGTTTTGAGATGATATGATTCAAAAGTGGAGGTTTTATATTTAGAGTAAGTGAAAAAATGCAGGATCCAATTCCAAATGTTCACAAGACAAAATGAATTTAACATTTAAACTTATTTTAAAATTGTTAAATATAATCAAAATAAGTTTAATTGAACTACATTGAAAATATAAAGATATTTTACACTATCAATGAATCATAACCGTTAAACTTTTATTAATCACATAAAATAATATTTATGAATGATTGTGATTAGGGGTGGCAATAAAATTCATTAAGAGAATATTCATCTAATTCGTCCAATAATTTATCCATCAAATTCACCCATTAAATAAAAAACAAATTTAGTGGATTGATCCAATCCATCCATCAAATTATACGGATGGATTCAATCCATCCATCTCATTTTATAGATCCAATGAATTTAGCTTATTACTATTAAATTGTTTTTTATTAAAAAAATATGAAAAATCTAAAATTAAATAATTTCTTGACATTTTTATGTCTCACATATTCACTCATAGTTTTTCTTTCTTGTACTGTATCATAATATAAAAATGTAAATATTTATTGTTATTGATGTAAACATGAAAAATTAATAATGCTCATACTTAAATGACCTGTCTGTGTTTAATTTAATTTTCACGTAAAATGGCTTAATTGTAATTGCAATGTATTGGTTTTAATTTTCTTTAGATAGAATTAGTTAATGAAAAATTAGTTGGTTAGAATTAGAAAGTTAATCAACACGTTAATTGAGAAGGTTATCACGTTAATTGGTTAATCAAGAAGTAAAGTTAATCAACATGTTAATTGATTAGAATTAGTTACATGGATAAATATTTAAGTTAATTGTATGGATGGATGGATATCCATCCATTAGAAATACCTTAACGGATGGATTGGATGAATTATATTACTTAGTGGATGGATTGAATTGGATTTTTAAAAGAAAGTTTAGTGGATTGTTAATGGATTAATGAATTGTTTTGATCCATCCATTAACAATCCAATCCAAATCCATCCAATCCAGCCATTTTGCCACTCTTAGTTGTGATGCTAAGTTTATATGCTTTAGTTGAGTTAATTGTGTGTAAAATATTGATTTAGAGTTAAATTCGTAATAGCAACAATTACTTATATTTATATTAATTTAAATAAATTATTGATACTTTTAAATCAATAACCTTTTCTAAAATAAAAAACTGTATCAATATTGATTTGTCAATCTTTGAGGTGTGTTTAATTTGATACAAATTTTCAATGCATCCCATGGATCTTTTAGCTACCGCGCGAATTTTCAAAGTTTGATCTTTGCAACTATTCAATCTTGATGTACTGTACGTTTCTACTTGATAAAGGCACACCGCGGGGTACTTGAATGGAAGTTCTCATTCTGAAAAACTTATAGCTTCAAGGATATCCTGCTTTACTTCTGGTTTGACACCCCCGAAATAAACCTTGCACTTTACCGAATGTTCAAACTGGTTGTACTCGAGAACTTTTAAAACACCTACATCGAAATTTTAAGAAACATGTCATCTCCTCTTGTAAAATACATTAGATCATTTGTAAAAGTAATACTAGTAAGAGACCCGTGCTCCCGCACGGGTAATTTAATTATGATGTTGTATAAAATATATTTGGACACATGTAAATTTGAAATGAATGATTTAATTATAAATGAATAATAATCCTAAAAGTTTAACTGTATTCAATAACCATATAAAAAAAGGACATGTGTGTTGAAGAAAAAAAATGAAATTTTAAGGAATAAAAATATTAAATTTTAGAAATAGATACAAAATTTGAAATATTTACTTATTTTTAAAATAAACAAAAATCATATAGATTTAATTATATTAAATATTAAATAATCATACAAAAAAGAAGAAAAAAAATAGGGAGATGGAGAAAAAATTAAAGATAAAAATTTTATCTCTTAAATTAAGATAATGATTGATTAAATTAAAATAGATATTGTCTTGATAGTGACATGTGAAAAAAATTAATAATTAATCTCATATTTATTAAAATTTTGTTATATGCAGAGAAGGGAACATGGCATTGGAGGAAGACATATTTCTGCTGCTACTTGGAGTTTTGATTTGAGTTAATTTTAGATATAGTTTAGTTGATTGAAGTTATTCAATTATTTTGTATTAATCACTTTGTATTAGTACATGGTTGTCATGTACCAAAACATGTTGAATTCCTAATTTTTAGAGTGGATGTAGTGGAACATGTTGATCCTAATTAAGTTATTTTTATCGTGTAGCAGAACATGTTGAATTCTGCATTATTGTTAAACTACCAAATATATTTAGCTCTAGCCTTTAAAAGTAATGAAGCAAACATTTTTGTTTGATTTTGTCATTTAATAAAACAATCCAGCAATTCATAAAACAGTAACAATTAATAAAACCATGGTAATTTTACATTAGTAGTTTTACAGTAGCAATTTTTTAATTTTTTCAATAAAACAATAGCAATTTTATGTTAGCAATTTTGTCATTTATGCCAACTTTCAATTTTGTCATTCTCAACATCATAACTTCATCAAGATGTAGGTGATTGGAGTAATCTTTGCATTATAATTAATTACAATTCTATCTGTTATAACTCTATACAGTCCTGAATAATATGGTATATGACAACAACATTGGCCTTTGAGTTGATAAAATTAACAACCTCGTCATCAGTAACTCATCATCAGTAACAGTTTCAAAGACCAAAGTTAATTGTATCAAGCTCCAACCAATTTGGTTTAGTATTCCTGTAACAAATTGAAATTGGGTAATTTAGTATTAAAATCAAACACATGGAGTCCATTAAAATCAAACCAATTTTAAAGGGAGGAGAAATCATGAAATGACGGTGTCTAGACATACAAACACAATTCAGAAGTGTTTGAGTATGCGGAGAAGAAAAGGTGCAGAAGACAAGGAAGAACTATAATTAAATCTTAACTGCAACAGCATGTACATTCACCCCGAGCTATCGCGTAAATCAATTGGCACAGATCGGTTTTGTATCAAACACCAAAAATATAAAAGAATTCAACATCACTAGCAGGCTCCCATAATCGATTTAATTGCTAACAAAAAAGGGCTGAGAGAAAATCAGAAACGGAATAGAATACTTACAGGTTCATAGCAGCAAAACATTAATATAAACTAACTCACATAAACCAACTCACATAAACCAAGTTATGAATACTCAACGACATATTAATGGATTTGGTCTCCTCTTGCATATGTCCTTCACTTTCTAAAACCAACTCACATAAACCAAGTTATCAAAACCAACTCATATAAACTAACTCATCAAATGAAAATATAAACAATTTTTAGCTAATAGTAGTGACCAAGGTTTTAACTGCAGTCCAAAATTTAATCTGCATGCATAATTACACCCACAAATACAATAGTGTCCAACGGCCGCGAATAATAATCTGTCGACGTGCAAATTGCAGCCAGACTGATAATCTACAACAAAAACAACATCATTTAAATTTATTCAAAAATTATTCTGCACAAATTATTGCATGTCATCTCTATGAGAAACTCTTTCAACCTACAACAAAAACTCTTTCAACCTACAACAAAAACTCTTTCGGGCAACTTAATAGTCTTCAAACTAAACCATGTCAATTTTATTTAGAGATTTAGATACTGAATTTGCTGGAAAATCTATCAGGTGTAACTTACATGTTTCTCCGGTTGTATTCACTTCAACAAAAACTTTCAATGGTTTCCTGCTTATTTTGGCTACAGCACAATCAAGAAGGTTTTCTATCTACAAACAAAGAAAAAATTAACTAAAACCAGAAATGAAGAAGAAACATTTGCAATACAATATAAAAAAAGGAAGCTAAGATCATGACTGCACTAAATCAAAATACATTCTTTGATAAAACATATTAGGTTGACTATTTTCCAAAACAGTTTGAGATAAATTTTATTACTTAGAACATAATTATTAAGAAATTGATAATAAAAGGCAGTGTTGCAGTTACTTCTAGTCAGTGCTGCAGTTACTTCTAGTCAATATTCACCGTGGCGTGCATCTAGTGTAAGGCCCGTCACTAAAATCACCATTGAGAAACATCATATACCGTACATAGACTACTTTAAACATCAAATAGATAAACAATATAACCATCCAAGTGAAATTCCAAAATGTTAAAATAAATTTCGGCGTGTTACAACTGTTTCCGTGTCCAGTGTTCCATTAACCCGTTTTAACTGTATGTATAATTAACTTAGTTTAACAGAATAAACTCAAAAACCATACCAAGAAGAGGCTTGACTTTATTGCTTTACAAATCTCTGCACGTCATCTCTATGATTAACTCTTTCAACCTGCAATTGAAAAAAAAGGTTGTAGCACAATTTATGTATGAATTGAAAAATTATTAATATTGTTTCAATAATTGGCCCAACATCAACTCCAACACTTTAAGTATTCACTGGAGCCCTGTCACCAGCCACATGCATAGCTAATATGGCAGCAATTTTATCACTTGATGAGGCTTTAGCAGCTGCTGCACTTCTTCCATGTACTAAGGAAGATGCAACATCTACAACACTGAGGGGCTGCATCAGGATTTGATTTGGAATCGTCTTTAATTTGATTAAGTGCTTTTTCAAACTGCAATAAAATCAAATCAATGGTAAATTCATAACAGCTAAGGTACTAACTAACATTTGATTATGAAAAAGTATAGGAATTGAATGTTTTCTAAAACCATGATGGAAAGAACAAACATTCATAAAGTAACAACAACAAAAAAAGAAGAGAAAACCATGAATAATTTAAGCAAAGGTTAATAAGAAGCCATGTAACTCACAAAAAAAGAAACTGACATAATGATGGTTTTGATTGTTACTTTTCTCTTGATTTCACATTCTTCCAATTTTTCCATCCATTTCTCAACCTGAAATGGTAAAATATGTCAAATTTAAAATAGCTCAATAACACTTTAAAATAACACTCACTACAACACAAGCTAGTATACGATATTACATTTGGATGGAAGTAGGCATAAATCATTCTAACTATTTAGATGTAGTGATCAAGCCCAGATCTGAAATGCCGCTATCCACTGAAAAGATTTGTTGCTTAGTTGTATCTTTCTTCTGAAATCAAAACCCCTAACAAAAAATAAATAAAAATACCACAAATTAGAAGAAGTAAATGAAAATGGAATCATAGCACCATAGATCTAAGAATATGAAGGAGTTAAAACAAAAACAAAAATGAAATCAAATGACAAATGAAATCAAACCCAAACGAATATTTATCCAACTCTAAATAAAATGAGAAGAAGTGAAGGAAATATTGAAATGGTAGAAGAGTTTCTAAGATACCATAGAATCAGAGACGAATATTGGCATGGCTATGAGTTTCTGCATTTGCTGCGAGTTGCTTCGTCTTCATTTTCCCAAATAGTTTCGGCAGCTCAGAGGGTGGAGAAAAGGAAAGAGAAAAGAGAAAACGTGTGAGAGAGAAGAGAAAACGTGAAAGTACAACAGATCATTGAAGTGACCAATGAGGAGAGAACAATTGGCATGAAGCAATTTTTATTTTGTTAATTACTGGAATAACCTTTAGCAAAGGAAAAAAATAATTGCTTGGAAGGACAAAAAGGTCAGTTTGGGCAACACTTTAGTATTGGGTAGATAGTTGATTTACAATTTGCAATTTTTTACATCGGGAGTGGTAATTGAAATCAGAAATATGATGCAAATTCTCCGGACAACTCCATAATAAGTACAAAAAACATCGGGGATACCAGATCGCCTTGTTGTAATCCTCGTTTTGCTTTCAGCTGTTCCATAACTTGCCCATTGATGGAGTATCGATATGACACAGTAGTGACACAAACCATAATCCATTTGATGAATCTCATCGGGAAATTTAACTCACGTAGAATTTCTTCCAAAGCAGACCATTCCATCGTGTCATACACCTTCTCATCGAGAAATATATGTTTTCTGTTATAGCCCCTCAATAACTCGTGTGCCATCAAAATATTATCATGAATCACCTTACAGGACATAAAAGCTGACTAACTATCATCACTACCTCGTTGATCACATTACTAAGTCTTCTCGTAAGGATTTTTTATATGATTTTATAAATTTTCATACAACAGGCAATCAGGCTCATGTCTTTCATGGTTTTTGCATCCGACAATTTTGGAATCAAAATCACCAAGGCACAATTCACTCTACATAAATTCTATTTCTCTCAAAGAAATCCTTCACAGCCTTCATAATATCATCCTTAGTGATACTTCAAAAGAGCCACACAAGACACATTCAAAGCTTTGAGATGGGTTTGCCTCTCTCTTTTTTTTTAATAAAACAATGTTCATATTATTAAAATCATAAATAAAGTAGAGGTTATCCACTAATGTTCTCATACTATATTTAATGTGAAAGACTATGTCACCTAGATGTCTAGCTAAAGTGAACCTTTTGGGATTTCAAGATGCCTTTTGGAGTTTGACTTAAGTTTTTTAATAGAGTTTGCTCCCATGCTATTAATTATGCTCTTTTTAATTGGAAAGGATGGCTAATTACAAAAGATAAAAAAATTAACTTTCAATTATGATTGAGAGGTTATCAACTTTTTGAACTTAACTTATTATTGAGTAAATATAGTGTTGTTAATGACTTCAAAATATTTAATTAATCCAAAAAAATTATGATTATATTTGAATGTCACTCTCTTTTGTTTCTAATTATAAGAAGTTTTATGTATTTTATACAAATTAAAAAAATTTAATTAATTTTATATGAGAAATAAAAATTTTATATGAATTACAATTCTAGTATTTATTAATTATATAAAAAAGAGAAATTAAAAAATTAGTGGAAAATTAATAATAAATAATAATAAAATATTAAAAAATATTAATATTCTATTAAAATTATAAAATGATTTATAATCTAAATATTGTTTTTTTTTTTTTTTTGTAAAACAACGATTAAATTTATGACAGAGTGGACATTTTCCATGGTTATATGGTAGTCAAAACAAATTAAAATTTAAATCTCACCTAGAAATATGTAGTGACATTTAATTTATTACAAGTCTCAAATATGATTATCTCTTGATAAAATAATCTATTTAAAAAAAGGAAAAAAAAAACTTGTTTGTTTTTTCACATTTCACTTCTCACACCCTATGGATAAATAGATCTCATTGATTCAACATCAATTGCATATAAAGAAAAATGAAGAACTAGGAACAAAATAAATCAATCAACAAATCCCTAAAACCAAGTGGCATTATCCATTAGAGTAACAAATATAGGGATCATTAAAACAAACAAAAAAAACACTAAAATTAGAATAAAACTCTATCTCTTATTCTAAAATATAGGCATTGATAATTTGAAAGACACCTAAGCTTTCAACATATTTTTTCTCATTTTTCTTACAATTGTATGGTTTTAAATTACTCTTAGGAGCCAAATTCGGAATCCATAGAACCAAGAGTTGAATGGAATCCAATTGAACAAAACAACAACAAAAAAACATAGAGAAAACATAATGTCGGAAATAACAAGGTAAAAGAAAGAGTCATAGGTTTCAAACCCAACATCAACATTGTTTTCTTCAAAATCCAAACACAACCCATTATTGTTACACACAACAACGTTAGAAGAAACAAAGAATCAAATTGAAAAAAATTTAGTCTTTTTGGTTGGTCTCAACATTTTGATTTGATTTGAGAGATTTTAGTTTCTGGGTTTGTTGCAGAAATGCATTTTGCAACATTGTTTTCATCTGGGTTTATGTATTGAGAGAGAAAAATTGAATCTTTTTCAATTGGGTTTATGTATTGAGATTGAAAAATTGAATCTTTTTCAATTGGGTTTATGTATTGAGATTGAAAAATTGAATCTTTTTCATTTGGGTTTATGTATTGAGAGAGAAAAATTGAATCTTTTTCAATTGGGTTTATGTATTGAGATAGAAAAATTGAATCTTTTTCAATTGGGTTTTGATGGGTTAAAGTTTGAATAATCAAAGTGGAGACTTTCAAGAGAATGAGCAGGGAGCTGAATGGCATTGTAAAAGCATGGGAAGCAACAGTTAGAAAATCTGCAACTGCTAAGAAAAGGGCTAACAGCATCTTCACAACGATGTCTGTAGCCCATGTAGATGATGAAGATGACGACGACGACGAACAAGCTTCGTCGTCGTCGACAGAGTTGTGTCATGTCGAAAAGCTTTTCGCCAATGGTGATTTCTATACAGGACAATGGCTAGACAGGTTTCCACATGGTCATGGTAAGTATCTATGGATTGATGGTTGTATGTATGTTGGTGAATGGATTCAAGGTTTTACAATGGGGAAAGGTAGGTTTAGTTGGCCTAGTGGTGCTACCTATGAAGGTGATTTCAAGGTTTTTTATATGGATGGTAAAGGTACTTATATAGGTTCATCTGGTTATACATATAAAGGCTCTTGGGTTATGAATATGAAGAGTGGGAATGGGAAGGAGAGTTATCCTAATGGTGATTTCTATGATGGTGAATGGAAGAAGGGTTTTCAAAATGGGCATGGTAGGTATCAATGGAAGAAGGGGAATCATTATATTGGTCAATGGAGGAATGGTTTGTTTAATGGGAATGGTACAATGATGTGGCAAAATGGTAATAGGTATGATGGTTGTTGGGAAGACGGTTTACCGAAAGGGAACGGTACGTTTCGATGGGGTGATGGTAGTTTTTATGTTGGTGTTTGGAGTAAGGATCCTAATGAGCAAAGCGGTACGTATTATCCGTCCGGTTCTAGTGATAATCATTTTGAATGGGATCCTCAGGAGGTTTTCATCGATGAATTGAGTGAATGTAGGGTTTCTCCGTGCGAGGATGTTTCGGTTTATCCTTCGGAGAAGATATTGAGCTTGATGGGTTTCGAGGAAGATAATAATAATGTGAAGAAAAAATCGACACGTAAGAAAGGAACGGGTGGAAATGGAAAACCTAGATGGAGTTCAGTTGATGGAAGGGTTAGTAGTTACAGCGCAGAAGAAGGCGCTAACGGTTCAGGTAGAAAATCGACATTTGGTGAGTTGGGAAGTAATTCTGTTCAAAGTTGGCATAAATCGCCGCGGTTGAGAATAACCGCGTCGAAGAAACAAGGAGAAACTATAGCTAAAGGTCATAAAAACTATGAGCTGATGTTGAATCTCCAACTAGGTATCAGGTATACTGATCAGAAAATTTGTTGCTAATTTTCTTTTTCGATTCTAATTTTCATCGCGTAGTTACTAATTTCGTGTACCATAGCACAGACATTCTGTTGGAAGACCGGCTCCAAGTGCATCTCTTGATTTGAAATCTTCCGCGTTTGATCCCAAAGAGAAAGTTTGGACTCGATTTCCGTCAGAAGGATCGAAGCATACGCCACCTCATCCTTCGTGTGAGTTTAGATGGAAAGACTATTGTCCGGTAGTATTCAGGTAGTCAACTCATCAGGATCGAATTATCCGATTTTGTTTACGAAACAATGTATTTTCAAATTTTCAGAAACAATGATGATTGATTTGATTGCATCTATATTTTCAGGGCTCTTAGAAAGTTGTTCAAAGTTGATCCTGCCGATTACATGATATCGATATGTGGGAATGACGCTCTCCGGGAGCTTTCATCCCCTGGAAAAAGTGGAAGTTTCTTCTATTTGACGAACGATGACCGGTATATGATCAAAACCATGAAGAAAGCCGAAGTAAAAGTGAGTTCCATTTTAGTTAGCTAAAGAATCAAAATTTTTTTTCGAAAATATTTATTAGTCCACTTTGAGGTGATAGTTTTCACTGGATACATGATTGCAGGTTTTTCTGAAAATGCTTCCGGCTTATTATAAACACGTCCGGGCTTTTGAGAACACGCTAGTCACAAAATTCTTCGGCTTACATTGTGTTAAACTAACAGGAGCTGGACATAAGAAGGTAACGCGTAGGTGTTTATAAACTTTCGCTTTCGTATAAAAATGAAACTTTTATTCTTAATCAAACGCGCTTCGTAAATTTCAGGTTCGCTTTGTCATCATGGGAAATATATTTTGTTCTCAATACACCATTCACAGACGGTTTGACTTGAAAGGTTCAACATTTGGTCGCACAACCGATAAACCCGAGGCAGAAATCGAGCCAACTACAACACTTAAGGATCTTGACTTAAATTTCATATTTCGGTTGCAGAAATCTTGGTTCCAAGAATTTTGCAGGTGAGTTTTTTTCCGCAAGTTATCGATGGAAAGTAATTATTTTGAAGTTTGTTGATCATAGTTCTAAACATGTTTTCATGCAGACAAGTTTCTAGAGATTGCGACTTTCTGGAACATGAAAGGATCATGGATTATAGTATGTTGGTCGGTCTTCACTTTCGAGAAACAACTTCAACCGGCAACGTTACACCTTGTAGTAGAAATTCGGGAACATGCACCCCATCTGGATTTGACGATGGAGGCCCTCGTCTTTCTGGAGTCGACATAGATAATCTCATCGTAGATCCTAATCGGTATATACTCCATTAACTCATCTGAAAAATGTTGCAATCTTTTGATAAATTTTAACTTTTTACATATGAATCCAATGAAACCGAACATTAAACATTTTCTGTTTTGTGTGCTATGTTTCAGGTGGATACAATTAGGTATAAACATGCCAGCGCAAGCCGAAATGGCTTTACGAAGAAGCAATTGCGATACTCCTCAGTTGGTTGGAGAACCAACTGGGGAGTTATACGATATTATAATCTTTTTCGGTATCATAGACATATTACAAGACTACGATATTAGTAAAAAGCTCGAGCATGCTTACAAATCTATCCAATACGATCCAACGTCAATCTCATCCGTTGATCCAAGGCTATACTCAAAACGCTTTCGCGAATTCATCTTCCGAGTTTTTGTAGAAGACACTACGTAAGGGTGTAGTTTTGGTCAAAATATTCGACTTGTGGCATGTGGCCATCCATGTATAGTTGCAACGAACGACAGAGTTCTAATCAGCACGTCGATGCTCGTACTCATTTTCGCGACCGGCGCATTGAGGAGGGTACATTGGTGAATTTTGTTTTATTTACAACAATGTTGTTTCAAAATTGTATAGGAATCAACTAAAGGGGTAAGCAACATTGAAAATGTTCATTATGTAACAATTTTTTGTCTCCAAAATGGGGCCTGTATTTGGTGCTGAATGAAATGTACATATGTTGAGGTGGTGAACAGTTGATTTTTAGTGTGCAAAAAATATATGATGATTCTTAGGCATGTTCAATGATACTATGGTATTGTATCTAATTTTTCTTCCAAGAAATTTATTGACCAAAATTTCATTCTTTAAAGATGAACAAGTGAAATATTGCATGGTTGAACTAACACACTAGCATCTGATATTCTCTGAGCTTTTTACGATTTTAGCATCTGATATTCTCTGAGCTTTTTACGATTTTATATCTTATATTATGTGAGAGAATCATTACATAAGATGAACATATTTTTACATATCATTTGGAATCACATTTGAAATAATCGAGTCTCCTTTTTATTATTTAAACATCATACTCCCACATTTTTTGGTGAAGAAAAAATAGTGGAACAATATTCATTTAAAATATGATGATTACAACTTCTAATCTTAGAACACTTTCATTTGCTAGAATACATCATAGGGAAAGAAATTTACATTCTAAAAACAACACTAATAACTATGCCATCCAAAATTTAGACATCAATAAATAATAAATAAACATAGAGAAATTAGAAATCATTAGAATATGGTTTTTTCTTTACCCACCTCCCTATAGGGGTCACCCCTAGCGAAATCCCCAACTTACCCTTGCTTCGGAGATTCATCTTCGAAGTAATTTTTTTTTAGACTTCGGAAATGCATTTCCGAAAACACCAAAAAATTGGTGTTTTCGGAGATGCATTTCCGAAATGCATGAAAATTCAGTTATTTTTTACAATCAGGTAATATTTCGGAAAAGTGTTCATATACCATCAAAATCAAACCCAAACTCTCTCCAAAACTTCCATCAAAATCAAACTATTTTTCGTCTCTTAATTATTCACCATTACAGGACAAAAATTGTAATCGCATTGATAGTAAATTGGGAAGTCTCTTAATTGTTCACCATTATAGGACAAAAATTGTAATCGCATTGATAGTAAATTGGGAAGTCTCTTAAATGATAGTAAATGTAGAACGAGTTGTAATCAACCTGATTTGAAATTTCGAAGTGCCTTTTCTTTCTCCCCCACCACTCTCAGACGGTTACCTTCTAAGAAATGTGGTAACACTTTCCTACTTAAAAGCCTGCTCTCTCACCCATTTTTCTTCCAATCACATCCAAAATCATTTTCGATCTTTACTCTTTTCCTCTACTCACACATTTTCTCTCTCTTGTAACCAATTTCATCACAATGTCTCGTCGCGGTCGAGGAAACCATCTCGAAAATTGCCGGAGTCAACCATCTCCTACACATTCTCAACAATCATCCGTTAATGCTGCAGGATCAGGCCGTGGTAGTGGTGGTCGTGGCTCTCGCGGTGGACGTACCGCCGGTTCTTCCTCCTCCGGACATCCACCTCCTCCGGACATCCACCTCCTCCGTCATATGCTTCGCCGTCGGTCACCCCTACTCCTACTCCTACATATGTTGCAGCTCTGGTTCTTCGTCCACCTGTTGCAGCGCCATTCGTTCCATCTGTTGCAGCGCCAGTTGTTACTCCATCTGTTGCTGTGTCGGATGCTTCCTCGAGTTCGGCTCCGATTTCCATTGAGAGTCTGACTGCCGAAGTTAAACAGAAGGCTACTCTAGAGTCGGCTCCATCGTCTCAAAAGGCGGTTAGGTTCCCTAACCGACCTGGTTACGGTCAATTGGGAAGGAAAATTCAAGTTTGTGCTAATCATAATGAGTTGCGAATGGCTGGTAAGGATCTACACCACTATGATGTAAGTATAGTTTGTTCATAAGTTTTTTGAACTTTAAATGTATAGTTTTTGTTGTTGTTTATTACGTTGGTAAGTTACAATGTGGTATGAATTTCTAGAGGATCAGGACTTTCTAACCTGTTGCAGCGTCTCCTCCTTCGTCTTTCTAACCTCATTCTTGTATCATCAGGATCAAGACTTTTCAAATTCCCACTCATATGAGAATCAATCGGGTTAAACTTGACTAAAGCACGCCTCATTGACTGTGCCCATGTAGATTTTGTCCCAGACCTTATTTCGGAATTTCATTTCCGAATTCTTGAAAGGGGGGTGAATTCGGAGATGGACTTCCGAATACACCAATTTTCTGGAAAACAAATTTATTTCGGAAATACATTTCCGAAAAACACCTTTTTTTCCAATAAAAGCACTTTTTCGAAGATGTATTTCCGAAACAGGGGGTATTTCGGTAAATTCACCAGAGGTGACCAAGAAGGTTAGGAGGGGGGTAAAGAAATTTCCTAGAATATTAAAAATTCAATTCTTTAATCCAACAACCAAGTAAATTTTCTCCTGCCAGTGAGTTTAAGAACCACAATATTTAAATCTATTCAGTTATGGATTACTTCTTTAGTTGTGTACTGCAGCGTTCAATTATAAAAGTTCTTAATATTAATTATAAAAGAGAGTCTAATTTGCAACAACCACAGTTAGATTCTTGCTCATCAATATTTTTTCTTCATTCAAACTTCTTTGGGTCTTTTCATCAAACAACACATTGAGAACAAAATTAAAATAAACTAAACATAAGAACAACACACAACTAAAATAAAACAGAAAACAAAGTAACAATTACTATATCAGACACACAAACACAATATTTCAAAGATTTCAAATCTTTCGGTGGTGGAGGCTCTGGAGGAGTTCGTTTTTCATGTCTATACCATTATGACCCATTGGTTAGTGAAGATGGTTTCAGAGTTCCGATGGTGGAGGCTCTGGAGGAGTTTGTTTTTCATGTCTATACCATTTTGACCCATTGGTTAGTGAAGATGGTTTCAGAGTTCCGATGGTGAAGGCTCTGGAGGAGTTCGTTTTTCATGTCTATACCATTTTGACCCATTGGTTAGTGAAGATGGTTTCAGAGTTGCAAGGACTCGATGTGTTAAGAAGTGTGGTTGGGCCTAACTCAACCCTACAAAACCGGCTTGTAGGGTGAGGATTGCCCCCACTTTATAAGGACATGTTCATGCCATATATTGTCCGATGTGGGACTCTTAACACACCCCCTCACGCCCAGGACTAGACAACTGGAGCGTGGAAATAAATGGCGGGTGGCCCGATAGCGGAAACCATAGAAGGTGGCCCACTGGATCTTAAACGAGGCTCTTGATACCATGTTAAGAAATGTGGTTAGGCCTAACTCAACCCTACAAAACCGGCTTATAGGGTGAGGATTGCCCCCACTTTATAAGGACATGTTCATGCCATATATTGTCCGATGTGGGACTCTTAACACGATGGTTGTTGGCATAGAGGAGTGAAATTATGATGAAGGTGCACTTCAACCCTCTTCATACACAAATGGACAAACAAAAATGTCTTGATAGCTATTTTTTACAACAAATATTGTTAATACTATTTGACCAAAAAGAATATTGTTAATACTATTGCACCCATATTATCATAATTAATTTAAGCACATGAGTAATCATGATTCATCTTTTTTTCTTCTCTTAATTTTGTGATTTATTGTGATAACCAAATTATTGTGTCATCTTTCCATCATTTTCCTTTAAAATTT